>NC_088363.1:82930652-83083152 GCF_034508935.2 Berghia stephanieae
TCTCCTCAGAATTATTTAAAGGCTGGTTTTCCAAAACTCGTTAAGTCCATTTTTCTATTTTTTTGAGATTTTTCCTAAGTGAGATAAAATGAAACTTAAACTTTATTTTAAGCATTTTTAGCAAGAAAATTTCCAGGTATTAGGATGACTTGAAGTTAAAATATGATAAAATAATAGACCGAATGAGAAATTTTAGGGGAAATAATTCTCAATATCTCAAAATGGTAAAAACGGAGTTAGAGAGTTTTGGAAAACCACTCTTCATTTATAGTTACATGTTATACCCTTTGTTATTAATTCATTGTTACTGAATTGGATAATAGCAGATTATGAATAGTTCAGCGTGTCTCATCGGCACGGTCTCTGCGACAACACAAATGATTGATTTCCCGATTCCCCGCATCATCATTTCGTCATAGAAATCAACAAACACCCCCCCCCCCACCCCCACTCCTCAGTAATTGTTACACGAATTTACAATAAAATATTTTTAATCTGAAAAAGTGTGTATGATAAAAAGCCAGACAAGGCAACAGTAAAAACACAAGAATTAAATAAAGACGACAGAATTATTATTTTTTCACGAGGTGAGTGTACAAAATAAGGAAAATATGCATTAATTCTGACATGGAATTCAATAACTAGTAGGGTCTTCCTGGCCAAAAATACAAGGCTGTAAATCAAACACTCTGACAACTCATATCGGCAAAAGATATCAAGCTACTGGAACCAGTCGTCTCAAAACGCTATCGTTTCAGACAAACGACTTTATTTTTTGTCAGAAATCTCTACTTGATCAGTGATTTTTGTTTAAGCTTATGGAATTATTCTATTTTCATGTAAAATAAACTTAATAAGGTAGAATAAGGTGAAAATATCTTCCTTTCTGACATTCTGTTGCTGTTATAAACTTGGGTTCATCAGATCTAGTTTTCCGCGTTTTTACATAATTTATTATATTACAAATGGAAAAGCCATATTTATATTATTTGGAGACAGCCAAATATGACAGGCTTTATATGTCGCTTTATCTCCGATAGGTTTTAGAGATTGAAATCATTCTTTATCTCAATATTGATATCGTATTGTAGTGTTGTACCAATATTTAAACCTTGTTCCTCCTATACTATAATACTGCATGAAGCAGACGAAAATATATTCATCATCATTAGTCATTCAGTCAACTTACATAACTTAATTTCAACTTTGTATCCTTCGCTGGAACAACAAGCACACCGAGTGCTTCACAATAGGAGCTGGTGTAAGACAAGGTTGCATTTTGTCACCACACCTATTCAGCATATACACTGAACAAATAATGAGAGAAGCAGCTGCTGAAATTTCTGGAATTAAAACAGGAGGTCGAAAAATATCAAATCTCAGATGTGCAGATAACACCGTAATCCTTACTAACAACCACACAGAAGCAACAACTTTCATAAATGATCTAAACAACGCAGGTGAGCTTAAAGGCCTCAAAATAAATACCAAAAAGACAAAATACATGGAAATCGGAGAACTTAAAGATCAAGCCATACTCATTAAAAACGAAGATATTGAAGGTGTTTCTCATTTTAAATATTTGGGATCCACTAAAACGCAAAATGGCGATTGCTCGAGGGATATAAATAACAGAATTGCAATGGCAAAGAAAAGAATGACCTATCTAATTAATATATGGACAGACAAATCCATAGGACAAAATTTGAAAATAAAATTAGTAAAAGTATTGGTGTGGACAGTGATGACCTACGGCGCAGAAGGATGGACCCTCAAGAACAAAGACGTGAAACGTACAAACAAACTCTGCGGAAATGTGGTTTTACAGAAGAATGATGAGGATACGCTGGAGAGAAAAAATAACAAATAAAATCATACTGGAAGAGCTGGAAGTCATACCAGAGCTATTAGATGTAATCAAAAGGAGAAAACTCAGTTTTTACGGTCATATATGCCGAAACCCATGTCGCTGACGAAAGATGGGGAAAATGGAGGGCAAACGAAGAAGGGGAAGACCTAGGCCTAGTTATATAAAATACATCCTAGAATGGACAGAGATGAATGTACGAGAATTATATGATACCGTCAACAGACGAAGAGAATGGGCGGACTTTTGTCATCACAGAGTGTGGACAGCCAACGCCAATGAGGACGACGCTGCATAGTGAGTGAGTGAGTGATCCTTGTGAAATAAAGCATTTCATGTGTAAGTCTTAAATATACGCTGGCCGTCAATAAAGATAATCCATCCTCGCTCTTTTACGTTTTGTAATCTACCTAGACATCATGTTATTAAAATAGTTTTGCCGCCTTATAATTCAAGATGTACCTTATTCATCGTTTATTCTCCAAAGGACTGGTTTACACACACACTTCAGTGATTTTGGAACCGGAAAAATAGCAGTTGTGAGACCGTGTCTTCTCTCCTCTATAACAAT
Organism: Berghia stephanieae; assembly: GCF_034508935.2. Taxonomy (NCBI): domain Eukaryota; kingdom Metazoa; phylum Mollusca; class Gastropoda; order Nudibranchia; family Aeolidiidae; genus Berghia; species Berghia stephanieae. The sequence goes on from NC_088363.1 coordinate 82,933,091, forward strand.
TAGAGTATAGCACGGACTAAAGCTCATAGACAAACAATTCAGCCGCTAACCAGTTTTATGAATTTGCTTCGAGCTACACTCTGGCAGATAATCAATCTATGTCTGCATTAACTCCCAAGTCAACTGACAGAACAATTCAATTATGAATATGCATTTATGTCCGACGACAGACAAGGCACGCCATCATGGAAGACTCTAGGGCCTCTGAAGTTAATAAATGTTGTGATAAAAAAAAATAATTTAGAAGATTTTACTTGCTATTTGTTTTCTATTTTCTATAATGATAATATGATTGATTGAAAGCTTGTCTTGACGAACTCAACAGTTAGTTGTTCAGAGTTGGTCACAACGTCAAAACAAATTTTCACAAAAATATTGATTGAATTAAATGCGTCATGTGCCAAAATGATAAGCAGAGCATTTGGAGTGCTCTGCCAAAAGTAATAGAAGTAGAAGGGGAATAGATCTGTCGTAATAGATCTTTATCAGTTAAAAAACACAAACAACCCCCAAAGCAATGAATAAAACAAGTCGACAACTCTTACTTCGACAAAATTCAAACGACCAGTTTATCTCATACACGTGGATTCTACATTTCTCGATAGAGAGATAGATAACATTAAGTCAGACGTAAAATCTTTTCCATAATCCTTTCCTCAAATTCACAGTAAAAAATAAATAGCAAACACAGGATAAACACAGTTGAAATAAAACGATTACCAAAAGGAAGAAAAAAGCGTATAAATATATTATTTCTCCAATGTTCAGTACCAGATTAATTAAATACAATAATATGAAATCCTCACCGTAGACGATAAACTTCGTAATGAGATCTATAGGAACTAATCCCCAAAGTTACCGATCTGTCTAGTTGTTTGGGTGGAAGGGTGTGGGGAGGGGGAGGGGTGGATACGGCGTACGCCTGCGTTCTCCACACGAAAATAGGAGAGCGGGGAAGAATAACAAAACCGAATAACTGTATGTTGCCAGCAGATGACTAAAATGGAAAGCTTTGACTTTGACAAAACATCGTTTCCTCACTCTGGCAAGAAAACGCATAATTATTCATATATTGACGTATTAATGTGACCCCGAGTAAAGTCTCAAGCCTGAGACTTCATATAATTCTAAGGTCTAAGACTTTTTGGTTAGTTAAAGTATGTCTTTTACTCGCCAAAACAACAAAAAGGTTGTGAAACAGAAATACAACCATTTGGAATTATAAATGGTATTACCCCCCCCCCCCATTGCAGTCGTCATTTAGCCATTAGTTCCGCCTGTTCGTAAACGCAATCAAGCAGTTTTGACATATGATTGATAATATCAGCTAGTAATCGAAGACGGGGGGGGGGGGGGGGCTAAATCATTTCAGGTAAGGACTGTTCGTTTTGAGAGAGAGAGAGAGAGAGAGAGAGAGAGAGAGAGAGAGAGAGAGAGTAAAAGCGAGTAAGGGAGACAGACAGACAGATAGAGAGATAGATAGATAGATAGATAGATAGATAGATAGATAGATAGATAGATAGATAGATAGATAGATAGATAGACATACACATATACACGCACACACACACACACACACAGACAAACACAGAGAGAGAGAGAGAGAGAGAGAGAGAGAGAGAGAGAGAGAGAGAGAAAGAGATCTGTTCATTAAAAGAAGAACGTAAGACGAACATTCACATTATGAAAATTATGCTATTTTTCAAAAGTGCAAAATACAAATTCACTCTTCTGAATGAAGACATTTATTTTAACCAAAATATAATTTAAGCTTAAGATTTAATTTTTGTCATCAGATTGTCCCCGACATAAGACCGTTTTGAGATGATTGGATACAGTAGATATACAATGAGTGTCTATTCATACTGTTTTTTATACTACGAGTTATCTTCAAAATTTTAATTGATGAGAATTTCTAAGAAAATCAAATGAAATTTTGAAGATAATGAGTGCTATGAAAACAATATGAATAGACAAGAATTAGGCATCTATCTTATACTTATACCACTTTAATTTCAATTTGTTGCTAACCGAATTCAATCGTTTAGTATTGGGTTCTCATTTTCATTTAGGTGTCACCATTCCGTTGTTGAATCGCTTCACTTCAATTCAAACATTCTAAGACCGCTTTGTTTTGGAAAATTTACACTGATAGTAAACTGAAACAACTTCCGGATGTGGTATAAATTAAAAATAAAAAACATATAAAATATATATAATGTATATATATATATATATATATATTATATATATATAATATATATAATATATATATATACTAGTAAAAGGCCCGCAATTTCGCGGGGAAAGAACTATTTTCATTCGATATTGTACCCACCATCATTTAATGAGGGCATATTGGTAAACAACGTTGTCTGTGTAACTTGGTACATCCCCCTGTTGATTTTTCTATGTGGCCCACCATGAAGTGTAAGCTACTATAGCCTCTGACCCGTGACACAGCAACATATTGTTGTCCGTGTGTTGTGGTAAGAAAGTCAACTGCGAAAAAATAAACCTGAAGTAGCAGACGTGAGCAGAATTGAAAGACGATCCTGGGATCGAGAACTTACCTTACAGTACAGCACTCTGGTGATCATGTTTGGTGGCGTTTGGCACCGTTTTTATGCACCTCCACTGGAGGTGTACAAAAACGCACCATTTTTATGCACCTCCGTTGGCGCTGCTGGTTGATTAATGAAAATGTTTCTGCTTGAAGCTCGAAGGAAAAAATAACGATAAGTGTTGAATTGTAAGCCTCAATTTAATAGACGAAGACATATTGTGGACGTTTCTGACTTCCCCTTTATCAACAAAACACGACAAATAAGACACTAAGAACGAATGAGAGATGTGTAGTGTGAATGGCGTAGATAAGGTAAATAAACATAAACAATGATGGGACGGGAAGTTTTTGAAAAACAACAAAAACAAACCAAAAAAAAAAAAGAAGAAGAAGAAAAACAGAAAAAAAGACCCCAATAAAATTACAAAGACGCGTTAAACGCGTACACTGATGATAATGATAAAATATTATAAAATGATAACAATCGACGTTTACATATAAATGCACATCGATAACACATTGAATGGTACCGATGTTGTTTTTTTTTTATATAATAATAAATAATATAATAATAATAATAATAATAATAATAATAATAATAATAATAATAATAATAATAATAATAATAATAATAATAATAATAATAATAATAATAATAATAATAGATTAATTTAAGGTTTTAAATATATGTCCAGTAACTATAATAACGAAAATGATGTCTTTCTCAATAAAGTAAAATTTTTAAAAAATGGCCACAATGGGATTGAACCCAGTACTTTCAAGGTTAGAGTCTGACAGCTTTTCCACTGCGCTACGGAGCCACCTGACTATTCATAACATTTAATAAGGTCTTTCTAAAACCTTATTTTACCTTCAATGCTACTTCTATTTTCTTGTTTTAAATTTCCATTTTTTTAGATTATTATTATTTTTTAAAATTTATTACCAAAGAAGTTAAACCTGGGTATTATCCACCCGAAACCATCACATTGAAAGCATCAAAGGGGCAATAATAATACTTGATGTCATAAATAGATGAAAACTGTTGAAAACTTAGTGTAGATCTGATATCCTTAAAGTAATTAAGTGAATACATTATTTCGAATGCGACGATTTGCGTAAAAACGCCAAACTAACAACTATTTACAGTGTCTAAATTGGTTGTTTTCGAGAGTGTTAGTGTCGTCGGATTGATTCAACGAACTTTCAAACTGACTTTAAATTATAAAAGGAAATAAAATTATCTGTTTATCTATCTGTAAAAAATACATTTCTAATTTTCAAATCTTTCGGTAGAGTTGTGCGCCGTATAATTTTTTTTTATTGACTTAAATGGCACAATGTTCTCCACAAGGCTAGAATATATTTTTTAAAGACAACAGTCTACACGTTTTTATATTTCATGTTCTAAACTGCATTACACAGTTCCTCCCCGCCTCCCCTCTTTTCACTTAATTAATTGCGCACCTTTTAGAAATATCTAGCATTCTATTTTAATTCGTGCTTCCTTACAACAAAGGAGCATACTATTTCCTGCCAACCAATGTTTTGTTTATTCATCTTAACTACGCCACTACCACAATTTCTCATTCATCATTCATCTGCGGTGTTTCATTCATCCTGTTTTGTTGATAAAGGGGAAACTCGAAACGTTCATTTGATCTGTTTTTGTAATTAAATTGAAGCTTACATTCAATTTCACATTATTACTTATTTCTTCGAGCTTCGAGCAGCAACATTTACATTAAGTGAATACATTATACTGGGGATGTAGGAGCTTTCGGAATGTCTCCCCTTTACTTAACTTATGGAAAAACAAACATCCTAGCACCTTTACTAAGACTTATGACTAACCCTAATAGAAAAAGAAATATCCTCCGATCTCGAGCTAACCCTAATAGAAAAAAATAATGACAAATTGAATAAATAAACGCCTGACAAAATATCAACGGTGAAAATACAAATTTAAAGAATACTCGGGATGCAGGAGCTTTCGGAATGTCTCCCCTTTACTTAATTTATGGAAAAACAAACACCCTAGCACCTTTAATAAGACTTATGACTAACCTCTCGAGCTAACCCTAATAGAAAAAAAAACAACTCTCGGACTGCTTTGCACTACCTTTCAATACTTAACAAATCAAAATGGCGACCGAAAATCAAAACAATGGTCAAATTAGGAAATTTTAAACTTTCACAAATCTATCAAGGTTTGTTCTAGAGTTTTTATATCAACGGTGAAAATACAAAGTTAAAGAATACTGGGGATGTAGGAGCTTTCGGAACGTCTCCCCTTTACTTAACTTATGGAAAAACAAACATCCTAGCATCTTTACTAAGACTTATGACTAACCCTAATAGAAAAAAAAATTATCCTCCGATCTCGAGCTCACCCAAATAGAAAAAATTATGACAAATTGAATAAATAAACGCCTGACAAAATATCAACGGTGAAAATACAAAGTTAAAGAATACTGGGGATGTAGGAGCTTTCGGAATGTCTCCCCTTTACTTAACTTATGGAAAAACAAACACCCTAGCACCTTTACTAAGACTTATGTCTAACCCTAATAGAAAAAAAAAAATCCTTCGATCTCGAGCTAACCCTAATAGTAAAAAAAGAATCCAAATGGCGACTGAAATACCTTCATGTGATCAAGTGAATAATATCACTATGAATGCCACGATTTGCTGAAAAATGCCAACACTCACACACACACATGTATACACCACACACAACACACACACAAACACACACACACATACACACACACAAACATACACGCAATTAGAACATACTACTACATAACACTGATCACCGCTAAATCAACAACACAACGGAGCCATAATAGATGACGCAAATTGACAACTTTTTACAGTGACGAAATTGGTTGATTTTGAGAGTGTTTATCTGTGTGACTCAACGAACTTTCAAACTGACTTTAAATTATAACAAAAGGAAATCAAGTTATCTGTTTATCTATCTGTAAAAAATACATTTCTAATTTTCAAATCTTCAGTAGAGTTGTGCACCGTATCAATTTTTTTATTGACTCAAATAAGCACAATGTTCTCCACAATGCTATATTATTTTTTTAAGAAAGGATATATAGGCTGACTTGCCAACCAACATTTGGCGAGTTACATTAATTAACAATATTTTAATTCATTTAAATATTATATTATATTGTAATATCAAATATTTCAAGTAGAATTATGATCAATTTCTATATTGTTTCGAGCATTCTCCGATGCTCTAAACAATATTGTAGAAGTTGATCATAATTATACTTGAAATATTTGATAAATAGCTCCCTTTATTAAAAAGTTGAGCACTATTATTTCATGGTTTTTGTTTTTATAATATACATATATAATATATATATATATATATATATATATATATATATAAGAGAGAGAGAGAGAGAGAGAGAGAGAGAGAGAGAGAAATATATATATATAGAAATATATATATATATATATATATATATATATATATATATATATATATATATATATATATATATATATATATATTAAAATCAAGAAACTTTCAATAATTCGACGATCTATCATAGCAAAGGACAGAGGACTGAATATCTATTGATAGCTTAGATTCAGGCTTGTCCTGATGCACAAATTGCCTCATTCCTCATTCATGGAATGTATACAAGAAAATAAATTTTGCAAGTATAACTTTTCTAACATTTATGCATTTTGAACAAAATTTGACTTACCTAAAATACACAATATTTTGGCTGACAAGTCAAATAAAAATTCCATGATCATAAGAAAAAGAGCCCACAGTTTCCTCTGGGATACAATCCGGGACCTTTGGATTCTAAGACACATTCTTATGTCCACGCCATTGTCTCACCAATGTATGATATCATTTGAGATGAATCCATCAGAACCATAGGTCTCATGAAGCAAGAGTTTATACCGGTTTCTTTACATACACTAAAAATTGAGATAGAATGATATCGTCTAGTGCAAAATACTTTCAACTCAATCAATCAAAAAGACCCAGCTACCATAATAGGATCGGGAAAAAAATCAGGAGAGCATCCAGGACTAATACTGGTCTCTTAACGGAACCACTGGACATCCCCCCCCCCCCCCCCCCCCCCGTGTAGGAGCTATGTTAATTAATCGCCGCTATATAGTTTAAATTTTAGTTTATGAATTGCACAATCAGTAAGCAGTTTTTTTTCTTCCAAACCTTCTTTGCATAAACCAAATGATGTAAATGAACTGTGCATTATATGATTCTCTCATCACTCTGTATTTATTAAATGAGTTATTTTTATCGTGCCCAATATCAATAAAACAACGAACTTGCGGGTATATGTTATTGCACGATAAAAATATAACGAGTTTAATAAATACAAAGAAATGAAAGAATACGTTTATTCTATCCCTCCAAGTAAGATTATTAGATAGTTCGTAACCAAATGGTATGGTATTAGTACTTCTATTCACCATAATTTGTGTCTTTCTCCTTCTGCTTGAATGACAATTCGACCCAAACTAAAAACGTTGAATTTGTATTTACAACTTATTTCACACCAATAAAATGTGCGAAAATAATTTTTTTATTTAACGCCTTCAAAGCATTATTCAATGATTATGTATTTACTAAGAAATAATAGGTTTTGTTTTTTTCCAATGAGAGGGGTGGAATAATACTCATTATTCAATGTTGCTTATCCAAATGAACATAAAAATATAAAATGATACTTTTCTAACTTTAAGATATGCACATTTGCAAGCCCCTCTCAATATAGCTCAAAAACCGAATTACAGCAGGTAGTCTGCCCCAAAAGCAACTAGGAAACAAACAACCTTTAAAATACAAATTCTTACCTGCCAGAGACTTTTTCATTCTGATAGACTGGTGAATCAATTTCATTTTTGTAAAAACTGGCCGGAGTATTAGCTTTCGCCCTCAAACCTCCTGGAAGTTCATGCAAGGTGCTTGTTGTCTGTGGCCGATTTTCACTTCTTGCTGAAATACAGTTAGTGTTCAATAACACTGGTGAGATATCACTTTCAATGTCATCGCCGTCATAAGAACTTAACTGACTATTTCTGTCTGGATCATCATAACCAGCATCCAATCCAAATGCCTCTGGTGTTAAATTAATGCTGTGACTTTTTATGACCCGCCCATCATTTCTGTCAGATTCTTCCATCCTGCTCTCACCATTTACAAATACTGAGATATTTTCCTTGGTGTCAGCTTTAGAATAGTCCATTTCACCACCCTCGTTTTCATTATATTTATATGGCTCTTCTCTTTTCAAAATGTCCTGTGTATCCTTGGAGTCATCAACTCTATATAAATTATTCTCATTATCATTATTTATATATTCAGAATTAGTTTTTTCCTTTTCATTTTTGTCCAATATTTCTTTATAAAGTAAATCAGTTTCTGCTCTAGTCATAAAACTTCCATTGCCAGTAATTTCTTCACATTTTTTATTCATGCTCTGATTGGGAGACAAATTATGTTTTTCCTCTTTAACATTTTGGTCATCTTTCAACTCAACACCCAAATCCTTTCCTTGATTTTCATCCCTATTTGTCTGAACAATATATCTGTTTTTTTCATCAACATTTTCTGTTTTACAATGCTCATCACTGATCATGCCAGGAGAATCATCATCTGTAAAAACATTGCCATAGGAGTCACCAGAAAGTGTCCTCTTCACTACTGACACAGGAGAGGACTTAGACATCATTGCATCCTGAAAAAAATAGAATAAAGAGAATACATGTATAATTATGTTCATTACAACTACCAATTTTTAGACCATGGCTCAAGACTGAACAGGAAGAGTTAAAACTGGTTGCTAGCTCATATAAGTAAGAAATTGTATATTCATATATCCAAAAATGAACTATGAAAATAAAAATCCTCGACATATATCCTTTGTCACTTTAAATCAATTGGATGTCACTGGAAGGTGTGATTATTTATAGATAAGAACAGTGAACTCCCACAATATAATAATAATAATAATAATAATAATAATAATAATAATAATAATAATAATAATAATAATAATAATAATAATAATAATAAATAATAATAATAATAATAATAATAATAATAATAATAATAATAATAATAATAATAATAACAATAATAGATCTTTATTGTCCATAAATATGGCAATTTGTCATTTAGTTATACTTGTTATAACGTTATATGATAACATCTCTCTCTCTCTCTCTCTCTCTCTCTCTCTCTCTCTCTCACACACACACTCTCTCTCTCTCTCTCTCTCTCCTCTCTCCTCTCTCTCCTCTTCTCTCTCCTCTCTCTCTCTCTCTCTCTCTCTCTCTCTCTCTCTCTCTCTCTCTCTCTCTTTCTTTCTTTCTTATAATTAAGCAGCTAAACATGAAAGAAAGGGGGCATTATTAAAAAAGATAATCGGTTGATCAATTAATTCTTTGAAAATAAATAAGAAAGTTTAATAAAATTTCCTTTATTTATCCTTGGGGAAACTTTTTATTTAAGGTCTGTTTTGAGCAATGACAGAGATAACTCGGGTGCTGCGCAGCTCAGAAAAGTGAGAAATGAGGCAACATTTCTTAAAAACTATATGCAGAAAGGGGGTTCTAACATGCCTTATCCATTACCGCCCTGAGTAATAGCTAAATAAATAGATAACATAAAAACAATAATAAATAGATACGAGGGCTCTTTCAGAAATAACCGAAAAATGCCCATTGCTCAGCAACCAGTGGAGATTTTTTAATTCTGTAAACGACATGATGTTCCTTATTTCCTTACGGATATTCCCAGAAATTATGAAGTGCATCATTTTGCACAATGAATTTCTAGACGATTTTACAGATGGCGGCCCACCTTGAATCTTGGTCAAAGGAGGAAATCAGAGCTGTCATAAGTTTTTTGAACGCCAAAAGTCTGAATCCTACCGAAATTCATAAAGAACTTCAGAGTGTATATGGTGAACATGTTATAAGCCGTACACAAGTCCATCACTGGTGTAATTTGTTTGAAGCCGGCCATTCCGACTTGACAGACAGGGAAGGGAGAGGGCGTTTGATAACTGCAACGTCAGAAGACAATGTGAAGTGAGTTGATGAGCTTATTCGTCAAAACAGGAGGTTGAAACTTCATGAAATCGCAAGCAGTCTTGAAATTTCGGAAACTTCTGCCCATAGAATTGTATTTGATGAACTTGGCTACAGAAAAGTCAGCGCAAGATGGGTTCCTAAGCAATTGACAGACAATCATAAAGAACAAAGATTGGACATCTGCAGGGAACTTTTGAGAACATGCAAGATCTCACGCAGGGTTCACGGGCATACTGCCAACGCCGGCGGAGACTTTCTAGGGTACGATGTGACTTTTCTTGACAGCATAGTCACCGGTGATGAGACTTGGTTGCACCATTGCACCCCAGAAACAAAGCAAGATTCGATGACATGGAAACATCCATCCTCACCTGTCGCGAAGAAATTCAAAGTCATGCGGTCAGCAAAGAAAATAATGGGAACTGTTTTCTGGGACAGTCGTGGTGTTATTCTGTTCGAAACCTTACAACCTGGAGAAACAATCAATGCTGCAAGGTACTGCCAAACTCTTGACAAGCTCAGGGAGGCCATTCGCAGAAAGCGCCCAGGGCAGTTGACCAATGGGGTCATTTTGCAACACGACAACGCTACACCCCACACAGCACGGGTGACGCAAGGTTGGCTAGAGAAATATGGATGGGAGATTTTGCCACACCCACCACACAGTCCAGACCTCGCACCATCTGATTATCACCTCTTTGGGCCACTGAAACGTGAGCTGGCAGGAAAGCGCTTTGATGTCGATGAAGAGCTTGTTGACCATGTGCGAAAATGATTACAAAACCTTGACGGAATTTCTTCCGAGAGGGTATCTATTCCATGGTGCGGCGTTGGCAGAAGTGTGTCGACAGACTTGGCTGTTACGTAGAGAAATGAAGGATGAGTCAAGGTATGAACACGTGCAAGAATTTTGTTGATAGCATAAAAAACGCGGATTTTACAGGCATTTTTCGGTTAATTATGAAAGAGCCCTCGTACATAAGTAGAGAAACAAATGTAAAGATAAATAAACAATTTAATAAATCACAAAAACGCTACATCATTAATCAATATCTATATATGGCAATTGTAAATTCTGCCAAGGGGATCCACATCTGTTATCGATTTACTTAGATATGTTAGATTGCATTCATTCCAACTGTGTTTGATCAATCAATCAGGACTACACTACTGTAACATCTGATTACATAAATAAAATGCCAACATCCCTAAATATCTGAGTCACAACAGTGTGCAAACTAGTCAATGGACAAATTCCCTCAGTTCAACAATCTGAATATTTAAAAAAACATTAAAAACAAAAATTGCCCACATTAGAATATTTTTTTTTTTAATCCAACGGAAGGCACAAAGTTGAATTTGTAAATTACATATAATCTTTTTCACTCAAACACGTTTTGCTCTACAGCATGTTTTTCATGGGAGTAAAGCACAAACAAATGGCTCAAAAAACAATACCAAATACTCTCCCACTTTCATCGTTATTTTTAATAATTGATTTTAAAAATTCTTTCCCAGTTTGTTTACAGTCGAGAACTTTACATGTGTAAAAGCACCATAAATTTTGCAGAACAAAGTATGACCAAGATAAATTTGTCAGCAGAAAATAACAAAAGAGACTGACTGATTCCCCCCACACCATAAAAGTAAAAAAACAAAAACATTACATTAAATCTGTTGATTTATGGCAAATTTCATTGTCATGTTTGTGTTAAGATTATAAAAGTTGCTTTCTAAGAGAGTTTGAGTTGGTTATAATTAGTTTTTAAAATCTGATGCCTCACAGAAACACACTCTTTCTTTACCCACATTTTCCCACTATACTATATAAAATGTAGAATGGGTGCCTGTTCGTTAACAGTCACAAAAAAATAATCATAAATGTTTCCTCTTCTTCATCTTCCTCAAACAAACCAATAATGAAAATGTTTCTGCTTGAAGCTCGAAGGAAAAAATAACGTCAAGTAATGAAATGTGAGCTTCAATTTATTGAACAAAGACAGATAATGTGGATGATTCAAGTTTCCCTTTATCAACAAACATGATGAATGAAAAACTTCTAACTCATTCATATTAGTGTTTCATTCATCGTATTTTGTTGATTACGATGAAACCCGAAACATCCACATTATCTATCTTTGTTGAAGCCTACAATTCATTACTTATCATTATTTTTTCAAACAAACCAAGTATCCCAGTCAGTAATATTTATTATTACAGTCGACTCCGCTTAATCGCACACCCTTAGGAGTTCAGATCAGTGTGTCAATTAAGCGGAGTGTGCGATTAAGTTGAGAAGCTAAAAATACGAGGGCTCTTTCAGAAATAACCGAAAAATGCCCATTGCTCAGCAACCAGTGGAGATTTTTTAATTCTGTAAACGACATGATATTCCTTATTTCCTTACGGATATTCCCAGAAATTATGAAGTGCATCATTTTGCACAATGAATTTCTAGACGATTTTAAAGATGGCGGCCCACCTTGAAACTTGGTCAAAGGAGGAAATCAGAGCTGTCATACGTTTTTTGAATGCCAAAAGTCTGAATCCTACCGAAATTCATAAAGAACTTCAGAATGTATATGGTGAGCATGTTATAAGCCGTACACAAGTCTATCACTGGTGTAATTTGTTTGAAGCCGGCCATTCCGACTTGACAGACAGGGAAGGGAGAGGGCGTTCGATAACTGCAACGTCAGAAGACAATGTGAAGCGAGTTGATGAGCTTATTCGTCAAGACAGGAGGTTGAAACTTCATGAAATCGCAAGCAGTCTTGAAATTTCGGAAACTTCTGCCCATAGAATTGTATTTGATGAACTTGGCTACAGAAAAGTCAGCGCAAGATGGGTTCCTAAGCAATTGACAGACAATCATAAAGAACAAAGATTGGACGTCTGCAGGGAACTTTTGAGAAGAAGCAAGAGCTCATGCAGGGTTCACGGGCATACTGCCAACGCCGGCGGAGACTTTCTAGGGTACGATGTGACTTTTCTTGACAGCATAGTCACCGGTGATGAGACTTGGCTGCACCATTGCACCCCAGAAACAAAGCAAGATTCGATGACATGGAAACATCCATCCTCACCTGTCGCGAAGAAATTCAAAGCCATGCGGTCAGCAAAGAAAATAATGGGAACTGTTTTCTGGGACAGCCGTGGTGTTATTCTGTTCGAAACCTTACAACCTGGAGAAACAATCAATGCTGCAAGGTACTGCCAAACTCTTGACAAGCTTAGGGAGGCCATTCGCAGAAAGCGCCCAGGGCAGTTGACCAACGGGGTCATTTTGCAACACGACAACGCTACACCCCACACAGCACGAGTGACGCAAGGTTGGCTAGAGAAATATGGATGGGAGATTTTGCCACACCCACCACACAGTCCAGACCTCGCACCATCTGATTATCACCTCTTTGGGCCACTGAAACGTGAGCTGGAAGGAAAGCGCTTTGATGTCGATGAAGAGCTTGTTGACCTGTGCGGAAATGGCTACAAAACCTTGACGGAAATTTCTTCCGAGAGGGTATCTATTCCATGGTGCGGCGTTGGCAGAAGTGTGTCGACAGACTTGGCTGTTACTTAGAGAAATGAAGGACGAGTCAAGGTATGAACACGTGCAAGAATTTTGTTGATAGCATAAAAAACGCGGATTTTACAGGCATTTTTCGGTTAATTATGAAAGAGCCCTCGTAGCATCTAAGCACAAGCTTTCATGTGCCATTCATGTAGGACCTTCACTTTTGAGTTTTCTACGGGCTTGAGACCGTGACGTTCTAGACATGACCTCATTAGAATGTTTGTTTTTTATTTATTTATTTATTTATTTGTATTGGTTCTTATTGTTTGTTTTTTTCTTCTTTTAAAATCTTTTCTTTTTCATGTTTCATCGACAACAAAAAGAGACATTATTATTTGTTAGAACAGTAATTGTAAAGGGTTAATTCTTGGTTTCATAAGTGATGATGCCATATTGTTCATGGTTTTGCTTGTTAATTAACCAGTAGATTATTCACCAATCAAAACATGGAATTTGTGACACACTTTCACACGTGCTCGGACAAACATATTTGGTTGTTTATAAACAATAATGTGAACGAATTCGACCTCCAAAGGATTGTTGTTATTGTTTTTATATTGACAAATGGGTGACTAGTTATCACATGGTTTTCTCGATCATATTAAAAACATTTAAGTTTTCACATAGTTTTCTGTGCTGATTCTACTGATCAAGCTGTAGAACAGTAGGTATTTTACTTAACACATACCATCGATAGTAAAACCTGTGTAGTTTGCTGTGTCTACCAATCACTGCCATTGTTTACATGATGACGATTGTCCGAGAGGCGTGGTTATCTACCGGTTAATTAAGTGGTACTCCTGAATGTTGTATCTTTAGGGATGGGCAGTGTCATCGAGATGGGTCTCCTGAAGGAGGACAATGAATGTCAACATCATATTTTCTTTTTACTTGACCATTGATATTCCTTCTATGTTTAAGGAAAGTATTTTAATTCTTGGGCCTATAGTGAGATTGTTTTCAAGGTTGGACTCTAGCTCATTTGTCATGTCAACCGGACTTCCTACATTTGACACACGGCCCTTTTTGTTATGGGTGACGACTGAGCCAGCGTGGTATTTTTTTCTATTCTTTACTTTCATTGAGTTGGAAGTGTGGATCCAGGAGAAGGAAGAACCTTATCTGAACGACAATTTAGATCATTCTTGGTCTGGCTACTCATCTTCAGCTGTTCCAGCAGGATTGGATCTTGGCTGGCTTCAACTTCGGGGTCATGGCAGCGCGCAAGCTCCTGTACGACGGTCACGTGATGATCCTTTGCATGTTTTTAAGTGTCCCAATAAAGATTTATGAAATGAAATTAGCAAAAAAGAAAATAAAAAATGGCAAAGCTGCTCGCATTGATGGAATATACTCCGACATGATCACTAACTTTGGACCAGAAACAATAAATTGACTGGCAAATACTAGACAGACATTATGGACAAGGGCACATACCCACAATTTTGGAAACACGCCAAAGTAATCGCCATATTAAAACCAGGCAAACCAATGACTGAACCTTCCAGCTACAGACCAATATCTCTACTTTGTTTGCTTCAAGCTCCTGGCACCCCATATGTAAATCCCTAAATACCACCAGAACAAGAGGGCTTTAGACCACAAAGAAGCACAAGTGAACAGGCCCTTGGGGAAGCCTTCCGAAAGCTCCTACGTCCCCAGTATTCTTGTTCTAGTAGTAGTAGGGGGTTTATGAGGTTATGAGGGGGGGGGGGGACTTTTTTTTATAATGTTCTAGTGGGGGGGGGGGGGGTTGGGGGGGAGGCTTTTTACTTTTTTAAAAACGCTTCCCCCCTCTTACCAGAACATTATTATTTATAAAAAACAAGAATACTGGGGGATGTAGGAGCTTTCGGAAGTCGGAAGGCCTCCCACCTTGCACTTTTAGCAGGAAAGGTGATTAACTTTAACAAAAGGCCGGCCCCTAATGGTAAAATAAACTTGAACTCTATTTCTCTGGAAGCTAGGGAAATAAACTTGTACTCTATATCCCCGAACACTGGAAATAAACTTGCAAATTCTCGAATGAATGCTCTTCATCCTGAATACATAACATACTTGGTAAAATCAGGTTATGGTATATAGACTCCAATCCGAATAACCTTTAAGTTGAGGAGTTATTCAAAATGTTTTGTATACATATCTAATAACATTTGTAGCTATTTTACCAGAGTCGCATACAAACTTTTTAATAGCAAATCATGCCACCCTTGCTCGC
Organism: Berghia stephanieae; assembly: GCF_034508935.2. Lineage (NCBI taxonomy): Eukaryota > Metazoa > Mollusca > Gastropoda > Nudibranchia > Aeolidiidae > Berghia > Berghia stephanieae. The sequence continues at coordinate 82,948,562 of NC_088363.1, forward strand.
TTGTTTATTTAAAATTCCGCCATTATTAAACTCTATTTTCGTTGTCAACAGACGCTAACCGGTGAGCCATAAAAATTCTAGTATACGAAAATTAAGACCTGGGCCCAATTTCGTGTAGGTGGACGAGATTTAGCTATTTACTAATCTAGTAAATGACTTGCCAGCCTTACGCCTAAGCGGAGCAAGTGACTAAAAAATCGGATTTCATGAATATTTTCTAGTCTCTGAATATCTAGCTAGTCTCTTGCCTGGTGGTGGTGGATGGTGAAACGACTTGTCATCAATGACAAGCAATCGAGAAAATTTCCCGTCGAGAAATAAGTTTTCTCGTAGAATTTATCGACTTAAAAAATAGCTAAGTAAGTCCTAAGTAAGTAAGTTAGTAAGTATTAAGCCTCGCAGTCTGAATGACGCTTGCTAAGAATTGTGTGTTTCAGCCATAGTTAAAACTTCTATGAGTATAGCTGCTCTCTTCATCCATGTTTGTCAATTGATTTGGTCACGGTCCTGGGCCAGAGTTTTGAAACTATCAAGATCTTGTTGTGACTTTAGTACGGATGGCACTGCGGTTCTCATTAGTTCTGCATGTATGAATTCGGCCTCATCTGAATCCAGAAATTTCTGATATTATATTACGTATAGAGATCCTGGTTCAAGGTTGTTACTATTGATGTCGGTGGTCTCCCTAGATAATTTGTTACCATGTAGGAAATATTCTGTCATTACCATTTGGGCTGGGATGTTATCTTCTCGACGTAAGATGTGACCAGCAAATAGCCTCCATCGCTGTCCTTTTATCATTGTACTCAGGCGTTGGACCCTGGTTCTTTCATAGAGAGTATGTGTAATTGTCTCTGGCCAATATAGTCCGATTACGCGACGCAATTGTTTGCGGTGATATGATTCAAGACGTTCGAAGTTCTTTTTTGTGAGGCCCCAGGTTCCACAATTATATGTCGATATCGGAATAATCAGTGACTCGTGAATCTGTATTCTTTTTTTCTCACTTATTGTGTTATTTCTATAGCATAAATTTTGGTTTTGTACAAATTGTCTTCTATCAAATAAATAAGATTTAAATCAACTGAGTGCCGTATCAGAAACGCGGAAAGTTATTTCTAACTTTTTAAACAGTAGGTCGTGATAGATAGTGTGAAAAGCTGATGATAAATCAAGAAGGTTAAGAGGCTAAGTTATTGATATGTTGACAGAAGATAAAATTGGAAAACTTCATCTGTAAGGACATGGTCGATGGTGTGACCATGGTCATACGTTGGTCGGGTCACGTGCTGAACTAGTTCATAAGTCACGAAAAGTTTTTGATTCGTTTTTGTTTCCATTATCAATGTTAAAATCACCAATTTAACTGTTGTTTTTGTTATCAATTGACTCGGTAAAGATAAAATCTCTAAATTCCATTATAAAATCGTTACATGACGAATTGTTCTTTTCTCGTTGCGGTGGTCTATAAATGCAATGAAATATATTTTGTTTAAAATTTTGAAGACGTATTAAAAATCCAGTGTATTCAAAAGAGTCAAATATATTGTTTAACAATGATATTTTGGCATGAAGAAATGATGAATATAAAATGGCTATTCCTCCACGGAAGGGGAAAATATTTTATTTTGTAACCCGTTGGAGTGATGGCCTTCATTAAAGGTTCATCACATTATTTTTTCTGATTTGAAATGATTCCTTTGTTTAATTTAGCACCAAGAAAACAGGTTGGTAATAAAAAAGGTTACCTTCTTTGATCTACCGCCACCATATATTCTTGTAGTTGTAGAATTGTGAGTCAGCGTCCCAAATAGTCAGAACTCTGTCATAATGAGTATGTTAATGCGATGGTCTTTGATAATGTTAATTACGTCTGAGTTTTATTCCGGCATGCTCTTATATTAATATGGTCAATGTTAATTGGTTTATTGAAGTCAAATTATTAATAGTATTTAACGTATCTATTTAGATGGGGGTGATGATGCTGGTGATAACATCGTCGACTGCGAGATTGTGGTGGTGGTGGTAACGATAAGAAAGATGACAGATGATGATGGTGGTGGTGCTGACGATGACGACGAGAATGGCAGTGTTCGTGGCATATGGTCTGTGGCCAGTGAACACAGGTATCGCCCTTTGTTTTCTCGTTCCACCCCGTTGGTATGAATTTGACTCAATACCAAGTTAACGATTGCACTCGTCCGCTGAGACGAACGATCACGTGATTAAATTCTCTTTCCCGTCCTCTCGTCACAACAATTCAGAACAAGGATGGAGCCTGCCTTTCACATTAGAATATGAAAACGGTTGGGAATAATTGTGCTTTGATTTTTATCAATTTGCGATAAAAATAAAATAAGTTGTAGCAAGAAGCCCATACACACAGGATGTGTAACACGCACTTAGCCTCGTTTTGTAAGGGCCTAAGATTTCTATTTTCTCTTTCTCATCCTATGTTATCAAGCATGGCGTGTTTTGATGAGAGTCTGTTAAATTTGATCTTATTCCCTTTTTAGGGTGATTTTTATGAAATGATTCTTATTTCCACATCATTCTAATATTTCAGGATTAATTTATTTGTGATTTCCAATAGGATTTAGTATAACATGGGGAGGAAGTGCTCAGTCGTAAATTGTCGAAGTGGATATCGCCCCACTCGCGATAGACACTGAAATGATTCGAACCGTTGGAAGAGCCTTTCGACCTGCTAATCCACCTTCTATTTTCCCTAACGTTCCAAACTCTTGTATCCCTCTACAGGCTGGCAGACATACTTCTCGTACTACAGACAGAGCAACAGCAAAGTCAGCTATTGTAATTGATGAAATGGCTGAATTTCGTGCAAGAGATTCGCTTAATGGAAAGGATTTTCATGAACGCTTTATTGACATGCTTCTTGGCCATCCTGCATGAGGTGTTGTTGGATTTGAGAAGGCAAGAGGGCTCTACACTTTCTGTAGTAAACGAAGAGATGGTCCGATTTGTGATTTTTCTATGTTTTTTAATATTTTATTTTCCTCAGGTTCTCTGGCTTTATCATTTGAATGCTACAAGGGTGTCAGAAAAATAAAGAATTATCCAGACTTTATTTCTAGTTACAAGCAAGTGACGTGTTTGAGTGGAGTTGATGCATTGATTAAATATGTCATTTCAAATGATGAAGATGTTCCACAGGTGAAATTTCTACAGCGTAATGTTCACATTCTTAATGCCTCTAAAATTAAACGCATTTACTCCACAGAGGACCTTTTTACTGCTTTTATTTGGTAGTCGTTGTCTCGTTCTCTTTATTCACAGCTTAGGAGTTTTTTACACTTACCATCCATTTCTACTTTACAGAAAATTAATGCTGTCAGCAAAAATATGAGTGATGCAGCTTTGTTTACCTCAATTTTCAGGAGCCTCAATGAGCGCAGCGGGGATGTATATTGATTGTGGATGAAATTCACATCAAAGCCTCTTTGTAGTATCGTAATGGTGAAGTCTTTGATTATGCTCATGATTATCCTGACAGAGCAGCTACAACAATGCTTGGTATTATGGTGAAATGTTTTTTTTGGTTCAAAATCTTTCCTTGCCAGACTTGTTCCGTGTCATTCATTAACTTCTGAATTTCAAATTCAACCGGTTGCTGAAGTCGTTATAACTGTGGAGGAATGTGGAGGAAATGTCGTCGCCATTGTATGTGATAATAATAATAGAGTAAATCAGTCTTTTTTTCCAGAAATTTGACAAGGATGATGAGCAAAAGCCTTGGATTGCCAAATCCCCAGTCTCAACTAATCACAAACCTCTTTTTTTCAATTTATGATCCAGTTCACCTGTTCAAGAACATACGTAATAATTGGATTTCAGAAAGAACTGGTACCATTGCTTTTTTACCTTTAGATAGTCCTGACCCCACAGACAAGAAGATTGCTAAATGGTCGGATTTGATCGCATTATATGATCATGAAACATCTGAATTTTCATTGCGCATGTCTAAATTAAATAATGTTTGGCTTAGGCCTTCTAACATTGAAAAGCAGAAAGTTTCTCTTGTTCTTGATCTCTTTTCAGAAAAAACAAGTGCAGCACTCAAGTCTTCATCAGCTTCGACACAGTCATGGAAAGATACGGCTATATTCATTGATAATGTGATATGATAATGGAAAGTTTTTAATACAAAAGATCCTCTCCGATAGACTCGACTTCGCGATCCTGACAGGGCAGTAATCAGGGATGAGGAGCATCACCAGCTGGATATTCTGAACTCATGGGCAAATATCGCATTACGTCTTACTCCACTTTCTAATCCTCGTATGCATTCTCTTACAGCAGATACAGCCAAGGCTCTCTTCTGGACCTGCAAGTGCTTTATTGATTTGGCAAATTTTCTCCTGTCCTCAGATAACAGTCTCCATCATGATTATGTCGCTCTTGGTTTTTTTTTCAACAGGATGATATTGAAAGCCATTTTGGTCACTTAGGCAGATCAGCAGGGTGTAACTATTACATTTCAGTAGAGAATGCCTCACATACCAATACCATTGATCGTGCCAAGCTCATGATGGAAAGCATGACAACAGATGTTGATTACAGTGGAGCACCGCATGCTTGTAGTTTATGTGACCTTCCATTTTCTGACAATGATATTTTGCTTTTAGATTCACTTCCAGACTTTCCTAGTAAACTGTCAACTGATGAGGCAATGCCTCTTTTGTATATTGCAGGTTATGTTGCATCAAAACACCAGGATCTCCAAGGTAACATAATGTCATCGTTTTCCACCGAGACTACTTCTTTTACAGCTACGCTTTCTCGTGGTGGTTTGAGCTGCCCTTCAGAGGGACTTTTTCAATTTGTTCTCTTGTGTTTTGGATTTTTCAGACAGACAGCGGAGCTATTGGATAAATATTTCTGAGGATTAATTTGTGGTTGTGATATTCATGACATGTAAGTAGACACCCTTAGATTTGGATATTTTTTCCTTTCTTTTTCTTAATTGAATTGACTACTTGTCAAGTTGTATTCCAACAATGTGAATAATAGCATTTCTTTCCCTCACTACTATTTACTCTAAGTTACATTAAAAGTACTTAGATGAAAAGTACATGTCAATGCTAATGGAGAATATGAACTAACAAACAATGTACTATCTTAGTAATAAGTAGTAATCGTGTCATTATAATCATCCTCATTATTATTATTATCTTATTATCATTTTAAAATTATTATTATTATCATCATCATCATAATCATAGAAATAGAAGTATTCAGGTTTTATGGGGTTCCTTCTTGATATTTCGTACTGTTTACAAAATAATAACTAGGTATCAATTTGCATTGCCCTTAATTAACCCATCTGTGATTCAAGCAATTATAATCAAGGTTACCTATCATCAGAGTAATATTTATTTAAACTAGAATCATGAAAAATATAATTTCTCAATAAGAACAGTTGTAGAGAGGCATTTTAAAAAGCGTTTTAAACGTTTCGTCATTCGTACAGATTCATTCAGGGCCAGTTTTTAGGTCCCCAATAGAATCGAGTCTCTTCCGGGTTATGTGATCTATTGTCTGTACACGCTGGGTTGTAGAAATTGTGATTTGATCCTTTTTTATTCGCTGGTGTAAATCGTTGACAGTGCACTTTGTTTGGTAAAAATCGGACAAAAATGACGACTTTTGTGATGAAAAGTGACTTTGATGACCTGTTCAGGGAAACATCAAAAGGAGGAAACATCATTAAAGATCCAACCAAAAGAGTGCCTGCATTCAATAACGCCAGGAAATAATGGATTTTCTCAAACCGCCTCTTAACTGGACATGGCAGAACTGCATCAAATAAGTGCAGATGGAGACTTGGAAACAGTGATACCTGCCAGAAATGTCAGGCAGCCCCAGAGACCGGCGATCACATCGTCCTCCACTGTCCAGTCACTAAACTTGAAGGTGGCTACGAAACCATCCTTAGGGCGGAGGAAGACTTTAGAAGCTGGGTTGACGAAATATATTTGGAGGTGTAGCCATACGCTACTACTACTACTACTACTACTACTACTACTACTACTACTACTACTACTACTACTACTACTACTACTACTACTACTACTTTGATGACAATTATTGTAAACTTTAAAATTATTATGAATAATTTATAACTCCCTTATTTGTGGGGCGATTTTGTCGTTCTTGGTATCGATTTTATTGTAATAAAAAGATTTGATTTAAAAAACTGCTTTTGTTGATTTTAGATTTTTTAAGCAACGCTTTTATTTATCGGCCGATTTTATTGATTTTTATATCATTGTTTATATCTCAATGAGACGAGATCGGTGATATACTTTGTTTGTTTCAAATGTAACTCGAATATAATTTGTTTTTTTTTTTACCTATCAACCATGCCTGGATAAAAAATTCATCAAGGTGGACATCATGGCCCGTCCTACATGTTAAATGTTGCTGTTGACCAGGGACCCTTTGTAAAGTGCTTTGAGCACATTAGTGGATATTGTGCTATATAAAGCTCTTTTTTTTTTACCTCCGCCATCTATTTGCGTAGAATTGTGAGTCCTCAAATCTTCGACCAATGACAGGCTCTCTACTCGGTCGACCGCCAAGGTATTACGTTTCTGTTTTGCAAAATATGTAACACCTTTTTGAGTAGGCCTAATAGCTGAAATCTAAGAGAAAAAAATATAATTGTGAGGAATTTGAAATTCACCTTGCTGCAAAATGAGGAACATTGGTCTTTATTTCAGAAAAATCGGTTGAAAACCAACTGTTTTACGAATAAATTTAATTTTAAAAATTGCATTTGTTTATTTTAGCTTTTTTTTAGCAACGTATTTATTTATCGGCCGATTTTCTTGATTTTTATATCATTTTTCACATCTCAATGAGACGAACACGCTGATGTACTCGTTTGATTCAAAAGAGTTTAAATCACAAATTTCGTTTTTTGATTGCGAGTCCAGACATATTAATTAATTCATGAGCATTGAGACAGTGACGCAACCATTACAAACAAGACCTCGTAGTCTAGGCCACCGGGCTTTTGGTGTTACACAATCACTCGTCACTTTCGGTCAACCGTGTCCTTTGAGGTGTACCCATCGTCTACTAATATGCAGATGTCGCTGGGTGTACCGCCTTTATGAAGGCTCTCAAACGATTTGCAGCATCGGTACTACCGAGATCTCGTTCATGACGACGAGATGTAACGTAAGCGGCTAGATCCGGGGTTGCCAGTTTGGCATTTTAAATGCCAGATTCCAAAAATCTGGCATTTTTGAAAACCGTTTGGCATTAGAAAAATCATTTGGCATTTGGCATTTTCATTTGGCATTTTCTTTTCTTGTATATTATACTTCAAATGACACCTTTTCTCAACCGTGGTGTAGTGGTTTAGCACTCCACTTAGTAGTCAGTAGGTAAAAAATTACCCCAACAGGAAATTTAGTATAATTCAAAAAAAAAAAAAAAAAAAAAAAAAAAAAAAGAAAAGAAAACATGCAAGCCACCAGGATATGATAGTAAATTGTCTATCAAAAGTGAGTAGTTTTCTTAGTGGGGGTGGAGTCAACAGACTTTGGCATTTTTTTGAGTGTTTAGGCATTTTTTGAGTCTTCCCCTGGCATTTTGTTGAAAAATAATCTGGCAACCCTGGCTAGATCCGGGATTTTTTCTTCTCGTATCTCGTCTGTAAGAACGAGGTTTTTTCAAGTACTCATTGCGGGACTCGAAACCGGGACCTACAGGTCTGAAGTATAGTGTCATACCACAAGACCACAAAGCCGCATGATAGTAGTAAGATACAATAAAATATATGACATATTGTAACGTATATGACACTTCTATTTTCTAAAGATAACAAAAAGAGACTAGATTAATATGGGTGGTGAATTCCTCGTGGCCAGTATACGACGATAAAACAAACAACTCTCCCCCCCCCCCCTAACAAAGCAAAACAAACAAACAAAAAACCCAGAGTAATTGTGGCTTTATGGTCTTGTAGCATGTAACTCGAATTCTGACCTGAAGCTCCTGGATTCGAATCCCTCGGTGGGCGGCGTAAAGTCGAGTCCCAAACAAATGATCTTGCTTAATATATTATTACCATACTTATGTACCTGCCAGCTGTAGACGGCATAAAGTTGAGTCGTTATTCATAATTCATCACAATTCTCAGGTGTAACAGGAGCTTTCGGAAGGTCTTCCAAGTTGAAATTGTGTTCTTCTTCTTTTTATTTTTTATGTAATGATTTGTTGTTTTGTGTCTCGGAAAATAAGCTCAGACGACTGCAGACGGTCCAAAATAATGCTCTCAGTCTTGTCTTCCGAAGGCGGAGGTTTGACTCTGCCACACCTCTCCTTCGAATATTACACTGACTGCCTGTTGAGAAAAGGGTGAAATTCAAAGCATGTGTCCTAGTTTATCATTGTCTGGAAAACACTGCCACTCCCAACCTCACAAAACTCCTAAAGAAACATTCGACAACCCGACCTCCTCCAATGACACCAACCGTTTGTTTGGTTATCCCATGTATTCGTACAAAGGCGGGAACAAGGTCCTTTTCTCATTTTGGTCCGTCTGTATGGAACACCATTCCACCGAGCCTCCGGGAATCCAAATCATTGACAGACAATCCTTGAAAGCATTTCTTTTTTTTTTTTTTTTTGATGTCATGTACTTTCTATATTGTTTTGTGTTGATGTAAAGTTCCAAGAGCCTCATTGTTGAGGAAACTGTGCGCTCGATAAAAGTCTATTATTTTCCGAGACACCAAACAACAGATCATTACATTCATCCATCTTTGAAAATAAAAGAGAAACAAGTTTCTTGGTAACATCCTCAGAAAGGAACTGTCGAATAGATCGATTTTTAAAAAAATGACACATCAATAATTGGATCATTATTTAAATTCGATTGTCCATCGACAGTTTTGAATCTAAGAATGCTCCAAGATTGTTATTATTATTATTATTATTATTATTATTATTATTATTATTATTATTATTATTATTATTATATTATTATTATTATTATTATTATTATTATTATTATTTATTATTATTATGTAAATGAAGTTCTAATGTTATCATGATGATGTAATCAAACTTCATAGCTGTATCTAATGCTTTGTTTCTCATTTTACATGCACTGCTCTTTCAGTTTAATTAGCAAGAATCATTCATGAAAACCTGCTATATTAACTTGGAAATGGTATGCTCCATGTGTACCTAACAGCAATCAGTAATGCTCTTAAAGCTTGGTTGAATGATAAGGTGAAATGAACTAGAATATCAAACTTAAACACGTCAAGAAACATTATTCCAACTTGATAAGTACAAAACACAAATACGTAGTCAGTTTTGAGATTTTTATTATGTTAAGAACACACATCTTTTCTTTTTTTAATTACAAGCTTTTTTATTGGCTGATGTCTGGAGTATGTTTTAATGGTCTTATTGCATTTGCTGTTATTATATCTTGATGCAAATGGCTAAATGTGTGATATTATGTTAGAGTAAAATCTAACCACGTATGTATACGGTTAAGTATTGGTATCGTGCGACCTGTTTTCAAAACTTATTACCATTTTTTCATTAATATATCATTGTACTATGAACTTTGTACATTTATGATTCATTTCGATTTTACATTGCCGTATTGATACATTTTTCCTGACATTCCAAGTTGTGTAAAACTGTCTGTGAATGATACAATGCAAGCTATATGAGATTCTGTATTTATAAACTATTGTATAAGGCAATTAAAGGATAATTCCTATTAAGCCTTTAGTAAGATAAGATAAGATAAGATACCATTTTGTCATACTGTTGCTTTTAATCTAACGGGACTAAATTTGATATCAATTTGAAATATCATGATGGTATCTTGAACATGGAGAAGCTTACAATGCCTTTGTCTAATTGTTAATTAAAGAGTTTTAGTACGCTATTTAGCTCAATTTTTACATATCTAACGTTTTTGTTAAACGTTGCTTCAAAATTGCGTATGCCCAATGATTTCCGCCATTAAACTACAAATTAAACAACTATTCTTTTATCACCCCTATATCATTGTTTAAACAAAATCCTCCAGGAAGTGTTATTTTGGCATTTTGTCGCAATACGTGTACAGTGGCATGGCGATTAAAGATTAGACCACATTCGCAAATGATACGTTGGACTGTCTGGGTCATTATCATCTATTAGAGATGTTAATCGTCTGGGTAAGCGATATGTAGTAATTCGTACAAAAGTTCCAGTGTATGAGAAGGGCGTCATTGAGGTCTCGTCTGTAGAAATGATTATGTAATTGCTAATGTCAGAGGTTTGGTGGTTCAAAAACCGCTTAATGCGCCTTCGTTCATGTATTTTTTTTCTTTCTTTTTTATTTTTTTTTATTTTATTTGTGGGGGGGGGGGGTTAACCGATAACGGGCTCAATTTTAAGAATTCCCGTTCATTTTTCCTTCGAAAAATGGACTCATCCCAGAAAAAAAATTGCAAGTAAAATCACCTCAATACACCCCATTTAAATACAACAATGAGGTTTTTATTGCAAGTCATTAGGTACCGTTGCGAGAGATGCAATCCACTTCCAATCAGTTGGCCTCAAAATTGTTGACACTCCAGTAACTTTCTTTCGAGTTAGTCGGGTTCACTTAACAATACTCTAAATGAACTTACATTCAGTTGAAAGGGGAATGTTTGGCCTTTTAGAAAATGCATTGGACTTTGTTGTAGAGAGATTGACCATTCACTTTATGACACAAATCAACGCCATTGTAGTCAGTTTTAAACAGGGACGTCACTCATTCTTGACAAGCTTGTCAAACTTGTTTCAACTCATTTCTAATAACATTTTCACAGTGTCAAGAAATTAGTTGCAAAGATTAGGCGCTATCCGTTTAATAGTTAAAAGAAAAATTATTATTATTATTTTTTGTCGCAACCTCTAGGTTTTCCTTTTGTTATTTGTTTTTGGTTGTTTTGTTTCTTTTGTTTTCTTTTGTTCTTTTTTGTTTTGTGTTTTCATACATATACGTGAATGCTTTGCTATTTTTTTGTATTTCGCTTTAAACCTCATGGTTAAAATCGATACTACTACTTTATCATAGCTTTTGTGATTTCTAGCCGATACACTGCTTATATACACATACATTAGTAAAAGTCTACAGTGTGGCTACCTCCATATTTGTTGGGTGGACCCTGATGTGTCCCATGGTACGTATACTGAGGAGCTGTGTAATTCTGATGGGGCGGAGGCGGCTGAGGCCATGCTGTTTTAAGGTTATTGGACACAGCCTGGACACTAACTGCAGTGCCACTTCCAGCACTATAGGTCTTGACCACTATAAGGATGACTCCAAGAGAAACCAAAGCCGCACATCCAACGACTATTCCACCCACAGCCGCGATAGACATATTTGAAATTCCAGTGTAGCCCGGATCACTACTTTTATACTCATCTGCTCCTGGGGTTGTGGTCGATTGACGATTAATTGGAATAATAGTGGCCGGCGGCGATAGTGAGCTTGGCCAGGGACTTAATGTGCACCACCAACAAGTCGTGGTTTCAGGCGGCGGACTGGTCGTTACATTGGATTCATGAGCTGTGGTGTTTGAGAGTTCTGTTCTTGATTCCGGCGAGGATGAAAAATAGGTTGAAGACGATTGAAAAGCTGTCGAAGACGAAGAGAAGTCTGTGGATGAATCGGTTAAGTTAGAAATGGTAAAGTCAGTTGAATTTGGAGATAGCGTTGTTGTTAAGTCTGTTGAGGATAAATCAGTGGAGGAGTCAGTGGAGGGCAACGAAGAGGTCAAGCTTGATGACATGGTGGAATCTGTGGACCCTTTTGATGAAAAATAATATTGTTTCATATATTTCTCGAAGCGGTAATAAAAGGCATATATATTATATATATATATATATATATATATATATATATATATATATATATATATATATATATATATATATATATATGACTCATGGCGTCATAGTGTCAGCATGCAACTGTTCAAGAGAGTTTAATTTGAAATCAAAATATTTAAGATAAAGTCAATCAATTGAACTCAAATTACATCAGACCTTAAATCATGGCAAGGCTCTCCGGACTGAGATGACGAGTTACAATACTATGATATAGGCGAGTAGATATTTATGTACTTTCGAAATTCCTTCGTCTTTGACATACTTTCCATTGTCTTCAGCATACGTCTCCTCGTCCTCCTGTCATAAATTCTAAATTTTCTAAAATAATATATTTGAAAAAAAAATTGACTGTCCTCAAGGTTGCAAACTCTCTTCTCACAACATAACCGTACCTCATTGCATATATTATCTATAACAAAGCAACGAAGCGTTCTAGCATTCTCGAAATTACCGCATCTTTGGTAGCTAGCGGCCAGCGATTACCGCATCAAAGCGACGGCTACTTGCCACCTAGTTCTGTAACGCACACACGTTTCCAGTCACCTCATATGATACATTTATGGTACTTCTAAGTTTGCCTAACATTGCCATATCTGACAACCACAAAATTTGAAGGGTCTACTCAAAACGAGTTTCTAAATTGTGAATTTGATTGGTCAATGCCCAACAAAAACTCACCTACTTTTGAAATAAAATAAAACCCCAAGCCATCTAACGTTCTTTCTCTTTCATTAAGGCTCAGGTCTTAGACTTTTGCGATCAGAGCTTAACATTTTATATTATATCCTTTGTGGCAATAGAATTTGATTGTGTTGTGATGAATCAATGCGTTATAGAATTAGTGTGTATAGTGAACAATATAAGTGTTTTTCGACTGGTATCGTAAGTAAACGCCAACCTGGTAGACAATGGAAATCTATTATCCATGTATACATTAAACAAAAGATTTTATTCTAATATAATATCTATGTATGAATGCATTTCAAATGTACAACTTTTGGAAATGAAAATCGCTACCTACACGCAATAGTATTACTATGTATTTATAATATTTGATATTTTCTAACGCTCTCTTAACTGCTTAGCTAGGGGAATTAGGGTAAAATTGTGCAAATTAGTGATGAAAGCACCAAATTTGGTACAAAGTAACTTGAGACCACTATTAATCGATGTTGATATAGAACCACATTGAGAAATTCCTCTAACAGTGTAAAATAGGAAGATGAAAATCCGCCTATATGAGCTATATTAAAACAAAGGGGCGTAATCCATGAAATATTTGTTGACAATTCGGCGCTTTAAAAATATATTATTTTCAGCCCGTGTAAGCGGTTGATTATTTTGGCTTAGATAATTATCATTGTTAAAAATGTGACTTTATGTGATATAGGACAGTATGGGCCGGTAGTATAGCTTTATTATGAGGACTGGAAGGGGGATGATGGGAGAGGAGGAGATGGTGCTGGTATTAGTTTTACTTGTGTTGTGTTGGTCGTCATCGTGGTGAAGATGATGGTGGAAGTGATGTTGGTGATAATGATGATGATGATGATGATGATGATGATGATGAGGTGATTGTGGTGATAATAGTAGTGATAATGGTGATGATGTTGATGAGGTGGTGATGGTGGTGATCTTGGTAGGGATGATGATGATGATGATGATGATGATGATGATGATGATGATGATGATGATGATGATGATTATGATGATGTTGATGATGATGTTGTGGTGGTGGTGATGGTAGTGGTAGTGATGATGATGATGATGATGATGATGATGATGATGATGATGATGATGATGATGATGCTGATGAGGTGATTATGGAGATAGTAGTCTTGATAATGGTGGTGGGGATGATGATGATGATGATGATAATGATGATGATGATGATGATGATGATGATGATGATGATGATGATGATGATGATGATGATGATGATTGTCATGGTCTCAAGTGAGTAAAGAGCTACTCGACTATGCATAAAGATATATGTAGAATGAGGCCCCAGAATTTACTAGTTACTATAAATGAAAAACAATTAACGATTTGTTTACAATGAAATAAAAATAATGATGAAATTTAATTAAAAGAGATAAACAGTGATCGTGGCAGTTACAAAAAGAGATATGAATATTTTACGTAACTTATGATAATATGTCAGGTTCATAAGTTTACGTTTCCAGGCAGTTGATGGGCTTGGATGATCTATTCCTCTGATAACAGGATCGGACTCGTAAAATTCCACTTCCAGGCAATTGGTAAGAAGTTATTGTGTAGTCCTTTGACAGCGGGCTTGGGTTTGATCCTTGAAGATTATACAATCAAAGTTAAAAGCTCCGGCGTCTTAATGGTGTAGATATAATATCTACAAAGTCCCAAAAGATAAAAATCTTCCAGTATATATATAGGAATAGAGCGACTGGCCGTCCGGCATAGATTGTGGAGAGAAAGTGAGTGTCAAATGTTAGACCTATCAGCTTTTATAATAAGTGGCTACGTGACAGAATGTAGAACGAAAAGTATTCACTAATTAGAAATTAATTCGAGGGAAGGCTATAAAAGGAAAGACGATCTAATATTAGAAGGTAAAGTTTATCTAAGCCTACCGAAATATAACTGGAGTGAGATGAATTCAGTTCTTAATAAAATAAAATTTAATAAGATAATTGTGAACAACCTTTACTGTGACACCCCCCACCCACGTTTAAAATATACTCTTTAACCATTATGGGAAAGATAGATTTTACAAACGGAAGTAAATTTACTATCATGATACTCTAGCATTAATCCATTGTTATGATTTGTGCTACAATTAAATTATTTATTAACTAGACATGGAAATGTTTATATTAACGTAGGTATATGAATGGGTGACAATAACAATGAAAGATTGTGATTACAAATCATTGTGATGAACAACATGATGGCAATGTGATTACAAATCATTGTGATAAACAATAGTGATGGCAATGAAGCATGATTTAAGTCGATGATATGAAGGTAATTTACTGAATGAAATGAATGAAAATGTAAATGGAATATTGACATTTCAATTATTAATCATAAATGAGTGAAAATTCATAACAATAATAGATAAAGAGAAGATTTCCCAAATCATGAATGGGTATGGTATATATATCCAAACAATACTCAATGTTACATTAAGTTGGGTCATCATGTTTACAAATAAAATTATCGAATTTGTGCGTTCTGATTTGGCATAGTTTGCGAGGTAACTAACAGTATGCATGGGAGGTTAAGTTATACCCTTCTCACGTGTTTACACTAATCGAGAAAGTAGGTCGGCGTGAATATTTTCACAGCCTGGTATGTGAGAGATACTGAAAGTGTAATTTTGCAAAAATAGACTCCACCTTAGTACTCTACTATTATTCATTTTGTTATTTCTTATGTACGTGAGTGGTTTATGGTCCGTTTCGACCACAAACTCTTTTAGCAGTAGATATCTGCTGAATGTCTTTAAAGCAAAGACGATGGCCAGTCCTTCACGCTCTATTACAGAGTATCGTGATTCTCTGTCCAATAATTTTCTGCTTGCATATAAGCAAGGCATTAGAGTTCCCTCATGTTCCTGTAATAGTACACCTGCGATGCCCTTATCAGACGCGTCAGTTCTTACAACAAATTCTTTTGATATGTCGGGTAATTTAAGAATTGGTTCTGAACAGAAATGGTAAAGTCAGTTGAATTTGGAGATAGCGTTGTTGTTAAGTCTGTTGAGGATAAATCAGTGGAGGAGTCAGTGGAGGGCAACGAAGAGGTCAAGCTTGATGACATGGTGGAATCTGTGGACCCTTTTGATGAAAAATAATATTGTTTCATATATTTCTCGAAGCGGTAATAAAAGGCATATATATTATGCTCATGGCGTCATAGTGTCAGCATGCAACTGTTCAAGAGAGTTTAATTTGAAATCAAAATATTTAAGATAAAGTCAATCAATTGAACTCAAATTACATCAGACCTTAAATCATGGCAAGGCTCTCCGGACTGAGATGACGAGTTACAATACTATGATATAGGCGAGTAGATATTTATGTACTTTCGAAATTCCTTCGTCTTTGACATACTTTCCATTGTCTTCAGCATACGTCTCCTCGTCCTCCTGTCATAAATTCTAAATTTTCTAAAATAATATATTTGAAAAAAAAATTGACTGTCCTCAAGGTTGCAAACTCTCTTCTCACAACATAACCGTACCTCATTGCATATATTATCTATAACAAAGCAACGAAGCGTTCTAGCATTCTCGAAATTACCGCATCTTTGGTAGCTAGCGGCCAGCGATTACCGCATCAAAGCGACGGCTACTTGCCACCTAGTTCTGTAACGCACACACGTTTCCAGTCACCTCATATGATACATTTATGGTACTTCTAAGTTTGCCTAACATTGCCATATCTGACAACCACAAAATTTGAAGGGTCTACTCAAAACGAGTTTCTAAATTGTGAATTTGATTGGTCAATGCCCAAACAAAAACTCACCTACTTTTGAAATAAAATAAAACCCCAAGCCATCTAACGTTCTTTCTCTTTCATTAAGGCTCAGGTCTTAGACTTTTGCGATCAGAGCTTAACATTTTATATTATATCCTTTGTGGCAATAGAATTTGATTGTGTTGTGATGAATCAATGCGTTATAGAATTAGTGTGTATAGTGAACAATATAAGTGTTTTTCGACTGGTATCGTAAGTAAACGCCAACCTGGTAGACAATGGAAATCTATTATCCATGTATACATTAAACAAAAGATTTTATTCTAATATAATATCTATGTATGAATGCATTTCAAATGTACAACTTTTGGAAATGAAAATCGCTACCTACACGCAATAGTATTACTATGTATTTATAATATTTGATATTTTCTAACGCTCTCTTAACTGCTTAGCTAGGGGAATTAGGGTAAAATTGTGCAAATTAGTGATGAAAGCACCAAATTTGGTACAAAGTAACTTGAGACCACTATTAATCGATGTTGATATAGAACCACATTGAGAAATTCCTCTAACAGTGTAAAATAGGAAGATGAAAATCCGCCTATATGAGCTATATTAAAACAAAGGGGCGTAATCCATGAAATATTTTTTGACAATTCGGCGCTTTAAAAATATATTATTTTCAGCCCGTGTAAGCGGTTGATTATTTTGGCTTAGATAATTATCATTGTTAAAAATGTGACTTTATGTGATATAGGACAGTATGGGCCGGTAGTATAGCTTTATTATGAGGACTGGAAGGGGGGTGATGGGAGAGGAGGAGATGGTGCTGGTATTAGTTTTACTTGTGTTGTGTTGGTCGTCATCGTGGTGAAGATGATGGTGGAAGTGATGTTGGTGATAATGATGATGATGATGATGATGATGATGATGAGGTGATTGTGGTGATAATAGTAGTGATAATGGTGATGATGTTGATGAGGTGGTGATGGTGGTGATCTTGGTAGGGATGATGATGATGATGATGATGATGATGATGATGATGATGATGATGATGATGATTATGATGATGTTGATGATGATGTTGTGGTGGTGGTGATGGTAGTGGTAGTGATGATGATGATGATGATGATGATGATGATGATGATGATGATGATGATGATGATGCTGATGAGGTGATTATGGAGATAGTAGTCTTGATAATGGTGGTGGGGATGATGATGATGATGATGATAATGATGATGATGATGATGATGATGATGATGATGATGATGATGATGATGATGATGATGATGATGATTGTCATGGTCTCAAGTGAGTAAAGAGCTACTCGACTATGCATAAAGATATATGTAGAATGAGGCCCCAGAATTTACTAGTTACTATAAATGAAAAACAATTAACGATTTGTTTACAATGAAATAAAAATAATGATGAAATTTAATTAAAAGAGATAAACAGTGATCGTGGCAGTTACAAATAGAGATATGAATATTTTACGTAACTTATGATAATATGTCAGGTTCATAAGTTTACGTTTCCAGGCAGTTGATGGGCTTGGATGATCTATTCCTCTGATAACAGGATCGGACTCGTAAAATTCCACTTCCAGGCAAT
Organism: Berghia stephanieae; assembly: GCF_034508935.2. Classification (NCBI taxonomy): domain Eukaryota; kingdom Metazoa; phylum Mollusca; class Gastropoda; order Nudibranchia; family Aeolidiidae; genus Berghia; species Berghia stephanieae. Next base: position 82,966,573 of record NC_088363.1, read on the forward strand.
TGGTAAGAAGTTATTGTGTAGTCCTTTGACAGCGGGCTTGGGTTTGATCCTTGAAGATTATACAATCAAAGTTAAAAGCTCCGGCGTCTTAATGGTGTAGATATAATATCTACAAAGTCCCAAAAGATAAAAATCTTCCAGTATATATATAGGAATAGAGCGACTGGCCGTCCGGCATAGATTGTGGAGAGAAAGTGAGTGTCAAATGTTAGACCTATCAGCTTTTATAATAAGTGGCTACGTGACAGAATGTAGAACGAAAAGTATTCACTAATTAGAAATTAATTCGAGGGAAGGCTATAAAAGGAAAGACGATCTAATATTAGAAGGTAAAGTTTATCTAAGCCTACCGAAATATAACTGGAGTGAGATGAATTCAGTTCTTAATAAAATAAAATTTAATAAGATAATTGTGAACAACCTTTACTGTGACAATGATGATGATAAGTATGGTGATGATGAGGTGGTGGTGGTGATAGTGGTAGTGATTTTGGTGATGTTGGTAACTATTAATTTCGAAAACGAAAGACTTTCTTGGTGACGTATATTCACATTTTTAGATGATTAGAATCCAACAAATATCATATTTATTAGACAAATGACTGTGGAACACATTTTTCTTGGGAGTCTTGAGAGAATTCAACAGTCAACAGCAGCCTTTTCTAATTTATCCTGATCTCTTTGAATTAGTATAACGGCGCAAGATAAGCCAACGCCTCGTTGTCAGCTTTTTCCATGGCAGTATGTTAAAGCAAACCATATGTTGTCTTATTGAAGGCTAAAAATGTTTCCTTTCCTGAGGTTAGCTGTCGAGGCCTGGTAGGACCGGCTGGAGTCTGTCTCTGAACCTGATTGGGTGAACATACGACTGGGTGCAACCTCATTCACAGCATTCTTTGCTATACATCTTGATTAATTCTGGCAATTTATGGATCTCTCTCTCTCTCTCTCTCTCTCTCTCTCTCTCTCTCTCTCTCTCTCTCTCTCTCTCTCTCTCTCTCTCTCTCTCTCTCTCTCTCTGCTCTGTTCTATACTTGAATGTTTTATATATAGCATGGCTCCAAAAAGGAGCGCTTTTGTGAAACACAACGAATAACAACTTGCAACAACCTAACAGAAAACATGAATAAAACAACTCCAAACAGATGCTATTTTATTAGACTTTAGTAAATCATTTGATAAAGTCAATTACCATACTTTGGCTATTAAACTGGGAGATATGGAATCATGAGTAACACACACGACTGGATAATGGATTTTCTCACTAATCGTAAACAACTGAAAGAGCAATGTATGACTCAGCTCCAGTACTACAGGTGTGTCCCTGGGTACCGTACTGGGTCCCCTCTTGTGCCTTAAAGATTGTCGCTAGGAACTCAACTGAGACTATTTCCGGATGACAGCCTTTTGTACAGACCAATAAGGCATAAGAAAGATTCTGAAATTCTTCATCGGGACCTTGGTTCCAGAAAATTACCAACAAAAGAAAGATAATACACAACACAACACACTAGCAAGGTATCTCGGAGTAACGATAAACAATAGCCTGACCTGGAAAGACCACATTGCAAACATACACAGGAAGGCAAACTCCACTCTGGGATTCTTGAGAAGAAACCTCTTCGGCTACAAGGTAACCATAAAAGAGATATGCTATAAAGTTTATGTTAGACCAACACTCGAGTTAAGCGGTAAGATATAAGATCCCGATCACACATCCTAAATTTGGTAAATAGAATCAATAAAAAAAAAGCTATAAAATTCGTTCAACAAAATCCTCAAACAAATCAAAGCCATATATAACACCCCATTTTGGAACCATTGAAAGAAAGGAGAGAGAAGAATAAACTAAATGTATTTTACAAAGGTCAGAAAAACCAGGTCAGGTGTCATTACATGGCCTCCAACAGAACAAGAGGAAACCTGGCAAATTTATGTTGCCACAATCTAGAGTGGACTACCATCTTCACTCGTTTCTGCCCTCAACTACACGACTTAGTAACAATTTGGATAACTCCCAGTAAAACAATTGGGTAAGCTGCTGTTGAGCCTTCCACTAGGAAGTTTCAGCTTGAAGAGGAAGAGGAAGAAGAAGAAACAATTTCAGCAACAGCAAAAATAGAACTTTGTTTGTTTTGTTAATATTCAGCATTTTTTGATGTTCATAAAACGGACATGACAAATCTTCTGATAATGAACTCCTTGCGCAATCAAATCGCTATTTGAGAACATGGAGAGAATCTTGACATCGTTTATAATTTCAGCAGCACGCGGATATTTTCGTTCAAGTCTTTTGTCATTATTAAATGGAGGGAAGCTTCATCTTATTGTTGCAAAGCATACAATGTGTCCTATTTCTTGTGATAACGGCATCTGAGGGAAAACGCATATTCTGCCTCCTTGGACAATGGGATGATGAGAGATTGTCTAGATCGGGACAATTTGACAAGTTTTCTTGTGATTTCTCATTTTGCACAGCGAGCCTTCTGATTTTTTGTGGCCGTATATCAAGAGCGACAGAATTTGTGCCATTTGGTATCGTTTTGCTTCAGGACCTCCAGTGTATCCTCAGATCGGTCTTCAACAGACAAATCTAGCTTGCCACTATCATTTGCTAATCCGTTAAAAGTCTTAACAACATAGCTGGTAGAACCCGACGATACAAAAGTCACGTACCATTGGCCACAATATTTACGCTTTGACAGAGCTGGGCATTCTAATTTTTTTTTTACCTCTTGACAAATTAATCATTTTGACCAATCCACCTCAATACTGCACTTTGCCATTATATTATTTTTAGTAGTTAGTACAAGATTTAGTACATTGTCAACGCCATGATTTAATGGGTTAAGTGACTTGATCACGAGATTGGTGGTGATGGGGTTGAGGCGGTTCATGACGGTCATGTTAAAGAAGATAATGATACGGACATTTTCAACCTGAAATTTGATTTGAACCATATTATTACGCAAACCACAATAATAACATAACTGTGTTGAATTAGTGTGACACATAAACATTGATGCTTAAGCGATATCTAGGTGTTCGGCATGCTGCTAATGATGATGACGATTATTATTATTATTATTATTATTATTATTATTATTATTATTATTATTATTATTATTATTATTATTATTATTATTATTATATGAGGTGGGTAAAAGGCGACAGAGTTCAAGTAGACACCGTTTCGTGACCTCGCCGACCCGAAAGCAGTCGACACAACTAGCAACCGCAGAATGCGATGCATTGTTTATAGATATCTTCATACGAGCGGGAGTCTATTATTTTCAAATAATTCTAATTTAATAAGACATTAAGAAAATAAAGATTATACTCTTTGAAAGCTATCGGACTATACAAAAGATATGAGAGGGGAAAAAAATAAATTTTTTTTCGTATTCGTATTCGACCACCAAAATTTTGATTTCTTCGATTTCACTATCTCATGTTCCGCGTTCCAATGCCGGTAAAATTTGAAATAACCAAATTGGTATACTTTTGGATTAAAAACAAATACTTTTAAAAATTATGTTACTCTCTTGGTAAATGAATGAATTTGATAAGTTGTATGTTATGAATAAATGATAAGTTATACTTCCGATTTCGATTTAAGCAACAGTGTACATAAGTGTACTCGGTACCGATGACGTAGTTTGTGACCTTTTGACACCAAAGCAAAATGTCGTTGTGAAGGCGGCAAGTTTCATCACCACCGTGAATTTTTACACGATTTAAATTGCTGATATCTTAGCTCTTGGAGTGATGAGAAAGTGGTTCTATGTCACAATTTAAACCTTAGAGCACGAACTTTTTTTCATAAAAAAATTCATGCTTTCATCACTAATTTGCACAATTCGTGGGTTTTGTGTCCCTAATTCCCCTAGCTAGCTTTCCTTGTTTCTCTCACCATATTAATATATTTGTAACCTGTTTATAATTCATTAGATAACATTACTAATGATGTAGTGATTTGTGATTTGAAATCCTTTTCACACTGCTACTAAAAAAATTGCTATGAAGTTGCAGTTTTATCTGTATTTTCGCAGACCTATTTACCCCTGAATGATTGGATTATTCAAGATCCGGGTACTCAAGAACATGTTTAATAAAGAGCTTCATCTGCCAACCCATACGAAAAGATCAGAGGCAAGGAAAGACATGAAGAAAGTCTTCCTCAGCGCCTCAGTCACGCAAAAGAATTGCCAGTCAACAAGTAATGCTAGACCGCTCCAGAAAAAGTTAAGAAAAATAAATATTGAGTAACACTAAAAGAGAGGATGAAAATTGAATCACTCGCAGTCTAACTCTTACTTAATTGACATTATTATAATGTTTGTTTTATTATGGGTTAACCTGTTATTGTATGCGTCTATTCACTTGATTTACTCCAATGGACCACTTAATAATAATAATAATGCTGAAAACTTATATAGCGCTATAACTCCGAGACACCAGACTCTAAGCGCTTAAATTACAAATTACTTTGGCTGAAACATACTCATTCACACACACAAGCACACACACACACACACACACACATACACACACACAACACAACACACAACACAAACCAAACCTATCTTGCTTCTCATACCATCTACTAAAATCGAAACAAATATGTTTTAAGCGAACGTTTAAAAATAGACAAAGATTCTTTTTCACGAATGCTCTGCGGTAAGGCGTTCCAAATAGAGGGTCCGAAATGAGAAAAGGATCTCATTCCAGCATTTTTCCGAATTCGAGGGACAACTAGTTTTGTGGAATCACTGGCCGAACGTAAGGGCGGGGTTTTGAATATCTTTCAATTAGTTCTGAAAGGTAGGAAGGGGCAGTACCTTCAAGACAACGATACACTAAAACACAAGCTTTGAATTTAATTCTTTTCTCAACAGGCAGCCAATGCAGGTCATGAAGTAGAGGTCCGGCAGAGTCGCACCTACGCTTCATAAATACTAGTCTGGCAGCGCTGTTTTGGACAATCTGAAGACGTTTCAGATTGTATTGCGAAACGCCAAACAACAGAGCATTACAATAATCCAATTTCGATAGTACGAGGGACACAACCAGGTGCTTGGTCACATCCTCAGATATGAACCGTCTAATGGAAGCAATCTTTTTAGTTGGAAAAAGAGAGATCTAACCAAATTATTAACCTGATGCTCCATCGACAGTCCAGAGTCTAAGAATGTGCCAAGGTTTTTCACTTTGTCAACAATTTGAATAGAGGCATCCCCCAACTTCAAATCTGTTTCACTTTTCCACTTCCTGTTCCCCACATACAGCACCTCCGTCTTATCATCATTCAGTTTCAGTCTGTTCTCATTCATCCATTTCTTAACACTTTGGATACAATTTTTACTATTGGCTGATACTTCTTGTAAATTTCTCATATTGGAAACGCAGTACAATTGCGTATCATCAGCGTATTGATGGTAAGACAGACCAAAACTTCTGATGATTTTAGACAGAGGGCCAACGTACAAAACAAAAAGAACGGGTCCAAGTACTGAACCCTGGGGAACCCCACAATCAAGAAAGATTTCCTCCGATCTATATTCATCCACCGTAATAATCTGTTTACGATTAAACAAATATGACCTAAACCAATCAAGCGCTGCACCAGACACGCCATAAGTAATTTCAAGACGTTTGAGAAGAAGATTGTGATCAATAGTATCAAAAGCAGACGATAGGTCAAGCAAATTCAGCAAAGAACATGAACCATTGTCTATAACAGAGAGGAGATCATTAACAACCCTAACAAGTGCGGTTTCCGTCGAATGATGTTGCCTATAAGCAGACTGAAATTTTTCTTCAAGACAATTATTTTTAAGATGAGACAGTAATTGTTTCAAAACAAGCTTTTCTAAGATCTTAGAGAGAAAAGGAAGATTAGAGACAGGGCGATAGTTTTTTAAGTTCTCTTTATCGAGATCAGGTTTTTTCAAAAGGGGTTTGACATGAGCAACTTTGTAAATGTCTGGTACAGCACCTGACTGCAACGAATTATTAACAATACATGTAAATTACAGGTGGCGTTCAGACTCCAGGATCGGCCCTCACAGGAAAATCGTATGCTCAACTTTACGAACGTGTGTTTCGAGGTAGCAACCCCCGGGACAGGGGAAATCTTCCTTCTGTAACTTTATTCAGTTGACAAAATTACTTTTAGGGTAACAACTGCAAAATAACAATAAATAACAAAATGTTACTAAAGCTCGCAACACAACATATTAACAATGTATAACACTACATAGCTCCCGCCAGAGCTTTTGTTCATTTGTCATAAATCCAGCCGATCAGGGGGTTTGGATAATTGTCCCCTTTCAGTGCGTTTGGATTCGGTCTGCAACGTTTCCTCATCAGGAAAGATCATACGTTTCTCCTGGTTGGTTGCACCCGTTTTATTCTCTCCCGTGTTCTGTGCTTTCTTCGGTCTTCCCGTTCGTGGTGGTTCATGTACCTGAACAGGTTGATGAATGTCACAGTGTGCGGGTTTTAGTCTGTCGATTGAGACTGAGTCTTCTTTGTTTCCTACTTGTAGTTTGAAAACTTTGTCACCGGTTTCTAGAACTCTATACGGTCCTGTGTACGGAGCCTGGAGTGGTCTTCGATGTCCATCATGACGTATGAACACGTATTTAGCTTTGCTGATGTCCCGTGGTACGAAGCTTGTTGCTTTTTTATGCGTGGACGGAGGAACTGGACGAAGTTGACCCACTTCCTCACGGAGGTTTTTCAACATTTCAGGAGTATTGGTGTTGGGATCCGGACCAGGAACAAAGTCTCCAGGTACTGTAATAGGTGCCCCATATACGAGTTCTGCCGACGAGGTATCGAGGTCTTCTTTTGGGGCGGTACGTATACCTAACATCACCCAGGGAAGTTGATCAATCCAGTTTGGTCCTTCTAGTTTCGCTCTAACGGCTTCCTTCATGCGGCGGTGGAAACGTTCAACCAATCCATTTGCTTGGGGATGGTAAGCTGTTGTTTGTTTGATTTGAGTACCAAGGAGTGTGCACACGTTTGACCACAACTGTGAAGTGAACTGTGGTCCTCGGTCTGATGAAATGTTCTCTGGTACTCCGAATCTAGCAACCCAGTGTGCGATGAATGCTCGTGCTATTTCTTCTGTGTCAGTACTGGTAATGGGTATTGCTTCAGGCCATCTGGTAAATCTGTCCACCATCGTAAGCAGATATGTATAACCACGTGAGGGGGGCAGTGGTCCAACCAAATCGATGTTGACATGGCTGAAACGTCCGCTGGGTTTTTTATATTCTCCCAGGGGCGCCCTCGTGTGTCTGTGTACTTTTGCCCTTTGGCATGATGTGCAGGTCTTTGCCCATGCATTGATCTGTTTGGTCATTCCCTTCCATACCATTTTCTGTGAAATTAGTCGGCGGGTAGCTCTGATTCCTGGATGTGAAAGACCATGGATGGCGTCGAACATTTTTCGTTGCCATGATTTGGGAACCACTGGCCGTGCTCTTCCGGTCGATATGTCACAGAGAACTGTAGTGCCATTAGTCCCGTAAGAAATGTCTTTCAGTTGCAGGGATGTTTCTGAGGTGCGTAGTGATTGGACCTCCTCATCATTCAATTGAGCTGTTGCCATGGCCTCATAATCTATTCCCTCAGAAATCGCACTGAGACCGAAGTCGTCTGAGGTGTCGTGTTCTACTGTTGTTCTTGACAACGCATCAGCTACTGGATTGTCTTTTCCTGATATGTGTTGGATATCAGTTGAGAATTCTGAGATGGCAGATAGTTGTCGTTGTTGGCGTGCGGACCATGGTTCTGAAACCTTGTTCATTGCAAATGTTAGTGGTTTATGATCCGTGAAAATGGTGAATATTCGTCCTTCCAAGAAGTAACGGAAATGCCGAACGCCACAGTGGACAGCCAGGAGCTCCCGATCAAAAGCGCTGTATTTCTGTTCCGGAGGACGAAGCTGGCGGCTGAAAAAGGCGAGAGGTTTCCATTGGCCGTCAATGTTTTGTTCTAGTACTCCCCCATCGCTATATCAGAAGCGTCTACTGTCAGTGAAGTAGGAGCTGATGTCTGCGGGTGGGACAACATAGTTGCTTGGGCCAAGGCTTCTTTTGTTGACTTGAAAGCGTGTTGTAGGGTATTTGTCCATTGAAGGGGTGCAGATTTTTTTGTTTGACCAGCCAATGCCTTGTAAAGTGGTTGCATTAGTTGAGCTGCTGCTGGCACGAAACGGTGGTAGAAATTGACCATGCCAACAAATTCCTGTAGGCCTGATGTTGTTGTAGGGGTGGGGAATGAGCGAATTGCCTCCACTTTCGCTGGAAGAGGAGTTGCTCCGTGACCACTGATCCTGTGTCCAAGGAAATCAATCTCTTTCACCCCGAAAATGCACTTGTCTGAATTCACCACTAATCCATATTTCTCTAGCCTATCAAAAAGGGCATTCAAGTGTTTTTTGTGTTCTTCTGCATTTTTGCTAGCTATGAGGATGTCATCAAGATAAACAAATGTGAAGTCCAAACCCTGACAAACTGTATCCATCAGTCTCTGGAAAGTCTGTGCAGCGTTTTTTAACCCAAAGGGCATCCGGAGGAATTCATAGAGGCCAAATGGGGTTATGATTGCTGTCTTGGGGATGTCCTGCTCGTGGACTGGGATCTGATGGTAACCGCGAATGAGGTCGACTTTTGAGAAGATTTTGCAACCTGATAGTCTTGCTGAGAGGTCTTGTATGTGAGCAATCGGGTAGCGATCTGGAGTAGTAGAACCGTTTAACCTGCGGTAGTCTCCACATGGTCTCCAACCTCCGTTGGGTTTAGGTGCCACATGTAGAGGCGATGCCCACGGACTGTTGGAACGACGTACGATTCCTAGAGCCTCCATGTTGTCACACTCCGATTTTGCTACTGCTAGTTTGTCTGGTGCCAGACGGCGTGCTTTTGAGTGTACCGGAGGGCCCGTTGTGGTTATATGGTGTTCCACAGAATGCTTTGTTGTGGGACATGAAAACGTGGGCGAAGTGAGTGCTGGCCGTGTAGATAACAGCTGAGTGAACTGATTCTCATCATCAGTTGTGATGATTGAGATGTGTGGGGCTGTATGCTGTGAAGTCATGAGTGAGACTGAAGCATAGGTGCCGCTGTGCATTAGGCGATTGCCCTTCAGATCGACGAGTAGTGAATGAGCCCGAAGGAAATCTGCCCCCAAAATTGGTCTGTTGACGGCTGCCAGTGTAAATGTCCATTCATACTGGTGTGATCCTATGTGTAAGGACAGTTTACGTTGTCCATATGATTTGATGAGTGTACCATTGGCGGCTGCTAACGGGAACCCGTGTTGTCCGCGGCGAAGGTCGTTTGTTGAAGCCGGTAACACACTGATCTCAGCTCCTGTATCGATCAGAAAGTTGCAGCCAGATTGTTTATCATATGCAAACAGAAGGTTGTCCTTGGAGCCGGCCACCATATTGCTTATAGGTGGCCGGCTGTCCAGTTTTCCGAAAATTTGCAAGGAGTGGTGCATTTTGTAGCCTGTTTGCCGAATTTTTGGTGGTACCAACACAAATCCGGGTCGGGTGTCTTACTGTTTTGATGGCGTGGTCCATCTCGTTTGTTGTATTTGCCTCCTTTCATTGTTGCATTAATGGTAGCTCGGTGGACATAAAGTGTTTGTCTGCCGCTTTGGCCAGGTCCCGGAGGGTCGGATAATCCTGTTGAGTTACCAAGGATTGGACTTCTGCTGGTAGTTGACGTAGAAAAACTTCCTTAAAAAGGAATCCTGGTTCTTTTCCTGGAGGGACTATGGCAAGCATTTTGTCCAATAGTTCGCTTGGTTTGGAATCACCCAGACCACCAATGTCTAAGATGCGAGATGCGGCTTCTCTTTCAGAAAGTTTGTAATTGTCTATGAGTCTTTGTTTGAGGGTTTCATATTTGTTAGTGCTTGGTGGGTTGGTCAGGATGTCGAGAACTCTGGTGGCAGTGTCTTGGTCGAGGGATGCTGTGACATAACTGTATTTAGTTACGTCAGCTGTGATTCCTTTAATTGTGAATTGTGCCTCGGCCTGAACGAACCAAATTTGAGCTCTTTGGGGCCAAAAGGTTGGTAGTTTGATGGACACTGCGTTGGCTTCACGGGTATCCTGATTGTTTGACATGTTGAAGGAAGGGTGTGTTCAATCCTGACGTCGGGGTCACCACTGTAACTTTATTCAGTTGACAAAATTACTTTTAGGGTAACAACTGCAAAATAACAATAAATAACAAAATGTTACTAAAGCTCGCAACACAACATATTAACAATGTATAACACTACACTTCCCTCGATGTCTCGCGGGTCAACCCCATTCATTGTCGAGCTTGGGTGATGTCACTGTCAGTCCTGTATATGAAGTCCTAGCCTGTATTCAATTGGGAGCCATTCCTTAACATAAACTTAATTTCTTTGTGACTATGTCCAAAATTTAATTGCAAATTCGTAATCAGCGCCCTCAAATTAGTTGAGTCCACGCGTACGGATCACATTTCAGGGCTTAGCTAAAAGAAAAAATAATATAGTGATTTTGATTTGTGTTTCATATATATGTATACCCAGTTTTTAATACCCTTTTATATAGAAAAATATCCACAGAACGTGCTCAATGCCCTTCCTTACTAGGGGTACCAAATCAACAACAACACTCAACAATTAACATGTACGACGAGACGTGGTGCCCGATAGGCAAAACTATATATATTTTTTGGACAGAGACAACGCTGTCACCGGCCAGGTAATCGTTTTACAGCTGAGTACGGTGAGAGAATGTGAATAAGGAGTCTTTTCTAAGCGCCTAACTATGCCCGCTCAGAGCGTTATACGAACCAAGGACCTTCCATCCGAAGGCGAGTGTCATACGAATACCACTAGGAAAACTAATTGTTCTATTTCGCTTTGACTTTCGCTTTTTTTGAATCGCAAGATAGTGTGTACGATAACTGATTTAACGTTGGACTTTTTAGTTAAATGATTAAGCATATGTAAAGTAAGCAGTTTAATCTCCTGGTTAAGAATTGTAATAGAGGCAAGCCTATTTCTTTCATTTAAAATACATACAGCAATTTGCAAATCTCGAAGACATCCTAATTTTGATGGGACTAATGGCTTTCCATACATCTGTTTCACTCGATTGTGACATATTTTTTGTTAACAAGAACAAGAAAAAGAATGAACGACTGACCCAGTTTCTTGGAAATTGATTGCTCCAATTGATGGTTCCTCCGTGACCTCTTGTTGCTATGCCTTTCAAGCTATCAAGATGGATGCCTTTTTAAACTACATCTAGAATCTTTTCAATATCTAATTTTCTTCCTTTTTACTGGCGCTGATATTATGACCTAAATGTGTAACAAGCGCCGTAAAACCCTTAAAAACAAAAAGACAAAAACAAACCGTTACAGTGGTTCGTGATTGTTTTAACTTTTCAATTCCAGAGCTGGTAATATAATGAATAAACTGAGCATTTTCCTTGACAGTATAAATTATTTTTTGATGGGAGGAATAGAAGAGGTGGCAAAGATTTGGACCGTAGACTTTGAAGGCCCAAGTTCTCTGGCTCTTAGAGTGCAATGAGGTCATTTATTTGTGACCTATCTTGTCAATGTAGTATCATGTCGGGATGAGCATTATACAAGAATTGGATTCAATTCTAATCAATGAGAATAGTGAAATGTAAATAGTTTCAATTTAAGAAATTGTATACAACCTACCAATACAATCATTTATTTTATATCACATTTTAGAAAATAATTCTGTCCTTAAATTCAACCATAATGGTTTTATTTTTCTCAAAATGATACAGGAGAAAGACGGTTGGTCAAACGTTGTTATTTGAATCAGAATATATTGATCTTGTTTTTCAATTCTTGCAACATACAAACCTGTTGTTGTCGCACCTGACCCCACGGCGACTGTGTACAACAAAGGCACTATGACTATGAGCAGCATTGCTGTAGAACACATTTTACAATATGTATGGATTTGTCACTTTGAGTTGTTCCTGGAAGAATAAAGTTAGAAAAAAATGTTGGATTATTGTGCAGTGTAGATTGATGTGTTAATGCGGTAAACCGACTGTTTGATTTACTTATATTATAAGCCTTTCTTGTACGGATCCAGAAGTTAAGCCACGACGCAAAAATGCTTTTCTATGCACCTGTGGAGGATTTTTTACAATAACTAATACTGTTTTAAAAAATCATTATTCTATTCCAGAGTATCCATATAGTATTTTCCGATCAATAACTAGCATTCCAAAATCAAATGCCTTATAAGAGGTTCATGAAACATAAATAGTAGGGGAAATTAGGTTGAATCGTGCAGATTTGAGTAGAAAGTATGAAAATAAATAGTAAAGTATGAAAAATCCTATAATAAATGCTATAGAGCCACCTTGAGAAACCTAGCAGAATTAGCACGAATACAAGCTTTTTAAAATTGGACAATTTTTAAATGAACGAGTAAATTTTTTTTCAATGTTTAATGTTAAAATATCAAAACATTTTTACGTCATTCTTTAATTCCAGTTGGCTACTACTTTTAGAAATGATACGAGTTGGAGCCGCATTTTATATATCAGTGAATGGAAGAATTTACTAGAGACCCATTCGTACTGGAGTATATTTTCAGGTGCTAAGTTAATTTCTGTAAAGCACCTGAACAAACCAAATTACCTACATTTTAGCTAAGAAGAGAACTGTGCATAAGAGGCACTCATTCCAGACCTGTTACAGAAATATTTTAAACTTAGATATCAAGATAAGGTTTATAAATTCACATCTTTACCACTAATATTTTGTGATGCTCCGTGCGTTTCCGCTAAATTATTAACTTTAACATGCCCTCTCTTCCCTCCCTTGTACGTGTTTCCGTACTTGTATAAAGTCACCCAAAATGTTGGGGTTTATGGAATTCTAATCAAACATCATCCCCACCTTACATGCGAGTCTTCATTTAATTTAGTAAAGTCTTAGGATTTATGAATATATATATAAAATTGCTGTAAAGTGCTATAATCATATTAATGAAAGTTCTCCTACCTATATATCAGATTTGATAAATGTTTACACTCCCTCGCGCTCTTTAAGATCCAACTCTCAATCACGATTATGTGTTCCTAAAAGAAGGATCTAAGACATATGCTAATCGTTCATTTATTCATGCTGATCCCGCTGTCTGGAATTCTTTACCATTCAGTGTTAGGAGCGAGGCTGTGGATTCCGAGTCATTTTTAAAAAAGAAATTAAAATTTCATCTTATGAGAAGCTCGCTAGATTAAATAAAACATCCTTGTTGCATCAGAATTCTCATGACATAATATTATAATCACCCTTCATCTGGCATTATTGTTAAATGTCGTGATATGATTTTTATTCAATAATTCATGTAAACAGATATTTTTCGTCTCTGTAAATTTTATGCACGTTTTAGTGAATGTGTGTGTGTTTGTGAGTGCGTGTGTGTGTGTGTGTATGTGTGTGTGCGTGTGTGTGCGCGCGCGCTTGTATAAATGGGTGTGTGTACAAACATGTTTATAATGATATTTTACAATTTTGTGCACCTAGAACTGTTTTGTCAACGGGATTGGGCGCTAACCAAGGAATTTACCCAATGGAAACCTTACGGTGCTCTTATTGGCTAACCAACCAGCGGCCTCGATGAGAAAAATATCCGCCATTGAGACATGGGCTGGGAATCGCGTTACTATAGTAAACAAGCGCTGATCGGCCGTTCATGAAATCTAAGAAAATAACTTTCTGCTCGCTCGTTTGACTCAGAATTATTCAAAACGATGTCTCTAAAATGATATAAATGTGACTTCTTAAGGTTTTCTTCACGGTCAAAACCACACAACATTCTATTAATGATTACGTCCTAGGCAATAAGGTCAGACGATGATGTGGTGGTGGTGATGATTGTAGTTGTAGTAGTAGTGGTAGTGATGATTATGTCGTGGTGGTTGTAGTTGTAGTAGTAGTGGTAATGGTAATGATATGGTGGTGGGGGTGGTTGTAGTAGTAGTGGTCGTGATGCGGCTATGTGGTCTAGTAGTATGACACTCGCTTTCGGATCGGAAGGTCCTGGGTTCGAGCCTCGCGCTCGGCGCATAGTTGAGTCTTAGGAAAAGACTCTTTACTCACATTCTCTCACCGTACTCAGGTTTAGAATGAGTACCTGGCCGTTAACAGAGTTGTCTTTGTTCGAACAAATGTAATATCGCCTAACAGGCGTCATGTCCCGTCCTACATGTTAAATGTTGACCAGGGACCCCTTGTAAAGCGCTTTGAGCACATTTAGTAGATATTGCACTATATAAAGCTCAATTAAAAAAAAAAATTCAATGATGATATGGTGGTGGTGGTTGCAGTAGTAGTGGTAGTGATGATAATGTGGTGGTGGTTGTAGTTGTAGTAGTAGTAGTGATAGTGATGATGATGTGGTGGTGGTTGTAGTAGTTGTGGTAGTGATGATGATGATGTGGTGGTGGTTGTAGTAGTAGTTGTAATGGTGATGATATGGTGGTGGTGGTGGTTGCAGTAGTAGTGGTAGTGATGACGATGTGGTTGTGGTGGTTGTAGTAGTAGTGGTAATGGTAATGATATGGTGGTGGTGGTTGTAGTAGTAGTGGTCGTGATAACGATGTGGTTGTGGTGGTTTTAGTAGTAGTACTGGTAGTGATGATGATGTGCTGGAGGTGGTGCAGTAGTGGTAGTGATAATGATGTGGTGCTAGTGGTTGTGGTAGTAGTGGTAGTGATGATATTGTGGTGGTGGTTGTAGTAGTTGAGGTAGTGATGATGATGTGGTGGTGGTTGTAGTAGTAGTGGTAATGGTAATGATATGGTGGTGGTGGTTGCAGTAGTAGTGGTAGTGATGACGATGTGGTTGTGGTGGTTGTAGTAGTAGTGGTAGTGATGATGGCGTGCTGGTGGTGGTGTAGTAGTAGTGGTAGTGATAATGATGTGGTACTGGTGGTTGTAGTAGTAGTGTTAGTGATGATATTGTGGTGGTGGTTGTAGTAGTAGAGGTACTGATGATGATGTGATGGCGGTTGTTGCAGTTGTAGTGGTCGTGATGATGATGGGGTGGTGGTGGTTGTAATAGTGGTGGTAGTGATATTGTAGTAGTAGTGATGATGATGGAGTGGTGGTCGTTGTAGTGGTGATGATGATGTGGTGGTGGTGTAGTGGTACTGATAATGATGCAGTGGTGGTGGTTGTAGTAATTGCGGTAGTGATGAAGTGGTAATGGTGGTTGTAGTAGTAGTGACAGTGATGATGTGGTGGTTGGAAAACACATTATAGGTTATTATAATACATGATTACACACATTCATTTTTTGACAGCTTCATTGTGCCATAGATATACGCAACAGTTCTGAATAATTTTATTGTGGATTTTGATATTGTTTGTTGTTTTTCTTAGGTCGTTATGTTGACATAGAGACCGAATGAATGGTAATGCTTACATTCCCAGCCCAAGATATAATGGCGCTGAATGCTTTCATTGGTGGACACTTTTTAGGCTTCGTACGTATTCTCATTCGTTTAATTCTATGGCGCTAACCTTTCTTTAAAAAATAAAGCCTTATGGAGAACATTGTGCCATTTGAGTCAATTAAAAAAAAATATACGGCGCATAACTCTACTGAAAGATTTGAAGATTAGAAATGTAGTTTTACGGATAGATAAACAGATAACTTGATTTCGTTTTATAATTTAAAGTCAGTTTGAAAGTTCGTTGAGTCAGATATCATAAAAAAATGTACCGACGAGACTAACACTCTCAAAAACAACCACTCTCGACACTGTAAAAAGTTGTCAGTTTGGCGTTTTTACTCAAATCGTTGGATTCGAAATAATGTATTTACTAAATTACTTTAAGGATTTCAGATCGACACTAAGTTTTCAACAGTTTTCATTGATTTATGACATCAAATATTATTATTGCCCCTTTGATGCTTTCAATGTGATGGTTTCGGGTGGATAATACCTCGTTTTAACTTATGGCTACACCCTCAACTCTATCTGTCCAGTATAAACATCAAGTACAAAAATTCCTGAGCGAGGTGCTCCTCGATTGGCTTTTTTCAGCAAATCGTGACATTTAAAATGATATTATTCACTTGATCACATTAAGGTATTCGGATTTACAGAAATTTTAAACAAGTTTCACCGATTAATAACATCAACTAATATAACTGCTAATATTACTGTCGTTTTTATGCCATCGATGTGATAATTATTGCCCTGGGAAATATTTCGTTAAGCATTATTGGCAAACTGTCAATTGTATCTGCCCGAACAAACTAAAACTAGACATATTATGATGGAGAACTTGATACAGTTCGCGTCAGTTTCAGATTTTCATTTGACCTCAGGATTAAAGTGGTCAAAACACCCATTTTCTTTCATGTAAGTATAGATCAGTGTATATTACTTAGTTTTGAATTATGGGCAAACTCTCAATTTTACCAATCAACAATCAAAACATGATTACCAGAGTACTGTACTGTAAGGTAAGTTCTCGATCCCAGGATCGTACTCTGCTCACGTCTGCTAATAAATAGGGGTGCCTAAATGAGTCAATAAAATGGAGGTTAAGATAAAGGAAGTAAACCTGTCTCATGAATGAACAACACAAAATATACGACGTTTCGGCAATTGGCCTTTTTCAAGTAAGCACAGAATACATATATATTTTTATATTAGATTGTCATAATTATATAGGCGAACATTTGTATATGTGTGTATGTGTGTGTGTGTGTGTGTGTGTGTGTGTGTGTTTGTGCAATGGACGATATATATATATATATATATATATATATATATATATTGAGAGAGAGAGAGAGAGAGAGAGAGAGAGAGAGAGAGAGAGAGGAGAGGGAGAGAGAGAGGAGAGAGAGAGAGAGAGGAATGAGATGACGTAATGAATGATATCAAAACTTTATATATATATATATATATATATAGCTCAAGAATAAGGTTGGGCGGGGGGTGGGGGAGGGGGGGGGGGTATTGAAGAATACTAGACAGCAATAGTATTATTAGTGGTCCCCTACCACCGCTGTTAAGATATTGGAGAGAAAAAAAAGATAGAGAGAGAGAGATAGAAAGAGAGAGAGAGAGAAAGAGAGAGAGAGAGAGAGAGAGAGAGAGAGAGAGAGAGAGAGAGAGAGAGAGAGAGAGAGAGAGGGTATGAAAGTGGGAGAACGGTAGTGGAAGGATGCGTTTCAAAGTTATATTTAAAATAGAGTAGAGTGATAAATTAAATTTTAAAAAAAATAAAATATATAATATATACTATATATATAATAATTATAAAACAGAAAACAAACTATGTTATTTAAAATAAATAAAGAAAGAAAACTTAGCTTGAAATTCCTCATCGAAGCATTTTATTGAAATTCGTGTAAATAATCTTGTCGTCAAAATCCTTTCTTAAAAAATATAGCATTGTGGAGAACATTGTGCTTATTTGAGTCCATAAAAAAATGATACGGCGCACAACTCTACTGAAAGATTTGAAAATTAGAAATGTATTTTTTACAGATAGATAAACAGATAACTTGACTTCCTTTATAATTTAAAGTCAGTTTGAAAGTTCGTTGAGTCACATAGATATCATAAAATACGTACCGACGACACTAACATCTCAAAGTCAACTAATTTCGTCACTGTAAAAAGTTGTCAGTTTGCGTCATCTATTTATGACATCAAGTACGAGTATTATTATTACTTCCGTTGTGTTTGTGGCGGATTGTGTGTTATTTTTGTGGGATCGAGTCCAACCGATAGCTCAATGGTCTGGATTCGAACTAGTTTGCGCGCTATGGCTCTCGTTACCAGCTGCGCCACTCAACCTATACCACAAACGGCTCAGGTTTAATCTAGGGGAGATCAAGAATTGCCTTAGGGTCCCTTATAACTTAATTGTATTAATAACAAGTGAGTCGAGACAATAGTAACGCCCAATGCAATAATAACAATTCTATACATAAAGTTTAATTAGATTGTTACAGGAAAAGATAGAAAGAATAAGTACGAGTATTTATTTAATATCAGGAAGAATAGCTCTAATTGAGTGGATCTAGTTTATTATTTATTTATCTATTGTTTTATTAATCGATTCATTTATGATTGATTGATTAAGTTAGTTTCTAATCATTTGTTTCCTTGGAAAATACATTTGAAAATGGTATAAGCCCGTTTGGCTTATCTTTATCCCGCCGGCTTGCTAGACTGATGCAAATGTATCAGCTAGTTCCAGGGTTGGCGCCTGCTTGCAGAGTTTTCTGGACTTCACAACAGTGTGTTGTAGGTAGCGACTGACATCAGGGGTTTACACTTATTCACGGACTGGGATGCAGGGATTCGGCACGACTGGGTGCTCCAAGGACACGGAAAAGGACCTTCAATTAAGAGTTAAAACAACAAGGTCTTAGAGCCAATCGAGTTTGTCTTTCGCCACCGAATCGTCCTTGAGCGACAAATCATAATAGCCTTTATTTGCCGACAAAGGCAAGGAGATGCAGTAACTCCATGATAATGGTAGTTTGTATATGTTTTAAACATCAACTGACAGTCGAGCTATCTTACATGATGAGAATTTAACAGGGTTGTGTCCCTGGTATTTCTTTATTTATTTTTATTAATTATAATTGAGGTTATGATGTGTGGCCGCGATTGGCGGTAGGGTACAGACATTCAAGCAATATACATATTGAATATAAATGAAATAATAGCATAGATCATCAACAAATGTTAACTATAGTACAAGATACATATAGATATAGTTTTGTACAGGTATTCCAACTTACGAACCTCCATGGAATAGCACAATTAAAATATATACACAAACTAATTGGAGACACCGAGGATGTACAAAGAAGAAAACAGCTATCAAACGCCGCTCTCAGTAAACTCACCAATGTATGGATTAGAGGTGACAAAATAAAGAGAAAAACCAAACTGAAACTGTACCGTGCTCTTGTAAAACTGGTACTTCTGTATAACTGCGGCACCTGGGCGTTGACAAAATCCGAAGAAGAACATCTGGATGCCTTCCATCGCACACAGCTAAGAAGGGTACTGGACATCAAATACCCAAAAAAGATCTCAAATGAATCACTCTATAAGATCACAACAGAAAGACCAATCTCCCTTGACATTTTACAACAACGATGGCAACTTTTCGGTCACATACTACGCAGGGACAAAAACATACCAGCTAACCAAGCCATGTCGGGATACTTCCAAAAACACGGGAACCTTTTCAGAGGAAGGCCGATCACAACACTCCCTGTGATCCTAAACAAAAACCTCACAACACTTGGACAAAGCATTAGTCTCATAACGGCAGGGGGCCTTGAAAATCTGAGAACCCTAGCAGAGGACCGGCTTTTTTGGAGACACCTCACACAGGAAATACTGTAAACAGCCAAGGCGACCCGATCTTTCGGTCGAGACGCGAAAGGCATCTAATTCATTCATTCATTCACACAAACTATAATATTAATAATAGATTAAATTGAATTCACAGTAATATCCCGTTCCACTTTGAATGTTAACCAATAATTCATTTTACCTCCAGCCGAGGGATGACAAACTTTTACAAGTTTGAAATTGGAGAGAAAGCTCTTCTTTCTTGGGATTCTTAGCGTGTGTGTGATTAAATTCAGAGATGAATTTGATTTTGTGAAATGAAAGAGCGCGTCTGAATTATGGGAATAGCCAACCATAAGAATGTTCCTGTTTTAGATAGCCAATGATATTCATATGCTTTGATTAATACGGAGTAACGGATAATTACCGGAGAGATAGACCTTAATTGTAATTTTAGCTACTCTTGAACGAGACAAGACCTCAGGGCATATGCACGTTGGAGTCTTGTTTGGAAAAGGTAATTAGCAGGAGGTATGGATACAATGGGCAGACAATTTGAACAGGTAAATAAGCCTTAAGCTGAAAGTGAGTGTTCCGTTATACAATGGAAAGGTTCCCCACCTAACGACCAAAATTTCCGTTAGAAAGATTTAGAGCTTTATTGGAGAAAGGACTGTCCATGTTTTGAGTATTTAAACTAAGAGGTGTTAATCTGCCTTGTCTCGTTCACTGGGTTTGAAGTGGTTTTGAATGAGACACTGACGAATGATAAAGGAACACGCAGTGAAAGAAAATCGTTCGTCACATTCTCCCCCTCTTGAAAAATCTCCTTGTGAGATTAAAATTAAGTCTAGTTTAAAATCATCTGAAAATTGTGGACAAGAGGACGGTACTGGAAGTATGGTTATGCTGTTGTGACGTCATCGGATACCGGATGAACGAATGTCGGGTCATTGAGGTCAGGTTATAACAAAGTAGAGGTCATTCCTATTTTGCTTGCGGCAGTCCTCGGAATGAAAGGTTTGTTGGGGTCATGTAAGCGCAGCACGGGTTGTGACGTCAGAGTCCTTTTTATAGCGCAGAAATCGTCCTCGCAGTGTGAAGCGTTCCTGGTTTGTCCAACATTTTTAAGTTCAGGAGTTATTGTTCCTCTCTGATTTCGTTGCTTGGCAACATTATGATTCCGTTTCTTGGCCTCATTTTGATCCAGATTGTGTGAAACATTTTTGCTGTGTTTCCTGGTATCGTTCTGACTCCAATTCAGTGAAACTTTGTGAGTCCATTTCCATGTATCATCTTTATTCCATTGCTTGAGATCATTTTTATTCCGACTCTTTGTGCGTGAATAAAGTCTCATGATGTTTGCGCCCATGTATTGAACGGGAGTGTTTACAGTCCTAATCGACCCTAAGTGTGGTATCGATATAATTATTTATTGATGTACAATACCCATCCTCGGTCACTACCCATCCTCGGGTACTTACTCAGTTCTGCCCAGCATCTAAATAAAAGGTTACTTCCTGTTAACCGTTAAATACAAAGATGATGTCTTGATTCTTTTATTTCTTAATTATAATACATCTAAGATCAGATGTTACAATGGCGACGAGGTAAAAGGTAAAAAAAACCCCACTACTTCAAAGGCCAGTTAATCAATTTCAATAAATTAAATATTAATATATTAAAAACAACTGCACAATGCAGAAGCCAGACGTTTTCAGTGAGGCTGCAGAATCCTTTAGAAATTATAAGGAAAGGCTCGATGCTTACATCGTAGCAAATGGCGTATCAATTGCGAAGAAGTCTGCCCTACTCCTTTCATCTATAGGACCTAAGACCTATCAGACCCTGCGCTCTCTGTGTGCACCTGACCTTCCCTCAACGAAGCCGTATGAAGTATTGTGTGAGACTTTACTTCACCATTGTTCACCAGTACCATTGGAAATAATGGAGAGATACAAGTTGCATAAACGTGATCAACAGTCGACTGAGTCAATATCACAATACATTGCTAGTATGAAGAGTCTGTCGGAGCATTGTAACTTCAATGACAATCTTTCAATAGCCCTTCGTGACAGGTTTGTCTGTGGTCTAAAAGACCAGACTATCCAGAAACGCTTGTTGCAGGAGAAGAACTTGACATTCGAGACTGCCACTAATTTAGCTTTTGCAATGAATTACATGGCAGTGTAACGTCTGAATCCCTTCATTCTCTCAAGACTCAAAATCGCTTTTCTAAGCCGAAGCTATCTCCCTGCCTCTCATGCGGAAAATCCAACCACAAACACTCAGAATGCTTCTTTAGGGATGCTGCTTGCAAAAAGTGTGGCAAGTCAGGCCACATACAATCTGTATGCAAAAGTAAACCAAATGAAAATTCGTTCAAGAAAGGTCCACAACACCATAAACCAGGACGGACCAAAACTACATCCAAGGTACACTCGATTGAAGAAGATGAATTCGGCCTCGAAATTTATCACATTACAGATGGGGCATCAAAATTCCAGTACAGTATTTACGTTGATGACGTCGAAATAAAGATGGAAATAGATACTGGGTCAGCACTCTCGATCATGACAATGTCCGAGTATTAAAGCATTTCAAACGTCAGCCTAAACTCCAGCCAACTGGTATCATATTGAAAACATACACCGGTGAGGCAATAGTGCCACTTGGATTTGTAAATGTAAAGGTATCTAACCCCAATTCAAATACACATGAGATACTACGTCTCTTTATTGTCCCCAAGGGAAGCAACCCCATTTTAGGAAGAGAGTGGCTAGCAAAAATTAGACTTGATTGGAAAGACATAAAGTCATTGACACCTTACAACGCAAGAAATAAGAAGTGAATTTCCAGAACTCTTCAGTCAGGGAATAGGTACAGTCAAGGGCATAACCGCAACCCTCAACCTCAATGAAACGGCCAATCCTAAATTCTTAAAATCAAGGACAGTTCCATATGCACTAAAAACCAAAATAGAACAGGAAATGAACAACTTAGAAAAACAAGGAATTCTAACAAAAATAACTTATAGTGAATGGGCCACTCCAATTGTCCCAGTTCTGAAGAAGAATGGAGATATCCGCATTTGTGGTGATTTCAAAGTCACTATCAATCCAGTACTAAATGCAGAACAGTACACTCTCCCACGTTTGGAAGATATGCTCGCCAATATCGAGCATGGTGAAAAAATTTCAAAAATCGATATACGCCAAGCCTATCACCAATTACAGTTGGATGAAACATCAAGACACATTACCACCATCAATACGCACACGGGTTTATATAATAATAATAATAATCTTTATTGTCCAAATTAAGGGCAATTCATGTGAGGTAAACGATGCTCAGTTTGGTTCATGGTATGAACATCAACACATTTACAAATACAGACACAGCCATACACGAACATACACGCTTGCACATTGTTTCTACACATGTATACAAAAGAAATGAGCGTACATACATACACATATACATACATACATACATACAAGATATTAAGTGAGTAGAAAAGTGCCAGAAGACAATAGAGAATAAAAAAATTTTTCGCGGCGGTGGTGGGGTTTGAACCTGCGACTTTATTGGTACGACAACTCCGCCTGGCAGGTGAGAGCGTGGCTCTACCGTGTGAGCTATCCACGAACACAAAATATTCGTTTCAAACCCAAAGTCATTTCTAGATCCCTCTCTCACCCACTTCTTGAGATCGCCGATTCGTTCACCACCATCGCGAAGTAATTTTGACCAGCAGTTAAGCTTAATAGCCAATATTCTCATCACAAACATATAACATAGAAACGATTGAGAAATTGAGTATGCTCCGGTGTATGGGGTGAATTTTTAATTCAGAAAAGTGAGTGGAGCAGGCACTTATGTTGGTAACAACAAGATATGAAGTGAGTAGAAAAGTGCCAGAAGACAATAGAGAATAAAAAATTTTTTCGCGGCGGTGGTGGGGTTTGAACCTGCGACCTTATTGGTACGACAACTCCGCCTGGCAGGTGAGAGCGTGGCTCTACCGTGTGAGCTATCCACGAACACAAAATATTCGTTTCAAACCCAAAGTCATTTCTAGATCCCTCTCTCACCCACTTCTTGAGATCGCCGATTCGTTCACCACCATCGCGAAGTAATTTTGACCAGCAGTTAAGCTTAATAGCCAATATTCTCATCACAAACATATAACATAGAAACGATTGAGAAAAAAATTTTTTTTATTCTCTATTGTCTTCTGGCACTTTTCTACTCACTTCATATCTTGTTGTTACCAACATAAGTGCCTGCTCCACTCACTTTTCTGAATTAAAAATTCACCCCATACACCGGAGCATACTCAATGTCTCAATCGTTTCTATGTTATATGTTTGTGATGAGAATATTGGCTATTAAGCTTAACTGCTGGTCAAAATTACTTCGCGATGGTGGTGAACGAATCGGCGATCTCAAGAAGTGGGTGAGAGAGGGATCTAGAAATGACTTTGGGTTTGAAACGAATATTTTGTGTTCGTGGATAGCTCACACGGTAGAGCCACGCTCTCACCTGCCAGGCGGAGTTGTCGTACCAATAAGGTCGCAGGTTCAAACCCCACCACCGCCGCGAAAAAAAATTTTATTCTCTATTGTCTTCTGGCACTTTTCTACTCACTTCATATCTTGTTGTTACCAACATAAGTGCCTGCTCCACTCACTTTTCTGAATTTAAAATTCACCCCATACACCGGAGCATACTCAATGTCTCAATCGTTTCTATGTTATATGTTTGTGATGAGAATATTGGCTATTAAGCTTAACTGCTGGTCAAAATTACTTCGCGATGGTGGTGAACGAATCGGCGATCTCAAGAAGTGGGTGAGAGAGGGATCTAGAAATGACTTTGGGTTTGAAACGAATATTTTGTGTTCGTGGATAGCTCACACGGTAGAGCCACGCTCTCACCTGCCAGGCGGAGTTGTCGTACCAATAAGGTCGCAGGTTCAAACCCCACCACCGCCGCGAAAAAATTTTTTATTCTCTATTGTCTTCTGGCACTTTTCTACTCACTTCATATCTTGTTGTTACCAACATAAGTGCCTGCTCCACTCACTTTTCTGAATTTAAAATTCACCCCATACACCGGAGCATACTCAATGTCTCAATCGTTTCTATGTTATATGTTTGTGATGAGAATATTGGCTATTAAGCTTAACTGCTGGTCAAAATTACTTCGCGATGGTGGTGAACGAATCGGCGATCTCAAGAAGTGGGTGAGAGAGGGATCTAGAAATGACTTTGGGTTTGAAACGAATATTTTGTGTTCGTGGATAGCTCACACGGTAGAGCCACGCTCTCACCTGCCAGGCGGAGTTGTCGTACCAATAAGGTCGCAGGTTCAAACCCCACCACCGCCGCGAAAAAATTTTTTATTCTCTATTGTCTTCTGGCATTTTTCTACTCACTTCATATCTTGTTGTTACCAACATAAGTGCCTGCTCCACTCACTTTTCTGAATTAAAAACATACATACATACATACATACATACATACATACATACATACATACATACATACATACATACATACATACATACATACATACATACATACATACATACATACATACATACATACATACATACATACATACATGCAGACATACATACAAACCAGCATACCATCGTATATGCATGCCTACATACATACATACATACATACATACATACATACATACATACATACATACATACATACATACATACATACATACATACATACATACATACATACATACATATATACATACACACATACACACACACAGATAGAACTATACGATATATTTGCTGGGACAGCAGATAACCATATTATAAATATAGTGTCTTATATTAAGAAGAAGATGGCAATGATTGTGATGATGATGATGATGATGATGATGATGATGATGATGATGATGATGATGATGATGATGATGATGATGATGACTACGATAATGATGATGATGGTGATGATGATGATGATGATGATGATGATGATGATGATGATGATGATGATGATGATGATGACTACGATAATGATGATGATGGTGATGATGATGATGATGATGATGATGATGATGATGATGATGATGATGATGATGATGATGATGATGATGATAATGATGATGATTCGTATAACCGTCTCGTGTTTGGAATAACGTCAGCACCTGCCATATGGCAGAAGACGATGGACAAAATACTTCAAGGTCTTCCATGTCAATGTAATCAGGATGATGTCATCGTCACAGGAAAAGACAACGTCGAACACCTGAAAAACCTTCGGTCGGTTCTTCAACGTCTCCAAGACTTCGGACTTAGAGCAAACATCGACAAATGCTCATTCTTTCAAGACGAAATTATCTTCTGTGGAATAAAAATATCCGCCAAGGGTCTACACAAAACAGACGACAAAATACAAGCCGTCGTAAACGCACCACCTCCTGAAAACAAATCCCAGTTACGGTCATTTTTGGCATGGTTAACTACTTCCACAAGTGGCTAAATAACATTGCACAAATAGCCAAACCACTTTATGATTTACTTCAATTAAATATTGCATTTAAATGGACAAACGCCTGTACGGATGCATTCAATGCTATAAAGAAAATGATTGCATCCGATCAATACTCATTAAGTATGATCCAGAACTACCAATCACTCTTGCTTCTGACGCTTCGCCTCATGGCATCGGTTCCGTATTGTCTCACATTACCAGAAACGGGGAGGGAAGACCTATCGCGTACACATCTCGTACCTTAAACAAGGCTGAACAGAAATACTCACAACTAGACAAAGAAGCACTTGCAATAATATGGAGTGTCAAAAAGTTCTACAACTACCTGTGTGGACGAAAATTCACATTGATAACCGATCACAAACCGCTCCAATATATTTTCAATCCAAAAAAGGGAATCCCAGTTATGTCTTTGGCACGACAGCAAAGATACGCTATCTTCCTATCCGGTTTTAACTACACAATTCAATACCGTAACTCAAAAGCAAATGCTAACGCTGATACACTATCACGATTACCAATTCAACCAACCATAACTCATCGAGAATAAGAAGAGGAAGAAACTGACATCTTCTATACCGAAATCATGTATTCTCTGCCGGTTAATGCTTCTATCATAGCCAAAGAATCGCGTTCAGACCCAATCATTTCAAAAATAATACACTACGTCAAAAGCGACATTTGGCCCAACAATATCACTCCGGAAATACGACCGTTTGCTTCAAAACGGCATGAGCTATCTGTCCAACAAGATTGTCTACTTTGGGGGTACAGAGTTGTTCCTCCAGTCAAACTGCACAAGACAATTCTTTCAACACTTCATACAGGTCACCTAGGTGTTGTTAAGATGAAAACTCTCGCAAGAAACTACTTCTGGTGGCAATCGTTAGACAAAAACATTGAAAACATAACCAAAGAATGTGAGGGCTGTGCTCATGCGCAACCTGATCCAGCTCATGCACCACTTCATCCATGGCACTGGCCAGATAAACCGTGGCTACGTCTTCATATCGACTATGCAGGTCCCTTCATGGATCACATGTTCCTCATTGTAGCGGATGCACATACGAAATGGTTAGAGGTTGTCCAAACCGTTAATGCAACATCTACTACAACAATAAACATTCTCAGCAGTTTATTCTCTAGATTTGGTCTATGTCAACAACTTTTAAGTTATAACGGTCCTCAATTCACATCAGACGAATGTAAATCCTTTACAAAGTCAAATGGCATCAAACACACTTTTAGTGCACCTTATAACCCAGCAACCAACGGTCTTGCTGAACGAGCAGTTAAAACATTCAAAAACGCAATGAAAGCCGCCAAGAATGACAAAGGAAATTTACACACAAAACTGGCAAGATTCTTATTTGCTTACAGGAACGCGTCACATAGCACCACTAGTGAATCTCCTGCCTTCCTCATGTTTGGCAGAATTTTACGTTCACATCTCGATCTTCTGAGACCAAACATCCAATCAACCGTAATCAATAAACAACAGTCCCAGGTCAACTGTGGTTCGCAAGCCAATCTTCGAACATTTAACATCGGAGATCCAGTTTTCGTTCGAGACTACAGACAGGGTCAACAGTGGAAATATGGTGTCATACACGATATTATAGGACCTCTTATGTACCATGTTGAAATATACTGGCGCAGACATGCCAACCAAATAGTACATTCCAGTGTACAACCCAAACCTATTACGGATGAAACGGCGGAACCATATCCACAAACCCCAATCATCAACGTACCAAACAGCCTAACACACGAACCAGTCACCCGAAGTCCAACGGATTCTACAAACAGTGGTCTGCTTGGTAATACTCCTAGACCACCGGTCGAGCTCCCATGCTCACCACAAGTCCAGTCTCGCCCTGACCCACTGGCACCCCCAATCGAATCCCCGCATTCACCAAAACGCACTACATACACTACAAGAAGTGGTCGTGTTGTTCGAAAGCCAACAAAATACAGTTAAGCAGAAGCAATTCCTCTCGTAGGAGAGATGATCATATAAGGCAGTGTGCAGCGACCACAAACAATGCAACATTCACTAGATTAACAAACACTGTTGTAGTTAGCAAGTAATGCCACCAGGGCAATCATGAAATGCAATCATTAGGATTGCAATTTCTTTGTTAGGTTTTTCATAGGTAATCTTCCCACACATTTTTACATTATATGTAAATTCAATTCGGATTATCAGCATACCAGCCCAAGATTAAAAACAATGATGGTTAATTTAATATTTTACAAGTTTTATTAATTCTCGTTAATTAAGATGTTATTTCTTTATTATCTAAGAATACTCCAAATAATCATTGTTAATCGCAGTATGATGATAAAACAACAAAAAAAAAAATTTGTTTGTTATCCTTAAGATATACCATAGTTACCTACTACTAATACTATGTACTACAAAAATTAATATAATTCAATCATTAATTTTTTTTTATGGAGAGAGAGAGGTGTGGTATCGATATAATTATTTATTGATGTACAATACCCATTCTCGGGTACTACACTAAGGTTACTGGAGCTGTGTTTATTTGATCTGGTTTCCATTGGCATTTTTGACATGACTTTATAATATGGATCTTGATGTCATCCGAAATACCAGGCCAGAAATAGTGGGCTGAGATGCGCTCCGTTGTGGCAGCGATTCCCACATGTCCTTTGAAAGGTATGTTGTGTCCCATGTCTAGAATCTGTTGGCGATGCGTAGAGGGGACGACGAGCTGATGGCGTTTTTTGCCAGAGACTCTGTATAACAACTCTTGTTGTATTATGAATTCTCCCTTTTTATTCTTATCACTAGCTTGTCACTAGCTTCCGTCACTTTGGCGAAGTAGCGTGAGAGAGTCGTGTCCTCGATCTGTGCCTTCCTCATTTCTTTTGGTCCAGGATTTTGTGATAACGGCGGCATATTCCGTTGATCCTGTGCTCTTGTCCTTATGTGACAGGCGTGAAATGGGTGTTTGGGCGTTCCGAGAAATACGTATTTGCATCCAAGGATGAGAGGGTGATGAGGTGCGTCTAGGTATAGTTCCTACTACGTATGGAGAGGTTATTTCGATATTAGCTATCGGAAGTGGCAGAGATGGGCTGTCTGTAGTGGCGCATTGAATCTCGATAATCTCGCCTGTGAATTGGTCCGGCCGAACCAAGTCTCGTGCTACAACCACATGATAGTCTAATCCCGTGTCGTAGAGAACGGTCACATTCTGTCCATTTACTTTGACCTTGTCAATGACTGGAGGGTGATTCGAAGATTCTTTTGTTTAATGAAGTGGGTGGTTCCCAACTGTGCGACCTACATTTACACTGACAGGTTTTCCTTTTGATGACCGTTACGTTTGTTGTCGCGACGGCATTCCTCTGTCAAATGTCCCTTCATATTACAGTTCTTGCAATGTACGTTTTTGTTTGTGTTGTGTTGTGTTACTTCTTTCGTATTGGTTATTGTTATTCTTCTTTTCATATGTTGGTGGAGATGCAGCTCTTTCTTCATGTGAGGTGGACGGGTTTTGAATCCGGTGTTGTCTCCTTTCGGTGAGGTGATTTTCTTGCGCTGTCGCAAACCGGTCAGCACATGTTACTATATCGTCCAGTTTATGAGCGCCTTGCTCTCGACAAAACGACGGACCCCCAGGGGCATTGCTTCTCTCAGCTGTTCCACCATGATAAGCTGGTTTAATCCCTCATTAGTGTCTGGGTTGCCAGATAGTTTTAACCATTGTTGGAGGCTGAGTTGCAGATGATCTGCCAACTGGTGGTAGTATGCTTCATGTCTGTCCTTCTTTAATGTTCGGAATCTTCTACGATAGGATTCTGCGCTGACATCAAAGTGTCTCAGTAGGGATGACTTTAACTCCTGAAAGGTATTTTTGTTGTCCTGTGTCAGGCGAGTATAAACATCATAGGCTTTGCCCTTGAGATGCTGAGACGCTTTGAGTGCCCATTTGTCCTCCGGAAGATCATATGAGATCGCTAACTCCTGGAATCGCGTTAACCATTGATCAATCCCTTCAATGTGTGGGTTGAAAGTTTCTACCGGGAACGACATTACTTTATCAATGCTTCCATTGCCCTGACTGGATGGAATGGGGCTATGGGTAGAGAGCCGGTTTTCTGTAACTTCCCTTGTTAAAGAGACTTCTATTTCCTTTTGGCGTGTGCGCTGCATTTCTGCCTGAGCACGCTCTCTCTCTCCGCCTGAGCGCGCTCTCTCTCCAGTTCCAGATCTTTGTCTTTCAAAGCCTGTTCATGTTTCCTTTTTTCCTCCTCCTCTAGTCTAGCACGCTTCTCTTCCTCCTCAAGTCTAATAATCTCCCTTTCTGCGTTTTCATTGACATAGGCAGATAACTGTTCACCAGAAAGGCCTAATTCTTTCCCTAACTGGATAAACTTGCGTCTAATTGTAACGCCAGTAAGTAGCCATGGCTGATTACAGATTGAACAACTGCAGAAGGTGAATGAGAATGATGCGATAGATGGAATTGAACCAGGAAGAGTAGGGCAGAAAGCAAACACATGGAACTTTGCCAGTAAGGGTTAAATATGAATGAAGAATTCTGCAGCACAGATAATGAATGATAGTGAAGTAAGTGACAACACACTGTTGAAAAGTGCTAGGTTTCGCTAAGCCAAATTCCAATATATGACACACACAGTGACACAATACTTAGAAAGAGTAGTTATTGCCTGGGGCTAAATTTGGCGTGCTCGTGTCAATAGAGAGATAATACTATTTACCGTTACACGTGTAAACAACAACTTGCGAGATGGCCTAACTTGAAGTTAGAGTGACTGTAATTTTTTTAATTAAGACTTGTTTAACTTAATTTTTGAGGGGGGGGGGGGGTATCCTCGGCTGAAGGTCCAAAATTTATGGCAACAATGGCATAACAAAAGTGGCAATGAAATAACAATTTATGTTTTGTAAACTGCTATAAAATTACGTTGCCTAATTATGCATAATCAAAACAATATGGTTGTCATAATCATAATCATAAATATCAGTGTTAGTAAACTAATTATCGATTAGTGAAAATATAGAAAAATGGGCATGTTCCAATTTCAAATGTAACCACAGTGACTTTCGATAATAAATAAGATTTCTTCCCTATGATATTTGTAATTAATTAATCAAATGATTTATTGATGGTTTGATTTAAGGTAGATATATTTACGAGCCCCAATGTAATAGAATGCTATTGTTAAATTGAGATAGTAGCAGAAGTAAAGAATGGGTGTTTAAATATTATATCTAGATTAATGACTCACATATTATATTATATTAAAGATTCATAATCCCGGACGAGCCTACCATTATGTGGCGGGTTGTGTGTTATTTTTGTGGGATCGAGTCCAACCGATAGCTCAATGGTCTGGATTCGAACTAGTATGCGCGTTATGGCTCTCGTTACCAGCTGCGCCACGCAACCTATACCACAAACGGCTCAGGTTTAATCTAGGGGAGATCAAGAATTGCCTTAGGGTCCCTTATAACTTAATTGTATTAATAACAAGTGAGTCAAGACAATAGTAACGCCCAATGCAATAATAACAATTCTATACATAAAGTTTAATTAGATTGTTACAGGAAAAGATAGAAAGAATAAGTACGAGTATTTATTTAATATCAGGAAGAATAGCTCTAATTGAGTGGATCTAGTTTATTATTTATTTATCTATTGTTTTATTAATCGATTCATTTATGATTGATTGATTAAGTTAGTTTCTAATCATTTGTTTCCTTGGAAAATACATTTGAAAATGGTATAAGCCCGTTTGGCTTATCTTTATCCCGCCGGCTTGCTTGACTGAGGCAAATGTATCAGCTAGTTCCAGGGTTGGCGCCTGCTTGCAGAGTTTTCTGGACTTCACAACAGTGTGTTGTTGGTAGCGATTGACATCAGGGGTTTACCCCTATTCACGGACTGGGATGCAGGGATTCGGCACGACTGGGTGCTCCAAGGACACGGAAAAGGACCTTCAATTAAGAGTTAAAACAACAAGGTCTTAGAGCCAATCGAGTTTGTCTTTCGCCACCGAATCGTCCTTGAGCGACACATCATAATAGCCTTTATTTGCCGACAAAGGCAAGGAGAAGCAGTTACTCCATGATAATGGTAATTAGTCTATATGTATTAAACATCAACTGACAGTCGAGCTATCTTACATGATGATAATTTAACAGGGTTGTGTCCCTGGTACTTCTTTATTTATTTTTATTAATTATAATTGAGGTTATGATGTGTGGCCGGCGATTGGCGGTAGGGTACAGACATTCAAGCAATATACATATTGAATATAAATGAAATAATAGCATAGTTCATAAACAAATGTTAACTATAGTATAAGATACATATAGATATAGTTTTGTACAGGTATTCCAACTTACGAACATCCATGGAATAGCACAATTAAAATATATACACAAACTATTTATTAATAGGGAAACTTGCAACAAACTGGTAACATCTTTGATATTCCCGAAAATGGACTACTGCAATGCACTGTTTGTTGGTCTCACAAAGGACAAAATAAACAAACTCCAGAAAATACAGAACATGGCAGCCCGCGTTGTACTACAGAAAGACAGAAAAACTGCAGCTCCCGAATTACTACAGCAGCTGCATTGGCTGCCAGTGGACCAGCGGATTAAATATAAATCTTCAACTATCGTTTTCAAATGCCTGGAGGGCTCGTCACCAGCATATCTCTCAAACCTCGTTGAACGGTATAACCCACAGCGATCGCTTCGATCAACGAACGACCTCAAATTGAAAACACCCCGCTGTCGAGTGAAGGCTGGTGAACGCGCCTTTCAGCATTCTGGTCCAAGGTTGTGGAATTTATTACCACTAGAGATACGTTCTTCGTCTTCACTAGAGGAATTCAAGCGTCGATTGAAGACATTCTTATTCCGACAGGCTTTCTTTTGATTATGTGTATAATTAGCGTTGTTCGTGTACTGTGTTAGGGCTTCATGATTAAATTAATCTATGTTATGCGCCCAGAGCCCTCCTGATGAAGGGATGTTTGGCGCACTATAAATCTATACCATTATTTTATTATTATTACTATAATATTAATAATAGATTAAATTGAATTCACAGTAATATCTCGTTCCACTTTGAATGTTAACCAATAATTCATTTTACCTCCAGCCGAGGGATGACAAACTTTTACAAGTTTGAAATTGGAGAGAAAGCTCTTCTTTCTTGGGATTCTTAGCGTGTGTGTGATTAAATTCAGAGATGAATTTGATTTTGTGAAATGAAAGAGCGCGTCTGAATTATGGGAATAGCCAACCATAAGAATGTTCCTGTTTTAGATAGCCAATGATATTCATATGCTTTGATTAATACGGAGTAACGGATAATTACCGGAGAGATAGACCTTAATTGTAATTTTAGCTACTCTTGAACGAGACAAGACCTCAGGGCATATGCACGTTGGAGTCTTGTTTGGAAAAGGTAATTAGCAGGAGGTATGGATACAATGGGCAGACAATTTGAACAGGTAAATAAGCCTTAAGCTGAAAGTGAGTGTTCCGTTATACAATGGAAAGGTTCCCCACCTAACGACCAAAATTTCCGTTAGAAAGATTTAGAGCTTTATCGGAGAAAGGACTGTCCATGTTTTGAGTATTTAAACTAAGAGGTGTTAATCTGCCTTGGCAAATATATGTCTCGTCCACTGGGTTTGAAGTGGTTTTGAATGAGACACTGACGAATGATAAAGGAACACGCAGTGGAAGAAAATCGTTCGTCACAGTGTTGTTGATTTAGCGGTGATCAGTGTTGTTATGTAGTAGTATGTTCTAATTGCGTGTATGTTTGTGTGTGTGCGTGTGTGTGTGTGTTTGTGTGTGTGTGTTGTGTGTGGTGTATACATGTGTGTGTGTGTGTGTGTTGGCATTTTTCAGCAAATCGTGGCATTCATAGTGATATTATTCACTTGATCACATGAAGGTATTTCAGTCGCCATTTTGATTATTTTTTTACTATTAGGGTTAGCTCGAGATCGAAGTATTTTTTTTTCTATTAGGGTTAGTCATCAGTCTTAGTACAGATGCTGGGATGTTTGTTTTTCTATAAGTTAAGTAAAGGGGAGACATTCCGAAAGCTCCTACATCCCGAGTATTCTTTAAATTTGTATTTTCACCGTTGATATTTTGTCAGACGTTCAATTTGTCATCATTTTTTTCTATTAGGGTTAGCTCGAGATTGGAGGATATTTTTTTTCTATTGGGGGTTTGTCATAAGTCTTAGTAAAGGTGCTAGGATGTTTGTTTTTCCATAAGTTAAGTAAAGGGGAGACATTCCGAAAGCTCCTACATCCCCAATATAATGTATTCACTTAATGTAAATGTTGCTGCTCGAAGCTCGAAGAAATAAATAAAAATGTGAAATTGAATGTAAGCTTCAATTTAATTACAAAAACAGATCAAATGAACGTTTCGGGTTTCCCCTTTATCAACAAAACAGGATGAATGAAACACCAAAGATGAATGAGATAATGTGGTAGTGGCGTAGTTAAGATGAATAAACAAAACATTGGTTGGCAGGAAATTGGTATGCTCCTTTGTTGTAAGGAAGCACGAATTAAAACAGAATGCTAGATATTTCTAAAAGGTGCGCAATTGATTAAGTGAAAAGAGGGGAGGCGGGGAGGAACTGTGTAATGCAGTTAAGGAAGTGAAATATAAAGACATGTTGTTGGAAGATAAATACAATGGAATTGAAATTCCTTTCTTAAAAAAATATAGGCTAGCCTTGTGGAGAACATTGTGCCATTTGAGTCAATAAAAAAAAATTATACCGCGCACAACTCTAATGAAAGATTTGAAAATTAGAAATGTATTTTTTACAGATAGATAAACAGATAATTTGATTTCTTAAAGTCAGTTTGAAAGTTCGTTAAGTAAAACAGATATCATGAAATATGTACCGACGACACTAACACTCTAAAAAACAACCAATTTCGACACTGTAAAAAGTTGTCAGTTTGGCGTTTTTACGCAAATCGTCTTATTCGAAATAATGTATTCACTTAATTACTTCAAGGATTTCAGATCTACACTAAGTTTTCAACAGTTTTCATCTATTTATGACATCAAGTATTATTATTGCCCCTTTGATTCTTTCAATGTGATGGTTTAGGGTGGATAATACCCAGGTTTAACTTCTTTGGTAATAAATTAAATAATAATAATAATAATAATCTAAAAAATCGAAATTTAAAACAAGAAAATAGAAGTTGCATTAAAGTTAAAATAAGGTTTTAGAAAGACCTTTTTCAATGTTATGAATAGTCAGGTGGCTCCGAAGCGCAGTGGATAAGCTGTCAGATTCTAACCTTGGAAGTACTGGGTTCAATCCCATTGTGTGTGGACATTTTTTAAAAAGGTTTACTTTATTGAGAAAGACATCATTTTCGTTGTTATAGTTACTGGACATATATTTAAAACCTTAAATTAATCTATTATTATTATTTATTATTATTATTATTATTATTATTATTATTATTATATTTTTAAAACAACAATATCGGTACCATTCAATGTGTTATCGACGTGCATTTATATGTCAACCTCGATTGTTATCATTTTATAATATTTTATCATCATCATCGGTGTATTCGTTTACCGCGTCTTTGTCATTTTATTGGGGTTTTTTGTTCTTTTTTTTCTTCTTCCTCTTTTTTTTCTTCTTAGGTTTGTTTTTGTTGTTTTTCAAAAACTCCCTGTCCCATCATTGTTTATGTCTATTTACCTTATCTACGCCATTCACTCTCATTCGTTCTTAGTGTCTTATTCGTCGGGTTATGTTGATAAAGGGGAAATCAGAAACGTCCACAGTATGTCTTTGTCTATTAATTTGAGGCTTACAATTCAACACTTATCGTTATTTTTTCGAGCTTCAAGCAGCAACATTTTCATTAATCAACCAGCAGCGCCAACGGAGGTGCATAAAAATGGTGCGTTTTTGTACACCTCCAGTGGATGTGCATAAAAACGGTGCCAAACGCCACCAAACATGATCACCAGAGTACTGTACTGTAAGGTAAGTTCTCGATCCCAAGATCGTCTTTCAACTCTGCTCACGTCTGCTACTTCAGGTTTATTTTCGCAGTTGATTTTATTACCACAACCTGTTTTCACACACGGGTCAGAGGCTATAGCGGCTTACACTTCATGTTGGGCCACACAGAAAAATCAACAGAGGATGTACCAAATTACACAGACAACGTTGTTTACCAATCTGCCCTCAGTAAAAGATGGTGGGTAAAATATCGAATGAAAATAGTTCCTTCCCCGCGAAATTGCGGGCTTTTTACTAGTATATAATATAAGAATATTATAGAAGTATTTAGTAACTGTACAATTTGGTGCTGATCAAAATTGATTAAGATAATAAATAAATAATTAAATAGATAAAATGAGGATGATGATGATGATGATAATATTAATAATAATAATAACAATAACAATAATAATAATAATAATAACAATAATAATAATAATAATAATAATAACAATAATAATAATAATAATAATAATAATAATAATAATAAATAATAACAATAATAAAAATAATAATAATAATAATAATATAATAATAATAATAATAATAATAATAATAATAATAATAATAATAATAATAATAATATATAATAGTAATGATAATAATAATAATATAATAATAATAAATAATAATAATAATATAATAATAATAATAATAATAATAATAATAATAATAATATAATATAATAATAATAATAAATAATAATAATGATAATATAAATAATAATAATAAATAATAATAATAATAATAATAATAATAATAATAATAATAATAATAATAATAATAAAATAATAATAAATAATAATAATAAATAATAATAATAATAATAATAATAATAATAATAATATAATAATAATAATAATAATAATAATAATAATAATAATAATAATAATAATAAATAATAATAATAATAATAATGAATAATATAGTATAATAATAAATATATAAATAAAAATAAAATCTAATCCCTAAATAGCTATGACCAATTGGAAAATACATACTAGTTATATCATAGGAAATGGACTTAAGGGTATCAGGATGATGAATAACCAACCTAGTGCATGCCAAGGCAATGCCAGGGCAGTCAACGAACTGGATACCATTCGAGGCAAAGACCGTACCGCTGAGCCACGCTGACACTATCTACTGGGCCGTCTCTCTCTCTCTCTCTCTCTCTCTCTCGTCCTCTCTCTCTCTCTCTCTCTCTCTCTCTCTCTCTCTCTCTCTTCCATTGCACACACACACACACAGCCACACACACACACACAGCTACACACACACACATTTACAAATTTTCATTTATATTATTATGACAATCTAATATAAAAATATATATGTATATGTATTCTGTGTTTACTTGAAAAAGGCCAAGAGCCGAAACGTCGTTTGTTTTGTGTTGTTCATTCATGAGTCAGATTTACTCCCTTTATCTCACGCCTGCTACTTCAGCTTTATTTTCGCAGTTGATGAAGGTACATCGGTACTGTTGGCTTCCCCACCTGTTCGTTACTGTCAGTGTCTAAGCTAGAATCTATATACATGAATATATCAAGAATCAGAGCCTAAACTAAGACTAAGTAAGCGTAAGTCATTGATTCATTCATGTCATAAGATAAGTAAAGCGTGGTAAAGACTTGGGACTTATTGATATTGATATCTACTGACTGATAAACAAATACAAATAAAATAGTACAAATAAACTTTACTATTATTATTATTTCTAGCCGGCTACTTAAAGGTTACACACAGTTTTGCGTGTTTGTACGAGATCCGGCTGGCGGATGTTATGATTTAAACAAAAAATACTAAGCGCATAGCATCAATGTGTGACCTTAAACGTTTATATCTGATTTTATGAAAGTAACGAAGTTGACGTCACTCAGCTCTTTGTTATTATTTTTAGACCGTTTGTTAGTGATTAGTTATTTCTAAATGATATAGGTCAGATAAAAACGTTAAAGACCACAACAAGAAATGAAGTGAGTAGGAAAGTGCTAGAAGACAATAGAGAATTAAAAACTTCGTGGGGATGGGGGCTCGAACCCACGACCTTACTGTTACGACAACTCTACCTGGCCGCGAGAGGGTAGCTCGACAGTCGAAGACATCCACCACTCAAAAAAAAAAAAGGTGGTATCAAGCATCGTGTCTATCTTGAACCGCTCCCCGATTTCTTGTGGTTATATTATGTTCAGCTCACAAACACCGCCAGCATTTAAGTTTAAAAGCCATATTCTCAACACAAATACAGAGACGATTGAGACATTGAGTTAGCTCCGATATTTGGGGTGAACGGCCACAATACAGTTTTGTGTGATGGTATGTATATTTTGAGTGGCGGATAATGTGACAAGGTTAGCTAGACGCACAGCATCAATATTTAAGTGAGACCTATTCACTCAACTTGAGGTCCAAAATCAATCACAAAGAGCTGAGTAAAGTTGACTTCGTTCCTTCTATACAGTAAAATGTATTGAAGAAGAAAAGAGAGTTGACAGAGTCAGTCGAGTTCTTGAATATGTATTCATTCTATGCGCTTAGGTAAAATAATCATAACATCCGCCAGCCAGATGAATCGTACCAACATACAAAATTGTATGTCCATCCATCTGTTTCACAAGAGAAAACCAAATGCTCCTGGCATTGAATGCTGTTGAATAGGATTCCACAGTCTGACGTCACGTCCGCCTAGCAACGAATCGGCTGGCTCTAAACAAAAAAAATCCGTGCTTGGTCCGGGCAAGGAATAATTGGAAAATCGCTCAAAAAACAATTTTTATCTTAAATATGGTCCAGTGTTTTGTACCAGATTGTCTACACCAGTCAGAGAGTCACTCCTGCAAGTTTTACAGATTTCCAAATGGACAGGCAGACAAAAAATTGAAGAAAAAGTGGATCACTTTAGTCAGGTAAGCACGCACGCCTCGTCGAACCTTTGATAGAGTTCGTAGTCCAGATCTAGGTCAAGTTCTAGCTTACGTAGACCTATATTTTATGATTAACTTGTACAATTGCACGAAATTATAAATAAAAATACATTCCAAACTAGGTTTTTATTGAAGTTGAAGCAAAAATGATATGTCAATCGTTTTGATGTTAAGGCTGATAAACTGAATGAGAGTTAAGTTCTACTGATAAGTGATATTTTTAAAAAAAGGAGAACAAGAAGAAAGAGAAGAAAATATTTGTTAAAATCTTACTTTAAACTCGATACCTTTATGGCAAAATGAAAATAAATAAATAAAATAACGCAACCTCTCTCCCCCCCCCCCCCTCACGCAGATACCTCTCTCTCTCTCTCTCTCTCTCTCTCTCTCTCTCTCTCTCTCTCCTCTCTCTCTCTCTCTCTCTCACACAAAACACATACTTTCCTCTTTTTTTTGGAAAGTTTCTCTGATTCTCTGCCATGCCTCCCCTCCCCGACAGCCGAGGTGGCAACTCTGTGTGAACAAAGCAAGATGGCGGCAGGGACCTCTCTCCTTTACCTGTGCCCGATTGTTGACACTCCAAAGTTTCCATCACCGCACTGTCCAGTACAGTACTGACTGAAATAAAGAGAAAACGCCAGTCTTGCCACACTCAACCCCAAGATCAACTTTAACTGTGTAAATTTAAGAATTCATATTTTTATATATACCTAGTCAAAATCATCAAAAGAAGTAATGAGGAAGTGCGACATTTTGCTGAATGTGCGATTTCATAAAAGACAGGCGAGAGACCCACCAGTAACCTAGTCTCTTGCACACCTTTGATTTATCATGCATTGAGCTGGTGTCAAACAAGATAGTCTAAAACAAAGTACTTATCAAATTAAATAATATACCCAATATGCCCAACAGAATTATTTTTTTTTTTTTAATCTTTTCATTTCAGGAGAAAGGACAAAAGATCCAACATCATCATCAAGAGTGTGTTCTTGTCACTTCAGAGATGATGACAAAGCCAACCTCCCTGAATGGTTTGACAGAAATAAAAATAAATTGTTTCCATCAGAGCCAGAAAGAAAGAAAAGAAAAGTGACACAAGGAATTCCCACCCCATCTCAATTGGCACCAACATCAAGAAGTCCACCACCACCACCACCACCATCATCATCATCATCATCATCATCATCATCATCATCATCATCATCATCAGCTCAACTCTCTTCATCATCATCACAAAGTCCCACCTTTAAAAAAACCAGATTCCTCATCATCATTATAATCCTCCTCATCATCATCCTCATTATCTTCTCCCTCATCATCATCTCAACTCTCGTCACCATCATCACAGGATTCCATCTTTTAAAAAAAACAGATTGTAGAACAAGTGAGGATATTTTAAATAGAACAACAAATTTAATTCAAGAACAAGAAATTACAGACAAAAATAAGGAAATAGCTAGCTTTAAAAAACCCAACTAAGTTAGATTCAACGCACTTACACTGTTTCAAGCCTTACAGAAAAAGTTCTTCGAATGGAGACAGGTGTACATTGTTTTAAAATATTTAATATTATTGTTCAATATGTTGAGTGCTTTAGAGGTAACATTATTTATTATAGTGGATGGGAAGTTCAGGAAGAGACAGTTGCATTAAAAGACCAAATTTTAATTATTACACTTATGAAACTTAGACAGAACTACGCTAACCTTCATATTTCACAATTGTTTAGCGTTAGTGAAAGTACTATAACAAATATTATACAAACTTTTATTCATGTTTTACATAAGCCATAAGCTTCTCTTTGAAAATGTTATGAAGGTTACATGCCCTTCTAGACATAAAAATAAACGATCAGCTCCATCATCATTTTTAAGATTCCCAAATTGCAGAATGATCATTGATTGTACAGATGACCAAATTGCTATTCCTAAAGAAATAGATAAACAACGGTTAATTTATTCTTCTTATAGGTCCATGAATTCTGTTAAAGCTCTTGTTGGTCTGAGTCCAAATGGTGTGATATATTTTATTTCTAAACTGTATCCAGGGTCTGTCTCGGATAAGGTCATTGTACAAAATTGTGGATTACTAAAACTTTTAATTTTAAGCCCTGGAGATTTAATTTTAGCAGATAAAGGTAATAAAGGTAAAACCCCATCCTGATTCAAGATATTTTACCTCAAGGAGTAACTGTAAATATCCCTTCCTTTTTACATAATAAATTTACTGAAAATGAGATTTTATTAACAAAAGAAATTGCTTCATGTAGAATTCATGTTGAGAGGGCTAATGAAAGACTGAAAAATGTTAACATCCTCTCATATATTCCAACCATGTTAAGAGAAACATCTGATATTATTTTTCAATTTGTTGCAGCACTTGTCAATCCCCAGTCTCCTCTTATTAAGGAGACTGCATTTTGTTAGCTTTGTCATTTATTTTGTACAACACACATATTTTGTTCATCATCATCAAATCACCATTCAAAATAATGGTTTTGTAGGTCCATACATGATTTTACATGATAAACATGACAAATTATGGCATTGTTGTATCAATGTATGTTCAATGTCATTAACAACATTGTTAAATAAAACCACACAAATTAGTTTTGGACTGAATCAACCCAAGGCATCATCAAGATAGATCTGTGGAAGTAAAAGAATAAAAGATTCAAATTTAGAGCTGCGACCATGCTCAATAGGCAAAAAACAAACAAACTAATGAAACGTCTGTTGTGGTCTTGTGGTATGACACTCGCTTTCAGATCAGAAGGTCCTGGGTTTGGGCCTCGCTCGGCGCATAGTTGAGTCCTTGGAGAAGGCTCTTTACTCACAATCTCTCACCGTACTCAGGTGTCAAATGAGTACCTGGCCGTTAACAGCGTTGTCTCTGTCCGAAAAAATTGTAATATCGCCCAACAGGCATCATGTCCCGTCTTACATGTTAAATGTTGCTGTTGGCCAGGACCGCTTGTAAAGCACTATGAGCACATTAAGTGGATATTACGCTGTATAAAAACTCAATTAAAAAAACAAATTAAGTGATTCTTTCATTCATCTTGCTTTGTTGATAAGGGGGAAACCCGAAACGTCCATTTTATCTGTTTTCGTATATTAAATTGAAGTTCACATTCAATTTCACAATGTTATTGATTTCTTCGAGTTTCAAGCAGCAACATTTACATTACACCTTAACCCAATAGGAAATTTAGTTTACCGTGACTAACACTGGTCTAAATAAATCCTTTATTCATCCCATAGAGGAAATTTATCTCTAGGGT
The DNA here is from genome assembly GCF_034508935.2 of Berghia stephanieae. NCBI lineage: Eukaryota > Metazoa > Mollusca > Gastropoda > Nudibranchia > Aeolidiidae > Berghia > Berghia stephanieae. Next base: position 83,008,830 of record NC_088363.1, read on the forward strand.
CTATTCCCCGGGAAGACTGGAATAACCGCGGTGCAGCGCCGCAAATTGAGCTAGGGCGAGGTGACTTGCTCAAGGCCACACAGCGCAGCGGCGGGTGAACGAACTCGGTACCTTTCGGGTACGAAGCAAAAACCGTACCGCTGATCCACGCTGCCCCACATGAAGTATGATAAAATGTCTAGCGTGATTGGTGATTGTGATGCCCATATGAGTATTATAATAAAGGTTACAACACGATACTAAATAGTATGCAGTAGACTATAGTCAATAGCAACGAAAATTAGCGAAGCAAGACTAAGACCTCAAAGACTCAAAGTCCGTGGTCCATAAGATAAAAACACAATAATTCAATGACTCCCTCTCTCTCTCCCTAACTAAAATCGAACGTAAACAGTTAAATCTTTCCATTGGATATACTAAATCTGCCTAAACTCAAAGTAAACTGATTATTGTCCAACAGTAGTTTTACGGAGATGTGAGATTTTGAGAGTGAGAATGAGAAGACGAAATGACTTACCTTCACAGAATACTCTTTATTCTTCATGCTGGCTTGAACTTTGCCGAACATCAAGCCATCTGAGTAAGTGAAAGTCAAAACATGACCTGACTGATGATGATTTTCACCTCGCGAGACACTTTTATGCTCATTGGAGAAGTATTTCATAAGGGCGGTGATGGAAATAGAGTTCGTGTCAGCCATTTTTCTCGACTGTTTAGAGCCAGCCGGTTTGTTGCCATGCGTTGCTGCGCAGGATTACGTCACGACTTAGGAAGCCTATTGTGCTCTACTCCAAGAATGTTAACTAAAATTAAGACCAAAAAGATTGAAAGCAATTCTTAGTATATAAAGTAAACAACATAATATATCCGAGACTTTTCATCTTTAACGTTGTCTCATCACTCTCACAACGTTGTGCCTCTGTCATAGACATTGGTCATGCCATCAATGTCTTATTGAAGTTCAACCATGTTTTGAGTAAAGAACAATTGAAACCACGATAGTTTGTTCTCAATTCTTAATTTAGCCAATCCATGCATGCATTGGAAATGGTATTAATAATTTCAGTACAATGAACGATTGGAGTTTTTATTTTTAGTCAGTTTAGTAAAATGTGATTTTGCTTTGTCACTCAATCCAATAGAAATTGAATACAAAAATAAATACTTCCAATTTGTATAATAATCTGATACATTTTATTTAGGGTTTAAAAAAATTAACATATATTAGTCACGATTCTGTTTCTTTCGCCGGTTAGTAATATATAGGTTTAATTCGAAATAATTAATAATCATTTTATAAACAAACTATCATATTTGTTATTACCTGTGTTATCGAAATACACCAGTGATCCTAAGACAAAGACGAAACAAACTATCATACGAAGAACTATCAAATACAGTTAGGGGCGAATGGGTCAGATGGTGACGGTTCGATCAGCTAAAATCTCTCGTAAATCCTCATGTAATCTTTGCGATAATGACAGTTTTTGCGACTCCTCACATTCTTGAGCTTAATTAGCACTCACTTGAGTGCACTTGTGTTCGAAAGTTACAATCGACTGCTTCATATTATTCAGCGATGACAAATTAAATATTACAGGGCGTCATGTTGTCATGTTACTCTTTGAACAAAAAACAAAAAAAAAGGAATTATGAGTTGGAAGAGAAAAACTAAATTAACGTCATAGATGACGAAGTTTGGTGATAGTCATGCAGCGGTCGTTGCTCTTGATGCTGTTGTTATTGCTGTTGCTGTTGTTTCTGCTGCCGCCGCTGCTGCTGCTTCTGCTGGTGATACAATGATGATAATGATGATGATGATGACGATGATGATGATCCAGTGGAGAGAAAGGAACGTTTTTAAAACTTTTTTTAAAGCCGGCAAATACATATTCACCGTACAGTGTTTTTTATTTATTATTGACACATTCCAGATTTGAATAACTCCAAATTGATGTAAGATTTCCTCCAAGGGTTTTATTATTTTGACATTTAGTTTTGATCGATATAAGTTTGAACACTGTGCGTCCTTTGCTAGCTGAGTTATGATGCGATGAGTAGAAAAGGGTAGTTTTTAAATTTATTGTAATTTACAGTGTGTCTGTTTTTAATCATTGACACATTTGAACAGCTGCAAGGATATCATTTTGGATTCAACATATTAATTCAAATTTATGTTTTTTTCTGATATCTTACTTGTGATCGTGTTTGCGCAATTGTCCGATCTAAGCTCCACGTTACCACCACCCTTTTGAATAACAAGCAGCAAGGGTCTCCCCAGTTCGTCCCATGTCTTTTGAGGCATTAGTAATGTGACAGAGAGAACAGCTTCTCTTAGGATGGTACCCTATTAATAATTCAAAACAGGTACCGCACAAGGACAGGACTGTCCCAGGACACACCTCGCGTATCGCTTGTGCAATTATCAAAATGGATGAAATAGAGGTTGCATATTTCTGTACTTTACTACGTAGAAAAAAAGACAAATGGAAAGAGAAAACACTATTGGGTGCATCCTTTAATTACCCAAAGATTGGTCAAGGGTCAATTCCATAGACTATGGTGATCTCCGATCTTCTCCTAAAATGGTTTTCTTGGAATCACCTCACTTAACCCAGGTGCAAATGAGTACCACTTCGCTAATGAAAGTAATCTTTGACAGACTAGCGTCCTTTCAAAAGGATAATAGAGGGTCTGCATGGCTCGGCGGTACGGTCTTTGCTTCGTGCCCGAAAGGTATCAGGTTCGATCACTGCGCTGTGTGGCCTTGATCAAGTCACCTCACCATAGCTCAATTTGCGGCGCTGCATTGCGGCTGACGCCTAGGTTATTCCAGTCTTCCATTGGAATAGACCCTCGAGAAAATTTTGTCCTATGGGATGAATAAAGGGAATTTTATTTTTTAAAAATTTAAACTGTTATCTGTCTGCTCAACGCTACAGAAACATGGAGGAGTTCCGGGTCTATAAGCTTAGGAGGCAGGATGGCGAGTGGTTAGCGCGTTGTACTCTGTTAGTGGTTCTGTGTTTGCTTCCGACCGAAGCCAATTTGTACTTTCCTAGAGCAAGAAAATTTACTCCAATCACTCACTCCATTCAGGTGTAAAAGGGTACCTGTAAAGCTGGGATAGTAATCTACGATAGACTATTGTCCTGTTCAAACGTTTTCATACAACGTTAATTATCCACTTCACGCAACTGAAATCGGGATAACTTCTGCACCATTGGCTACAAGGCTTTAAGGGACTTAATATGTCTTACAATGAGACCAATGGCTTCAAGGGACTTAATATGTCTTACAATGAGACCAATGGCTTTAAGGGACTTAATATGTCTTACAATGAGACCAATGGCTTTAAGGGACTTAATATGTCTTACAATGAGACCAATGGCTTTAAGGGACTTAATATGTCTTACAATGAGACCAATGGCTTTAAGGGACTTAATATGTCTTACAATGAGACCAATGGCTTTAAGGGACTTAATATGTCTTACAATGAGACCAATGGCTCTGACGGACGTACTTAAAGACAAAATATTTTCATTGAGAATTCCCGAAATAAATAAGGATAAAGATAATTGATCCCACAAGTTACCGAATTGATGTGCTTTTTGACTTAATTAATTGCGCACCTTTTATAAATTTCTATTGCTCTATTTTAATTCGTGCTTCATCACAAAGTAGCATACTTCCTACTCACCAATGTTTAATGCGGTGAGGAACTGTGTAATGCAGTATAGACAGTGAAATAAAATAAAGTGTAGACTATTTATTGTTGGAAAATAAATACAATGGAATTGGAAATAAATACAAAAAATAAAGGATGTAGGTATTGTAGAAAATTTAGTAGTAGTAGTAGTAGTAGTAGTAGTAGTAGTAGTAGTAGTAGTAGTAGTAGTAGTAGTAGTAGTAGTAGTAGTAGTAGTAGTAGTAGTAGTAGTAGTAGTAGTAGTAGTAGTAGTAGTAGTACTAGTCGTCGTCGTCGTCGTCGTAGTAGTAGTAGTAGTAGTAGTAGTAGTAGTAGTAGTAGTAGTAGTAGTAGTAGTAGTAGTAGTAGTAGTAATAGTAGTAGTAGTAGTAATAGTAGTGGTAGTAGTAGTAGTACTGAAGCTGAAGTAGAAAGATGAAATGTTGAACATAGGGATGCAGAAAATAAAGACAGGCATTCCATTTTATTAATGATAATCTGAGGTGTTAATACGTATGCCTATCAATCGAGTGACTGAAGTAGATAGATGAAAAGTTGAACGTAGGGATGCAGGAAATAACGACAGTATTGCAACTTTCACACGGCACTGCCAAGTCTGGGACGTTTCCGTCCAAGTGCGGAAGGCGACTATATTTTTCTACTATCACAAATGATATGAACACGGGACTGGGAGAGTCCTGTCCCGTCGATTTTGTACCATTTTCACAACTGCTCGGGACACACTGGTACTGTTTTGTCCCGTCCCGATAGGTGCGGTAGGTTTCATTTTATTACATATGTTACAGATTTGGGACAGGACTGTCCCAGGACAGTTGTGCGGTATCCCCCTTAATTTTGTTTTCAGCTGACGTCATATACAAAAAATTTTTAGTGTCAAGGTTGATATCCATAGATTCACATGTTAAATAAGATAAACCTTCGAGAATAATGTCAGACAAAGGCAAAATAAATCACGATTTATGTCAAAATTACCATTTTCTACTGATGTCGTCATAAAGGACACACAGTGTTAAAAATTATCAATCAAAACTTGAATAAATTCTGCACATATGGCAAAAACCGTTTGATGAAATCTTACATAGCTCTTGAGTTATTGAAACCTGAAATGTGTCAATAAAAAAAAACATACTGTACTTTAAGCAAAGCTTGATCCCATTTTCAAACATTCAGAGCTTAATTAATACCATTGACACCGCCATTATTTACATATGTTAATCAGTAATTTAATTAACGGGACACATCGAGTTAGTGGGATGGGGAAAGATATGTATCATGAGAACATAATAATCAATGCATATAAATAATAAATAGATCTATCGAGTATTTGCGATAGCACATTGGTAAATGTAGTTCGCGCACGTTAATTCATTCATTTGGAAGGCATACATATTATACATACAATATTATATACAGATATAAATATATATATATATATATATTTTATATATATATATATATATATATATATATATATAATATATACATAAATATATATATATATATATATAATATATATATATATATATATATATATATAAAGATAGTGAATGAATATTTTTATAATAACACGAGTTATCAAATACTGTTAATAACATGAGTTATTGATTTCTGTTATTTTTGGTTGTGTCTACTTACGGCCAGGCGAAAACACAATATTAATTATCATTCCTACACATACCTGTTTAATTGGCATTAATTAATGGTAACACAAATCACAAATCGGAAAAATATACAGATCTTAGACAGAATCAACTCCAAAATCATTAAGGAAAGCGAATTCAACCAATGGAGAAACACCGCGGAAGTTACCATATGGTACAGAAAGACAGAAAACCAACGTCGACAAAATGCAATCATCTTTGATATCTGTAATTTCTACCCTTCAATCACCAAAACCATACTCCTCAAAGAACTACAATTCGCGAAAACTTGAAAACATCACCGAAGAAGAAATAAAACCCATATCATCCTGCACTCAAAGAACACATCCCTATACAACGATGGAGTAGCATGGACCAAATAAATCCCCGAGCTTTGATGTCACCATTGGAAGCTACGACGGAGCAGAAACATGCGAGCTCGTCGGACTATACCTACTTTCTCAACTGCAACATCTTGATATAAACATTGGACTATACAGAGACGACGGGCTTTCATTGTGCAATAAAAGACCGAGGCAGACCGATATTATAAAGAAAAAAATATGTAAAATCTTCCAAGACAACAATCGTAAAATTACCATCGAATCGAAGCCAACAAAAGACATTCGATTTCCAAGACATAACTATCAACCTGAACAACGGCAACTGCCAACCATTTTCAAAAGTGTAGAAGTAAATAAATGTTAAATGTAGCTGTCCTTGAACTTGAGTGACCTCTGGATGACATCCAAATGGTCGAATTGAAATTCAAATCGCCCAACTTTTTATTACAAGGATATCGATCTTATTAATCTAAGTGTGAAGCAAGTCGAGTTTCGGTGTGTCTTTTTTACGAAACCCGCCGAAACCCGCCGAAACCTGCCGAAACCCGCCGAAACCTGACGAAACCCGACAAAGTTATGGGAAGTAGGTAGCAGTGGGGAATGAACCCGAGACTCAGGGAAGTGTACACCAGTCGGGAGTGAACCTGAGACGAAGGGTATCGGCGGGTTTCGTAAAAAAGCAATCAGTGTTTCTACAAAACCCGCGGAAACCCGACGAACCACGACGAAACCTGACAATATCCGACAAAGTTATGGGAACTAGGCAACAGTGGGGGGGGGGGTGTACACCAGTGAGGAGTGAACCTGGGACTATGTAAAAAGGATATCAGTGGGAAATACACCTGGGAATAAAGGGAGATGGATACCATTGAAAGTTGAAGCCGGATATGGGAGTTTGGTACCAAAGGAAAATGAACCTGACAGTATAGGAGGTGGGCACCAGTGGGAAGTGAACCTGGGACTATGTAAAAAGGATATCAGTGGGAAATAAACCTGGGACTTCAAAAATGATTCCTGTTCCAAAAGAAGAAAAACTTGAATCTATGAACGATCTCAGACCTGTTGCACTGACTTCAATAGTCATGAAATCTTTAGAAAAACTTGTTCTTGTTAAACTTGGGAACCAGTTTATGTCATTGAGTGATAGTCATCAATTTGCTTACAAACCAGGACGTGGCGTACAGGATGCCATTTTGCTATTTACAAACAACATCTACAGGCATCTAGATCACGCTAAGAGCTATTGCAGATTTCTTTTTGCAGATTTTTCTTCAGCGTTCAATACAGTAGAACCTTAGTTGGTTGTTCAAAAATTGACTAGTCTGAATTTAAACAAGTATACAATTGCTTGGGTGCTCGAATTTCTTACGGAGAGAGCACAATATTTTCAATTAGGACAAAACATATCTTCCTGTATAACTCCAAATATTGGTGCTCCTCAAGGTTGTGTATTGTCCCCTGTATTATTCACAATATACACGAATGACTGTAGAAGTCAAAACCTGAGTGTACCTTTAATAAAGTTTGCAGATGACACCGCTCTTCAAGGCCTCATAACAAATGGCAACGAAGTGGCTTATAGGCAAGAAGTTGATAGATTTGTGTCTTGGTGTGATGCCCACCACCTAGAGCTTAACATAAGCAAGACAAAGGAGCTAGTTATTGACTTTAGGAGAGTGACGGAACCGATAGAACCGTTAAAATTAAAGGACCAATTCGTCCAGCGAGTTCCTCACTCCGAATACCTTGGTGTAACGATTGATGACAGGCTCAAGTGGGATGAACACTTGAAAATAATTATGCATAGGATGTGCAGACGTACATATTTTTTATCAAAACTCTCTCAGTTTAGAATAGATAAAACCCTCTGCACATTATTTTATAGAGCAGTAATCGAAAGTGTTTTGTCATTTTGTATAACAGCTTGGGGAGGCAATTGCTTAGCAGTGGAAAGGAAAAAAATAAATTCAAATATTTAAAAATCCATTAAACGCTATATAAGTGATGTTGACGATGTAGATCTTTTATACGAGAAATTTTGTATAAATAAAATGATTAAAATATTAAATGACCAGTATCATCCACTAAGACCATCAGTTATTATGTCAGGAAGGAGTGGTCGCCCTTTCTCTATTTCAACGAAAACAGAGAGATACCGAAAATCTTTTCTACCGTCCAGTATTAGGCTTTATAACAACAAGCAATAATCATTTTATATAATTATTTCGCATTTTTACTTTCAAAAAATGTAAATATTAATTTATTAATTTATTTGTTTTGCAATCTTTTCAATTTTCAATTTATAGTGACAGTTTTAACTATTTTACTTACTTACTTAATCCTCTTCTGGCCTTGAGGCACACAGGGCATCCACCAGACATCTCCATTTTTTGCGATCGGCTGCTTTTGCGGTGGCTGTATTCCAGGACAGGCCTGCTTCCTTTAATTCTTTCTCCATGGTCCTTCGCCAGGTTTCTTTGGGTCTTCCCCGCTTTCTCTTCCCATCTGCTGTCCAGTACAAGGCTGTCTTGGGAAGTGACCCTTTTTCCATTCTGGCCACATGACCCAGCCAACGCCATCTTCTTCTTTTTATTTGGTTTTCAATGCTAGTGCAGTCAGCTTTCTTGAATAGATCTGTTTTTATTTTTGTAGGCCAAAATAAATTAAAAATTCTTTTTAAACACTTGTTCTGAAAGGCTTCTAGTTTCTGTATTAAGGAGGATGTCATTTTCCAGCTTTCCTTCCATAAAGCAGTAAACTTAAAACATTGCTCTTGTATATTTTCCGCTTTATCTTTCTCATTATGTGCTTTGATTTCCAATAGTTTTTCAGCATGCCGAAAGCCTGGTTTGCCTTTTGAATTCTGTGCTTGATATCATGTTCTGCATTTCCGTCGTCTGTTATTTTGGATCCGAGGTAGGAGAACTCTGTTACCTCTTCAATTATATGTTCATCTATCCTAATTTCACTGTCATGTTTTGGGTTCACCCCAATGTACACTGTCTTATCGAAATTTATTTTCAGTCCAATTTTCGAGGCGTTCTTGTGTAGTACGTTTAGTTTCTCTGAGGCGTCTCTGTGTGTACTGGAAACTAACGCGATATCATCAGCGTAGTCTATATCTTCCAGAAAGGATGTCAGTGTTTAACTATTTTACAGTGTTGAAATTATTCATATTATAAAACGCAGCTCTGGTTTTGGAGCTGCTCCTTTTTTATATATACATCCTATTTCCATTGTATTTTTATCTTATTGTGTTAATTATAACACGTCTGTACAAAACATTTCCTTTTTGGGATGCAATAAAGTATTATTATTATTATTACTACTACTACTACTACTACTACTACTACTACTACTACTACTACTACTACTATTATTACTACTACTACTACTAATATTATTATTATATACTACTACTACTACTACTACTACTACTACTACTACTATTACTACTAATATTATTATTACTACTACTACTAACACAATTACTACTACTACTACTACAACTACCACTACGATACTACTACTACTACTACTACTACTACTACTACTACTACTACTACTACTACTACTACTACTACTTCTACCACTACTATTATTATTATTATTATTATTATTACTACTACTACTACTACTACTACTACTACTACTACTACTACTACTACTACTACTACTACTACTACTTCTACCACTACTACTACTATTATTATTATTATTACTACTACTACTACTACTACTACTACTACTACTACTACTACTACTACTACTACTACTACTACTACTACTACTACTACTACTACTACTACTACTACTACTACGACTACTACTTCTAGTACATTTATTTTAATTGTTTTCCAAGTTAATTTGTGTATTGTTGTGCTGACGAAGGGTTTGTACGTCCATTGTCTGTATTGTTCCTTAACGAAGCCTCTCCGTTTTCACTCTTTCGTTAGTATTTTCACAATCACAGGCAGCCCCTACCGTTTTCTACTGTAAACAACGCTGCAAAATCGAGTGGTGTTCCGCTATCATGACTAATAAAGATAAATAAATCATTAATTTTCATTTATTATGGAAATTTTTGTGTTACTAGTAAAAAGCCCGCAATTTCGCGGGGAAAGAACTATTTTCATTCGAAACTGTACTCACCATCTTAATGAGGGCAGATTGGTAAACAACGTTGTCTGTGTAATTCGGTATATCTTCGGTTGATTTTTCTGTGTGGCCCAACATGAAGTGTAAGCCACTATAGCCTCTGACCCGTGATACAGCAACATAAAGTTGTCCGTGTGTGAATACCGGTTGTGGTAAGAAAATCCCCACCTTGCTTAATGTCTGCCCCTGAGACTTGTTAATTGTTAAAGACATTCAGCAGATATCTACTGCTAAAAGAATTTGTGGTCGAAACGGACCATAAACCACTCACGTACATAAGAAATAACAAAATGAATAATAGTAGAGTACTAAGGTGGAGTCTATTTTTGCAAAATTACACTTTCAGTAACTCTCACATACCAGGCTGTGAAAATATTCACGCCGACCTACTTTCTCGATTAGTGTAATGACGTGAGAAGGGTATAACTTAACCTCTCATGCATACTGTTAGTTACCTCGAAAATTATGCCAAATCAGAACGCACAATTTCGATAATTTTATTTGTAAACATGATGACCCAACTTAATGTAACATTGAGTATTGTTTGGATATATATACCATACCCATTCATGATTTGGGAAATCTTCTCTTTATCTATAATTGTTATGAATTTTCACTCATTTATGATTAATAATTGAAATGTCAATATTCCATTTACATTTTCATTCATTTCATTCGGTAAATTACCTTCATATCATCGACTTAAATCATGCTTCATTGCCATCACTATTGTTTATCACAATGATTTGTAATCACATTGCCATCATGTTGTTCATCACAATGATTTGTAATCACAATCTTTCATTGTTATTGTCACCCATTCATATACCTACGTTAATATAAACATTTCGATGTCTAGTTAATAAATAATTTAATTGTAGCACAAATCATAACAATGGATTAATGCTAGAGTATCATGATAGTAAATTTACTTCCGTTTGTAAAATCTATCTTTCCCATAATGGTTAAAGAGTATATTTTAAACGTGGGTGGGGGGTGTCACAGTAAAGGTTGTTCACAATTATCTTATTAAATTTTATTTTATTAAGAACTGAATTCATCTCACTCCAGTTATATTTCGGTAGGCTTAGATAAACTTTACCTTCTAATATTAGATCGTCTTTCCTTTTATAGCCTTCCCTCGAATTAATTTCTAATTAGTGAATACTTTTCGTTCTACATTCTGTCACGTAGCCATTTATTATAAAAGCTGATAGGTCTAATATTCGACACTCACTTTCTCTCCACAATCTATGCCGGACGGCCAGTCGCTCTATTCCTATATATATACTGGAAGATTTTTATCTTTTGGGACTTTGTAGATATTATATCTACACCATTAAGACGCCGGAGCTTTTAACTTTGATTGTATAATCTTCAAGGATCAAACCCAAGCCCGCTGTCAAAGGACTACACAATAACTTCTTACCAATTGCCTGGAAGTGGAATTTTACGAGTCCAATCCTGTTATCAGAGGAATAGATCATCCAAGCCCATCAACTGCCTGGAAACGTAAACTTACGAACCTGACATATTATCATAAGTTACGTAAAATATTCATATCTCTATTTGTAACTGCCACGATCACTGTTTATCTCTTTTAATTAAATTTCATCATTATTTTTATTTCATTGTAAACAAATCGTTAATTGTTTTTCATTTATAGTAACTAGTAAATTCTGGGGCCTCATTCTACATATATCTTTATGCATAGTCGAGTAGCTCTTTACTCACTTGAGACCATGACAGGGAGTAAACCTAAGTCTATGGTTTTTTGGCGGGTTTCGTAAAAAAGTAATTGCTTCATTCTCGTCTGGTACCCATCTCCCATAGTCCGGCTTCATTTCCCACTGGTATCCATCTTCCCTAGTCCCGGGTTCATTTCCACTGATATCCTCTTCTCACAGTCCCAGGTTCACTCCCAACCGGTGTGCACTTCCCTGAGTCCGGGTTCATTGCCCAATGGTGCCCACTTCCCATCACTTTTGACAATTTCGGTAGGTTTCGAAATAAAAGTACATTCTGAGCTCACTGTCCACTGGTATCAGCCTCTCGCAGTCCCATGTTCACTCCCCACAAGTGTACACTTCCCTGAATCTCAGGATCGCCCCCCACTGTTGCCTACTTCAATAAGTTTGTCGGATATTGCCAGGTTTCGTCGGGTTTCGTAAAAAGTATTTGCTTTTATATAAACTCGCTGAAACCCGCCGAAAACCAGAGTCTCAGGTTCACTCCCTACTGGTGTACACTTCCATGAATCTCAAGTTAACTCCCCACTGTTGCCTACTTCCCATAACTGTCGAATATTATCGGGTTTCGTAAAAAAGTAATTGCTTTTATGTGAAACTCACTGAAACCCGCCGAAAACCATAGTCTCAGGTTCACTCCCCACTGTTGCCTACTTCCCACAACTTTATCGGATATTGCCGGGTTTCGTAAAGAAGTAATTGCTTTTATGTGAAACTCGCTGAAACCCGCCGAAAACCAGAGTCTCAGGTTCACTCCCCACTGGTGCTCACTTCCCGGAGTCTCAGGTTCACTCCCCACTGTTGCCTACTTCCCACAACTTTGTCGGATATTGCCGGGTTTCGTAAAAAAGTTATTGCTTTTATGTGAAACTCGCTGAAACCCGCCGAAAACCAGAGTCTCAGGTTCACTCCCCACTGGTGTCACTTCCATGAATCTCAGGTTCACTCCCCACTGTTGCCTACTTCCCATAACTTTCTCGGATATTGCCAGGTTTCGTCGGTTTCGTAAAAAGTAATTGCTTTTATATGAAACTCGCTGAAACCCGCCGAAAACCAGAGTCTCAGGTTCACTCCCCACTGTTGCCTACTTCCCACAACTTTATCAGATATTGCCGGGTTTCGTAAAAAAAGTAATTGCTTTTATGTGAAACTCGCTGAAACCCGCCGAAAACCAGAGTCTCAGGTTCACTCCCCACTGGTGTACACTTCCATGAATCTCAGGTTCACTCCACACTGTTGCCTACTTCCCATAACTTTCTCGGATATTGCCAGATTTCGTCGGGTTTAGTAAAAAAGTAATTGCTTTTATATGAAACTAGCTGAAGCCTGCCGAAAACCATAGTCTCAGGTTCACTCCCCACTGGTGTACACTTCCCTTAGTCTCAGGTTCACTCCCCATTATTTGCCTACTTTCCATAACTTTGCCCCATTTTGTTGGGATTTGGCGCATTTCGTAAACAAAAACCAATTGCTTTTTTTTTTTTACAAAACCCGCCGAAACCCAGTCCCAGGTTCACTCCCCACTGGTGTACACTTCCACCAATCTCAGGTTCACTCCCCACTGTTGCCTCCTACCCATAACTTTCTCGGATATTGCCAGGTGTCGTCGGGTTTCGTAAAAAAGTAATTGCTTTTATATGAAACTAGCTGAAGCCCGCCGAAAACCATAGTCTCAGGTTCACTCCCCACTGGTGTACACTTCACTGAGTCTCAGGTTCACTCCCCACGCTTTGCCTACTTTCCACAAGTTTGCCGCATATTGTCGGGTATCGTAAAAAAGTAATCCCCCCCCCCCCCCACACACACACACATTTTGTTATTGCTTTTTTACAAAACCCAGAGTCCCAGGTTCACTCCCCACTGGTGTACACTTCCCTGAATCTCAGGTTCATCCCCTCCTCCTCCTCCCCCCCCCCCCACCCTACACAAACACACACAAACACACACACACACGCTGCTGCCTACCTCCCATAACTTTGTCGGATATTGCCGGGTGTCGTCGGGTTTCGTAAAAAGTAATTGCTTTTTATTACGAAACCCGCCGAAACCCAGTCCCAGGTTCACTCCCCACTGGTGTGCACTTCTCTGAGTCCCAGATTCACTCCCACAGCTGTCCTCTTCCCATAACTTTGTAAGGTTTCGGAAAAAAAAACACCGTACTATAGTGCAAAACCACTATTCAGTGTCAGATACTGAATAGTACCAAACCACTATTCAGTATCAGATACTGAATAGTGCAAAACCACTATTCAGTATCAGATACTGAATAGTGCAAAACCACTATTCAGTATCAGATACTGAATAGTGCTTTGCCACTATTCAGTATCCATAAGGAACTCTTTTTTATAGTGAGAGTGAAAAGTGTGACAATCTCGGTTGAATGTAAATAAACTGCTGACCTACTTCCAGATTGAATACGTGCAGTAACTGACAGCCCGATTCAAAGTTGTAAAAATATTTTGATCGTAATATTTAAATTTCTGCTATTGTGCAATTAACATATCTAGTTCAAAATATCAAAGTAAGAGTGGCATTCAAATACATTTTTAAATGTCTAAATAAGATGATTAAATGTCACTAAATGTTAAGTGACACCATGGCTTGGTGGATATAAGCTGTTTGACTCTGAGCTTAAGGTTCGAGAGTTCAAATCCCGGCTGGGATTACTTTTTTTTTTCCCCAATATTTTAAAAATTCCTTCTATCTATTGATATTTTTTTAACTTTTGTTTTAATAATTTTATTTGCTTGTAATATGCTTTAATGTTGATATTATACTATTGTTCTTCTTTTATTATTATTATTATTATTATTATTATTATTATTATTATTATTATTATTATTATTATATATTATTATTATTATTATTATTATTATTGTTGTAATCGTCATCATCATCATTATTATTATGATTATTATTTTTTTTAATCAAGTAGTTGGGGTAATTTAATCAGTTATCGATTTATTACGAATATCTTTTATGTGTTATAATCTCGTTGTTGTTTTTCATTGATGTGCTCTTCTCTTGTTTATTACTTTTTAAAATCTTGCTTTTTTTCTGTTTGTCTCATTTGTTGTTGTTGTTGTTGTTGTTGTTGTTGTTGTTGTTGTTTGCTTGTTTGTTTGTTTGTTTGGTCATCTAAGACAAACCCGATTCATTATAAATATGTGGCCAGACTTTCTGCCATTTTTAATTGAGCGATGAACTTCCGTGAATTAATTGCCGTATTATATTAAAATTTACGTGATAATAATAATAATAATAATATAATAATAATAATAATAATAATAATAATAATAATAATAATAATAAATAATAATAATAATAATAATGATAATAATAATAATAATGAATAATAATAATAATAATAATAATAATAATAATAAATAATAATAATAAATAATAATAAATAAAAATAATAATAATAATAATAATAATAATAATAATAATAATAATAATAATAATAATAATAATAATAATAGATACTGAATATTAGACTATAATTGACATCTATTTACTGAATACACGTGGTATTTTTAGAGGTGTTTCTTTTTTTACGAAACACGCCAGGAAGTAGGCAACAGTGGGGAGTGAACCTGGGACTGGGTTTCGTAAAAAAAAAAGCAATTACTTTTTTTTACGAAACCCGACAATATCCGACAAAGTTATGGAAAGAAAGTAGGCAACAGTGGGGGAGTGAACCCGAGACTCAGGGAAGTGTACACTATTGGGGAGTAAACCTAAGTCTATGGATTTTCGACAGCTTTTGGCGGGTTTCGTAAAAATGTAATTGCTTCATTCTCGTCTGGTACCCACCTCCCATAGTCCGGCTTCATTTCCCACTGGTATCCATCTTCCATAGTCCCAGGTTCATTTCCACTGTTAACCTCTTCTCACAGTCCCAGGTTCACTCCCAACTGGTGTGCACTTCCCTGAGTCCCGGTTCATTGCCCAATGGTGCCCACTTCCCATAACTTTTGACAATATCGGTAGGTTTTGAAATAAAAGTACATTCTGAGCTCCCTGTCCACTGGTATGAACCTCTCGCAGTCCCAGGTTCAATCCTCATCGGTGTCCGAATCCCAGATTCACTCCCCACTGCTGCTTGCTTCCCATAACTTTGTCGGGTTTTGGCGGGTTCCGATAAAAAGTAATTCCCCCTTTCCCTTGGTCTTGCTTTTTTACAAAATCCAGAGTCCCAGGTTCACTCCCCACAAGTGTACACTTCCCTGAATCACAGGATCACCCCCTACTGTTGCCTACTTCAATAACTTTGTCGGATATTGCCAGGTTTGTCGGGTTTCGAAAAAAAGTAATTGCTTTTATATGAAACTCGCTGAAACCCGCCGAAAACCAGAGTCTCAGGTTCACTCCCCATTGGTGTACACTTCCCTTAGTCTCACGTTCACTCCCCATTATTTGCCTACTTTCCATAACTTTGCCCCATTTTGTTGGGATTTAGCGCATTTCGTAAACAAAAAGTAATTGCTTTTTTTTCCTCCAAAACTCACCGAAAACCAGTCCCAGGTTCACTCCCCACTAGTGTACACTTCCCCGAATCTCAGGTTCACTCCCCACTGTTGCCTACTACCCATAACTTTCTCGGATATTGCCAGGTTTCGTCGGGTTTCATAAAAATGTAATTGCTTTTATATGAAATTATCTGAAGCCCGCCGAAAACCATAGTCTCAGGTTCACTCCCCACTGGTGTACACTTCCCTGTCCCAGGTTCAGCCCCCCGATTTGCCTCCTTTCCCCAGGGTTGCCGCATTTTGTCGGGTTTCGTAAAAAAGTAACCCCCCCCCCCCCCATTTTGTTACTGCTGTTTTACAAAACCCAGAGTCCCAGGTTCACTCCCCACTGGTGTACACTTCCCTGGTTCTCAGGTTCATCCCTTCCCCCCCCCCCCCCCTCCCTTACACACTCATACACACACACACACACATGCTGCTGCCTAACTCCCATAACTTTGTCGGATATTGCCAGGTGTCGTCGGGTTTCGTAAAAAAGTAAAATTGCTTTTTATTACGAAACCCGCCGAAACCCAGTCCCAGGTTCACTCCCCACAGGTGTACACTCCTCTGAGTCCCAGATTCACTCCCACAGCTGCCCTCTTTGTCAGGTTTCGGAAAAAAACAACACCGTATTATAGTACAAAACCACTATTCAGTGTCAGATACTGAATAGTACAAAACCACTATTCAGTATCAGATACTGAATAGTACAAAACCACTATTCAGTATCAGATACTGAATAGTGGAAAACCGCTATTCAGTATCTGATACTGAATAGTGCAAAACCACTATTCAGTGTCAGATACTGAATAGTGCTAGCCTTATTAATTATGTCGTTATCCCGGGGTTTTCAAGACGGCGGAAAAAGGGGCGTGGTGAGACCCATGAATACCTACCAGTGCGATGCGCGGTCCAGTGCCTGAGAGGACACATCCAAAAGCCTTAGAATGAGTATTTCTCCTGTTTACAAAGAGTATAGATGCCATGCACTTGACTAAGCAACTCACAACATTGCCACCCTGAAAAATAATGGACTAACACACAATTATGTGTACCTGAGTGATGTCAACTTCGTTCTATCTATATACCAGTTTCGATTTCACTTTTAAATGTGTATTATCTTTGTTTTGATCATAAGCAGTACTTGAACGCCATTTAACAAAATAAGAATAAAGCAAGAAAATCAATTCCAACGAGAACATAGATACACACATCTAGTTTTGATTTTAATTAAAATGAAATCCATATGATACTGCTGAAGATATTTGAATACCGAGATACTTTTTTAAGTGCACCAAAATTTACAAGCACTTAAAAATTAGTAGACCTAAATCTTGTGATATTAAAAAAGAAAAACAACCAAAAAAAAAACATAAACAAGTGTTCTGATTGGTCGGTAACAAGGCAATCTCAAAGGCGTTTAGAGTTTGAGATGACGATGTTTGGATATTAAACGTCGGCATCAACTGCCGATTATTGTTATAACGATGTCGCTAAACAGGGCTTTTACTAACATGTATGTCGTTATTTTGAGGTTTTTATTACTAATAACATATAGCAAAAAATTCGGGACCAGAGGTCAATGTCGCGATCCAGGGGTTGTCGTTATTCAGGGGTTGCACTGTAGTTTTTCTTTCCTGGGTGTAAGACGATGCATTTCCCAGCATTGAACCTTTGTTGTCATTGATTTGTCCAATCAACTAGCTTGTTATCTTTCTGCAAATTGTCCCTGTCACTTAATTTGTTTACTTTGTTGCTGTATACCTTGGTGTCATAAGCATACATTCTGGGTGGGGTTCCTGACCTCCCATAGTGGGCAGGGGGTACATACTGTGTCTTCTATCCCCTTAAATCTGTTTTCCAACATGCTTTCTGTCTTTGTCTTGGAATGAGATTACTTGGTTTTGTCCTGGTCCTGGCCAGATGCCCTCGCTGAGAGGGAAACAGTCGAATGTATAGTTAGTTTTGGGAGATGATATTTTTTCATTGTAAATCATCTCTCTGTTATGCACTGTATTATGCTTTTTTTACATTATATATGATTTGTAAAAGATTTGAGTGTGTTCCTCTTAGCGGGGACCTGTGCTTGTGTCTGGATGAGACTTTTAGTGATCTCAAACTAAGTACTTTGATAGAGTGCTTTTGGAATCTACACCTGTTTCTTATTTGAACAAATTCCCCTTTGTCTTCCCTTTTCGTGGATGCTTTATTGTAATTCTAGAACTTTTTACTATCCCATTTTCTTCCTTTTATCTGGCGCTGATATGACCTTTAATGTGTTGCAAGCGCCGTAAAACCCTTAAAAATATAAAAACATAAGCATACATTGAACACTTGGATGAGCTAGATAGGACACTAGGTAAGTCATTAATGAAAATGACAAAGACGACTGGTCCAGGGATGCTACCTTGTGACCCCACTGACCACTTCTAGGATACTTTGTCTTGTACGCCAACTGTTTTCTGTCTATAATGAAGTGTCTAGCCCATCTTAAGAGTATTTCCATGAATGCCATATGTTTCCAGCTCCTTTAAGGGGCGGTTTGGGTCTAATTATTAGGAAAATCCTTCGAAAAATTGATTTTGAGATTTTGGTGGAAATTGATATTTTATTACCCTAGAAATAATATAATTGAAGTCCAAATTCTCAAAGTAGACTATAAAGGCATGAAAAACAGTCGAAAATGGTACAGATAGTAAGAAAAGTGTGAAAAACGGGAAGCTATTTTGATATTTTCTCAAAATGTCATATTTCTAAGGGTATGGGATACTGTGTCAAACGTTTCTCTGAATCTATTCAATGAAATTGTCTGAAAATTTCCACAGTTATCACAGAGATAATGTATTGTGTCACCATAGAGAGATTTTTTTGATAAGATATGTGAATTTTGAATTATAATCCTAATTCTGAATTTTTAACATCAATTTTTTCATAACATTTTGATTCTCAACTTTGTAATGTTTTAATAAAAATTCCATAAGCTAAAGCCGTAAAAGCTCTCTATGGTGACACACTATAGTACAATGTTGACAAGAGGGAAGAATATGGAGGTCATTCCTTCATTAGTTTTTGTGGAACGTTTGCCACAAGATTGTTATATTTTTTGATGTCAGACCCCCAAATTAGGTCGCAAAATGGATATCGACACAGATTATTAAAATTTTTCACCATAAATGTTGTTTTTTAACCTATAATGACGATACAAAATGATTAAAACCGCCCAATATTGGTAATTACATTTTTTTTGAAAAGACCCAAACCGCCCCTTAAGAGTCTTTGATGTGGGACAAAGTCTAGGTAGATTGCATCGATTGATGATTCTTTGTCTGGCATTTCTGTCCTGTCATTTAGTGTCATGAAGAGTCAGAGATAAAACCATGTTGACAATCTGATAATCGCATGTTGACTGTTAAATGGTCTATGATGTTGTCTCTGACAATACTTCCCATTACTTTGCATACGATAGAAGTGAGACTAACAGGACAGTAGTTTCCCGGATTGGTCTTATCTCCTTTCTTGAATAGCGGTGTCACTTGAGTTCTTTGCTTTTATAGGTCGTAATGATATTCCAGGAGAATTTCCATATACAGGCACCACTCAGGGAAGACCTGTGATCATACGTCAAATGTCATGGGTTATATATAATAACATAGATATTTAATGATAATATAGTATTCAATAGATTCAACATTGAAATAATCGGGAGTCGTACATATACTCCACTATTTCAATGTGCATTGTTTTTATTTTACAATTAAGATATGAAGTGAATAGAAAAGTGCCAGAAGACAATAGAGAATAAAATTTTTTTTTTTTTTTTTTTTTTTTTTTCGCGGCGGTGGTGCAGTACTTGGTGGTATTTTACAATTAAGACATTTCCATGAGGAAGTTTCGAATAACCATTAATATAGATATCTGCAAGAGATGCTTTAAAAGACTTACGTATACCTATACCTATCAGTAAATGTTTCAAATTATGTCTAAAACGTATGATAGAATTAATGTAAAAAGATTTAATTAGAGGCAAAGGTTAAAATGAAAATTAGAGCCTGAAATATGGATTACTTTCCTTGTTCTGAGATGTTGTCATTTGGCAGAATATCTGGAGGAAAACTAACCAAAAATCCCCGAAATTGTTCTGCTGCTTTCTAGTGGTCAGAAGTAGAGTTTAATACTCATAATATTTCAGTTACTTTTAATTGTTAATTTGACTGATTTTGCGGGATCAACTAAAATCTTTGATATCTTCAGCAAAACTTTCAAAGATATCCGCACAGCTGTATCTTGATTGCTATTGTAAACTGATAAAATTATTAATAACAAGCCGTTTTTCTGGTCTAATATAGATACTTTTTTTTCTTTGGATAAATATCACTTTAACATCAGGTGAGCAAGTTATTACATTTACTATTAGTATTTGAAGTAGCGCCTGTATGTGAAATTTCAGCCGATATTTCTTTGCATTGCGACAGTGATAATGACGAGATTTTCATGTTTGTAAAGGGTGTCATGAAAGTGATGAAATGAAATGAATAAATAACTGGCCCTCTATTTTAATAAACTCTTACTGAAAAGCCTTGTGCTATATTTTTATTTAGAAATTAGCTTTTGAGACTCAACAGGAGATCAGAACTTATCACATTGTTTGAGTTACCAGTCAGTTGAGCTATCTGGATGGAAGAGACTTCTGTAGTGACACAGCCCACCTAATGAACCCCGAACACCCCCCCCCCCCCCTCAACATTAACGAAAGATACGATGACCTGATGAAACATGTTTGTCATTTGCAATATCGAAACTGATGGGAAACACATTAAGTGATGGCCCGGTGTCGTAAACGACAACTGACTCTGCAAATTATTTTTGAAATTAGAAAAGTCACGTCACTTATAAAAATGAAGCTTATCTATTGCAACTAATTGAAAAAGTCCTTAATGGGTAAAAAGTTAATAATAAAATAAAAGTAAAAAGTGCTGTTAAACTACGGAAGTCCTCCCTCCAGATTGACCCAACTGTAAGGATGAGGTGAACATTTGTTGTGAGGTTTCATTTCTTTCAAAACATAATTTCTATGATTATTAATGTGTTTACAACAGCATAAACAGGAATTACATTTTTATTATTCACTAAAGGACAGATGGGATTGGATTGTGGATTCTTCAAAGGATTCGATTCGTAACGGAGACTTGATCTTGAGGTAGGAATTCCAGTTTGTTTTCTCTCTCTCTCTCTCTCTCTCTCTCTCTCTCTCTCTCTCTCTCTCTCTCTCTCTCTCTCTCTCTCTCTCTCTCTCTCTCTCTCTCTCTCTCTCTCTCTCTCTCTCTCTCTCTCTCTCTCTCTCTCTCTCTCTCTTTCTCGGACATGAAGACTTTTCAACAGCAGTATACTAAACTATTGATGGTCAGTAATTGAATGGATGAGATCCAAGTCTACTAAAAAGCTCTAAGATTTTATTATATTTTTTAGGGTTGAGGTTGGGGGTTGGGAGGAGGGGAATTATTTATGTGTTCTATTTTTTTTCATGAACAAGCTAAAATAATTGTAATGATAGTAAAATGAATCATTCATCAACTAAATATTCGATTTTTTTTCTGTATGATGATTGGGACACAAAATAACCAGTAAACAGAACACTGGTATGTTGTTGAGTAAGAAATAGTGTTTGAAAATTCTACTTCTACTTCTACTACTTCTACTACTACCACTACTACAGCCACCACCATTAAGTTTTAGAGCTTGAGTTAATTTTTAAAAAAAGGAGCTTTGGTATGGCATATGACATTGTATTTAGAAATCTTATAGTTCTAATAATAAGATTTTGTATGCAGAAATTCTTCTTTCTGCCCTCAGTCCTCTCTGAAATTCCAGTGAGACCATTTTAAGTTGGCATCTCTGAAAATAGAACTTAGTCAATTATTACAAAAAAATTACTATCAGCCTTTTGGTTTTCCATATATATGCTCACAGGACTGTTTTGTTGGTAAAATACTGTCCACCATGTTGGACACTGTATGTGAAGACATACTGCTCATAGAGCTGAAGTTTGTCCCCAGTTTTTGAAGCATAGGCAATAATTGCTTATTTAAAAAAAAGATGATCTTTATATAGCACAATATCCACTAAATGTGCTCAAAGCGCTTTACAAGGGGTCCCTGGTCAACAGCAACATTTAACATGTAGGACGGGAAATGACGCCTGTTAGGCGAGATTACAATTTTTCGGACAAAGACAACGCTGATAACGGCCAGGTACTCATTTTACACATGAGTATGGTGAGAGAATGAGAGTAAACAGCCTTTTCCATGGACTCAACTATGCGCCGAGCACGAGGCTCGAACCCAGGACCTTCCGGTCCGAAAGCGAGTCATACCACTAGACCACATAGCCTTCAAATAGGCTGCTGGTCTATTGCAAAATATGTTCCGGAGATCCAATCCAGTCTGCCGAATCTCCGTTTCTTAGCCACGAGAGACACATGATGCTAAAGATATGGGCATTTGACAGACGGCAAAGGTTTTCATAGAGGGAGAAATTGCAAAAAATAGCGTGCACTATGTCATATTTTTATGTGCCATGAATAATATAAATGTCATTCAAATATGTTTAATATTGTACATGATAAATACGCCTCTCACAAAATAGTATGTATATACTAATACTAGGTCTCTCACAAAATATTATGTATGTATACTAAAACTACACATGGCACTTGGACATCTCTGTTAAAAACTCAGAAATAGGCTTGCAGTGGTAATGTCTTTTTTTTTTCATTCTAATAACGACTTAGGTAAACCAAGCCTTGACTAGAAATCACCTTTGGTATACGAGGCAGTGACCTGGCCTGGTTTACATCGTATCTAAGTAACTGAAAGCAAGTTGTCAAAATAAATTGCTTTTCTTAAGAAACACCTCGTATATATGGCATACCCCAGGGCACTGTACTTGGTCATTTTATTTACTATATACACTAGTGCCGCGCTGAAGACCGGTCTAGACCGCGGTCCCACGGTCTTTTAGCTGTGAACCGAAGACCGGTCCCTTAGGGGAAGACCGGCGGCGGTCCTCACTTCTTATCACCTTTCAACTAGTGCGGGGCGGTCCTTGCAGGACCACGGTCCTACGGTCTCGCGCCATAGCCTACTACTTCCCCAGCGATTCGTTGCTTCGGTTGCCTATCTTCCACCAATCACCACCCATCCCACTTAATTAATCGCACCCACCCCCCTTTGCCATACACTAAACGACACAGACGACCATACAGGCAGACGACCACCAACCTCCACTCCGCAAACCGCCCTTTCGTGTGTGAGATGGGGGGAACAGGAGGCGCACGCCTTGGACGATTCCATTATACGGGGTAAATTTCAAAATTTACTACACCATAATGATCGCAATGACAATGATCTATGGTGAAGGCATGACCCCTCTTCTCTAATGGGTTATTGTTTGAAATGTATGTGACTACTAAAGATGTGTGTGTTTGTGTGTTGTGTGTGTGTGTCGAACCTAGCAAGTAGCAAATCCGATTTTTTGTTTTCTTTTGTCCATCTCTTGTCACCACTCCTTTCTATCGCAGTGTTGTCATTTAAAATAATACAATAATATTAAAATTTCGTTTGGTGTTTTTACTAATCAAATAATATGAGTTTCATTAGTTTCTTCCTTCCAAAAAACCCAGTTATAACGTCTGAATTTTAAAAAAAGTCCAATAGAATATTTGGGGACCCCGATAGCTCAGTTGATAGAGCACTCTCTTTATACGCAAAGGGCCAGAGATCGATCCCGGGTGCAGTCGATTTTTTTCTGAATCCCTGTCTACTCAGCAATGAATGGGTAGCTGAGTTTGTTAGATCTGGCGAAAAGTCACCATCGACCCCTCTTATTACCTCATCCACCCCCTCTTATTATAACTTCACGTCTCTCTCTTACTCTTCAATGCTCGCTGCCCTCTAATGTGTGTGTGTGGGGGGGGGGGAGGGGGGGGGTAGGAGTTGCGTGTGTGTATCAACGCCACGAACAACTCGATCAACGCCTTGGGCGATGCCATTATCTCCGTTAATGGGGATAAATTTCAAATTTTATTAAATGATCGAAGTAACAATGAAGTACGGTGAGCAAATAAAGAAGGCATCACCCCTCTTCTCTAATTAGGTTACAATTTGAAATGAGTGTGACTACTCCGTGTGTTTTACTCCTGTAGACCACGGTTTTCATCGTGTAGCGGTCTTTAACGGTTCAAGAATGAACGATCCCACGGTCTCAAAGTTCAAACCGGTTCGAATTTCCAACAGTCTCTCAGGAATGTTCAATGTCGAAAAGGACCGGTCCTAGGACCGGTCCTTGCGGTCTTCATTTCCCAAGGACCGTAGGACCGTGGTCCTTAAGCTTGCCAAGGACCGCCCCGCACTAATATACACTCAACCCTTCTCTCTAATTTTCACAGAGCATAGCATGTAGTTTAACTTTTGCGCCGACGATACCCAAATGTACAATTCAGATATTTTATCAAATTTTCCTAAACTTCTAACTCAGAAAAGTGTATATTAGTAGTAAAAAACTGGATAATTTTAAACAAGCTGAAATTAAAACAATAAAACTGAGGTTATGCTTTGTGGAAATTTCAAAGAGAATGGGCATAAAATTACACAGTCCGTTGTTGTTCTGATTAGAAATGGGCATGATATAAAAGCTGTCAATGTTGTAAAAAAATTAGGTGTACTTTTTGAGAGGGATCTGTCTGTCTTACCAGGTTTCTAATCTTTGTCAATCTTTAAACTATCAGTTTAAAGAATTTTATCTATCCGTATTTACCTTACTCTTGATGCAACTAAAACACTTGTAACAACACTGATGCTTTCTCGACTATATTATTGCAATTCTCAACTATTTGGCATAACATGTGATAAAATTTCAAAACTCCAGATAATTCAAAACGGTGCTGTAAGATTACGAACAAAACAAAAAAGACTAGCACACTCTCTTCCTTTACTGTATGAACTTCATTGGCTCTGAGTTGAAGGTTTTAAATATAAAATTGTCATGTGTTTTAAATGTTTATCCCAAGTAGCCTCATCTTACCTCAGAAATTGTTTAAATACATACAAGCCTTTCCGGTCACTCCGTTCACAAATGATACCACTAAACTCTATTTTGCTATACAATTGAAAACGTATGGAGAGAGATCATTTTATAATTCAGGCCCTTAAGTTTGGAATTCCCTTTGGAATTCTCTCCCCAAAAATGTAAGAGATGCATCAAACATTACTATTTTTAAATCTAGATTGAAGCATCCTTTATTATATGAGAAATATCTTGCATAGAGCCTTTTATTGTATTGTACTACATGGTTTTATTAATGTGTCAATTGTAAGCATGCGTGTTATACAATTATTGTATACAAATGTATGATTTAGCGTAATAATGCCAATATAGAGTACATAGAGCACAACATCGTCATAGTTATGTGCTGTCGAAATGCTCTTTTTATTATTATTATTCTTATTCTTATTCTTCTTCTTATTCTTCTTCTTCTTCTTCTTCTTCTTCTTATTATTATTATTATTATTATTATTATTATTATTATTATTATTATTATTATTATTATTATTATTATTATTATTATTATTATTATTATTATTATTAGATGTGAAGTCAAAGAATTGAGTTGTTTTTCCTGCATTTTATAATCTGTTACTACCTTTTGTTACAATGACGTCATATCAAGCTCCAGGAATCGAGATTGGCCATATTGGGGCGGTAGGGGCGGATGGCCATGCAGTGATGGTGAGGTCATGGAGGATGATTGTGGTATGCAGCGGGTAATGGGACGGGTCATATTGGAGGGCCCCGGGGATTGTAATGGCAGTGATCAAGATGTTGGAGGAGTTGTTGGTGGCGAGGTGATGATGGGGATGTAGATGATGGAGCAACAATAGTGACATTGTTGGTGAGGATGGCATTGTTGGGTGACGGGATGATGGAAATCATGATGGGAGGGTTGTGGTGGTAAAGGGATGATGATGGGAGGTGATGATGATGGCAATGGTTGTGAAGGGAGGTGAGAGTGGAGGAAGGGGTGGGTGGTGGTGGTATTGGTGGGGTTGTAGTGATTGTGATGTAGAGATTGTGTTCGTCGAGGAAGGTGGTGGTGGGTGGAAGTTGTGGGGAGGATGAGGATGCTGGAGGTAGATTCATTGATAAAGTGAAGGTGGTGGTGTGGTTCTGGACTTGGGTTTGAGTTGATTCCAACTGGTTGGGGACGGATGAGTTACATTCGTGTTCTTTGTTGACAAGATGATTGTGGTTGGCATTCGCATGGATTTGAAACACAGATAAGTGTGCTTCTACCGGTGGGGGTGTATTTATCTGTGTTTCAGGTCCATACCCAAATGCAGTAGGCGGACTGGAGGCCTACAGGAAGCCCGAATGTGTTTGGGCAGAATGTTGATTTACAATTGTCTTGAATACAGGGGATAGGGAGGCGATTTGTTTGACTCTTTCTGGATGGGTTACCTTGACCCTGGGTTTGGAACTGTGCCATTTACTGGATCTTTATTGTTGAACCTGCTTCTATCATTTTCGCCAAGCCATGGCTTTCACTTATTACCAGTAACCTCACATCATGGTCTCTTCTATCACAACCCCTATGACTCTACCATTACTTCCCATCATCCCTTCCAAAGCTATCGCCTTCCAACACAACCATTGCCATCAGATTCACCTCCCATCACCATCATCTTCACCACCATAGCCATGCCGGAGTGACTTCCATCATCACGGCATCTGCCTTGCCATTTTCACCATCATTGTCACTGCTGCTGCTTCCATCATCTACATCCCTGCCATCACTTTTATATCAACAACACTTTCTTCATCTTGAGCACTGCTGGTGCAATCTCTGCCAATCTGACCTTGAAAATTACTATTAGAACGCCATGATCATTTTAAGTGAATTTATCGTCCTTGCCACCGTCAAGCAAGGCAAGCAAGTCAAGCCATCAATGGTGACTCTTATCACCATTGCCTCTTTCACCATCAATGGTGACTCTTATCACCATTGCCTCTTTCACCATCAATGGTGACTCTTATCATCATTGCCTCTTTCACCATCAATGGTGACTCTTATCACCATTGCCTCTTTTACCATCAATGGTGACTCTTATCACCATTGCCACTTTTACCATCAATGGTGACTCTTATCACCATTGCCTTTTTCACCATCAATGGTGACTCTTATCACCATTGCCTCTTTCACCACATCAATTGCTTTTCACCATGCAAAAAGGTGACTCCTATCGCCATTGCCTCTTTCACCATCAATGGTGATCATCACCATTGCTCCTTTCATCGCCTCCTTTCCTGTTTTGTAAATTCATATCCTCTTTCCGACGCCCTCTTTTCAATTTTTGTCAAGCCAATATGATACATTCAAGCACTTGAAGAATTTCATTCACTATGAATTAGATTTAAATGCCCAATCTTTCACTCGAGATACAATTACTTTCAGTTTTTTGTCTGTATTTTCTCAAGTTGCAATCTATTATGTAATTTTTACTTTAATCTTTATTTTTTATTCACAATATTTCTTTGAAATTAAGATTTGTGCAAATTAAGTCTTTATCAAATCTTTTAAATCCTATCTCAGGACATTTTTTTCCAAATGACTTGGCCTCTTAAATACATTGTTTTATAGTCGACATTATGGGACAGCGTGGCTCAGCGGTACGGTCTTTGCTTCGTACCCGAAAGGTACCGAGTTCGATTACCCACCGCGTTGTGTGGCCTTGAGCAAGTTACCTAGCCTTAGCTCACTTTGCGGCGCTGCACTGCGGCTGACGCCTGGGCTATTCCAGGCTTCTCTTGGAATAGACCCTAAAGACAAATTTCCCCTTAGGGATGAATAAAGGGAATTTATTTTATTATTTTTTATTATTATTTTTTAAACAATCAAATGAAAATAAAGATTTACAATTTATAATTTGCTTCCGCCAAATGAATTTTTCCCCCATTACAATTACGTCAACCAATAAAAGATTGAGATTTAATGGCTGTCTCTACTATCACAAGAAAGCAACTTAGATTTTTCAAAAGCCATAACTTTTCACAATTTCAATATTACAATCATTCTTATGTTTACATTTCAATGGTGCATATGGTTGTCTGTCAAATTACATGAAGTTATGAAAACTGCTTGCACTTTGTTTTCTGATTATAGCACAAGACATTACGTGGTTTAATCTGTTATTTACTATTATCATTATTTATTAATTAATGGTTTATCAATTTTGTCTAAAACGCTTTATTATTTAATGTTTAGTATTAAATTGAAATAAAGTTGATACAGTTGAGTATATTTGTTTAGGTTTGATAGAAATGAAATTTTTTTAAATGTTTTTCACTCTTTATAATATAATAGTGGCTTTATCACACATGAAATACTTCACTAATGCATTGATACATTAAGAATTAATCAAACTTTTAAATATAAATTTGATTTTTTTTAAAAACCATCATATTTCTCGTAATTGATTATGGTCAGCCAATCATTGTTTGGACATAAATTGAACTTTTCAAAAATTGTATACTCTTTACTTTTCTTTATTTTAATGTTATAATGCCCTTTTAATTTTACTGCACCCATATGCTTTTTAAAGCAATAGTTATCATTTGTCATATATCATCATAGGTCAGGCTTGATAGTTTTTTAAATTAATTCACAATCATATGAAAATAACAGTAACAGTGATGAATTTCGAATAAGCATTGTTTTAAATATGATATTTAAATATTCCATCATTTTCAAAAAAAACAATATCATATATGGCTGACATCTGTTTTAATTCTCAACATTTTCACTTAGGAATATGTATTACAATTATCTTGTAGTTGGATAGGATTTGTCATACAGATAGTAAAATCGTCTCATCAAAGTTTTAAACATTTCTTTTTCTTCTATAATCGTCAATGGCCATTTTGTTTATTACTCTCATATTGTATAAAATGTCTGCCTTTCTCTTACATTGTCCTCTAGGAATCCATGGCATTAAAAGAAATATTGTTTTGATAAATGTGCTTTAATAACGCATCCACCATTTATTTCACACGTTTTTATGCAGTTTGATATCTTATTCACACACCATTGCATCACAGTATTATATCTATTGTCTCGTGAATATAATCATTTCATAGGTGTTTGGTTTCTTTGGAATGTATTTTTTAATTCATTTTGTACTTTATGGCAGTTGTGCAAATATGAGAGTAGCTATTCAAAATGGTATTGATTTATTTATTTGACTTTTGTTTCTTCACACGTTAATACTTAAAGAAGAAAATTATATTATTTCATCGGAGAGAAAAATATCAATCTTAACAAATCCCATATTTACATATTGTAAAAATATATTCTTATTTAGATTTTATTTCAATTTATTTTTTTGATCTATTAGTTTTTAAATAGTAAATTTCTCAGTCAGTCAATTATTACTAAATAAACATCAGTGTATCTGCGTGCGTGTGTGTGTGTGTGTGTATGTGTGTGTGTGTTTGTGTGTGCGTGTATGTCTGTGTGTGTGATATGCAACTTGTAATCACATTGTATATTGTTTTGATGAGTTTTTGTAATAATTTATTTCTGATATGCACACATAATCTCGTTGTATATAGAGAATCCACAAATACTTGTGGGGCTGTATTTTGTATTGTTTTGTTCTTAACAATGGTTCCAATTTTCTTCAACACTATCTGGTGACCTGCCACTCAAAACCCTCACAATTCTCAATTAAGTTAAGAAAAAGTTCAATTTTTCTCAATTATATCGGATCAGAGAAAAAGTTCAATTTTTGAACCACATTTCATGGTTTGTTTAATTTCATATTATCACACAATTTAGTGTGTCTATCTAAAATTTGATATTATCGTGGCTGAAGTGGTCAGAGTGAAAAGGCGTGTTGTAAAATGATAAGTGCAGTTGGAAAATGATAAACACTTCTGCTAAAGGGAATATAATTTTCTCCTTTCAAACGTTTTGACATTATGATGTATTATAGAAGAAACCACATTTGCGGTTTGATTAATTGGATATTACACATTTTCATGTGACTGAATCCAGAGTTCGATATTAAGTGAAAGCGCATGTCGTGAAATAACAAATGCTGTGGTAAAGTAATGAAAACTTCTGCTAAAGAAACATGGTTTTGTCATTTTCAAAAAAATAAAAAAATAAAAACTTTTTCTTCTTCCATTCACTCTTCTCCATACCAGCCAAATCAATCCTAAAAGCTGTTTTGAGGAAAAGGTTCACCATTATTATTTTGTCATCCATACATCTTATTTTGTATATTTTAATGTAATTACCTCATTTATTATTTATTAGTCATGATATGTCATTTGTAATCACGAAAGTAAAGATTTACAATGTATTAAAAATTTGCTCTGCCAAATGAATTTTCCCAGATTACGAGGTCAACAAATAAAAGATTTAGATGAAATGGCTGTCGCAAAAAAATTTCTAAAATTAGATTTTTAAATAACAATAACTGATCTTTTCACAATGTCAATTTTTCAATCACTCTGTTTCCATTTAAATGTTCCTCTTTTAATTTTTAAATTCTAAATTGTGTTTATTAATTCTTTGTTTTGTGATATAAAATACAGAAATCGCTGTAAATCTAGTATTATATATATTTTCGATTTCACTTTACTGAAATATAAGATTTTGTCCTATAAAAAACATATCGTTAGTCCTGTGGTCTGGCTAAAAACAAAAGTGAATGAACATATTCTGCTCGTGACAATTCATTAATTTGTTATAATTCCCTTTCAATTGTGGCTGTCGTTGCAGTTATATTTTATGTTATATCAGTTTTGATGGGATTGTAATTTATATTTCCAAAATACTTTATACTTTTTGGCAGTTGTGAAAGATATGACAGTAGCTATTCAAAGAAGGAAAGGTTCATTTACTTGACATTGAAATATTTGTGTATATTGTTTCTGGACACGTTAATGCTTAAAGAAGAAAGGTTGTTCATATGAAATATCAATCTTAACAATTTTACACAAATCCCTTAACTGGGTGGGGTTCCTGACCTCCCATAGTGGGCAAGGGGGTACATACTGTGTCTTCTATCCCCTTATAACTGTTTTCCAACATGCTTTCTGTCTTTGTCTTGGAATGAGATTACTTGGTGTTGTCCTGGCCCTGGCCGGAGTTCTAGCTCGGAGGGAAACGGTCAAATGCATAGTTATTGTTTTGGGAGATGATGTTTTTTTTCCTTGTAAATCATCTCTCTGTTATGTATTATTATATTTGTTATTTTCAATGTATAATGTAAGCATTTGAGTGCATTCCTCATTGTTAGATTTTGTGTTTGTGTCCGGATGAGACTTATCGGTGATCTCAAGCTAAGTACATTGGTGGTATGCTCTTGGAATTACATCTGATCCCTATTTGTTCCCAGTTCCCCTATGTTTTACTTTTTCTTGGGTGCTTTAATTGTAATTCTAGAACTTTGCTATCCCATTTTCTTCCTTTTTACTGGCGCTGATATAACCTAAATGTGTTGCAAGCGCCGTTGAAACAGTTGAATATATAGTTAAAGTTTTGGGAGATGATATTTTTTTTCCTTGTAATCATCTCTCCGTTATGCATTGTATTATGTTTAGTTTACATATTATATTATATGATTGGTAAACATTTGAGTGTGTTCCTCTTAGTTGGGACCTGTGCTTGTGTCTGGATGAGACTTTTAGGTGATCTCAAACTAAGTACTTTGACAGTGTGCTCTTGGAATCTTCATCTGTTCCCTATTTGAACCAATTACCCTTTGTCTTACCTTTTCTTTTGTGCTTTATTTGTAATTCTAGAACTTTTTACTATCACATTTTCTTCCTTTTTACTGGCGCTAATATGACCTTAATGTGTTGCAAGCGCCGTAAAACACTTAAAAACAAACAAACAAACAATTATTTGGTTGCATAGTTGTATGTGGAATTTAAATCAAATACAGTTCATTGTCGTTGGATATGAAATTATGGTTGGCATCTTTTTAAGAATCACCAACATCTCTTATAATTTGTAACTATAGTAATATGATTATTACTCAAATTAATTATAAAAGAGCTGCCACTTTCTAACATTAATTTTTAAATCATGATATGTCACTTGTAATCACATTGTATATTGTTTTGATGAGTGTTTGTAATAATGTATTTATGATATGCACACGTAATCTCATTGTATATAGAGAATCCACAAATACTTGTGGGGCTGTATTTTGTATTGTTTTTTTTTTTTTGTTTTTGTTTTATTTTTTAAATGGTTCCAATTTTCTTCAATACCCTCTGGTGACCTGCCACTCAAAACACTCATAATTCTCGATTATATCGGATCAGAGAAAAAGTTCAATTTTTGAACCACATTTCATGGTTTGTTTAATTTGATATCATGATTTAGTGTGTCTATCTAAAATTTATATTATCGTGGCTGAAGTGGTCAGAGTGAAAACGCGTGTTGTAAAATGATAAGTGCAGTTGAGAAATGATAAACACTTCTGCTAAAATGAATATATGATGCATTATAGAAGAAACCAAATTTGTGGCTTGATCAGTTGGGATTTCACACAGATTCATGTGACTGAATCCAAAGTTAGATATTAAGAAATAAGATTGAAAGCGCATGGCATGTCGTGAAATAACAAATGCTGTGGTAAAGTTATGAACACTTCTGCTTAAGATAAAATGGTTTTGTCATTTTCAAAACAAAACCAAAAAAACTTTCTTCTTCTATTCACTCTTCTCCATACCAGCAAAATAAACCCTCAAAGTTGTTTTGAGGAAAAGGTTCACCATTATTATTTTGTCATTCATTCATCTCATATTGTATCTTATTATGTAATTACCTCATTTATAGTATTATAAATGTATATTTGGATTGTTCATGAATTAGAGAATAATCGCCTCTCTCTTAAATAGAATTATATGTCGTGATATGTGTATGACCTGTATATCGGGTGCAAGAAAGAAAAAAATATGGAAAAGTTTAGAAGCATGTAGCCACCCAACCATAACTTTATACAAATCTAAAATTTAACCACAATCATACTCATTTACTGAAAATTATACACAGATTTTCAAGAAATTAAAACATTTTATCACTATTTTCCTCAAATTTTGAGTTGTTCAAGTAAACCGTGCTAGAGTGCATATTATTTATTTCCCTATTTCGGCGGAACACAGCCTCCAGATTTATATCACATACGTGGAAAATTAATTACAGTCACCGATTAGGAAAAAGCCAGGGCAACAAATATACAAACCACTCATACTACAGATTGACAAACATGTAACACTTGAAATAGGACTAGTCAAGAGCAACATCATCCAATCATTTAACAACTTGCCTATAAACAACTATCACAGAAAGCAAAATCCATCACATACAAATTGATTTACAATATTTTACTAAAATACAATATATGTGCATTATCTGGGCGGGGTTCTTGACCTCCCATAGTGGGTAGGGAGGTACTTACTTTGTCTTCTATCCCCCCTGTACCTGTTTTTCAATTGCTTTCTGTCTTTGTCTTGGAATGAGATTATTTGGTTTTGTCAAGACCCTGGCCGGAGTCCTTGGCAGCGAGGGAAACAGTCGAATGTATAATTATAGTTTTGGGAGATGATATTTTTTTCCCTGTAAAACATCTCTCTGTTATGTATTATTTTTTTATTTTCAACATATGATTTGTAACCATTTGAGTGTATTCCTCTTAGTGGGGACCTGTGCTTGTGTCTGGATGAGACTTTTAGGTGATCTCAAACTAAGTACATTGATAGTGTGCTGTTGGAATCTACATCTGTTTCCTATTTGAACTAATTCCCCTTTGTCTTACCTTTTCTTGGATGCTTTAATTGTAATTTTGGAACTTTTTACTATCCATTTTCTTTCTTTTTACTGGCGCTGATATGACCTTAATGTGTGCAAGCGCCGTAAAACCCTTAAAAACAAAGACATATGTGCATTATGTAAACGAATCATCATAGATGAACAATAACACTTAATTCTGAAATGCAATACATTAAATCCAGCAATCCAATTCATTATCGACACAATAAAACGCACAACAAAATAATAGAAAGCAAACTTTCACATCTGGGCGGGGATCCTGACCTCCCATAGCGGGCAGGGGGGTACATACTGTGTCTTCATTCCCCTTATATCTGTTTTCCAACATGCTTTCTGTCTTTGTCTTGGAATGAGATTACTTAGTTTTGTCCTGGCCCTGGCCCGAGTCCTGGCTGGGAGGGAAACAGTCAAATGCATAGTTATTGTTTTGAGAGATGATATTTTTTTCCTTGTAAATCATCTCTCTGTTATGTATTATTATATTTATTTTTAATGTATGATGTAAGCATCTGAGTGTATTCCTCCTTGTTGGATTTTGTGCTTGTGTCCGGATGAGACTTATAGGTGATCTCAAACTAAGTACATTGATGGTATGCTCTTGGAATCTACATCTGATCCCTATTTGTTCCCAATTTCCCTTTGTCTTACTCTCTCTTGGGTGCTTTAATTGTAATTCTAGAACTTTCGACTATCCCATTTTCTTCCTTTTTACTGGCGCTGATATAACCTAAATGTGTTGCAAGCGCCGTAAAACCCTTAAAAACAAAACAAAACAAAACAAACAAACTTTCACATTTTAGAAGTAAGGACATCTATATGGATAGATAGGAACACACCGCCCTTTCAAACACAACATTATCTCAGAAAGAACTCAACAAAACAGATCACCAACATTACCAATTTTTATAAAATTAAAAAATATATTACAACACAGTGACCGATGTTGTCCCCCCCCCCCCCCCCCCCCCCCCATTTTTTTCTCTGACATTATATTCCACTATATCTGTAAAGTCTCCTAGTTTAATCTAACTTTACAGATATAGTGGAATATAATGTCAGAGATAAAAATGGGGGGGGGGGGGGACAACATCGGTCACTGTGTTGTAATATATTCCCATCAACTCCCGTTCCTTCCAAGCTGAATGATACTAATACTAATTAAGATGCGATGGCCTGGGCTTAGAAAACTAAAGAAATAAAAAAATAATTCATCAGGGTCTACAATTTCATAGGATTTCATAGGGGTTTCGTTTTGCATTTATATTACTCTTTATAGTAGCTATGCAAAATCACCCTTCGAATTGAGGGGGAAAAATTATATCACTCATAAAGTATTTAGCTAGAATTAGTAATAATTAATAGACCAGAGCATTTATATCACGCAATACCCGCTTAACATGCTCAAAGTAAATTATAATAATTGTTTTGTAATATACGTAATGTTTATTTAATTTGATTTCTTTAATTGTAATGACTCATTCTACTGTATATTTTGAAAATAATTTATTTGTTTTAATGATATTAGATTACTATTCTGATATAACATGAAAAAATACCACCAGTGTTACAACTCCTGTTGTGATCATATAATTGTGTGTGCAGGCCCCTATCCCCGATAATGCAGAAGGATTTCAGAAGAAAAATTGTGAAACCACAGTACGCCTCTAAGATAAGTCAAGAAATTATGAAATGAATTTAATTGAGTATATTATGCATTATCTTAACCAGCAAAACTCTGTCTGAGATTGCTACGTGCCCTTTGTAAAATTTGGTTGATTGTTGGTCTAAGATCATCCCTACTCCTTTTTGGAAAGAGGTTCCACCACTCCATATGATCTTATATGTCGTGTTGTTTTCTTGTTTTGACATGGTTCCCTGCTCTTTCCATCTCATCTCTGCCAGGCCAAGAATATTTTCATTTCTTTTAGAATGTTGTTTAGTTTTCCTTTTTGGGCACAGGTCCTGACATTCCATGTCCCAATTTTGGTTTTGTCACATTTGTTAAATTTATTTCGCTAGTAACTGGCTGACGGTTCGGTGTGACCTGACGAACATCACGCTCCCACCGAGCGAGGCAGCAGTCTTCCGTGAAAACATGCTCCCCTTTACGCTGTCACCGTTTAACTTTTTGGACTTATTCATGCAGTTAACTCGGCAAAGTTACAAGAATGGTTTGCCATTGCCTATTCTTGTCGCCCTCTGCAGTTGGCCAGCTTGACCTGTTACCGTTCGACACCACGAGGAGGTTGCAGTAGGGCTTGATGATGAGCTAAGAGGACCTGTAGTTGAGACCAATATTATTCATGTTTATGCACCAACAGAAGAGGCGACAGATGCAGATATGACAGAGTTTTACCATTCACTAGACAAAGCAAAACGAATGTGTAAATCACAAGAAGTCCTTATGGTAATGGGGGACCTAAATGCTAAGATTGGCAGAGGCAGAGATGGTGACATAATCGGACCACATGGACTCGGAGACAGAAATGAACGAGGAAACATCTGGGCAGATTGGTGCAGAACAAATAAATTAATGATTTCAAACACCTGGTTTCAACAACACCCAAGAAGAACCTGGACATGGCAATCACCAGGGACAGAGCAAGGAACCAGATAGACTTTATAGCAGTATCATCAAGATTCAGAAATGGCATATTAAATTGCAAAACCTACCCAGGCGCCGATGTAGACAGTGACCATGTCCCAGTTGTTTGTACAGTAAGGATAAAGTTTAAAGCTATTCAGAGAACAGCTGGTAGAATAACGAGGGATTACAGGTTATGCAAAGACAATGGCATACAAACAAAAATGAGAGAAGAATTTGAAAATGCACTCATAATACAAAGCCAAAGTGAACCTGATAACGGAAAATGTGAAAAACAATTTGATATGTTCCAAAAGTGTGTCAAAGCAACTGCAGAAAAGCATTTACCAATAGCTCAAATAAACAGCAAAAAGGAATGGATGACAAATGAAATTCTAAACCTATTTGAAGAAAGACGAAAATGCAACAGAGGGTCTGCAGAATACCAAACATTGAACAACCACATTAAATCCAAATTTCATCGAGGCACACGAGAACTATCTAGACTGGAAATGCTGCGAAATCGAAAGAGAATACAAACCCAACCCCCAACAAGCTCACCAAAGAATAAAAGAACTATCAGGGAAAAGGAAAAGCAAAGCAGCAGGAAGTTGTATCCAAAACAAACAAGGGGAACTGCTATTTGAAGAACAACATATAGAAAGCCGATGGGTAGAATACATAGGCGAACTGTACAATGATCCAAATAGAAATGAACCACCACTTAAATTCAAAGAACCATTAAGCGGACCAAACATCACCAAAAGTGAAATTGAACATGCCATGGAACGAATGAGGGATGGTAAAGCAACAGGCCCTGATGAAATATCTGTAGAGGTATTAAAAAGCCTAGGAGATCTAGCAATTGATGAACTTCACATATTATTCAACAATATATACAACACTGGGAAAATTCCAGAAGATCTCTGTAACTCTATTTTCATAGCAATACCAAAGAAAGCAGGTGCAGTCAGATGCGAAAATTTTAGAACTATAAGTTTAATAAGCCACATCAACAAAATACTGTTGCGTATAATTATCAACAGGCTAAGGAATAAGATTAACCCCGAAATCGCAGAAGAACAATATGGATTCCAACCTGACAGAGGGACAAGGAACGCAATATACCTCCTCCGTGTTTTAAGTGAAAGAGCTACACAGGTTCAGACCCCACTATACCTCTGTTTTGTCGACTACAAAAAAGCTTTTGATAGAGTACGCCACGAAGAAATACTAAAACAACTGCACTCCATTGGCGCTGATGAGAAAGACCTCAGACTCATGCAAACATTATACTACACCCAGCAGGCATCTATCAAAATCGGAAACTCTACAGGAAATTCCATTCCTATTAGAAAGGAGTCCGTCAAGGGTGTGTTGCCTCACCAGATCTGTTTAATCTATACCAAGAAACAATCATGAGGGGCATAACTAATATGGAGGGAATAAAAGTAGGAGGTCACAACATAAATGATATAAGATACGCAGACGATACGGTACTCATTGCAACATCAGAAATCCAACTTCAAAAGATTGTTGACAAAGTGGTAGTAGATAGTGAAGCCAAGGGAATGGAAGTGAATATCACCAAAACGAAATGCATGGTAATACAGAAAAACCCCGAAAACAACACCTGCAATATAACGATTCACGGCGAGCAACTTACCAACGTAGAAAGTTTTTAAATACCTAGGTTCAATAGTGACAACAGATGGAAGATGTAACCGAGACATACGAGCAAGAATAACTCAAGCCAAACAGGCCTTCATGGACCTGGGAAACATTTTGAAAAACAAACAGATGTCGTTCGGGACTAGATTCCGAGTCTTGAAGTGCTACGTGTGGCCAATCTTGTTATACGGATGCGAAAGCTGGACTACAAATGCAGAAACACAAAAGAACATTGAAGCTTTTGAAATGTGGTGCTCGAGAAGGATGCAGAGAATATCGTTTACTGCACACAAAACGAACGAAGAAGTGCTAAAACAAACATACCAACAAAGGAAACTAATGCCCTTAATAGCGGATCGACAACTATCCTTTTTCGGACACATAGTAAGGAAAGATAAGAATGAATACCTGGCAAGTTGTGGAAAAATACCTGGTAAACGCGCCCGGAGGAGACAAAGAAAAACACTCATAGACCAACTGAAGGGCTTCACCAACCTAACAATCCAAGAGCTGTTTGAAAAAGCAAGAGACAGGGAGGAATGGAGAGAGATAATTCATGCAGTATCCGAAGCCCGGACCAGGCATGGAACCTAGAAGAAGAAGAAGAATTATGCATTATAAATATTATTGTACAGATACATTCATTTTTAAGCATATTTGTCTGATAATATTATATTGTTATCCATATTTGCAATCCAAACAAAATTTTACTATTGATGTACATAGTTGATGCATTATGCAAAGATTGATTATGAATGTTGTATTAAATTTGAGAGCTCAACATTTTGTTCTTCATGTGTTCAATGTTCATTCTTGAATTCCTTGGCGGTCGGGGTCGGGGGGGGGGGGGTCTTCTTCTACTGACTGTTGTGTTCCACACCCGTTCACACGCTTATAATCTCATCTATCCTATTTCATTATTAGTCCCTGTGTGGTGTCCCAAGGTGGAAAGAGATGTCTCTTGCAGTCTCTTATCCCCTCTATCTTGTTTTCCCTTACAATGTTGCTCTCTCATGGTGGGCAGGAGATCATTTGCCTTGGTAGAGTTCCTGACCTCCCATTCCCATAGCGGACAGGGAGGTACTTATTTGTCTTTTATCCCCCTATATCTATTTTCCAACTTGCTTTCTGTCTTTGTCTTGGGATGAGATTACTTGGTTTTGTCCTGGTCTTGGTCGGATGCCCTGGCTGACAGGGGAAGGGTCAAGTGTATAGTTAGTTTTGGGAGATGATATTTTTCATTGCTAATCATCTCTCTGTTATGCACTGTTTATGTTTTCTTAATATTATATATGATTTGTAAAACATTTGAGTGTATTCCTCTTAGTTGGGACCTGTGCTTGTGTCTGGATAAGACTTTTGATCTCAAACTAAGTACACTGATAGTGTGCTCTTGGAATCTACACCTGTTTCTTATTTGGACCAATTCCCCTTTGTCTTACCTTATCTTAGGTGCTTTTCTTGTAATTCTAAAACTTTTTACTAGTCCATTTCTTCCTTTTTACCGGCGCTGATATGACCTTAATGTGTTGCAAACGCCGTAAAACCCTTAAAAACAAAACAAGATCATTTGCTCTGTCTTCTATCCCCCTATATCTGTTTTATGAGGGATTTTTTTCTGTTTACTGTCTTGGCCCTTTCCGGATTGTAGTGTTTGGGAGGTGATAATTTTTTCCTTGTAAATCATCTCTCTGTTATGTACTGATCGTTATATTTTTGTTTTTAACATATCTTGTAAACCTTTGAATGTGGTCCTCTTAGTGGTATCCTCTGCCGGTGTCTGGATGAGACTTTTAGGTGTTTTAAACTAAGTACAATGATGGTATGCTCTTGGAACCCTTTTTCTTGGGTCTTTTAATTGTAACTGTATGGGTGGGGTTCCCGACCTCCTATAGTGGGTAGGAATTACTTGCTGTGTCTCCTATTTCCTTATGCCTGTTTTCCAATTGTCTCTGTCTTGGAATGAGATTTCTTGGTTTTGTTCTGGCCCTGGCTGGAGTCCTTGGCAGGGAGGGAAACAGTCGAATGTATACCTATAATTTTGGGAGATATATTTTTCATTGTAAATCATCTCTCTGTTATGTTGTTTTGTTGGGAGGGGGGGGGGGGTTGGGTTTTGTTTTGTTTGTTTTTGTTTGTTTTTTGTTGTTGTTTTTTTGTTTGTTTGGACATTTGAGTGTACTCCTCTTAGTGGAATCTTGTGCTGGTGTCTGATAGTATGCTCTTGGAATCTACATCTGTTCCCTATTTGAACCATTCCCATGTCTTACGTTTTCTTCAAGTCTTCTTAATTGTACATCTAGGATGTATTTACTATCCAATTATTTTCCTTTTTACTGGCGCTGATATGATCTTAAGGTGTTGCAAGCGCCGTTGAACCATTACAAACAAATAATTGTAACTGTACAATTTTTTTACCTTCCCGTTTTTTTCCTTTTTAACTGGCGCTAATATAATCTAAATGTGTTGCAGGTGCCATGAAACCCTTAAAAACAAACATGTTGCTCTGCCTTTGTTCTGGATTTGAGATTTCTCGGTTTGTTTAATTTTCCTGGTCCTGCCTGGAATCATTAAAAACTGTCAAATGTATGGTACCTTTTTCTGAGAGATATTCTTTGCATTCTTAATCATCCCTCTGTTACTGTTGTGTGCAACTATACTTAGTTTTGAATGGGTGGCTAGGTGTTTTATTGGTATGACACTCGACTTCAAATTGGAAGGCCCAGGATTCGATTCCTGCTCTGAGCGGCTCATAGTTGAGCCCTTAGAAAAGGCTCCCTTCTCACATTCACTTTCAAATACCTTGGGGTAATTCTTGACCGCTCCCTTACCTATAAAAACATATTGCAAATGCAACAAACTGCAAAAAAGAAACTGTATAATTAGATTATTGACTGGAACATCATGGGGAGCTACTCAAATAGTGTTAAAAACATCTTCAATACATCTTTGCTGCAGTGTTGCAGAATACAGTGGGCAAGATCCTACCCACACACACAAAAAGGAGACAGTGCCTTAAATAGAATGTGTAATAGTAGTAGTAGTTGTTGTTGCTGTTGTAGTAGTAGAAGTAGAAAAAGTTGTAGTAGTTGTAATAGTAGTTGTAGTAGTAGTAGAAGTATTAGCAGTAGAAGTAGTAGTTGTAGGTAGTAGTAGTTGTACAAAAAACGGATTGTGACGTTGCAATTGGATCAAGGGAAGTAATTCATGAAATTCCAGACCGACTGCTTTTGGATACAATTCATTCGGAAGTGTACATTAAACTATTCGTTACTTTTTAAAATCATGCGTCAGAGATTAAATAAGAAGATAATATGCATTCTGAAGTATGGAATATCAAAACAACAAGTATAGGGCATTACAGCTTTACCCCAGATTCGCTCGAATTTTATGATCATTTCTGATCTAAAGCCTTCGAATTGTATTCACTTCTCATTGGTTTTTAAGGCATAAACCTATGGTGTCATGAGATTTGGTCCTATTTATGCGCGTCTGCCCAAAAAGGACACCAATTCATTGCGCATTTTTTTTTTCACTGGAACACGATTTAAAACATGCCGCAAGAGGTCGCTGTAACCAGTGCTTAAAATTAGTCCTGAAATCGAATAATAGTATTTCGTGGATTATTTCCCTTGATACCGTGGCTCCACAAACTAATTCATCTCTGTTTTTAATTCGCTCTACCCCTTGAACTTGTAAGGATACAATAATAATAATAATGATAATAATAATCGCGAAGTCCAAGGTTTGAGAACAATGTGGGAAAACGATATGATATAATACAAAGGTACAAAAGAAAGAGAGAGAGGGGGAGAGAGAGAAGAGAAGAGAGAGAGAGAGAGAGAGAGAGAGAGAGAGGGAGGGGGGAGGA
Organism: Berghia stephanieae; assembly: GCF_034508935.2. Classification (NCBI taxonomy): domain Eukaryota; kingdom Metazoa; phylum Mollusca; class Gastropoda; order Nudibranchia; family Aeolidiidae; genus Berghia; species Berghia stephanieae. The sequence goes on from NC_088363.1 coordinate 83,050,971, forward strand.
GAAAGAGTGTATGTGTGTGTGTGTGTGTGTTGAAGAGATTAACAGAGGAAGATAGAGTTAGAGAGGGAGAGAGAGAGAGGGGGGGGGAGTGTGTGTGTGTGAGTGTGTGTGTGTTGAAGAGATTAAGAGAGAGAGAGGGATTTATATATATACATATTTATATATATATATATATATATTATATATATAGAGAGAGAGAGAGAGGAGAGAGAGAGAGAGAGAGAGAGGGGGGGGGGGTTGGTGGAAAGGAGGAATGATGTGTGAATGAAATTGGGACCGTTTAAAATTGTATTGGAAGAGGAGTGAGTAGTTCGAGTGAGTAACTTAGTAACTGGATACATTTGAAATCAGTCTTAATTTGTTGTATTAAATTGGGAAAACGTCTGTGTGCACTGTGAAGTGAAGTAAATTTGCTATGAGGATCATATTATTATAAGATCCACACATTTCTATTAATGTTTATTATATTTGTTCGAGCAATGTAAACCACGAAATTTTGCGGACAATAAAGATGTATTACTATTAAAAATACAATCCCCCCGCCCCACCTCCTCCAATATCTTGAATTTCAATTTCACTCTCTTTTCATCTCTCTCTCCTTCCTCTATGTATTCATCTCTCCCTCTATCTGTTTATCTATTTTCCGTCCTCTCTCTCTCTCTCTCTCTCTCTCTCTCTCCCTCTCTCTCTCTCTCTCTCTCTCTCTCTCTCTCTCTCTCTTCCTCTCCACCTCTTTCTCTCCCCCCCCCCTTTCCCCGTGTAGATTATTTCACATTTCATGATGTATTGTGCTCGATTTACATACATTATTATTCTTTTCTTTATCTCTCCTCTCTTCTACGTTTTCCTCTCTCTCTCTCTCTCTCTCTCTCTCTCTCTCTCTCTCTCTCTCTCTTTCTTTCTTTCTTTCTTCCCCTCTCTCTCTCTCTCTCTCTCTCTTTTTTTTTTTTTTCTTTCTATCTCTCCGACCTTGTAGAGTATTTCACATTTTATGCCTCACGATGTGCGCCCCTTCTACTTACATTCATTCATTTACCCTTTCACGTATAAATTATTATTAATCTAGAAATTATTATTATTATTAATCTTTAAATTACTTTAGCGGCTGTGCGTGGTCAGCCAGTCCTGCTTGAGATGTTGATGGTAAGGGGGATTACTCTCGGTCACTTGAATTTTCAAGTGTGAGTTATTTCCCTTTGTAGAGTGCTTTTCGCGTGGAGAGAGTAGAATTGGCGTGGGCGGGGCTCACGCCAGGTAAACTCTAGAGTGTTACTGGTGGCCGCCAATCTAAGTCTTTTTGGCGATAGAGTCATTCTGGCGTGCTACACCGGCTTAACTCTCCACTGGTATCATCCTCTCCTATCCAAGGTTCATTCCTCATTGGTGTCTACCTCTTATAGCCTTGGGTTTCTTATCCTCTGGTGCCCACCTCCCATAGTCCGGCCTCAATTCCCACCGGTGTTCATCTCCCATGGTCCTAGGTTCATTTCCCTCTGATATTCTCTTTCCATTGTCCCTGGTTCACTCCCTATTGCTGCCCACTTCCCATAACTTTGGTCGTTTTGGCGGGTTTTGGTGGGTTTCGTGAAAAAGAAACACCCTCCTCCTCCCATGGTCACAGGTACACTTCCCTCAGTCCCTGGTTCATTCCCCACTACTGCCCACTCCCCAGAACATTGTCGGATTTCGTTGGGATTAGTCGAATTTCGGTGCGTTTCAACGGGTTTCGTAAAACAGAAACACCCTCATCATCCAATAGTCCCAGGTTCATTCCCCACCGGTGTAAACTTACCTGAGTCCCCACTACTGACTGCCCACTTCCTATAACCTTTTCGGGTTTCCTCAGGTTTCAGTGGGTTTCGTAAAAATGAAACATCCTGTGAGAGCCTCTTTTACTTTTGTCGAGCTTGTCATTGCGGGAGTCCACTTTCTAATTTCTATACTTCCGATTTATATGGCTGCGTGGGATGGTTTTCATCCAATCGTTAACGAGCAAGATCTTGATACCTTCTCGACTCATATATCGCCTCTGGGTGGTTGAGATTCTAGAAAAGGGTTTTATTGTATAATCATAAGACTTGAGTCATTTGTTTTAATGTTTTATTGAGGAAAACGAATATATTTTTTAAACTGAAAAAAAACCCTAAAATTTTACATTTCTTGTCATTGTGACATGAAAGTCCCTTTTGACATCTGGTTTAGTCCTTTTAATAATAATAATAATAATAATAATAATAATAATAATAATAATAATAATAATAATAATAATAATAATAATAATAATAATAATAATAATAATTTATATAGCGCTTTAACCCGTTGTCACAGGCTCTAAGCGTTTTACTGTGATATAAAACAAAACATATTACGGTAAAACAAGTGTAGATGAAAAAGTGATACGATTTCAATTTAACAACCACAAAGTCTGTGTGATGAAACCACGTATCTACAGAATGCATAGCAACATAAAATTTTCGGCAATTTAATGACGTATGTGTATAAATATAATATAAGAAGTGTCACACTTTGTGACACAGTAATTACATGTCTAAAACCGGTCGCACATTGGTAACTTGTGGGATCAATTATCTTTATCGTTATTTATTTCGGGAATTCTCAATGAAAATATTGTCCTTAAGTAAGTCCTTCTGAGCCACTTGGGCTCATTGTAAGACAAATTAAGTTCTTTAGAGCCTTGTAGCCAATGGTGCAGGAGTCATCCCGATTTCAATAGCGTGAAGCGGACAATTATTGTATTTGTTTGAAAACCTTTGCACAGATTACTATCCCAGCATGACAGGTACCCTTTTACACCTGAATGAAGTGAGTGATTGGAGTAAATTTTCATGCTCTAGGAAAGAACAAATTGGCTTCGGTCGGAATCGAACACAGAACCACTAAGTCCAGAGTACAAAGCGCTAACCACTCGGCCATCCTGCCTCTTAAGCTTATAGACCCGGAACTTATCCATGTTTCTGTAGGGTTGAACAGACAGATAACAGTTTAAAATTTAAGAAAATAAAATTCCCTTTATTCATCCCATATAGACAAATTTTCTAGAGGGTCTATTCCAAGGAAGACTTGAATAATCCAGGCGTCAGCCGCAGTGCAGCTCCGCAAATTACGCTAGGGCGAGGTGACTTGCTCAAGGCCACACAGCGCAGTGATCGAACCTGGTACCTTTCAGGTACGAAGCAAAGACCGTACCGCCGAGCCATGCAGACCCTCTATTATCCTCTTGAAAGGACGCTAGTCTGTCAAAGATTACTTTCATCAGCGACCTGGTACGCATTTTCACCTGGGTAAAGTGAGGTGATTCCAAGAAAAACATTTTAGGAAAATATCGGAGATCACCATAGTCTATGGATTTGACCCTTGAGCAATCTTTGGGTCATTAAAGGATGCATCCAATCTTATTTCCTCTTTCCATTTGTCTTTTTTTCTACGTAGTAAAGCACAGAAATATGCAACCTCCATTTCATCCATTTTGATAATGCATTTGCGCAAGCGATATGCGAGGTGTGTCCTGGGAAAGTCCTGTCCTAGTGCGGTACCCCTTTTGAATAGAAGTTTTCTTCAGTGGGACAGGACAAATTCGTCCTGGGACAGTCCTGTCCTAGTGCGGTAGAAGCCTTGGTTCTAAACAAAGAAAATCGGTACTTTTTATTCTTCATGCTGGCTAGAACTTTTTCATATGCATGTGATCAGAATGTATACAAGTCAAAACATGATCAGATTTATAATGTTTTTCTCCTCTGGATACACTTTTATGCTCGTCGGAGAAGTATTTCATAAGGGCGTCCGCCATTGTTCCGATAGTTTAGAATCAGTTACTAAGTTACTATGCGTCATTACGAGGAAACTTAAGTCACGACTGTTGAAGCCTATTCCTACTTTTTATTTTACCGGATTATTATTTTCAGGTCTCCTGCTAAACATTTGATATGAACCCGTTATCAACGAGATGGTTTTGGGTTTGTACTTTTTCGTATATCTCATCATTATAATTATAAATTAACTTTTTGGAGTACCGATTCTTCCCGACATAATACCATTTTGAGACGGTGGGCCACCTGTTGGTAACAACATAGCGATGCCCTTGAATTCAAATTCCAATGTTTTTTCCTTTTATATTGTTTAAAGGGCATAACACTGAAGATGGCAATAATTAGATTGTTTTTTTATTCTTTATCACCCTGGAGGCTTGTGAACGTAGAAGATGAGACGAAGCGTCACTGTTGGAGGGAGGCAGCTTTAGTTGAATTCATAATACAAGAACGTGCGTCTTTACATTGAAAGGAATGTTTTTCTTTTTGCCTTTCTTTTCTTTCCCAAATTTCAAAGACAGAGAATAATGGGATGAGTTGTTTGAGAGAAAGGCAATTTTACCGTTTTCTCTTTTTGGCCAGAAAACATATTAAATAACTATGTCTAAAGGTGACCCATATCTTGTCTCAAACCCGAGATTGCTGTAGAATACGAAAATATTGAATTTACAGTTTAAAGTTTAAGACTCATGACTTGTGTGGTGTCATTGTAATCTATTTATAAATGGGGTAAATAATATCTGGCCAAAATGAGTAACATTTTCGTCTGTGTAAGGCAAAACATCCTATAAGGGTGTGGGCAAGCTGAACCCATTAAAATAATGAATGGGGTCAAAGTCCGGAGAGATAAAGTGGTTGAAATAAAGTAAGGAGAGAGAGAGAGAGAGAGAGAGAGAGAGAGAGAGAGAGAGAGAGAGAGAGAGAGAGAGAGAGAGAGAGAGAGAGAGAGAGGTGGGGGGGGGGGGGTCAATAAGACTAATAACTAGTTCATATTTAATTCATGCCGCAGACCTTATATGACCTCAAAATGGGCAGTCCGAGAGGGTGGAGTTACTTGTAAAAGGGGCGGTGTTTCAGTGTGAGACAGGGTGACCACCACAGACGAGACAGAGGGGCAGATATGACAACAGCCGCTTTTTATTGGGTAATCGTCGCCATCTTGTTAAACGTGTAAGCGATAATTGGATCATCAATCCATCCATCTATCAATCATTTAAACTTCTACTACTACTCATACTACTTTACTATTACTACTACTATTACTACTACTACTACTACTACTACTACTACTACTACTACTACTACTACTTAACTACTACTACACTACTACTACTACTACTACTACTACTACTACATACTACTACTACTACTACCACTACTACTACTACTCTACTACTACTACTACTACTACTACTACTACTACTACTACTACTACTACGACTACTACTATACTACTACTACTACTACTACTTATTATTACTTACTACTACTACTACTACTACTACTACTACTACTCACTCTCTACTACTACTACTACTACTACTACTACTACTACTACTACTACTACTACTACTATTACTACTACTACACTACTTACTACTACATACTACTACTACTACTACTACTACTACTACTATACTACTACTACTACTACTACTACTACTTACTACTACTACTACACTACTACTACTACCTATTTCTACTACTACTACTACTACTACTACTACTCTACTACTACTTACTACTACTACTACTACTACTACTACTACTACTACTACTTACTACTACTACTACTACTACTACTACTACTACTACTACTACTTACTATCTATACTACTACTACTACTACTCTGCTACTACTACTACTACTATACTACTACTACTATACTACTACTACTATATACATACTACACTACTATCTGAACTATCTAACTTACTACTCTAAATATACTCTACTACTATTATACTACTCAACTACTACTACTATTACTATTTACTACTATCTACTACTAACTACTACTACTATTACTACTACTACTACTACTACTACTACTACTATTAATACTACTACTACTATTGCTTGGGAATCATTAATTCTAAGATAGACATGTTCAATATTATTTTGTTTTAATAACGCAAGTCAGACGTTCGTAAATTTTAAAAGCGCCATTGCTTGACATCGTAGTTGGTAAATGGTGAAGTGATTGTGCATATTAATTATGAAGATGATCTATACTCTATGATATAAATGTTATATATTAAAATGCTGCCAAGGCCTAATATTAATATTTATAGTTTTTGAGAGTTGGAAAATGATTAAATAAAATAGAATTTAGATCGCAAGAACTGCAACAATAGCTGTCCCAATAAATTGAGGATTTTGAGTCAGCAAAACAAAGATGACTTACAGAAAAAAAATTTGGATTGCCTTGCCAGGAATTGAACAATAAATGATTAAAAATAAACTAAAATTCCCTGTATCCATCCCATAGGGGAAATTTGTCTCTAGGGTCTATTCCAAGGGAAGACGTCAGCCGCAGTGCAGAGCCGCAAATTGAGCTAGGGCGAGGTGACTTGTTCAAGGCCACACAGCGTAGCGGCGGGTGATCGAACTCGATACATTTCGGGTACGAAGCAAGGCCGTACCGCTGAGCCAAGCTGCCCCTGAAGCCTCTGATTTGTCTGTACAGAATGGAAACAGTTTCACACACAATGACCACCCATAGAATGATAGATTATAGTTTGATTCCGTCTCAGTCAATCAACCTATTGGAGTAAACAAAGCAAAAATACAACCTACAACCCGCCTTTCATCGCCCCGCACCCACTATCTCCTATTTCCTATTTCTATTTATCTCTTAGTTTTCTCTGTTTCCTCTCTCTCTCTCTCTCTCTCTCTCTCTCTCTCTCTCTCTCTCTCTCTCTATCTATCTATCTATCTATCTCTCTCTCTCTCTCTCTCTCTCTCTCTCTCTCTCTCTCCCTCTCTCTCTCTCTCCCTCCCCTTCTTCATCTTTCACTGCCAATCCACCCCCTCCTACCTTTTACTTATAAGTTAGTTCCAAGTTTTGTTTTAATTTTACTTACACGGTTGTTCTTTTAAGTATTAATATCATTAACAATAATCAAAACCCAGACTCTTTTAATCAAATCAATCAGTCATTCAACCATGTGGGAAAGCGATATGATGTAAGACAGAGAGAGAGAGAGAGAGAGAGAGAGAGAGAGGGGGGGGGGGTGGAGGGAGAAAGAGTGTATGTGTTTGTGTGTGTTGAAGAGATTAAGAGAGGAGGATAGAGAGTTAAAGAGGGAGAGAGAGAGAAGGGGGGAGGGGGGGGGAGGAGATATAGACAGAGTGTGTGTGTCTGTGTGTGTGTGTGTGTGTGTGTCTGTGTGTGTGCGTGTTGAAGAGATTAAGAGATAGAGGGATATATATATATATATATATATATATATATATATATATATATATATGAGAGAGAGAGAGAGAGATAGAGAGAGAGATAGAGAGAGACGGGGGGGGGGTGGTAAAGAGGAATGATGTGTGAATGAAAATGGGACCGTTTAAAATTGTATTGGAAGAGGAGTGAGTAGTTCGAGTGAGTAACTTAGTAACTGGATACATTTGAAATCAGTCTTAATTTGTTGTATTAAATTGGAAAGACGTGTGTGTGCACTGTGAAGTGAAGTAAATTTGCTATGAGGATCATATTATTATAAGATCCACACATTTCTATTAATGTTTATTATATTTATTCGAGCAATGTAAACCACTCAATTTTGTTGATAATAAAGATGTATTACTATAAAAAATACAATTTCCCTCCCCCCACCTCCCCCATGACCTTAAATTACCATTTCAATCTCTTTTCATCTCTCTCTCCTTCCTCTATGTATTCATCTCTCTCTCTCTCTCTCTCTCTCTCTCTCTCTCTCTCTCTCTCTCTCTCTCTCTCTCTCCGCCTCTTTCTCTCTCCCCCCTTCCCGTATAGATTATTTCACATGTCATGGTGTGTTGTGCTCGATTTACATACATTATTATTCTTTTCTTTATCTCTCCCCTCTTCTACGTTTTCCTCTCTCTCTCTCTCTCTCTCTCTCTCTCTCTCTCTGTCTGTCTTTGTTTCTATCTATCTCTCCAACCTTGTAGAGTATTTCACATTTTATGCCTCACGATGTGCACCCGTTCTACGTACATTCATTCATTTACCCTTTTACGTATATATTATTATTAATATAGAACTATGCTCTTTTAATTAGTTTAGCGGCTGTGTGTGAATTTTTCAGGTGCGAGTTATTTCCCTTTGTAGAGTGCTTTTGGCGTGAAGAGAGTAGAAAATTGGCTTGGGCGGGGCTCACGCCAGGTAAACTCTAGTCTTTTTGTGATGAGTCATTCTCGCGTGGTACACCGGCCTTAACCCTCTTCCGCACTAGGACAGGACTGTCCTGGGACAGTCCTGTCCCGAATCTGTAACATATAGAATTTAGAGAAATCTTCCGCACCTATTGGGACGGGACAAAACAGTCCCGTTGTGTCCAAGCCGTTGTGAAATGCTACAAAATCAACGGGACAGGACTGTCCCAGTCCCGTGTTCATATCGTTTGTGATAGTAGAAAAATATAGCAGACTTCCGCACTAGGACCAAAAAGTCCCAGACTTGGCGGCGCCGTGTCAAAATTGAAATGCCTGTCTTTATTTTCTGCATCCCTACTACTACTACTACTACTACTACTACTACTACTACTACTACTACTACTACTACTACTACTACTACTACTACTACTACTACTCTACTACTACTACTACTACTACTACTACTACTACTACTACTTACTAGTACTACTACTACTACTACTACTACTACTACTACTACTACTACTACTACTACTACTACTTCTGCTGCGGCTCATGCCACTAATATACTAATACCTACATCACTTATATTTTGTATTTATTTCCAATTCCATTGTATTTATTTTCCAACAACAGTCCACACTTTATTTTAGTTCACTTTCTATACTGCATTACACAGTTCCTTCCGCCTCCCCTCTTTTGACATAATTAAGTATGCACCTTTTATAAATTTCTATTGCTCTGTTTTAATTCGCGCTTCCTCACAAAGTAGTAGCATGTGGCGATCTCCGTTTCCTACGAACTACGAAGACTTACCACATACTGCTGACTGCAAGACTACTCTACACGCCAGATCAGACAAAAACGTAAACACGAGAGAACTCATTAAATTTATAAAATTCACTACACATTGCTTTCATTGTTTGTTGTTTCCAGTAAAGTAGATGCTACATTGGTGACCCCGACTTAAAACAACTTAAGAGATAGGTATATATTATTATTATTACTATTTACCAGTTCAACTCTTCACAAGAACATAATAATAATAAACATGTCTATCGACGCCGTAGCATTGAAGTTGCCCACATTCTGGACCACTTGTCCTTCAGCGTGGTTTGCACAAAGCGAGGCACAATTTGCCTTACGCGATATAGCATGCGATGAAACAAAGTACTACTATGTAGTGGCTGCCTTAGACTCAGACACAGCAACTAGAGCCCTTGCTATTCTATCATCACCACCCAATGAAGGTAAATATGAAATACTGAAAAACTTCCTGCTGTCTGCGTTCGGCCTTTCGGAAACAGAGAGAGCGGAATCTCTACTCAACATGAATGGTTTGGGCGACTTAAAGCCATCTGAGTTAATGGACAGGATGTTAGTGCTCCTCGGCAAACACAAGCCCTGTCTGCTCTTCAGACAGTTATTCTTAAGACAACTTCCAGCAAACATCAGACTTCCATTAGCAAACTCGTCCAACCTGGATGATTACAGGGCACTTGCCAGAGAAGCTGACAATTTTTTCTACGCTGCTCACTCAAACTCTAACTCCTTTTCAATTTCTCATACTACTTGTGAAGTTGACACACCAACCATGACCAGTGAAATAGATTCCCTCTGCTGGTACCATCAACGGTTTGGTTCAAATTCCCGTCGATGTGCACAAACATGCAAACTCTTCAATTCATTTAAGAAAAACAAGAAGAACCAGGGAAACGCCAAGCCGGGTCAACAGTAAATTCTGCTGTCGATCCGGATTCTTACTCAGCCAACGCGCCCACATCAAAAAATCTCCAACTCATCGTCGTCGATGAAAATTCAAACCGACGTTTTTTAGTAGATACTGGAGCTCAAGTATCTGTCACACCCGCCTCTGCGCCAGACAAAAGCTTGGGTTCCTCTGATCTCGCATTACAAGCTGCTAATGGTTCTACAATAAAAACATACGGATGCTTCGAAACTAACATACGTATTGGATCGCGTTCATTCAATGCACGACTTATCAAAGCTGATGTCAAACGTCCCCTACTTGGAGCAGATTTTCTACGTCATCATAATCTGCTTGTGGATATTCGTGGTCGACGCCTTATCGACGCTGAAACGTTTTCGCACGTACCTTGTTCAGTAAGTTCAGTTTGCGCAAACGCCGAACTCTCACCACTCGAGCCGAACTGCAATACATTCAGAAAATTATTGAATAACTATCCAGAACTACTTCAACCAACATTTTCAACGGCAACTGTGAAACATGGCGTGCAACATTTCATCACAACCAAAGGTCGCCCAGTATTCGCACGTGCTCGTCGCCTGGCTCCAGAAAAACTCTTGTGTGCAAAAAAAGAATTTTTGGAAATGGAGAAAATGGGCATAATTCAAAAATCAAAGAGCCCTTGGGCTTCCCCATTACACATGGTCCCAAGGCTGATGGCACAATGCGTCCCTGCGGAGATTTTCGTCGACTTAACGATGCTACTATACCAGATCGATATCCTGTCCCACACATTCATGATTTTACAGCAAACTTAGACGGTAAGATCATCTTCTCGAAGATCGACCTTGTCAGAGGATACCACCAAATTCCAGTCGCTCCAGAAGACGTCCCAAAAACGGCAGTGATAACCCCTTTCGGCCTTTGGGAGTTCTTAAGAATGCCATTTGGATTAAAAAATGCAGCACAAGCATTCCAACGTTTAATGGACTCCATTTTACAAGATTTAGACTGCGTATTTTGTTATTTAGACGACATTCTGGTTGCAAGTTCAACTGAGGCAGAACACATGGAACATCTCAAAATCGTATTCGAAAGACTTAGAAACCAAGGCCTCGTTATCCGTCTTGAGAAATGTCTTTTCGGTGTGAGATCTCTTAACTTCCTTGGCCATCACATCTCGCATTCTGGATCTGTCCCAATGGCGACAAAAATTGAGGCTGTTAAACAATTTCCACAACCAAAAACCATCAAGTCACTTCAAGAGTTCCTCGGGATGTTGAATTTTTACCATCGTTTCATTCCGAGACTAGCTGAAATACTTCGACCCCTATATAGTGCTTTGAAAGTCAAAAAACAACGTCAAGCACTTACGTGGACGCAAGAAATGTTGAAAGCCTTTACTGACGGTAAAAATGCACTAAGTAACGCTACAATGTTAGCCCATCCTTGCTTGAACTCACCCCTCGCTTTAACGTCTGACGCCTCCAACCAAGCTGTGGGCGCTGTCCTTGAACAACTTAATCATCAAGGTAATTGGGAACCATTGGCATTTTTCAGCAGGCAGTTACGTAAACCTGAACAGAAATACAGTACCTTTGATAGGGAGTTGCTTGGTATTCACTTAGCCATCCGTCATTTCCGTTTCATCATTGAAGGGAGACAATTCGCTATTTTTACAGACCATAAACCATTAATCCATGCCATGTCCAAATCAACTGAACCATGGTCAGCTCGTCAACAAAGGCACTTATCTGCCATATCCGAGTTCACAACTGACATCCGACACATTTCTGGAAAAAACAACACTGTCGCAGATTGTCTCTCAAGAGCAGTTACAAACTCAGTCTCAATTGGCATCGACTATCAAGCTATGGCGGAATCCCAAGAAAATAGCATTGACATACAGGCTTACAAAACTGCATTAACAAGCCTCAAAATCATCAAAACATCAGTTGACTCGGGTCCAGAGTTAATTTGTGACATCTCAACTGGCTACCCAAGACCTATCGTTCCTACCGACTTCAGAAGACCAGTTTTCGAAATTATTCACAATATGAGTCATCCTGGAGTTAAGGCCACAGTCAGACTTATCAGCAAGAAGTTTATCTGGCATGGTCTTAAGAAAGAAGTGTCAGCATGGGTTAAGCAATGTCACAACTGCCAATCTTCGAAAATTCAAAAACATATACGAGCACCGTTAGAAACATTCCATGTCCCAGGAAAGCGATTCTCACATATACACATTGACCTCGTTGGACCATTACCTCAGTCAAGAAGATATGAAGTGAATAGAAAAGTGCCAGAAGACAACAGAGAATAAAATTTTTTTCGCGGCGGTGGTGGGGTTTGAACCTGCGACCTTATTGGTACGACAACTCCGCCTGGCAGGTGAGAGCGTGGCTCTACCGTGTGAGCTATCCACGAACACTAAAATATTCGTTTCAAACTCAAAGTCATTACTAGATCCCTCTCTCACCCACTTCTTGAGATCGCCGATTCGTTCGTACACCACCATCGCGAATAATTTTGACCAGCAGTTAAGCTTAATAGCCAATATTCTCAACACAAACATATAACGTAGAAACGATTGAGACATTGAGTATGCTCCGGTGTATGGGGTGAATTTTAATTCAGAAAAGCGAGTGGAGCAGGCACTTATGTTGGTAACAACAAGATATGAAGTGAATAGAAAAGTGCCAGAAGACAACAGAGAATAAAAATTTTTTCGCGGCGGTGGTGGGGTTTGAACCTGCGACCTTATTGGTACGACAACTCCGCCTGGCAGGTGAGAGCGTGGCTCTACCGTGTGAGCTATCCACGAACACTAAAATATTCGTTTCAAACTCAAAGTCATTACTAGATCCCTCTTCACCCACTTCTTGAGATCGCCGATTCGTTCGTACACCACCATCGCGAATAATTTTGACCAGCAGTTAAGCTTAATAGCCAATATTCTCAACACAAACATATAACGTAGAAACGATTGAGACATTGAGTATGCTCCGGTGTATGGGGTGAATTTTAATTCAGAAAAGCGAGTGGAGCAGGCACTTATGTTGGTAACAACAAGATATGAAGTGAATAGAAAAGTGCCAGAAGACAACAGAGAATAAAAATTTTTTTTCGCGGCGGTGGTGGGGTTTGAACCTGCGACCTTATTGGTACGACAACTCCGCCTGGCAGGTGAGAGCGTGGCTCTACCGTGTGAGCTATCCACGAACACTAAAATATTCGTTTCAAACTCAAAGTCATTACTAGATCCCTCTCTCACCCACTTCTTGAGATCGCCGATTCGTTCGTACACCACCATCGCGAATAATTTTGACCAGCAGTTAAGCTTAATAGCCAATATTCTCAACACAAACATATAACGTAGAAACGATTGAGACATTGAGTATGCTCCGGTGTATGGGGTGAATTTTAATTCAGAAAAGCGAGTGGAGCAGGCACTTATGTTGGTAACAACAAGATATGAAGTGAATAGAAAAGTGCCAGAAGACAACAGAGAATAAAAATTTTTTCGCGGCGGTGGTGGGGTTTGAACCTGCGACCTTATTGGTACGACAACTCCGCCTGGCAGGTGAGAGCGTGGCTCTACCGTGTGAGCTATCCACGAACACTAAAATATTCGTTTCAAACTCAAAGTCATTACTAGATCCCTCTCTCACCCACTTCTTGAGATCGCCGATTCGTTCGTACACCACCATCGCGAATAATTTTGACCAGCAGTTAAGCTTAATAGCCAATATTCTCAACACAAACATATAACGTAGAAACGATTGAGACATTGAGTATGCTCCGGTGTATGGGGTGAATTTTAATTCAGAAAAGCGAGTGGAGCAGGCACTTATGTTGGTAACAACAAGATATGAAGTGAATAGAAAAGTGCCAGAAGACAACAGAGAATAAAAATTTTTTCGCGGCGGTGGTGGGGTTTGAACCTGCGACCTTATTGGTACGACAACTCCGCCTGGCAGGTGAGAGCGTGGCTCTACCGTGTGAGCTATCCACGAACACTAAATATTCGTTTCAAACTCAAAGTCATTACTAGATCCCTCTCTCACCCACTTCTTGAGATCGCCGATTCGTTCGTACACCACCATCGCGAATAATTTTGACCAGCAGTTAAGCTTAATAGCCAATATTCTCAACACAAACATATAACGTAGAAACGATTGAGACATTGAGTATGCTCCGGTGTATGGGGTGAATTTTAATTCAGGAAAGCGAGTGGAGCAGGCACTTATGTTGGTAACAACAAGATATGAAGTGAATAGAAAAGTGCCAGAAGACAATAGAGAATAAAAATTTTTTTTTTAATGACTTTGAGTTTGAAACGAATATTTTTGTGTTCGTGGATAGCTCACACGGTAGAGCCACGCTCTCACCTGCCAGGCGGAGTTGTCGTACCAATAAGGTCGCAGGTTCAAACCCCACCACCGCCGCGAAAAAATTTTTATTCTCTGTTGTCTTCTGGCACTTTTCTATTCACTTCATATCTTGTTGTTACCAACATAAGTGCCTGCTCCACTCGCTTTTCTGAATTAAAATTCACCCCATACACCGGAGCATACTCAATGTCTCAATCGTTTCTACGTTATATGTTTGTGTTGAGAATATTGGCTATTAAGCTTAACTGCTGGTCAAAATTATTCGCGATGGTGGTGTACGAACGAATCGGCGATCTCAAGAAGTGGGTGAGAGAGGGATCTAGTAATGACTTTGAGTTTGAAACGAATATTTTAGTGTTCGTGGATAGCTCACACGGTAGAGCCACGCTCTCACCTGCCAGGCGGAGTTGTCGTACCAATAAGGTCGCAGGTTCAAACCCCACCACCGCCGCGAAAAAATTTTTATTCTCTGTTGTCTTCTGGCACTTTTCTATTCACTTCATATCTTGTTGTTACCAACATAAGTGCCTGCTCCACTCGCTTTTCTGAATTAAAATTCACCCCATACACCGGAGCATACTCAATGTCTCAATCGTTTCTACGTTATATGTTTGTGTTGAGAATATTGGCTATTAAGCTTAACTGCTGGTCAAAATTATTCGCGATGGTGGTGTACGAACGAATCGGCGATCTCAAGAAGTGGGTGAGAGAGGGATCTAGTAATGACTTTGAGTTTGAAACGAATATTTTAGTGTTCGTGGATAGCTCACACGGTAGAGCCACGCTCTCACCTGCCAGGCGGAGTTGTCGTACCAATAAGGTCGCAGGTTCAAACCCCACCACCGCCGCGAAAAAATTTTTATTCTCTGTTGTCTTCTGGCACTTTTCTATTCACTTCATATCTTGTTGTTACCAACATAAGTGCCTGCTCCACTCGCTTTTCTGAATTACCTCAGTCAAGGGGGTTCACCCATCTCCTTACTATAATTGACAGGAACACCCGATGGCCTGAGGCAATACCGTTACAAACCACAACAACAGAAGAATGTGCAAAAGCCCTGATCTCCAATTGGATCTCGCGGTTTGGTATTCCTGTTGATATGACTTCTGACAGGGGCTCACAATTTACATCCACGCTATGGAAACAGATGGCCAGTCAACTTGGTGTGCAGATTCATCACACAACTGCGTATCACCCTCAGTCCAACGGCATGATTGAACGGTTTCATCGGTCTTTGAAATCATCCCTCAAAGCTCGTCTAATAACTCCAAATTGGGTGGATGAACTACCTTGGGTTCTGCTTGGTTTAAGAACTGCACCTAAGGATGATATCGGTCATTCTCCAGCTGAATTAGTATACGGAGAACCTTTAACAATCCCTGGAGAGTTTATACCCGACCATCCTTCAGACTTCCACGCTAAAGACTTTTTGGCAACCTTTCGGCAAAACGTGTCCCTTCATTCACCACGGCCAACACATCATCACGGCTATCATCAAACAAATTTACCCAAGAACTTGATGTCAGCAAAATATGTTTACATCCGTGTTGACACCCACCGAGGACCCCCTTCAGAAGCCGTATACAGGTCCCTATGTTGTCATAACCCCTGGAGATAAACAATTCCTGATTGATGTTGGTGGCAAAGCAGAACGGATTTCGATTGACCGACTTAAACCTGCATTTGTCGATTCTACGCAACCAGTTTCCCTTGCCACCCCACCTCGTCGTGGACGCCCACCGAATACGAACAGAAAGTTATCGAACAGAAACATACAAAACTCCCGTACTGCTTCTGATGATACTAACGTAGTGCCTACTAAGAAGCTATCTCGCTCAGGACGTACCATTAAACGACCTCGGTACTACGAAGATGACTAGTCCGTGTTTGGGGGGGCATGTGTGGCGATCTCCGTTTCCTACGAACTACGAAGACTTACCACATACTGCTGACTGCAAGACTACTCTACACGCCAGATCAGACAAAAACGTAAACACGAGAGAACTCATTAAATTTATAAAATTCACTACACATTGCTTTCATTGTTTGTTGTTTCCAGTAAAGTAGATGCTACAAGCATACAATTTCCTGCCCATCAATGTTTTTGTTTATGCATCTTAACAACGCCACTACCACATTATCTCATTCGTCTGTAGTTTTTAATTCATCATATGTTGTTGATGAAGGGGAAATCCGAAACGTCCATTTTATCTGTTTTCGTATATTAAACTGAAGCTTACATTCAATTTCACAGTTATAATTTATTTATTTATTTCAATTCTGAATATAAAAAAGCAAGAACAATTCAAAAAATAATTCTATGTGATGAAACCACGTACAGAAGGCATAGCAACATAAACATTTTCGTATGTTTATAAATATAATTTAAGAAGTGTCACACTTTGTGACACAGCAGTACAGTGTCTAAAACCGGTCGCACATCTATTCGGTAACTTGTGGGATCAATTATCTTTATCGTTATTTATTTCGGGAATTCTCAATGAAAATATTTTTAAGTCAGTCCTTCTGAGCCACTTGGACTCATTGTAAAACAAATTAAGTCCTTTAGAGCCTTGTAGCCAATGGTCCAGGAGTTATTCCGGTTTCAATAGCGTGAAGCGGACAATTAACGTATTTGTTTGAAAACCTTTGAACAGGACGCTAGTCTGTAGTCTACCGCAGATTACTATCCCAGCTTGACAGGTAACCTTTTACACCTGAATGGAGTGAGTGATTGGAGTAAATTTTCTTGCTCTAGAAAGTACAAATTGGCTTCGGTCGGAATCGAACACAGAACCACTCAGTCCAGAGTACAACGCGCTAACCATGGGCCATCCTGCCTCCTAAGCTTATAAATACGGAACTTATCCATGTCTCTGTGGCGTTGAGCAGACAGATAACAGTTTAAACTTAAAAAAAATAAAATTCCCTTTTTCATCCCATAGGGGACATTTTTCTCGAGGGTCTATTCCAAGTGAAGACTGGAATAACCCAGGCGTCAGCTGCAATGCACGCCGAAAATTTAGCTAGGACGAGGTATAACCCTGGCGTCAACCGCAGTGCAGCGCCGCAAATTGAGCTAGGCGAGGTGACTTACTCAACTGATGCCTTTCGGGTACGAAGCATGCTGACTTTCTATTATCCTCTTGAATGATGCTAGTCCGTCAAAGATTACTTTCATCAGCGAACTGGTACTCATTTGCACTTGGGTAAAATGAGGTGATTCCAAGAAAGTCATTTTAAGATAAGATCGGAGATCACCATAGAGTCTACGGAATTGACCCTTGAGCAATCTTTGGGTCATTAAAGGATGCATCCAATATTGTTTTCTCTTTCAATTTGTCTTTTTTTTCCACGTAGTAAAGCACATTAATATGCAACCTCTATTTCATCCATTACTACTACTACTACTACTACTACTACTACTACTACTACTACTACTACTACTACTACTACTACTACTACTACTACTACTACTACTACTACTAGTAGTAGTAGTAGTATGTAGTAGTAGTAGTAGTAGTAGTTGTTGTTGTTGTTGTTGTTGTAGATGTAGTAGTCGTAATATTAGTAGTAATAGTAGTAGTAGTAGTAGTAGTAGTAGTAGTAGTAGTAGTAGTAGTAGTAGTAATAGTAGTAGTAGTAGTAGTAGTAGTAGTAGTAGTAGTAGTAGTAGTAGTAGTAGTGGTAGTAGTAGTAGTATTAGTAGTAGTGGTAGTAGTAGTAGTAGTAGTAGTAGTAGTAGTAGTAGTAGTAGTAGTAGTAGTAGTAGTAGTAGTAGTAGTAGCAGTAGCAATAATATTACTCTTGCTATAAGAATATTTCATGGTTATATAAATCTTATGTAAACAAATCCCATTGTACAGTGTAAAAAATCATTATCGTCATGTCGTATCTTATGTTGATTCATAAAATGTGAATTATTAGAGTTGCAATTGCCTACAAATAAACTTTTGAAGCTTGCAAAAAAAATAATAATGCATTCGCGCAGGTGTGTCCTGGGACAGTCCTGTCCTAGTGCGGAACCCCTTTTGAATAGAAGTTTTCTCCAGTGGGACAGGACAAATTTGTCCCGGGACAGTTTTGTCCTAGTGCGGAAGGAGTCTTAGTTGTGTCTGAAATGAGTGCACTACAAACCACAGACTATGCTACAAACCGAGGCTAAAACTGCACACCCTCAAATAGCTACATCGAGAAGAAGAAGAAGAAGAAGAAGAAGAAGAAGAAGAAGAAGAAGAAGAAGGAGAAGGAGAAGGAGGAGGAGGAGGAGGAGGAGGAGGAGGAGGAGGAGGAGAGAAGAAGAAGAGAGAAGAAGAAGAAGAAGAAGAAGAAGAAGAAGAAGAAGAAGAAGAAGAAGAAGAAGAAGAAGAAGAAGAGGAGGAGGAGAGAGAAGAGAAGAAGAAGAAGAAGAAGAAGAAGAAGAAGAGAAGAAGAAGAAGAAGAAGAAGAAGAAGAAGAAGAAGAAGAGAAGAGAAGAGAGGAGGAGGAGGAAGAGGAGGAGAAGAAGAAGAAGAAGAAGAGGAGAGGAGGAAGGAGAGAGGAGGAGAGGAGAGAAGGAGAGAGAGGAGGAGAGAGAGGAGGAGGAGGAGGAGGGAGGAGGAGGAGGAAGAAGATAAAGGGGGATGGAGGAAGAGAAGGGGGGGGGGGGGGGTGTTTATCTCTATTTCAAATGTCTCCAATTAAGTTACAGCCATCGTTATCTTTTTCTCATCCACCATTATCCATCAACACTCTATCAAATCTTATTGATAATTGTAACTAAAATATAGCATTTTTAGTCTCGCTCTCTCTCTTCACCCCATTATCTTCCCTCCAACATTGATTGCTTTCGTCAACTTTGCCACCCCATTATTTTATTTTATATTTCTTTTTCTTTTCTCCCCTCCTTTTCCTCCCCTCTCACTCATCAAACAATCGGCACAAGCAGATGTCAGAACAAAAGCAAAAAGGTCAATGACCTCTGACGTCAGACCAATGCTCTCATTGCTATGCGTCAGACCAATCAGTGCTTTTGGCTCTTCTGTCGGCCGTCGGCGCAGGCTCAGGTGGTTTTTAAGTTTAGACACAAGGAAGCCGGTCTGCCTCTTTCAGCTTTCGTTATTCGTGGCTCACAATAAATCGTAACTAGAACAAAAAGAAAAATACTACACGCTCTGCCCTAACTTTTCCAGTTATCATTATAATAATAGTATTACCCCTCTTTCTATTCAAGAATTCTGTTTTGGAAAAACTGCCGACCTTGTTGACATTAACGTAGAAACGGTTGTACACTGAAAAAAATGACTTTATTTTCCATTTTATCAGAAAGTTTTTTTTAACAATTTACCTTTAAATAGAGATCAATTAAGACGATCCTGAAATTCCCAAAAATGATTCAATCTGAAATTTCAAATGGAACATTTGCATTTAAGCATTTTTGTAAGGTCATTTTAGTGAAATACTCGATATATTAAGTTAAAGGTTTTATTACGTCCAGAATGAAAGAAATGTGTTTTATCAGTGTGCGGAAGACAGTACACCTGCCTGTTTTTGAAAGTTTATTTAACCTCAGATTCTAGACCCGTAATTTTAATCTATAACAATTCACATTAAAGGGGAATGTTAAGGAGCAGGAAATGTAAGATTAAAATCGGAAGAGATGTGTGAGATGGCTACAGTACTAGACAAAGTAGAGGAGGAAATAAAAGTACTTTCTTATTTGTTTGTCACTGTATCACACACGTATTTATTCAGATGCGATTATTCTGAGACGAGGTTCGAATATTCCTGCCAATGTTGCAATGGCCGCACATTTCAAAAACTGCTCATTTTGGGGGAGACCAAAAACAACATTCTCGGCTGGCTCAACCAAGATCTAAGGATATCGGAAGATCAGAGACTGAATCTCAACATCATTGAGGATCTTCAGGCACCGAATACGATGGCTGCGAATCGACAACGTTGGTTAGACTTAAAGCACGATTGGTGTAGGCAACCGAGACGTCCCAGTCCGATGACATGGATGCCAAAGGCTCATATGTCAATGTTATTAACATTTTATAAATATAGCATTCTTCGGGTCTTTGGGTTTATAAAACGAGTTAAACACTACGAGCTTGCAATGAATTCAATTCAATTTATCTATAATGATCACTTATTTAGAACATCATCAAAACAAGCCAGAAAGCCCCGCCAACTGGAAATTACATATTTTTGGTCGCGCTAATCGAAACTGTGCAGAAGTTAAGAAACTATCGACTAAAGAGACTTATTATCGATCGATATTCAAGTACTTTAAAAACTTTAAGTTCAATGGGCCAAGCACTATTTTACCTAAACAAAATTACTGTTTTGATTGAGTTTTCTCTGTTTGGATATAAATATAATATTCACCTTATGTTGATTAGAGGACCCTGGCCATTTTTTGTTTTCAAATATGTCCTGAAACAATCGTTAGATCACACTGAATCAAATAATATGAGAGAGATTTTCCAATATACATGCAAAGCACGACAAAGTACCGAAAAGGCACTTCTAAGGGTAATAGATGATTTTCTACTTGAAATGGATAACAGGAATATTGCCGTCCTCGTTCTTATTGATTTATCTCCTGCCCTCGACACAATTGACCAAAATTCCTTGTTAATGGTTTCCGAAACAGTTTTGAAATGAAAGGGAAAGCCTAAAACCAGATCCATTCATATCTGACATATCGCATAAAGAGAGTGAGTGAAAAGGAACACATATCAGACGTCAGGAATTTGAATATGACTCCCACAAGGTTCTGTATAAGGACCTATCCTCTTACGTCATGCATCACTCACTAAAATTCTACGGAAATATAAAAACAATTACCATCAGTGGCATTATGACACACAGATTGATCTAGGTCAAACCATCGGAAACCATCGAAAATTGCGTACACGATGTTAACATTTGAATGACAACAAATGTATTACAGTTCAATGATTAAAAGATTGAAATTGTCACTCAACTAGAACAAAAGTCTATCCGAAATATCGAATGCAACACAAATGGCTCGATTGTGCAAAGTTCACCCACTGTTAAAAATCTCGGCATCTTCATGGATGAGAATTTGACAATACCAGCACATAAAATATCTTTCTCAATGTCTAAATTTCCATCTTCAAAAAATGATGAAACTTAAATACAGATGTGACAAAAACCTTATTTTTATCAAAGATTCTTTCGAATCTTGACATTTGCAACTATCTCTTATTGAACATCCCTGGCGAGAGAAAATTCAGGTTGCAAAGAATTCAAAACAACGCTGCATGTCTAGTTCACGCAGCAAGAAACATCATGCATCACCGTTGGTAAAAGAGCTACATTCGTTTCCAGTTAAGTAGGAAATATTATTCCAAGTTCTGGTATTGTGCTTCAAATGTCTTAACACATGTCTTTGCGACAAACTGAAGTTATGTACACTAACCCGATGCCTTCACTTGTCGATTACTCTCGGAAAGAGCTCGTATGTATCATGTAGAAGATACTCTTTTTCTAGAAACGTCCCGACGCTCAGGAACAAACTTCCATAAGAATTACTACTGCATTGTTCATCGGAAGAAATGTTTTAAAAACATCTAAACCTGTGTTCTTTTCCGAATTAATGTGTTGATGTTCCTGTAAAGTCCTCCTAGCACTCTCTCGTGATGTGGTAGAGCGCTAAACAAAATCTTCTTCTTCTTCTTCTTCTTCTTCTTCTTCTTCTTCTTCTTCTTCTTCTTCTTCTTCTTCTTCTTCTTCTTCTTCTTCTTCTTCTTTTCTTCTTCTTCTTCTTCTTCTTCTTCTTCTTCTTCTTCTTCTTCTCTTCTTCTCTCTTCTCCTCCTCCTCCTCCTCTCTCCTCTCTCTCTCTCCTCTCCTCTCTCTCCTCTTCTCTCTCTTCTTCTTCTTCTTCTTCTTCTTCTCTTCTTCTTCTTCTTCTTCTTCTTCTTCTTCTTCTTCTTCTTCTTCTTCTTCTTCTTCTTCTTCTTCTTCTCTCTTCTTCTTCTTCTTCTTCTTCTTCTTCTTCTTCTTCTTCTTCTCTTCTTCTTCTTCTTCTTCTTCTTCTTCTTCTTCTTCTTCTTCTTCTTCTTCTTCTTCTTCTTCTTCTTCTTCTTCTTCTTCTTCTTCTTTCTTCTTCTTCTTCTTCTTCTTCTTCTTCTTCTTCTTCTTCTTCTTCTTCTTCTTCTCTTCTTCTTCTTCTCTTCTTCTTCTTTCTTCTATTATCATATATTATTATTATTATTATTATTATTATTATTATTATTATTATTATTATTATTATTATTATATTATTATTATTATTATCATTATCATTATTATTAATATAATCATTATTAGTATTAGTGATGATGATAATGATATGATTACATCGACTCCAAAATAAAGCTGCTCGTATTGTTACCAAATCAAACAAGTCAGAACACATTTTTTTTAAAAATACAAACAAAAAAAACACATCACTCCAGTCTTGCGGTCGTTGCATTGGCTTCCGGTGGAGAAACGGATTGCTTACAAACTTGTCTCTTAATGTTTTAAGTGCATCCATGGCACTGCTCCCAACTACATGTCATCCCTTGTTTCTATCTACAATTCGAATCACTCGAATCACTCTCTCCCCTCATCTACTTACCTGTAATTGAAGCGTTTCATTCCTAAGTCGAATTTTTCACGACATGCTTTCGCACATTTGGCTCCCTTTGTGTGGAACGCTCTTTCAGCAGACATCAGACACCATAATTCTCTGTCCTCCTGTAAAGCCTCTTTGACGACAGAGTACTTCCTTTCATTTTTCTGTGAGTGATTATATTGAGTTTATTTAATGATGTATATGATCACATGTGCATATATGTATAAACGCTTCCGAGCACTTTTAGGTAGAGAGGGACGCTATATAAATTATTATTATTATTATTATTATTATTATTATTATTATTATTATTATTATTATTATTATTATTATTATTATTATTATTATTATTATTATTATATACAATCAGATATGGACAGTGATGCTGACACTCAAGATGTTTCAGACTCAGAAACTAGTGAAGAGGAAGAATCAGGATAGGAAGAATTCCCCAATGAATGCAATGAACATTTAAACTGTTTTTAAAAAATTATGTTGATTTCAGAAATATTTAGACCAGTCAAATTTTTTTCGTATATTTTGCTTGAAGAGGTCATAGCAATGTCCACAGCACCTAATCGTGCCTATGTTTTCCTTTAAAACATTTTTTGCTTGATTGCCCAGAGTCTTCTATCGGAAAATTACAATATGATATCATGTTCCGGGGGATCACAGTGTAATGGAAGTTAGTTGAATTAATTGTCACTTTGAGTTATCTTAGCTGTTTCCGGTTACTCAGATTGGGATTAAATATCCAATTTTCAATGGTTCAAAATATATTAAAGGGGCATAACTCATTGATATTTATTTGCAACTTCTTGAAATTTTAT
This sequence comes from Berghia stephanieae, assembly GCF_034508935.2. Lineage (NCBI taxonomy): Eukaryota > Metazoa > Mollusca > Gastropoda > Nudibranchia > Aeolidiidae > Berghia > Berghia stephanieae. The sequence goes on from NC_088363.1 coordinate 83,074,697, forward strand.
ATAGTATGCTAATACATCATAACAACGAGTTTTGCTTCTTTCATGGTTAACGAATATTTAACAGTTATGATCTCTATTTTTAGTATCAGATTTCAAGGTGGCGATAACTCGCTTCATTTTGTTCGGATTTTGTCCAAATTTAATATTCAAGTCGCTTATCATAAGTTTTACATCTTTTGTTTATGAGTATTCATAATATGTCTCTAGTTATTTTAAAATGAACCTTTTAAGAAATAATATTATTGCAAAATAAAGGAAATTAACTCATCGAAATCAAAGTAGAATTTTGTAAAATTGTGTATGTCACTGGCATAACGACTGACAAAGTTTTTTCAAATTCTCAAACAGGTATTACATGTAAACCAGTGTCCTAGTTATTTTCCAGCAAATGAAGATAACCATAAAATCTGCACTCAATGACTTTCCAGGCGCCATAGCTCCTGTGTATGAGTAATAATTAATATAGTTTTCGCCTGGACCGTAAGTTAACGCAACTTATCAAATGCAAATAATATAAGAAACTGATAACTCATGTTATTACAAGCAAAAAGTATATTCATTCACTTTCTATATCTAAATATGTAAATAATAGTGTATGTGTATGTATTCCTTCCAAATGAATGAATAACATTTACAAATGTGCTATCGTAAATACGCTATAGTAATATTATGTATTTATTTATGTACTGATTCTTATGCTCACGTTGTTTACTTATCTTTCTCCAATCCCCTAACCTAACTGTATCTCGTTAACGCTATTATAAATTATTATTATTCGTACAATTTATTTAAATTGAGATCAGTGGTGTTATCAAGGGTTGTTAATTGAAATCTTTACGACATCACTGCTCATACGGAAAACAAGGCTTTGCAACTAGTCAAAGTTTTGCTCCTATATACTCACAGATCTGGATCTGGATATCAGGATATCTGGGAACTACTAGCAAGTGACCTACTGGGGCAGCGTGGCTCAGTGGTACCGTCTTTGCTTCCTACCCAAAAGGTACCGAGTTCAATCACCCGCCGCTGCGTTGTGTGGCCTTGAGCCAGTCACCTCGCCCTAGCTCACTTTGCGGCGCTGCTCTGCGGCTCACGCCTGGGTTATTCCAGTCTTCCCTTGGAATAGACCCTAAAGACAAATTTCCCCTTGGGAATAAAGGGAATTTTATATTTTTATTTATTTATTTATTATGACCAAGAAACCCATCCATGAATTAGAACAGCAAAAGCAACCCTTCACTTGCACCCAGACATATGAATGTCGCCATTAGTCACAGCCAACCTCTACAAAACAGATAAGGAACAAAGAATATTAAATTAAGCACAGAACGATAGACGATGAAAAATTAACTTTAATAAATTAAAATTCTACTATAATTTTTTTGTTTAAGTATCTATGCGTTAACGTGTTATTGTGTGAGGCCATTCTATTGATTTATATTAAAGTGTTTAGCTTTAACGGGGATTACAGCTTATCTTATGACCCGATATATCCATATATAACGTGCCACATCTACCACTACTATTACCTATTTCTTTAAACAAACTTTATTACTATATGTCGAGTTGTCAGGAATTTTAACCAACTATAACAGGGTGAAAGAGGCACCAGACGACCTGTCTTTGGGGTAAACTATCTTACACTTACATCTATTTGTCTCTACCTATTTGCCACTTCTACTACATAGACGAGACAGTCATCATCATCATCATCATCATCATCATCATCATCATCATCATCGTCTTTATTATTTCACTTCTTGTCGGCCTCCACATTCCTCATCTCTAATTTCTCTTCCCCACAATTATTCTTCTATCCCACTTCTTCGTATTTTCTCTCCACCATGATTTATCTATTTGTGCCATCAAGGCAGCCGTAGCCTCACAGTCTCAAAGGACATTAAATCAGGTCTGTTTGCTTAAAATTCAACAACAGAAAGTAAACAAAAGCGTGACAGTGAAAGAGATGGCTGAGGTTACCAAGGTCATAAAACTGGACATACTATACTGGACGTTTCGCCAACGCCAGAGTATCAAAGATGGTGTTGATTTTAATGGGATCCATGCAATGAATTTGAATGTACCGTGAGAAAGATTTGGGTGAAACCAGAGATGCCAACTGTCAGTATTTTGTGTGTATTTTTAGACTCATGTTGTTAGTCACCATTCAATCATGTCGGAATTAACTTCATTAAGAAAAAAGGGTTCTACGTTTAAAAAAAAAACAACAAATAAAAATTTAAAAACTAGCAAATTTAAGTTTTTTGAAGTGTAGGAAACAAAACTTAATCTTACACGAGGGAATTTATTATTGACAGTTTAAGATTTAAACTTAAAATCAAACATCTATCATTTTTATATCGAAATTTAGAAGATTTTTTTATTTATGCGCGCTCGTCCCCATATGATGGTGTTTGCTACGGCAGAAGGAGAAGGAAAAGGAAGGATATTGCAAGATCATTTTATTAAAAATAATCAGATTTAAAATCTAGAATTACTGAAACCCGATGAGCTGTATCTTGATGTTTGAAATTAATTCAAATTTCGTTATTTTATTCACCATTCCCATCTCAACCTTACATTTTTTTTCCTACGGACTGAGCAGGATATGAAAATAATGGAGAATCTTTGTTGTTTTGTGGGCTGCCCCACTCGGTAAGACAAAAAGAAAGAGTAGGTGTTGTATAGAAATCCGTGTTTCGCATGTGAAATGACATACACAAAAGAAATATTATTCATACGCTAACATTTTTGACACTTTGCGAATGGATAATAAGATGTTCCCAAAATTATATTTTTAGAAATTCCATTTTTTATTTCTAAGAAAAAAGGGAGTGTCATGGTACACAGGCGTTTATTGCTTTCAGTTTAGTTCGCCAGGTAAATCTAGCCAGTCCAGTGATGATGAGTCATAGCTTTACACTGAGAGAGGGAGACAATTTTTTCGCCGTTTTGATCGATTTTTTCTGAATTTCAAACTAATGTAGTATTGCCGTTATTAAGCGTAGCAAAAATATTTTTATACTACCAAACAGTTTATTAACAGAGTTTTCATTGATTATTTAATCATTATTATGATGTTGTTAAAAATCAAGAGGGTAAACCCATGAAATTGATACATAAATTTAAGTGAATTAAATTTTTTAAGAGAATATTTTAACATGTTCAACACTTAAGATTTTAAAACAAAAGTAATGGAAATGATGTTGAATATCTGTTGAATGTAGACACATAAATTTTATACCAGTAGATTGAGGCGTTTTTGAGATATCAGTTCACCTGTACGTAAAAGTAAGGATTTGAGTAAGGTAAAACTGAAATCCAATCACAGCATTGTCTTAATAGACATTTTTTAATAAACCAGAAACATAGTCAAATGTGATTCATTTACATTTATCCCAGAATCAACGAATTATAAGAATTCCATTAAAAAATGTTATATAAGGACACTCATTTAAAGACAATCAAAACCACTAAGAAAATCTTAAAGAGTTCTTATAATTTTCATAACCTTATTTTTGAGATATCCATGCCCAATACTTTTTTTATGTACTTGACTTGCACCTCTTTTAATTTGTGTGCCATATAGACTGCATATAGCACACCACTGGTGAAAGATTAGGATCATATTCACCTCATTAAGTATTTTTTCCTTGTTCAGAGTTTTCTCATTGAACCAAAGGTATCAATACCTGCATCGCATTTCTTTAAATTATGTACCAGTGAGATACATTTCTCGCAAATTGAAATATTTAAATATGTCAGAATTTCTCATTTATATTTATAGTCAATTGTTGATAACGTCTAGAGTCTTTTAATCCTCTCAGCACGGCTCTGTACTCTTTCACAACAAATTCGACATATTTCATTAGTACTGGTGTGATGACCGTCTTCAGTGTGCCTCTCCATAACCTGAACAGAACTTAAATAAGTAAATTTAAGAAATATCTAAAATTTCCGCTTAAATTCAATGAAATCAAATTAAATAAATGTCTCTTATCATCACTATCTAGTTTTATTATTGGGTTTATAAAATATCATGAAATATTCTCCTCTTTGTTGGTAACAAAAATAATTATTGAGATTCCTTTCCACACTCTCTATTCTTAAATCCCTGAATCTACATAATAAAGTATATATCATATGAAAGATAATTTTATCTACTTTTCTCTGATCCCTCACCCTTGATGGTAAAAAGTGTTGGTTTTATATTTTGAATTTTTAAATATTTCTTAAACTTATAATTTTAATATTTATTTCATAAAAAACTCTGATTATTCAAAAGAGCAAAACACAAACTTATCATTTAATGATGTAAACAAAAATAATTGCGTCTTGTAGAGGAAAAGCTGATCTTTGTATCCATATATGTTTGAAAATTATGAAAAAGATACTGCGTCCACAATAGGCTGAGAAAATTGAGTATTTTGATGAAATTTCTACTACTCTCTGCCTGAGAGAAATTCAAAGCGATGAGATTTACCTGCAGACATAATTTATTGCCAGTGCACCCTGTCTTGACAGGTGTTATCACTGTGGTTGACGGTGGATTGTTTACATTACTTGACGGTAGCCAGTGAGGGAAGAAGTAACTAAACTGAAAGTTTGGGCCCTATTTAAACGGCTGTGGGTAGCGCATCTGACCGGTAATCAGAGGGTTTCGATCCCCAGTCGAGATCGACTGATTTTTGGAGATGTTTTTTTGTTTTTCTTGTATTTTATTTCTTGCTTTGTTTGACACTTTTCATACACACTTGTTCAGTTCTTTATCTTAAAAAACGTTTGTCTCCATTTCTCACCTACAATTTCTAGTTTTAAAAAGCTTGTGATATAGGATAAGGTTGATAAAAATTCTTGTCTTTTATTACGGTCTTTCATTTCACTCGTGGTATTAAAACCCTGTATTGATGCTCGTTAATACTCGCATCATGAAATACTCGTGTATTAAGCACCGTAGTTAAAGACATTAATTATCTGATATCAAACCAGCATCGATCAACAATGTTATTGCCATTCTATTTAATGATAATTTTATCATTTTATAGATTTTAAGAGCGTGTTGGCATGTCTGAGAAGGCAGGCTTCCTCGTCCATATCTCCCTTTATCTATCTACTACAGTGTAGTCTGTCACGACCCGACCAGATTTATAGGACTGTAGTGTCGTTTAGTATCTTTTAATCTGATGAATAGTATTATATTCAATTGTGTCCACGCGAGACACTTCTTAGAACTAAGAAGAAGGGTGAATTTCCAAAATAGCCTAACTCCGTTTTTCCCATTTTGAGATATTTAGGATTATTTCCCCTAAAATTTCTCATTCGGTCTATTATTTTATTGTATTTAAATTTCAAATCCACACAAATTTAGGGCAATTGATGCTTAAAATAAAGTTTTGCATTTCAAGTTATCTCATGGATGGAAAGTGTCAAAATTTAGAAAAATCGACTTAACGAGTTTTGGAAAACCAGTCTTCAATTGTAACAGAAAAGAATGGAGAAAGGATACAACATTCATACTATTCAAAATGAGGAACGGACAAGCCCCATTGAACGTATGCGTGCAACTGGCAGAGCATTTATTTTTCATTTTGGCAAGAAAAGTTTTACATAAATTGTTAGTCAATTATGATAATTCCCAGCTGGTCAAATAGTCTCTAAATTGAAACTTCAACTAAGTGTCATGGTTAAGACATTTCAACAAATATTTTAAAGTCAAATTTTGCTAGCCAAATATTGTAAGTCAGTGTAAGGCTGAATTGATGGAAATTTTTCTGATACATATTTTTTTGCCATTCTTTAATTTGGCTCATTCACTTTCTTTGTTAAAAAATCTTGGGAATTCTGTTGGTTGTGACACAGTGCTACGTATATCTTCTTGAGCCATCCAATGAATTGCTGCCATACCTGTTCACTCTCACTCTCACTCTATCCCATGACCGGTTGGTCGTCGGGGGGACTCTCGGGATGCAGACTTCACGATTCGATGCCACTCATCACGGTCTTGGGCCTTCCTCATTAGATTGTTCCACGTCAATCCTGTCCAATCTTTTATGTTATCCTGCCATACTTTCCTCTGTCTTCCTCTTCTTCGGCAGCCTTCTACTGTGCCATGCAATATTGTCTTGCATAAGCGTTCGTGTCTTACGAGGTGACCAAACCAAGACAATTTTCTTCACTTTACCATTGCAAGAAGTGGTTGTTGCCTTCCTGCCAGTTCTTTTACTTCGTCCAGAGCACTTACATGTTCCAAATATTATATTTTAAATAGTTTTCGGTAGCTTTTGAGCTGGAATGCGCGAACTCTCCTTTCTGTGTCAGCATTCAGGGTCCAGCCTCACAACCATAGAGGAGTACAGACAGTACGAGAGATCTAAATAGTTTAAGCTTTGTCTTGAAGTTTATGTTGCTTTTCCAGAAGCTATTAAGTCTTACCATTGCTGCAGTAGCCATCCCCAGTCTAGCTTTTATTTCTGACGTGCTTTTTCCGTCATCAGTGAACAGCACTCCAAGGTATTTGAAAGATGTTACCTCTTGAAAAGTTTCACCATTCACGACAATTTGTGTTCTAGTATTGTCTTGGCTGTTCACTAGGATTTGGGATTTGGAAGTGTTGATCTCCATGCCATATCTTGATGCCGCTTGGTGTAAATGGTCAGTAAGTTCTGGCAACTCTAGTTCACTGATAGGCAATAAGGTCTATATCATCTGCAAACCGCAGGTTGCATAATTGTCTGCCACCTATAGAGACTATAGGTTGGTGATACTGTAATGCTTCTTGCTTTACCTGTTCAAGATATATATTGAATAAGGTTGGGGACAGTATGCAGCCATGTCTGACACCAACAGATGCTTTTAAAAAGTGTCCCAGTTGGTTATCACACAAAACAGCACTAGAATCTTGTTCATACAAAGCTTCCATTGTTTGGATGAGTCCTTCATCAAAGTCGAAGTTTCCTAGAATGTTCCAAAGGCCATCGTGCCACACTCTGTCAAATGCCTTTTTGAAATCAATGAAATTATAATATAAAACTGTTTGGTGTTGGAGACTTTTCTCAGGGAGGATGCGGCTATTGAACACCTGCTGGACTGTGCTCCTGCCTGCTCTGAACCCATCCTGTTCCTCTGCAAGTATCTCTTCTGATTTGGTTTTGATGCGGTTTAGGTTGATGAGTCACATTACTTTACTGCGGTGGAGTGAATAGAAAAGTGCCAGAAGACAATAGAGAATTAAAAAATTTCGCGGCGGTGATGGGGTTTGAACCTGCGACCTTATTGGTACGACAACTCCGCCTGGTGAGAGCGTGACTCTACCGTATGAGCTATCCACGAATCCAAAAAAAATCGTATCAAACTCAGGTCATTCATTCCTAGAGCTCTCTCTCACCGACTACTGGAGACCGCGGGTCCAACACACAGCCATCGCGAAGTTACCTGGCCAGCAGTTAAGCTCGCAGGTTCAAACCCCATCACCGCCGCGAAATTTTTTATTCTCTATTGTCTTCTGGCACTTTTCTATTCACTTCATCTCTTGTTGTTACCAACATAAGTGCCTGCTCCACTCACTTTTCTGAATAAAAAATTTACTGCGGTGGCTGATTGTTCTATAATTATAGCATTTTCTCAAGTTTCCCTTTATTTGGTAGTGGTGCAAATTTTAGGCCAAGTTTTCTGCTCCAGTATTTTCTGACATAGAAGAATTTTTATTGCTTGCACTGTTTGCTACCCACCATATTTTATAAAGTTCTGCTGGTATGTTGTCTATTCCAGGTGATTTATTGCAACTTAGGCTCTTAATTGCGTTCTCAATTTCTTCATTCAGGATTGATGGCGTATGGTCTATTTCTTTTTGTTCCACTCCTGTACTTACCACTGTATTGTCTGTTTCAAGCTCTACATTGTAAAGGCCATCACAGCATTCTGTCCATCTGTTCAAAACATCTTGTTTGTTGGTCAGTAAGGTTCCATTTTCATCTTCTATTACATTAGATTTGGCATTGTGTGTATTTGTAAGCATTTTCAATGTGCTATACGCTTATCTTAGGTTTCCATCGCATCTCATACTTATGTCGATACCAAAACATTGGTCATCTATCCATATCTCGTTTGCCTTAAGCATGTAATTTCTCACTTCCCTATTACTTTCCTGATATCTTGCCATCGCTTCTTCGTTTTGATGTTTATGTGTCCTACATTCACTTATTCTGTCGCATAACTCAAGAACTTCGTTGGTCACCCAGGGTCGTCTTATCTTCCTTCTGTGTCCAATGACTTTCTCTGCTGTTGAGTGGAGTACATCATTTATGCTCCCAGTTAGCGAGTCTATATCATTGTCTATTAAACTTAGGGCAGCAAATTTACCATCAACGTCAGCTTCAAAAATTTCAGCAACTGTTGGATCTTTCAGTTTCTCGACACCAAACCTCAGTCTAGCTTTTGCAGCATCACGTTTTGATTGA
>NC_088363.1:83088152-83133152 GCF_034508935.2 Berghia stephanieae
GTTCACATAATAATTTCCTTTTTATATATTAATTCATTGTTTATGTATGTTATTTTTTCTCATAAATCATTTAATCTATCTAAATAGATACCAGCAACCAGCAATAAGGCAAGAACTCAAATTTTCCCATTTATCAAATTACCAACTTCGAAGTCAAATAAAACTGCTTTCCCCATCTTTACAGTCCAAGCGTTTCTTTTCTTTTCTCTCTTTTTTTCGTATTAGATTCAGATCTCTTTTTCAACTATCAGTTCCCTTCTGCCCATCCAAAATAAGATTTTCGTGCTTTTTTAATTTTTTTTTTTTTTTTTTAATTTATGAGATTCAAATTATCCTGCCGGATGATATTATAGCCAGAGGAAAAAGACAAGACGAAGGGCGAGAAAGTGGAGACGTGGGATATGGCGATAATAGAAAGCGTAACATGGCCTCACGATGCGTGGTACTCAGGTGTCTTTTGTGATGTATTGTCTTGGGGTCTTTTGTAGATTGTACTATTGTGGACAAGTCCTTTTGTCCGGCGCTGGTCGGTCGTGTCTTGGTCCTTCAACACGTCTTCTCCCCAATGCTCCAATGCTGGACTGGTCACGTAGAATTGTGTTTTATCAAAGGTTGTTTAAAAATCAATGAAAAGATAAAATATGGACAACTCTCTCTCTCTCTCTCTATCTCTCTCTCTCTCTCTCTCTCTCTCTCTCTCTCTCTCTCTGTCTCTGTCTCTGTCTGTGATCAGATAATTAGATAGCCCTAGATATTCCTATATTGTGAGTCAATAAAATGTATAGTAAAATAAAGGGAGAACTATTGACTCAAATAACAGATAGAACACAAATTAGCAACTTTCGGCATTTATAGCCTTATTCGGGTAAAAGAAGATAAGAAAAGGAAATATATTATATTACAGTTTAGTAAATGAGAAAAAGAGAGTTAGAAAAGATAACATTATAGGTAAAAATAAGTGTGTGTGCTTGCGCGTGCGCGCGCGCGGGAATGAGAGAGGGGACACAGAGAGAGCGAGAGAGAGAGAGAGAGTGTGTGTGTGTGTGTGTGTGTGAGAGAGAGAGAGAGAGAGAGAGAGAGAGAGAGAGAGAGAGAGAGAGAGAGAAAGAGAGAGAGAGAGTAGTATATCACACGAAATTAAAACGATATAAATCAGACTGAGAGAGGGTTTATTTAAGAAATCGAGATGGCGATAGTGTATTTATTGACCCCTTTCTCCCTTTGCGTAAAAAAAAATATAATTATTATGATAATTTATCCACACAACTAGTCTTTTAAATATCGATCGATTTATATGACCCTCATCTTGCCAAAAATCTCTAACCTGTGACCTCACGAAGTCCAAAGTTTGAGAGATTATGCCAAGATGAGGGCAATTTTTTAAAAATCGATTTTTGAAGGACACGCTTTCAGGCAATTTTTATTTTCAGAGTAAAGCAGTTAACTGGTTAGGTAAGATGCCCAAAATGAAGAAATGTGACCCACCCGACGTAACTTATTTGCAGGTCTGTTACCCCAAATAGTTATGCGCTCTTTGTTTTAATAGAAATACATTCATACTAACGCATTGTCTATTGCAAAAAAATGTTAAACCAAGCCCGTAATCGCGTTATGTTATCAAACCTACCAATGAGTGCACGCATATTGGTTATTCTTGTTTTATGTCGAAATAAAATTATGAGGATAATTGAGTTTAAGGTAAAAACAGTCAGGATAAGGAAAGTTTGTTTTTTTCTGGGGTTTAAGATTTAAGATTCCATATTGAATGCATTTATTTAACTTAAATAATAATGAATTAATGTTTGATTCATCCCGGCATAATACTGCTAGAAGGCAATTAGCATGGTCACCTATATTAAAAAAATAAAGATCTGAAAAGTGTGTCTGAAACAGTGCCAGTCAGGGCAAAATGTCTTCACCGAACGAATCAGTTACTGCTGATTCTCCGTCCCATCCTCGTCCGCTCTTTCTATTTATTTTCAAGTAATTCTAACACGTCGAGGTTATTCACTACGTGAGATATATATATATATATATATATATATATATATATATATATATATATATATTATATACAGGGGCGTGGCTATATTGGTTGATTTGGTGCCTGGCACCGCATCCATATTTTAAAAATGGAGTACAGCATTTTTTTAAAATAATAAAACCGAGAAATTGTAAATACCACCTCTTACTTCTTTGAGTATCAACATTTTTTGTTTAATATTTTTCTTCTTTCTTTTGTATTTACAAATATAGCACGTTTTAAGTAATTTTCTTCTTATTCTGGCACCACCTTATACTGTAAGCACGCCACGCCACTGTATATATATATATATATATATATATATATATATATATATATATATATAGCTTTGATATCATTACATCTCATTCTCTCTCTCTCTCTCTCTCTCTCTCTCTCTCTCTCTCTCTCTCTCTCTCTCTCTCTCTCTCTTCCATTGCACACACACACACACACAAACACACACACATACAAACACACACACAAATTTTCGCCATTATTATTATGACAATCTAATATAAACATATATGTATTTTGTGTTTACTTGAAAAGGGCCAAATGCCGAAACGTCGTTTGTTTTGTGTTGTTCATTCATGAGTCAGATTTACTACCTTTATCTCCATTTTATTGTCTCATTTAGACAACTCTATTAATCAGACAGGAAACTTCATTCATACACATACAGTAAGGCCAACATATTCGATAGAGCCAGGGTAGTGAACACTTACATCATTCCAAAAATCTTTTATTACATCAAAATCGTAGAGAGTCAGGATAGTGAACACTCATATCATTCCACAAATCTTATATTACATCAAAATCGTAGAGAGTCAGGGTAGTGAACACTTACATCATTCCAAAAATCTTTTATTACATCAAAATCGTAGAGAGTCAGGATAGTGAACACTCATATCATTCCACAAATCTTATATTACATCAAAATCTTCAAACCTCCGTACACCACAATAAGCACATTAAAAAGACACATAGACACATGTGTACTATACGCAACACCCATTCCACACTAAATACTGACTCACAGAATCGGGCAGCACAAGACTAAAATGTAGAACTTTAGATACAGCTAGGATCAGATACATTATGTTGCGCGCTTTATCGAACACAAAATGTAGAACATTTATTTCACACACTGCATTAAAACAAAAACACTGATTAGATCCACAATCAACACAATGCACAAAACAATACGACAACACATACATGACATGCAGAAACAGCCTTTAGACACCATATTATTATCCCTAAAACAGACAACGCAACACACGAAATAACATACACATTCTAGCAGCAGGAAGACAAGCGATATGGACAGCATAGACAGGTTTAGTACACGGACAAAACACCACTGGCACTTAACATAATACAGAAGAAATATAAAAGCGATTTAGATAAAGGGATAACATGGAACAAATGTACGGGTGTTTCTTTTTACGAAACCCAACAAAGTTATGGGAAGTAGGAAGCAGTGGGGAGTGAACCTGGGACTCAGGGAAGTGTCCACCATTGGGGAGTGAACCGGGAACTGGGTTTCGGTGGGATTCGTAAAAAAAAAAGCAATTGGTTTTTACGAAACCCGACGAAACCCGACAATATCCGACAAATTTATGGGCAGTAGGCAACAGTGGATAGTGAACCTGATACTCCGGAAGTGTACACCATTGAGCAATTACTTTTTTATGAAACCCGCCGAAATCTTCTGAAAACGATAGTCTCAGGTTCACTCCCCACTGGTGCACACTTCCCTGTCCCGGGTTTACTCCCCCACTGCTGCCTACTTCCCATAACTTTGTCGGGTTTCGGCGGTTTTTGTAAAAAAGAAACACCGCAAATATACTGACCTAAGAACACAATTCAGATACATAACCTACGACCATACTTTATAATTCCTTTCTCCATCCTCACATTTTGACCCTACACCTCCCCCCCCCCCCCCCCCCCCCCCACCACCGGGTTAACAATTATTATGGGTCCTATTAATTGCCGTCCGGAGGCCTAGGGAAGCCGTCCGGAGGTCATCTAAAGCATTTTCAAGCCATACGGGGGCCCTCAGAGCTGTACGTAGCTTTTCAGAAGTCGTCCGAAAGGGAGGCCTTCCGAAAGCTCCTAGTACTGACAATCTTAAAATCGGTTACAACTCATTGCCGTCCGGAGCCATCAGGATGCCTAGGGAAGCCGTCCGGAGGTCATCTAGAGCATTCAAGGCCACACAGCGCAGAGGCAGGTGATTGAACTCGGTACCTTTCGCATATTATTATTATTATTATTATTATTATTATTATTATTATTATTATTATTATTATATTATTATTATTATATTTATTATTATTATATTATTATATTATTATTATATTATTATTATATTATTATTATTATTATTATTATTATTATTATTATTATTATTATTATTATTAATATTATTATTATATCATATATATATTATTATTATTTATTATTATTATTATTATTATTATTATTATTATTATTATTATTATCATTATTATTATTATTATTATCATCATCATCATCATTATTATTAATATTATTATTATTATTATTACTATTATTATTATTATTATTATTATTATTATTATTATTATTATTATTATTATTTATTATCATTATTATTATTATCATCATCATCATCATCATCATCATATATTATTATTATTATTATTATTATTATTATTATTATTATTATTATTATTATCATTATTATTATTATTATTATTATCATTATTATTATTATTATTATTATTATTATTATTATTATTATTATTATTATTATTATTATTATTATTATTATATTATTATTATCATTATTATTATTATATATTATTATTATTATTATTATTATTATTATCATCATCATCATCATCATCATCATTATTATTATTATTACTATTATTATTAGTAGTAGTAGTAGTAGTAGTAGTAGTAGTAGTAGTAGTAGTAGTAGTAGTAGTAGTAGTAGTAGTAGTAGTAGTAGTGTTATTGTTATTATTATTATTATTATTATTATTATTATTATTATTATTATTATTATTATTATTATCATAAATCATCATCATCATCATCATAATCCAGTGATGAAAATGCGTGTTATAAATGTCATTTATTAATATTATTATTATTATTAGTAGTAGTAGTAGTAGTAGTAGTAGTAGTAGTAGTATAGTATTGGTAGTAGTAGTAGTAGTAGTATAGTAGTAGTAGTAGTAGTAGTAGTAGTAGTAGTAGATAGTAGTAGTAGTAGTAGTAGTATAGTAGTATTATTATTATTATAAATAATAATATTACTAGTATTTTTATTATTAATAATACTTTTATTATATTGTATATTATTATTATTATTATTATTATTATTATTATTATTATTATTATTATTATTATTATTATTATTATTATTATTATTATTATTATTACTATATTATTATTATCATCATCATCATCATCATCATCATTAATAATTAGATAAAACAAATAAATAAAATTTCCTTCATTAATCCCATACGGGAAATGTGTCTCTGGGCTCTATTTCAAGGGAAGACCGGAATAATCAAGTGCACGACCGCATTTGGGCTAGGGCGAGGTGACTTGCTCAAGGCCACACAACGTAGCGGCGGGTGATTGAACTCGGTACCTTTCGAGTACGAACCAAAGGCTGAACAACTGAGCCACGATTATTATTATTATTATTATTATTATTATTATTATTATTATTAGTAGTAGTAGTAGTAGTAGTAGTAGTAGTAGTAGTAGTAGTAGTAGTAGTAGTAGTAGTAGTAGTAGTAGTAGTAGTAATAATAATAATACACATTTATACAGCGCTCATTCTCGTGTAAAACACAAGCTCTGGGCACTTTACAATATAAATTATCAATTTTAAGGATTCATAGAGTCAATAAAAAGAAATACAGTAAAAATGTGTCTTGAGATTCTTTTTAAAGGTAGATAGGTAAAGACTTACACTCCCTCAGACCACGTGGTAGTTCATTCCAAATCTTGGGGCCGAAACAAGCAAACGATCTATCACCAAATTTTGTTCTTGATCTTTTTTCCGAAATTTTCGTTTGGTCATTACATGATCTAAGAGTGTAATTTTCAAATTTACAATTTACACATGACCACGTGATATGTGAGATATGCCGGTGCTATATCAGTCAAACACTTATAAACAAGACACGCTGCTTTGTAATATGTGCGCTTTTCAATGGGCAACCAGTGGAGAGAGGCCAACAAAGGGGTTGCATGATCAAATTTTTTTTGCCAAAAACTAATCTTGCAGCACTGTTTTGCAGTAGTTGTAATTGTTTAATAGAAGCCTGAGGCAATTTGACAAGCAGGGAGTTACAAATTGTTCACAGTCTTTGAAACTTTGATCTTTTCACCCCCAATCAACACCTCAAGAACATCATCCACCTTCAACTGCCCTCTATTTCCCACAATCATCACTTCTGTTTTTGACTCATTCATTTTAAACTTGTTTGCATCCATCCACTCTTTTACATCCGTCACACATTCTTCCACGCGTTTCACAATATTTTCGAGATTTTTAGTTTTATCAGTAGCATAAAGTTGCGTAGAGATGATAGCGCAGCCCATGACCAGTGATGACATTAGATAATGGAGAAGTATACAAAACAAAAAGAATTGGACCCAAAACAGAGCCTTGAGGAACACCAAAAGACAATGTATGTTGACGAGAAAGTTTATCTAAAATCATAACCTGTTGCTTTCTGCCATCTAAATAAGATTCAAACCACTGCAAGACAGTCCCAGACAAGCCAAAAGTTATATTAAGTCGTTTAATGAGAATACCGTGATCAATAGGATCAAACGCCGCCGAAAGGTCTAACAATGTCAGAAGAGAAACAGAACCTTTATCTAAAACATCAAGCAAATCACTCGCAACACAGCACAGAGCAGTTTCTTTGCTGTGGTAAGAACGATAAGCTGACTGAAATTTTTCCCATAGATTGTTTTCATGGAGATGTTGTGAAAGACGTCTGAGTACAACTTTTTCAAGGATTTTAGAAAGAAATGGCAGATTTGAGACGGGGCGGTAGTTACTAATGTCATTTACATCGAGGTTTTGCTTTTTATGAGAGGCTTTACAATTGCATGTTTATAGATATCTGGGATAAGTGACTGATTTATAATATGAGTTATGCAAGGTAACAATTCAGGAAGACATAATTTCAAAATATTAGTTGGTAAAGGATCTAAATCACATGACTTCGAGGAAGATGAACAAATTATTTTAGAAATCTCTTCTTCAGTTGTTTCTTTAAAACAAGAGAGTCCCTGTGAACCCGAAAAGGGTGGAAATTTATATCTTCATTTTGCACGAGGTCCAAATTGTTCCGAATTTTCGATATTTTTCCCGAAAAGAAATCTGAAAATGCATCCGGCTGTTTTTCTACCGGGATATTAGTGGGTAGACACATGCCCTTTTCTTCTCCTAAAAGTTCCTTTGAAACAAATAAAAATTCCTTAGTGTCCCTCACTGATGATAGTTTCGTGTTATAATAGTTTCTTTTTGCTCTTTTGCAGGTGGTTTTATACTTATGCTTTTTTGCTATATATTTCAGCCGGTCAATCTCAAGGCCCGATTTTCTCCACGATGCCTCAGCGTTCCTCTTTTCCCTTTTGGCAATTTTTTCACTCTGGTTAAACCACGGAGACGGTTTCCTGGAATTTATTATTCTAGTTGTCTTTGGCGCATGCCTGTCGATGACGTTGCGCATTACGTCGTCCGTTTTCTGTGCCGATGGTATATCCATTCTTCCTAGTTCCTCTGACAGATTGTTTTTGAAGGAACTAATGTCTATTCTTTTAGTATCCCTAGACACTATCTTGACTTTCTTTGCTTTCTCTTTGATGCATTTGAGAGTTGAAAGAATCAGATTGTGGTCTGAAATTTCTTTTTTGATGATTTTTAATTGATTCAACAAGCGAGGGTGTATCAGTGATGAACCAGTCCAAGATGTGCCCCGATCTTTGAGTTGGAGAGGTCACTAACTGAGTCAGGCCATGTTCATTCAGCATATTTTTTATAATTTTAACGAGACTATTCTTATCAACATCAAACTGAATATTCAAATCGCCGATAAAATCTTTTCGCTTATTTGATGTGTCTTTTGATACAAAATCAGAAAATTCGTCAGCAAAATCATTGTGTCTCAGTTTCTTCTTTTTGCTTGGGAGTGGTCTGTAGATACAAGTGATTAAAAATGAAATTTGAGGGTAGGTCAATGTGGTTTGGACACACTCAAAACTTTTGGACGAAATTTGCCTGTTTTGTATTTTAGACGAAAGAGCGTGTTTGTATATGATGGCGATCCCCCCTCCTGATCGTCCATTTCTTGGGAACGATTCCATCTTGTAGCCGGGAGGTGTCATTTCTTTCATTATAGGTTCATCACCGAACTGATGCAACCATGATTCAGTTATATATAGAATATCGATATCGTGTTGATCTATGACATCGATTATATCGAATGTCTTGTTTCTCGATGAATGTGCGTTAATATGGCCAATACAAATATTATGATTTCCATGACTTGGTCTTGTGTCATTTGTCAATATTTTTGTTAACGTCTGTGGTGGTCGAGTTGAACGATGACAGTTCACTGGACGTCGCGGGACTGTTGTTTCAATAACGTGTTGTTTACGTCGACCACCCCGTTTACAGACAATCTTTTGTTGATTGTAATGGTGTTCAAGTAGTAGTAGTAGTAGTAGTAGTAGTAGTAGTAGTAGTAGTAGTAGTAGTAGTAGTAGTAGTAGTAGTAGTAATAGCAGTAGTAGTAGTTCTAGTAGTAGTAGTAGTAGTAGTAGTGGTAGTAGTACTAGTAGTAGTAGTAGTAGTAGTAGTAGTAGTAGTAGTAGTAGTAGTAGTAGTAGTAGTAGTAGTAGTAGTAGTAGTAGTAGTAGTAGTAGTAATATTGTTATCATTATCATTATTATTATTATTACTATTATTATTATCAATTTTATTATTATTATTATTATTATTATTATTAATATAATAATAATAATAATAATAATAATAATAATAATAATAATAATAATAAAATAATAATAATAATAATAATAATGTGTGTGTGTAATATATATCTATTGGGGGATCAACATTGTTCCGAACAGCCAATGCTAAATTTTTATCATCGAGCACAGAATTACAAGCAAATCTAAAATTATACAACTATTTTTCACAGACTAATATACGAGTAACTTACAAATCTTCTTTCAGGCTAATTCTATGATCTGTTGAGTCAAATTAATACAAAGAAAATCTGCTGGGTCGTAATACCCAGTCCTTTTGTTTTTTACTTTCATTGTGAGTATAATTTATTCTATGACATTCTAGCATATCCACAACAAAAATTGATGATATAATTTTAAATATCTTTAATACTATCAAGTATTGATAATCCTTCTAATCTATTCTTTTAAATAATAGGGTTGGTATCAACATTGTTCCGTAACGTCAACGTTAAAACTCTACCATTGAGCACAGAATTACCGGTAAATCTAAATATACAATACTGTAGTATAATAAGTATAATAGATAAGCGACTTTTGCTAATTATCTTTTTTCTCCGCAAATATTGTGGGCTCTACTCTCTCTCTCTCTCTCTCTCTCTCTCTCTCTCTCTCTCTCTCTCTCTCTCTCTCTCTCTCTCTCTCTCTCTCTTTATATATATATATATATATATATATATATATATATATATATATTATAATATATATATATATATATATGTGTGTGTGTGTGTGTGTGTGTGAATGTTTGTGTGTGTATATATGTGTATGTGTGTATGTATATATATATATATATATATATATATATATATATATTCGTATACATCTATATATATATATATATATATATATATATATATATATGACGAAAAGACCCCCACAATAACGTTATGTACCCTCTCTCGCTCCATCAAGATTATATACCCCAACACAACAACTCTCTCTCTCTCTCTCTCTCTCTCTCTCTCTCTCTCTCTCTCTCTCTCTCTCAAGATAAGCTCCTCCCTCCGTCTGAGATGATAGCAAAAGAGGGCCAAGCTAAACCCACCCCCACTTCTCATGGTCTCGATTTTCGGCCCATCAAGCAGAACACGTTTTATTAATGGCATCTGAGGTCAAACCCGTTAACCAATCAAAGCAAAGCCGGTCAAATTTTGGTTGACCTCTCCCCTCTTTTAGTACAACAAATCTTGTTTTGAGGACAAGACTATCCTCCGACAGACAACCTTTATACATTTTGGTCAGAAAACATTTTCTTCATATTATATCAATATTTTTTTAACAGCAATTTGTCAACAATGATTTAGCACTGGGCTTCAAAGAAATCTTAGATTTAAACTATTTTGACAAGTTCAGATCATTTTAATCTATCGTTGTACAAAAGTAAAATAAATTGTAAAAACGACTTTTGTCAGGGCACGGATAAAGTGGCCAATACAAAAAATGATAACAATAGTATTCCCAGCCTCGCTAGTTGTCCTTCCTCATAATATCCCAATCACGTGGTCATAAAGATAAAAGCAGACTCCAGAAAACCCCTCCCCCTTTCCAAAGGTCACGCATGCCAATTAATGAAAGGAAGAGACTCATTAGACCACCTGGGATCTTTAGGATATTCTTATTGGTCAGCCGCTTGCACAAATCTCAGGTCACTATCAATTACACAAGAACAAGCACAAAATATCGCGGCCAGTTTTTAAATTAGATTCTGACGACTGACAATAACTGAGGATATTTTTTTGTATTAAAGGAGCTTTAGGCATAATAACTGTCTCAATTCGGCGTCTTAAAACTGTGACACAAAAGTGGGGAAATCTTTTGTAAAGTCAAAGAATGATGTTATTGTGACCAAACGACCAATCGGAAAGGAAATATCCTTTCTAAACTTGGTGGCACTCCCGACCTAGTTATAATAAATTATTTTTTTAATCTTCAATTTTTGGGTTTTCATATTTTCTTTTCAACTTGTTACAACTTTCGGATTGAGTGGTAGTTGTGCTAGCGGGCAAGTCGATGCTATTTAAGACGCTGGACTCTTTCAAAACAACATCAGAATATGACTGGAACTGGACAAGACACCTCAACTGGCACGGCCAAGGTATTGTTAAGTGTTGTATCATCATCATCATCATCATCATCATCATCATCATCATCATCATCATCATCATCATCTTCATCATCATCATCATCATCATCATCATTATATCATCATCATCATTATCATCATCATCATCTTCATCATCATCATCATCATTACCATCAATTTCATTTATTGAAAGTTGTAGATATGTCAAGACCAAGGGATTCAGTGACCATTGATAGTTAAATGCGACATTACGTTCCTTGGATTTTGTAAATTCAACATTCAACAATGGAATAATCTTTTTGTGATACCTTGATAGGATTTTTGTGTTGGTGGTTCAGTGTCATAGTGTATAATCGTAAAAAAAAAACATAATATCAAGCAGTGTTGATCGTGGTCATTGGCCGAATGGGAAATATCGCTAAACGGTAGCCTTGGTGTTGTATCCTTGGATAAGGCATTTTATACTCATTATTTAGTTCGATTTAGGTCTGAATTGGTATTGGCTATAAGGTAGTGACGCATATTGTTGTAGGTACCTGAAAGGAGACCAGCTCTTTATGAAATTCAATTTTAATTCGTGTAATATTACATTTAATTGCTTATTTATTCATTTAACTATTCATTTATTCATATCTTGATTTATTTATTTATTTATTTATTTATTTATTTATTCGTTTATTATTTAATTATTTATCTATTTATTTAAAATGATGTGTCGGAGGAATACAATACAGTAAGTATTATCGTGCGCATTTTGTTGTTGTTATTGTTGTTGTTATGTAGCGCTACTATCTTGAGTAAAGAACACGAACTAAATTAGATCCGGGCTGGGTGCACTCTAAAATAACGTCTGATAACCGAAGATATTACCGATTTGATCATTGTTGCAATGGACAATATATTGCCATATTTATATTGTATTTCCATTACAACAACAATAATTATAATAATAATAATAATAATAAATAATAATAATAATAATAATAATAATATATAATAATAATAATAATAATAATATAATAATAATAATAATAATAATAATAATAATAGTAATAATTATTATTATTATTATTATTATTATTATTATTATTATTATTATTATTATTATTATTATTATTATTATTCATTATTTATATTATTATTATTATTATTATTATTATTTATTATCATTAATTATTATTATTATTATTAGTATTATTATTATTATATTAGCATTATTATTATTATTATTATATTATTATTATATATTATTATTATTATTTTTATATATTATAATTGATAACAATAAATTAATATAATAATATAATAATGATAATAATAATAATAATAATAATAATATAATAATAATAATAATAAATATATAATAATTAATAATAATAATAATAATAATAATAATAATAATAATAATAATAATAAATCATATATATAGTGGTCAACTTCCACATAAATGCTCATTCTTTGACAATTTTGAGAATACAAATGAAGAAACAAACACATACACATGAAAACAAACTCAATCACAGATACATTTACATTCATACACGAACATACACATACATGCTTGCACCAATATTACTCACTAACATTAGTAACTTATTCTAACGAAAGACATTTGAATTGATATATTTCAAAACAAAAACAAAAACAAAACAAACAAAAATAATAGATAAATAAAAAGTTCAGTTATACAGTGGAAATTGTCAGTCTGAATTTAATGTCAAAACTGGAATAAAATTAAATTAAAATTAAAATTAGATTTAAGGCGTATTCTTTGAACGAAACTATTTGTAAGTTCTTGAAAAAAGTTCTGTCTTAAGCTATTTTTTGAAAGACTGACTATCCCTAATTATTTTTACATCTGGGAGAGCGCATTCCACAAGATGGGGCCACTAACAGAACAAGACATTACTATGGGATAATCTGGTTTTGGGGGCGATTAAGAGAGTCTTCAGATGACTTTAGTGGCCGTGTTGGATTATAATATTGACTTAAATCCATGAGGTACACTGGAGCTTGATTATTTATGCATTTATGAACAATAATACAAGTTTTAAAAACAATTCTTTTACTAACTGACAACCAATGGAGATTATATAGAATCTCTTTTGCAGGGTCATTCGATTTCAATCAGTTTTGCGGCTCTGTTTTGAATATTTTGCAAACGTTGTATCATTTTTGCCGGCGCATTTAAAAGCAATGAATTACAGTAGTCATACCTGCTGGTGGCCAAAGCATGAACAAAAATTTGTGTAGTGCTCTCATCAAGAAGATTTCGAATTTTGCCAATATTTCTTAAGTGATAAAAGCAAGATTGGCAGGTTTTTGTTATGTGATTCTGCATTGAAGCATCAGAATCAAAGAATGAGCCAAGATTTCTTATAGTTGCAGTTTGCCCTATCTTCAAATTTGAGTCGCATAATATGTCAATATTGTCAAGATTTTTTTCCCTTTGCTTATTGGTGCCAATCAATAAAATTTCTGTCTTAGAAACATTTAATTTTAGTTTATTTTCTAACAACCAAGTCTTAATTGCTAAGCAACACCCTTCAATATTTAATATCAGTGTCTGTTCTTGTCCTGGATTAAAAACGGAATATAGTTGCGTGTCATCGGCGTATAGATGGTAGTTAATACTGAATGATTCGATGGTGTACGTCAATGGTTCAGTATAGAGAGAAAACAGGAGTGTCCCAAAATAGAGCCCCGAGGGACACCTTAATGGGGTCCTGATATAATTTGTCCATTAGGTGAGTCGATTTGAACGGATTGTTTTCCATTTTTAAGGTGGACCGAAATATTTTTCAAATGAGTCCCATTCATTTCAAAGTGTTTCTGTAATCGCTGAATTAATTTGTTTTGATCGACTGTGTCGAAGGCCGCACTGAGGTCTAGCAACACCAACAACACACATAATTTACCCTGGTCCATAGAATTAATTATGTCATTGCGGACACGTAACAGAGCGGATTTTGTGCTGTGTCCAGTACAGTCTGGAAAACTGACAGCATATTATGCGTCGTCAGAAAGTCATTCAATCTTTTTGCTTCAAGTTTTTCGATGAGTTTGGAAACGAATTGCAGATTGGAAAATGGTCGGAAATTTCCGATGTGATTGGGATCCAGTGACGATTTCTTTAACAAAGGCCGTACCATGGCATGTTTTAATATAATATCTGGAAAATCGCCGTTTTTTAGGCTTGCGTTGACAATTGACATGATTGACGGCGCGAGCAGTTCTTTGAAATTTTTAATCAGCCAAGTCGGAACAATATCGAGAGAACACGTTTTACTTGGGGTGACTGATAATATTTGAATTTTGAAATTTTTCGGATGCAGGATCAAAGTATGATAGTTTTTTGTTACTTTGATTATCTTGTGAAATTATTGCGCTTTGCGCTTCTTGACTATCGAGGTCATGATGTATCATTGCAACTTTGTCAACAAAGAAAGTTGAAAATGTTTCGGCCAGTTGTTGTGGGCAGTTTGACGTGGGTAGTTTTGATACCGATGGCTCAGTTCTTATCATACCATTTATTAATTTAAACATCCCTTTCGAATCTTTTTTTTTTTTGTGTGTTTGTTATGGCATTCGTCATGTGGTTTTGTTTATATTCCGAAATTAATTGATTCGTCAATCGTTTGGTAGCTTTGTAGATTTGTCTGTCTTCGTCTAATCCAGAAGATCTCCATTTTTTCTCTGCTCGTCTGCGCCGGTGTTTCGCTTTTCTAATATCTTCATTGAACCAGTCGGTGTTGGTCCTGATGGTGATGGCTTTAGATTCTAGCCGTGCAAATGTATCCAAAATAGATAGCAAAGTTTTTTTTTCAAAAATTCTTAATTTTTCAATGACGCTATTTCATTTGGTAACTTTGTGATATCGGATTTATATATTTCCTGTCTCAATTGTTCCATGTCAATGGTTTTGGCTTTACGGGCGACTATTTTTCTTTTAATTGGCTTTGATTTTACGTATTTCAAATTGCAGATTATTACGCTCTGGTCTGCAGGACCATCATGGTCTACAGCTACAGACGAAATATCCCTTCTCATGTGTCGGTTCATTTATGCGTTGTTGTAGGTTTAGTGATTTTAAATTTTGAATAAACTGTTTTCCGTACGAATCGATTTTATTATCGACATGGATGTTAAAATCGCCTACGATCAAAAGTTTGGAGTTTTGAAGGACCAAAATAGTAGTCAAATCGTGAAAATCCTGTAAAAATATTGGCAACGCTCTTGCTTGGTATTCGATAGACTCACACCATCTTATAATGTTGACAATCGATCGTGACGTCAATTGTTAGATGTTAGAATGAATCGTACATGTCACTTTCGATATTTTTTATGGCGAAGTCACTTTGGTAAATTATTAATATTATTAATAAGCCTATGACATTTTGGGTTATCAGACCTTCAAATATGTCGGGTCCGGGATTCAAGCCAACGATGAGGCACTTCCGTGTATCCCCGTATGATAGGTATTTTGCCCACTCTGTCCGCCTAGTTATGATTGAGTAGCTTGCCCTGTTAGGTCAAGTGGAAATTTATTAGTTTGCGAAAAGCTATCATCCTGCCTGTCAAAAGGGAAGCAATCAATGGTTACTGTCAGTCTAACTCTGCAGTAGCTTGGTTAAATACTGGATTCAGTGACCGTATGGTTTTGAAGGAGGATACTTTTTTTGTTGTTGTTGTCCTGAAATTCAATAACTTTATTTAAATCAGCGTGACTTTACATGATTTGATAAACAATATGTCAACAATATCGGCTTTTATTCTTTAATTAATAATAATGATAATAATAATAGTGACCACATAGTGGTCAAACAAGGTGAAATTGTGGTTAAATTCAGAACTATTATAATATCAAGAATTTGATAACTTGCAAATAACCAAAAAAAAACTTTAATAAGATCGAAATACATCAGCTAAAAGAATTAATTCAATTCATACATCATTTCAATGAGTTATTGCCCTTTATTTACGTCTTCTTTCTAAAAAGAGCACGATTTTCTGGAATATCACTTAAACTGTTAAGAAAATTATAACGTGTAAAGATAACAAATAACAGCTCATGCAGAGACTAACATTATTTCCAAATTGCAAATAAATCGATCATGGTTAATAGAGTTATCACCCATTGAATTCTGTTACTAAAAATAGAACTCAAAAGGTAATAGGAAATCTATGCACTCTTAAGAGCAAAATAAAGTCCGGTTATGTGGCTTTAGGCTCTATACAAAAAAATCTTAGCTCTATAACAAAATTCATATGAGTTATCGCCCTTTTTCACATTGGGAAAAAAATATAATATTAAAACAAGCGTGTATTTGTGAAACATCTAGAAAGGTGTTGATAAAACATTACTTTTCAATAAAAAATATGCGAAACTCAATAAGTTAAAAATAATTTGTAGAACACAGCTAACTCAGATGATATTCAATGGAGTTATCGCCCATTAAAGCTTGTAACTAATTATAATGCTCGTAGGCTATTAGGAAATCAAAACTAGTCAAATAATAAAATATATTGTTGATTTGTTTTGAATTGGAATACAAAAATCTTAGGTATCTTGTCTCAATTCAAAATAGTCATTGTACTTTTTCAGATTTTTACTGCAGCAAGTCTCTTCTTGTGAAACGCCTCGAAAACTGTTAGCAAAACAAAATATTAGTAGACAACAAATGGAAGCTACTAAAGAGATTAATATGATTTGTAAATTACGGCTTACCAGTCCTTCTACTCCGCGTTCCTTCTCAAACCTTCCTTTTAATTTGTCAGGGAGTTCGAGACCCAGACTAACATTCCCGTGAGAGATCATCGCCTTTTTTTTTTTTTTTTTTTTTTTTTTGATTTTCTGGAGAAGTCCTTTAAATTGTATTTATTTGTCAAATTCCTTAACAACATCTACCAATACTACAATTTTCTTTTTTTTATTGAATACCGTCACATTTATTTGTTGTGAAATATATGTTATCCAGTACGAGACTTAGATCTGAGCTTTTTAATGACATACTCCATCTATTCAGGGAAGATTGAAAGTGCATGATATCCCCTTAGCAAACGTTTCTAAACATGATAATCATTAATAAATCATAAATGCTGTTCAGATTAATTACTTTATTTGACTTTTAAAAATATTTAATGCAAATATTAGCTGCAGGATTTGCTGCAATGATATAATTATGATTGGCAATGAGGATGACTATAACATCAATATCTCGGGGTCTGTTTAAGTCTGAATGATTGTGTTTGAAGGCCTTGCAAAATATGGACCACCAATATGGCGGTCTCTCCTTCGTCGTGGTTGCATTGTTCCACAAAAATCCCATTACAAAGATGCTTGCCAAATGTCATATACAGTCCTTTTTCCTCTGACTGTTTCCATCACAAGCATGCAAGACAGGTATTTGAAGAATTGTCTTTTTTGGTCTGCATTCATCAAAAAAATGTTGCCAGTCCCTTGAAATTTTGACCAAATCAATCACACGTTGCCGACTGCTATGACCTCGTCTTTCTACTTTTCCTGCTTTCCTAACTGCAGAGGGATATAACGGTCCCAACCAGCATCTACTCTAGGTGCTAGATTCAGTCATCTAATATTCATGATAACGCACTTTTCCTCAAAAATGTTGTCAAATATGTTTTCCTTAGTTCTTTTTTTTTCTGATTCACTATAAAGTAAAAAGAATTCATCTTGGAGACACTGACTCTTATCCACCACCCATTTAAGGAGATCCGACTATGTGTATCCATTGGGTAATCCTCAAGATGATAAAACATGTGGAAAGGTTGATGATGCATACCTAAATAATCTTTTAGATCACCGCTCAGGTTTATCCAAAATATAAGACGTTTTCCCAATGAAACTCTGCTTGTTGCTTAAAATCTTTTCAGTTAGATTGGTGTCTTTTTAAACCCATTTTTCGTGATATGGCTATTCTCAATGGGCCATAACTCGATCTTTAATGGATGATTAGTCAGTCAAATATTGTTAGTTTTACTTATTACTTTACACGCTTTGATTGACATCCATATAAGCACGTTTTATTCTTTGATTAGGATTAAATAAAGCGTGATACGCAAGATATTATTTGAAAAATGAATATTAATACTCAAATATAAATCAAATCAAGGACAATAGCTCAAACAAATTGAAATAAATTTGCTCAAAACTGTGTGAATTGGTCAACAAAAAATAAAGTTTTCTTTCGTTTTCTAAAATGTTTAAAATTATCAAAAGTTTAGAAGTAATTAAATGTTAAATGTAGCTGTCCTTGAACTTGAGTGACCTCTGGATGACCTTCAAGCGGTCGAATTGAATTTCCAATCGGCCAAATTTTTTTTCAAGGATATCGATCTTACTAACTTTGAAGAAAACAAACTTACACACGAGTGTGAAACAAGTCGAGTTCTTGCACTGTTCATTAACTCTATCATAATGGGCGATAACTCAACCAAATATTGTGTATTTTGCTTTTAACTTCATTTGTTTGTTACTGACAGTAAACTGTATTATTTGAGTAGTAGAAGATAAAGCGTGATTTGCAAGTTATTTTATAAAGAGGAATATTTTTATTCATCTAAAAATCAAATCAAGGGCAATAACTCGTACAAATCGAAGGGAATATTTTTTTTAAGCGTACCTGTAATGTGTTTAATATAAAATAATTTTTTGTTTCTTCTTAAAGACGTTATAAAATATCGATAATTTGCAAGTAATTAAATGTTTAATATAGCTCACCTTGAACTTGATTGACCTCTGGATGACCTTCAAGAAGTCGAATTGAAATTCCAATCGGCCAAATTTATTCTTAAGATATCATATTTGGTAAGATAATCCTATCAAATTTAAAGAAAAATAACCTTAATTCCACACGGAAGGTGAACCAACTCGAGTCTGCACGATGCAGTGACTCTTCTATAATGGGATAACTCAATCAAATATTGTTTGATTTTCTTATAACTTTATACGCTTATTTCTAACATCCAAAAGAATAAATTCTATTATTTGAGTAATATAAAAGTAAGTGCGGTTCGCATGCTATTTTAAAAAGAGTAATGTTTTTATTCATCTAAAAATCAAATCAAGGGCAATAATTAGTACAAATCGAAGGGCATATTAAGAAAAGTGTACATGTGCTTTGTTTAACATATATAATAAAGTTTTTATGTTCTTAAAGATGTTATATTATAATATCGATAATTTACGAGTAATTAATTGTTAAATGTAGTTGACCATTTGAACTTTAGTGACCTCTGGTTGACCTTGGAGTGGTCGAATTGTAATTCCAATCGACCAAATATTTTTCAAAGATATCAATCTTACCAACGGTAAAGAAAAATAAACTTTTACACGAATGTGAAACACCACGAGTTTTTTTTTTTTTTTTCACTAAGCGGTGACTCTACTATTAAACTCAACTTACATGACTCAGGAGTTGTAATAGGTAAGTCCGTCTACTATATGTAGTGGTATGATAATTTTAAAAAGCCAGGGAAAACAAAGGTTTGAATTCTTGTAATATGATTACGGATCAATTTCAAAAAACAAATATTTAAATAAATAAAATAAAATGTAAGTGTGTCTAATCCTAAATTTATTGTCAACAGTCTGTAACTGTAATGTCAGCATTATGAAAAGAGGGGGACAACTTATGAAATATTAGCAATGGATTGATTATAATATTGATTACTCCCCTTTCGGTGGTTTGTCTCTGTTCAAAAGGTACATGTGGAATAATTGCAAGTAAGTATTGATTATGAAATTTATCAAGAACAAAACAAAAAAAATAATAATCAAAAACTTGGAAATTATCCCATAAGATGCTTCATAAAGCATTGTAATTTAACTTTGAATTTGGTTTGGTGAATATGTCAGCAGCATTAGACTAGGATGTAAGATAGTTAATAACGTTATTTTTTCATGATTTAATCTCTGATAAAGTGGCATTTCACGTCGTGTTTTGATCTTTGGTGATTGATAGGGTTCTTAGCCAAATCTATAGCACCTTGGTTATCACAAAACAAGTAAAATGCTGTTACATAATCAAGGTTTGTTACTTCATTTAATAGGGAAATGATGTATTTGCATTTCTGTGCTGCAGAGACAAGCAACATATACGCAGCCGCACAGGTTGACAAAGCTACTGTTGGTTGCTTCCTTGATTTCCATGAAATCATTGGACCGGTTGGTGAGATTTGGAAGCAATAACCAGTGATACTTGTTCCAGTCTTCTGAGTTTCTGGGCCAATCGGCGTCACAAAAAACTGTGACATTAAAAGGTCCACATTTCCTGAATGTCAAGTGTTCCTCAAAAGTACCCTATAGATATCTCAGAGTATGTTTAGCCTTTGTCATATGGCATTTCTTTGCATAACGCATATATTGGGATAGTTTGGTAACAGTGTAGGGAATATCTAGCCTTGTGGCTGTCACGATATAAATCAATGCCCTAGCAATTGAATTAAAAAGTTTCAAGTATTCATCATTCAGTGGTTCACAATCATTGTTATGGTTGCACGGTTTCATCTCACATTTATGATGGTTTGCATTCTTCCATTCCAAACCTTTCAAGCATAGTTATCTATTTGCTTTGAGAAATAGTTATGGAATCTGTGTTGCCTCAAACTGCAATGCAAAGAAATAAGACACTTGTCCCAAGTCTTTCATTTGAAGTTTTCTTTCAAGTATTTCTTTCATAGCATCGATCATGTTGGATTTGGAGGAAATAAGTAGTTCATCTGCCCAGGTAATCAAGTTCATTTCATAATTTGATGATTTGTAATAAAAACATGGATCATTTTTTGACTTGATGAACCCTTCTTCAATCAAATGAGATTCAAGCAAAGTATTCCAAATCTACCTGACTGCTTCAACCCATACAGGCTTTTCTCTAATTTCAGTGTCACGTCTATGTGGGAGAGTGGCAAGTAGAAGTAGACAGATATGAGTCAGTTAGTTTCCCCATAGACTAGTTTTCTGGTACCACTTTTATTTTTCCCTGTTATAGTCATGTAAAAGCTCCTGACAACTTGATTGATAGTAAGAGAATGTTTTAGGTTTAAAGAAATAGGTAGTAGAAGTAGTGATAGATTATTGGCACGTTATATAGGCATATGTAGGTTCAGAAGGTAAGTATTAATCCCCGTTAAAGAAGAAGTACTTTAATATAAATCAACAGAATTGCCTCATACAATAGCAAGTTAACACATAATTGGTCAAAGAATAATAGTGCTGGTTTTAATTCTTTAAATTTAGGCTATGGGTATTAAATCTTCATCACGTATCACAAACTATTCATTTTTCTTTGTATTGGTTCTTAGCCTAAGTGTTGACTGGTGGCGGCGCTAAAGTTTCTTCTGTTATATGGGACAGGCCGTTTAATTCCATTAGTTTCAGGGTATCGCTTGTAAGATTCCACTCTGTATCACTTGTAGATAACAACCTGTTGCTTGTTCACCCGATGCAGGCTTGGACAGTAACCTGATACATGTTGCGCAGCAGTTTTCGTTGGTAACCGGTCTGTAAAGATACCGGAGCAAATCTTTGACTAGGTTGCAACATTTTAATATTCCTATGAATAGTGGGGTCGTGAGGGATTTAAATTAATACCCTTGACATCTGGCGTAAGACTTCTGGAAAAGTTCGTACAGGTCTGAGGACCTCCGGATGGCTTGAAAATGCTTTAAATGACCTCCGGACGGCTCCGGACGGCAATTAGTAGGACCCCTTTTAATTAGTTTAGCGGCTGTGCGTGGACAACCAGTCCTGCTCGAGATGTTGATGGTAAGGTTACTTTAATTTTTCAGGTGCGAGTTATTTCCCTTTGCAGAGTGCTTCTGGCGTGAAGAGAGTAGAATTGGCGTGGGCGGGGATTTTTGGCGTGAGAGTCATTCTGGCGTGTATGAGGCGGCCTTGAGGGTTGGAATTTTGGCCTGAACAGGCCATATGAGGCCGCGTTCAGGCTGCGTCCAAGAAGATTGAGGCCGCATTCAGGTCGTGTCGTGGATGGCGGGCTTTACTTACTATTTCATCATTCAGTTCTAATGACCTTCAACTTGTCATCTTAAATTAGAAATTTTACAGAGATTTCATGTGTACGTATTATGAGTTTAAGGTTTACTTCATTCATCGATATTATTTAATAACAGCTATTTTGTTATTATAGATAGTTCGAAGATGACGTCACTCATGTCTTTGTTATTGTTTTTTGCCATCCGCGTTTATGAGTACTTCTCACTAAACTGTATTAACCAGACTATAAACCTTCAAGGTTACACACAGTTTTGTGTGTTGGCCAGTTTTATTTCCGGATGGCAATGTTGTGAACTTTTTAGCCAAGTGCATACTATCTATACTAGGAAATCAGGTTTAAAGGTCAAGTGGTCCATCAAGTTATCACATCGTATAATATATTATCCAACAATTATATCATCCACCAGTGTTTCAATATAATACAGTACCTATACAATAAAAACTGGAATAATTACAAGGGTATTGATCTGGAAGTATGACACGGGAGAAGTGAGCGGAGAGGGGAGGGGGGGGGGGGGCGGTTGTTGACCCTATTCACCGGTGTTATGCACGCGGCTAATGTACGATCTTGACCGCTGTGTTCTCTCTCTCTCTCTCTCTCTCTCTCTCTCTCTCTCTCTCTCTCCCACACACACACACACACACACACACAAACGTACATAAACTTAGCTGTACAAACAGGTGGTAAATTATATATGACATGCAAACACGTTTCAGACGAATCAAATGTATCTACCACGTCTTTATAAGACATTTTATTATTAATCGTATCCAATTCACCTACAGAAATCCAAGCCTGCGATGGAAAAACGCCGCAGGGCAAGAATCAATGCCAGTCTGTTGGAACTTCGAGATCTGATTCCAGAATCTGTGAGTAGTCATAGTAGCAAACGTAATTTATTTGAAATATGTGTCTCTCTATGTAATTCGAGCGATAACAGCAACACATGTAAGAGTAGTAAGTACATAGAGTGTTTTAATAAACATTGTAGCTTTTGTATTTAATCTTCTTATCTATGGTTGTTGTATAGATTAACGATTTAAACAAATAAAATGAAGTAATAAAAAGCAGTGATGTGAAAAGACAAAAGTTTGTGGTTTACTAGTAGTAGATTCTGATAGCTCATTTGGAAGATCACTCGGCTCACAATTAAATACAGGCGGTTCTGTGAGCAGTTGAGGATTTTACAAACGTCTCTGTCCACTCATCAGTGATTGGGGTAGCTGGCGTTCTTATTTCTCTCCTGTGTAAATAAAGGGTGGTAAGTAAATGTAATTGCCCGTTTATTGTTAAAGGTCGAAAGTTCGAGTTCCATGGTTGGCTGTGCAAAGTTGAGTTCTTGAAAATGACTTCACTCACATTATTTTTTTTTCACGTTCTCAGGTGTGAAATTGAAGATTTCTTTGTTTCCATATTCTGTATTTTGGTATCATGATGTAATTCATTCACCAATTTTTCGCCAACATATTGACCAATTAAAGATTCATAGGAATTCTGTAAAGTGTGTGTTCGACCAACACCAGCGCATTTTGATATGATTTTTACCGCCGAAAGGAACTGAGTTCGACTATACGCCGCGCTGTGTGGCCTTGACTAAGTCGCTTCGCCTTAGCTCACTTTGCGTCACTTCACTGCGACTGCCACCTGTGTTATTCGTGATTCCTTGGAAAAGAACTTTACGACAAATTTCTCATTGGGGATAATTAAAGGCAATTTTCTTTTCTCTTAAATTATTCAATTTGCAGGTCCTTGTAACAAACACACACACACCATATATATATATATATATATATATATATATATATATTATATATATATATATATATATATATATATTACGCACCTTTAAACTAAAAGAGATCATCGCCAACAAATCTGTTTCAGCCGGTATATATATATATATACATTTTTTGTGGTAAACTGTTCTTTTATTTCATATAAACTTTTATCCATGCCTTTACATTCCACAACTTCAGACAGACGAGAGGTTGCTTGTGACGGACACACAGACACGCACGCACAATTACACACACTCACACACACACACAAATACACAAACTCACACACACACAAACACACATACACACACGCGCGCGCGCGCGAGCACTCACGCACTGCCGCACAATACTATAAAAATATAGTTATGCCCTAACTAATTTAAACAAGGTGTCTTTTATCTTCGACAGCAATTTTTTCTAGTTACCCGTAGCAATGAACTTCTTTTATTGCCGTACTCTTTAAATAATATATTTTAACATTTCTGTCCAGAAAACTTGTTCTTCAAATATCGATCGATTAATATGACACTCGTGTTTGTTTTTTTAATGCGGAAAACTGGGATCTCCATGGTCTTCCTTGAAGTCTGTTATTGAAGGACAACTCCTTTCTCTCCAAGATTTTTAAAAAAGCTTTTTTTATTTTTATTTTTTCTTTCTTTTATTTAGCACGGCAATGTAGGACTTCTTATCTTACAGAACACATGTGTTGATCTTAGTTTGTGTAGTGTGTAGCAACTTGCTACTAGCAAGCACTGCCTTGCTAAGTACTAAATACTTTTGTTAGATATAACATTGTTTTTTGGATGCTGATCCAGTATACCTAAAAGCATGTAATTGGTCTTATTTTCCCGAATTAAATACTCAGTAGTTATGATAAATGCGCGGAAGATTATTGGCCTTTAATGAGACAAACTTACATCGACAATTTTGTTTCTGAAGGACTGTTTTGTTATGGTCGACTACAAGTAAGATAAACTCTCTCTCTCTCTCTCTCTCTCTCTCTCTCTCTCTCTCTCTCTCTCTCTCTCTCTCTCTCTCTCTCTCTCTCTCTCTCTCTCTCTCTCTCTCTCTCTCTTATTCATAGATTGATAAAAGGTTCAATGAAATAGTAGGTAGCGTTCGTATTCGTTATTTGCAATAGTACTGCAAATAGTAGATATAATTCATTTCGGTATTTGCAGTAGTACTGCAAATGCGGGTTCGTACTATATTCGCAGTAAGTAGCCTACGAGCCTAGAGCTTTATTCTGTAGAGGATTGGGCGAAAAATATAAATAAACTACATTTGTTTTAAATTTCTATTATTATTATTATTATTATTATTATTATTATTATTATTATTATTATTATTATTATTATTATTATTATTATTATTATTATTATTATTATTTTGCGTTTCGTTGACGACGACGATGTGTCTGTTGTTGTGTAGTGATGGTGGTGTGGTTGTGATTGTAGTGATGGTGGTGATGATGATGATGATTATAAGGATAATGATGATGCTGATGTAATGATGGTGGCGGTTGCTGTAGTTTTATTAACGATGTGGTAGCTGTGGTAGTGGTAGTAATGATGATGATGTGATGGTTGTGGTTGTAGTAGTGGCGGTGGTAGCGATGATGACGAGAAGAAGGATGGTGATGTAAAGGTGGTGGTGGTTTCTGTAGTTTTGATAACGATGTCGAAGTTGCTATGGTAATGGTAGTAATGATGATGTGGTGGTGGCTTTAATAGTAGATTATTGATTGTAACTTCTATTATTTGCAGGAGCACTGAGATATAAGTCATGAACAACGGCGAGAGAGAGAGAGAGAGAGAGAGAGAGAGAGAGAGAGAGAGAGATATATATATATTCCTGGAACTTTAAAAAATATATTTAACTGACTGTAAGTAATACAATAAACGGGGACGGAACTATTCTCATTAAAAATCCGACAGATAAGCTGATAGATTTCAAGATGTGAAATGAACGAATGATCAAGTCGGAGAGGTGGGGACGGGGAAATTTTCATGGATTGTATTGGATTAACAAAAACAAACAAAATACGATCTTGTCAAGTTTCAGACTTGAAGTTGAAGGAAAAGTTGAAACGTTCATAATCTCAATTCTCAGTCACAAAATGTTTCAATCATCCCTCCTTTTCTTTCCTTCTCAAACTAACGCACTCTCATTCAACTTCAAGCCATTCGACAACACGCGATTTTGAACAGAAAATACAGTGTTGTGTTCAGTGAGGGGACAACGACTAATGTTCAGAGACAGGAAAGCGCTTGTACTGCGAATAGCGTGTAATCACGAGTCGCAGTACTACTACGAATAAGCACTTCGTATTCTTTTCACTGTCGAATTTTGCGATTGATGTGCTGATGGTTTATATATCAAGATGATCGACGACCATACTTAGTCTGACTGACATAGTAGGTTTATGTGAGGATGAAGAAAAAAATGAAGATGAAGAAGAAGAGGATGATGATGATGATGATGATGATGATGATGATGATGATGATGACGATGATGATGATGATGGTGACTCGATTTTGTCTACTGCTCTTTACATTCATACAAACATAAACATACACACACACACACAAACACACACACACACACGCCCACACAGACACAAACTCATATACCATAACACGAACTTTCATACAAACACACACACTTTCACAAACACACAAACACACACACACACACACACACACACACACATAAACGCAAATACCATAACACGAACTACCACAAAAGCACTGCAACATAAATAGAGCACAACAGTAAGTTTTATAATAATACCTAACTGAAATGTCACATCGAATCATCCAATTTATTACTCTAGTTGCCAAATCATGAATTTACCCATAACCCCTCTTCCAAAAAAAAAAGCGTCCACCAATTTATTATTTTCATTTTATCAAGGTTGAACATCTCTAGGTTCAATATGAATAGTAGTCTGCCTTCAGCATAATGAGCATTTTTAGGAATTACGTCACAAAGGTCACGAAAAGATAATTTTTTTAAATACTCAAAAATCATGCCATATTATACAGAATAAAAGATTTAGTCTAATTTAAATAAAAAATATTTCGATTTTTAAAATTGATCGAATAGTTACCAAATTATTAGCAATTTAAATAGCCAAAAGGTCAAGGTCACTGTCAAGGTCGTCTCGTAAAATGACCCAAATGTTTTGATATTTATTCTATTTGTTGATACTTAAATTATCTTCAGCGGTAAAAGTATAATTAGAATAATGAAAACTGACAATTATGCGAGAAAGGTGTCGGATCACACAAAAACACGGAGAGAGACTCTCCATAATGAGGAACCCTGCCTTGTATTGAGTCTTTAAGTTTTCCTTGCCTTTGCCTTTTTATATTGCCAATTACTGAAGGCCAAAAAGGAGAATGACAATTTTCGGCATATATCTCTTGTAAACTAAATCACTCGTCATCAATGTCTTCGTCGCTTGACTCATCGCTTGACACGAAAGCAGCTTGATGAAAGCGATTTCGACAGTTCTCGTGATCATGGTATTTACATAATATTGTGCATGGAAGCTACGTTTTGGTGACCCACAAGGTTTTTAGTCCATCAATTCGAGTGGTACAGTTGATGTGTTGCTTGGTACTGTGGTTGCTGGTGATTTCATCCATCCAAAATCTGTTGGGAGTAAATCTGGGGGAGTTTTTCGAAGACTATGGTACCAAATTAATGTCTGGATGTGCGCTCTTTTTGGTGTTATCGCGAAACGCTTCTGAGGTATGGGGTATAGTTTTAAAGTCAGGGACCTTTTTAATAATATTTTCTCTGTTTCCTTCAGCCAAACTTTGTACTTGGCGCCAGTCATAGTTTCTTCATCGTCTACGCCGTAGCATGCATTTATGAAGAATGTGGCTTCTTTGATAACATTTCAAAGCCTGCACTGTTGTTTCCAAGCTTGTCCATTCTGTGTCTCCTGTGAAGAACTTTGATGACTGTGTTTTTTCCTACATCATACTGTTTAGCCACAGCATCACACCAGACAGCGCGCTGCGGACGATTAGGCAGCAATTTATTGATTTCTCGACACCGCTTTCCCAATGTCAACAAGTCCATGCTCCCCACTTGCAGCTTCCATCATATTCCAGCAGTGGTTGGAGTCCAAGTCAAGCTTGTGGTAGAAATAGCATAAAAACATCCGTATCGTCACAAACCTTGTCAGTGAAGCAGCATGCATTGCTCGTTGCATCATAATGATATCCACTTCCTCTTGTCTCGCCTCCAAGTTTGTTCTTGTGGTGACTTTTCTATTTTTAAGTTGGAGCGAAACATGTTCGTGTCCTGTAATAAAACAAAAGCTTTTCACGTGGTAGGGCTACAAGCTTGGACATTTATCCCGCACAGTGTACGCTGATCAACTGCTTTTTCTCAGAGCAAGCAAGAATTGAGGCTTGAGCAGGCAAAGGAGTGTTGATGTAAGTTGGCGTGTCGTTCAAACTTTTACACTGCGACCTTGCCGAGTAGCACTTTTAATGTTGAAATCATGGCACCTGTCAAAAACAAGGGGAACGTCACTTTTGTCCATTTTCGGAAATAAGATTGTCAAAACCTATTGACATTCCTGGATAGTTCCTTTGGATGAACAGTTTACACAATAAAGAAGTGCCCATCCACCCAAGATCACAATCACATTGTCACAACGTCCGTTCGCAACTCGCAATGGATGCGAAGG
The DNA here is from genome assembly GCF_034508935.2 of Berghia stephanieae. Classification (NCBI taxonomy): domain Eukaryota; kingdom Metazoa; phylum Mollusca; class Gastropoda; order Nudibranchia; family Aeolidiidae; genus Berghia; species Berghia stephanieae. The sequence continues at coordinate 83,116,855 of NC_088363.1, forward strand.
CCGCTTATGACATTCAAGTGTGGAGAGGTAGACGTGGACGTTACAATCAGCAACAGAACGACGTATCTGACAAGAGAGCCATAATTATTTATTTATAATAAAATAAGGGGGAACAGCTCATAGATATTGAGCAAAACAGAATAACATAGAATATATGGACAGGAAAAATCAAAAATATATACAAATGAAAAGTAGAAAAGCAATATTACAATTAAAAACACCTCACTCAGGATGCAACCTTTTCACTCATTCCAACTAAACTGATATTAATCATAACAAGATGGTACTAAAACAAACTGTTCATAGTCCGAAAGGAGAATAAGATTAGCAAAATTGATCACACGATTCTCAATATTAATCTGTCTGTTACATGAAGTAACAATAATGATAGGTATTGTCGACCGAGTAGAGTGCCTGTGATTGGTCGAATAGATGGTGGCGGTAGATTAATCCTCTAGTGTTCAGATTATTTTTGGAGGAGTAGATAATGAGTTCCCTATATGGCCATGTCAATCATGTAGACATCCTTTGATGATCTAAGCCTATCTACCCTTTGGTGTCTGCAGTCGCAGTTTCGTTTTCTCCGGTCACTCATGGGTAAAAGATTTCATAGGTCAGTCCATCACCATATTTCAAACTTTTGTTCTCGTGAGTTTTTTTTGATCGAAGAACGATTGACTATTGAGCATCTAGACCCTTCAACGATTGGTCGTTCTTACAGCTCACGTGTCAACAGCTGTGAACTATACATTGAGTCATTTCTGAAGCATTAGAAGACGGTCATTGGATAGTTGCGTCACAATCACCACCTTGATTAATATAATATTATCCAGGCATGGTTGATAGGTAAAAATGCCAAATTATGTTCTAGTTACATTTGAAACAAACAAAGTATATCACTGATCTCGTCTCATTGAGATACAAACAATGATATTTAAAAAAAACCGGCTTATATATAAAAACGTTGCTAAAGAAAGCTAAAATAAACAAAAGCAATTTTTAAAATCAAATGTATTCGTAAAACAGTTGGTTTTCTACCGATATCTCTGAAATAATGACCAATATTCTTCTTTTTCAAGTTGATTTCAGAAATGGGACTTTCAAATTCCTCAGCATGATATTGTTTACTTTTAGATTTTAGCTGTTAGCACTACTCAAAAATGTGTTACATTTTTTGCATAACAGTAGCGTAATCCCTGAACGGCGAGTAGCGTCTTAGTCTCGGCCTGTGATTGGTCGAAGACTTTGGGACGCTTAACTCACAATTTTACACGAATAGACGGTGGTGGTGGATCAAAGAGGGTAACATTTTTATTTACCAACCATTTTTCTTGGTGCTAAATTATACAAAGTAATTTTATTTTTGTCGCTATTGATAAAACTCAAAGCACAATTATTCCTAACCGTTTTCATCTTCTAACGTGAAAAGCAGGCTCCATCTTAGTTCTGAATTGTTGTGACGAGTGGACGGGAAAGAGAATTTGAGCACGTGATCGTTTGTCTCACCCGACGAGTGCAATCGTTAACTTGGTGTTGTGACCTAAAACACTTGTACCGTATGTCACAGGCTGATTTTGTTTCTGTTTTGCCGAGCTTTGAGTTCTCAGATTGCTAAATCACATATCGTAAACCGGGGGAAATTTTAGCACTTTTCAACTCGATCTCATATAGGAAAATGGAATAAGGTTTTGTGAGCGAAAGGAAGTAGGGGTTAAAAGACTTAATAGCAAATGTATTATTTTGGCACTATCCTTAATGTCAAAGGTATATAATTAACCCCATTTGCACTTTCAAATAACAAACAAAAACGATTTGACACGACAAAATTGTATATCATAACTTGGATTTTTAAAATTAAAGATAAACTAAAGTAACAAGTAATTATTTCTGGGCCAAATTCGAAATCCACATAAGCTCCGATGACGCTACTCAGAATTTAATATCCATGGCCATGCGACAAAATATAATATTGAGGACTGGCGCAACAAACAAAATAAATCATTGTTCAATGTTCAATGTGCCCCGTCGTTCAAAGTTAGCCTGGTTTACTGTGCCATGCTAATATATACCTCCTGGCATTTCATGGTGATGTTATTATGATGATTTATCCTCTTCTCGTGTCAGTATACATACAGTGCATTGTTGCGCCCTACACATAATATATTGTTTTATTATTTTAATGGCAATAATGAGCCATAAAAACCTAGCATACTAAATTGGAATTGTGAGTTGTAATTCTTTAAGGCGTCCTGAAAGACGTACTATAGGCGGGTCAACTTTTTTTCTATTATTGATTTCCAAACAGCTAATCAGATTGAGAAAAATCTTAAAATTATTTTAAGCTTAGCGGTTAATAAACTGCAGGAAGTGCAACGTGCTTTCCTTCGAGCGAAACATTTCATGAAACAGTGTTAAACGGCCTAACAATAATATCCTAATTTGCCCTATTCTGCCGTGCACTGACAAAATATCATTTTCTTACATTGGCCAGAAAACAGTTCATTGTTTGTCAGGAGATTCAGATGGCCCCCAAAAGATCTCAAAATTGACACTTAGAATATAGTATCAAATTTATGGTACACTATTATCTACAAGTTTTGCTTTTGATAAATAAACTAGTTGTAGAATTTTGAAGCTTCCTTGCCAAAATTATAAAAATGCGTTTTGTCAACGTGCGGCAGTAATGGGGTCGAGATTATTATCATCCCCATTAATTGGGACAGTTTAGGTAACCAAGGACTTGGTAACAACATAAATAGATTGTTTACTTAAAACTTAACTCGACTGCTTTGACTTAGTCTGAGTAAACGCCTTTTTACATTAAGACCAAAAAACGTTGACTTCATAATAATAATATTAATCGCTTTGAAAAACCCGCCGAAACGTTTTAAACTGGATTCATAGGAGTATCGGATGTTAAAGTTGGAATAAGTTTGAATTCTTTTAAAATCAATTGAAATAATATGAAGTAAAGATTTTCTGGAATAAAATGTACAAAAGTATTGTGTTGATACACATTTTATGACTTGGATTACAATAATTTACAGTAGCTGAAAGTAAACGTGTTATTTACATCGCAAAGTTACATTGTGCATGGTATGTTATATGTATGGTAAAGTAGCGATTTAACCAGTAGTATTTGAATAAGGTAAGTTGTTGATCATAATACCGATGATGATAATAATGATAACAATAATGATGATGATAATAATTGATAATAACAATATTGGTAATAATAATAATGATGATGATGATGATGATGATAATAATAATAATAATAATAATAATAATAATAATAATAATAATAATAATAATAATAATAAATAATAATAATAATAATTAATAATAATAATAATAATAATAATAATAATAATAATAATAATAATAATAATAATAGTTGTGTCTTTGACGGGACACCAGTGGCCGTTTTCATGAACGCGGACTTAGATAAGATAAGATAAGACTAGCGCTTAGTCTCTATCTCTGACTTTAGTCAATGACTTGAAAAAATCGGATTTCATGTGAGCAACTAAGCAAGTCCGGGACTAAAATCATGGCACCTTAGGACTAAGCTTTGGTCATTTGCCGAAGCAAGACTTCATGATTTAGTCTGAGTCTAGTTACTAGGTGACGTCAAAGCGTCAACAAGGTAGCAGCTATTTTTAGATTGAGTGCGCTTCGCTTCGGAAAGAAAATACGTCGGTTACGAATGACAGAGGCAAAAAGTGTCCTGTTGCCATTGACAATGGCTTTAAAAAACTACAAGATAAGTGCAGATCGTCGACAGTACACATTTTTGTGAATAAAAACTTTTAGGGGTAGCTGCGTTCGATAATGAACGTTCACAATAATCACCGATAGGAATAGTAACAAAATCGTCCTGTATGGTATCATTTTCTGAAGCTGGTACGTTTTGGCGAGGAAGGTTGTAACGTGATCTTATTTGTTCAATATAACGCTTCCACGTTGTTTCGTCTTTCTGGAGAGTTACCACGGTAACATGAGGGGTTCCCAACACTTTGGTGACAGTAGCGGGAATCCATTTCGCCTCTACGTCATTTCGATTACCAAAACGTACGAATAAATGGGTGTCCCAACTCCATAACGCGTTTTGCTATACGTGGTTTGGAATTTTGAGGTGGATAATGGGCGAAGTGTATCGATCAGAATTTGACCTCCACGAAGCAATTCACTCGGTGACGAACCAGAAGCTAAAGGTGTGCGACGATATTGCATAAGAAATTGTTGCAAGGCTTGTATTGGAGGAAAAGACGATTTTCTCAAAGCATTTTAAAAACTTCCCACATGTCGTTCTGCAGCACCGTTTGTAGCGGGATGATAGGGAGCTCCAGTGAGATGTTTGATTCCCCTCTCCCTACACCATGTCTAATATTCGTCAGAAGTGAAGCATGCTGTATTGTCCGACACGATTGTGTGAGGATAGCCGAAGTGAGCGAAATCCTCTTCGAGAAGGCTTGTTGTTGCTTTCGTTGACGTCGAGCTGGTTGTATGAATCCATGGGTAATTTGAGTAGGCGTCGACCATGACTAACCAGTTATTACATATACAATTCACTGCGAGATCGATGTGTACTCGACTCCACAGTGAGTCTGGGGTTATCCACGGGTGGTTTGGCTCCTTTGTGGGTTGTATTGATGCTCTGCTCGCGTAACACATCCATGACACGTATTGACGATGTCAGAATAAATACCTAGATCGTTCACGCTAATTTTTTCATGCGTTGTATGCCGAAATGACCGTGGTGGAGGATATTGAGGATTCCACATTGCAAGCCCTTAGGAATAACGATTCTTTATCCGTAGAATAAACATCCATTAGACGTTGACAGCGTGTCCTTTATCTTGGAGAATGGTTTAAGATTGTCCATTTTGGAATCTGATTTAGACCATTTACGACTCGTGGTTCTCATGACAATGGATATGGTGTCATCTTAAGCGGATTCTCTAGCGATTACTCCGGGGTCAGTAGCTCTTAGCTGTTTTCCAATTGTAGAGCACACACACACACACACACACACGCGCGCGCGCGCGCGCACAGATACATTTACACTCACACACGAACATACAATCACATTCACACCAATATTCCTCAATAAAATCTTATTCTAACAAAAGACATGTTATTGATTAATTACGATAAAATATGAACCAAAAAAAAAAGATTAGATAAACAATGGACATTGACAATTTGAACTTAAGATCTAATTGGAATAAAATATACGTATGATTAAATTTGGATTTAAGGCGTATTCTGTATGCGAAACTATTCATACGCTCTGGAGAAAACGTTCTGTTTTAAGGTGTTTTATGAAGCACTGACTATCCCTATTTAGTTTTACATCTGGGGAGAGCGCATTCCACAAGATGGGGCGGCCACTTAAAGAAAATACTTATTATATTAAAGGATAATCAAGTTCTGGGGACAATTTAAAGAAAGTTTTCATCAGACCTTTGTGGCCGTGTTGTATTGTAATTTTGACATAAATGTAAGAGGTACAATGGAGCTTGATTATGAACCACAGAAGTCTGTGTTATGAAAAATACTACAAGTTTTAAACACTATCCTTCCACTAACTGGCAACCAATGGAGACAATATAGAATTTCTTTGGAAGGGTTATTAGATTTTTAAATAGTTTTGCGGCTTTGTTTTGAATAGTTAGCAAACGTTGTATCAATTTGGATGGCACACATAAAAGCAATGAATTATAGTAGTCATACCTGCTGGTTACCAAAGCATGAAACATAATTTGTGTAGTGCTCTCATCAAGAAGATGTCAAATTTTGCCAATATTTCTTAAGTGATAAAAGCAAGATTGGCAAGTTTTTGTTATGTGATTCTGCATTGAAGCATCAGACTCAAAGAATGTGCCAAGATTTGTTACAGTTGCAGTTTGCTCTATATTCAAATTTGAGTCGCCTATGCCAATAATATCAAGTTTATTTTTCCTTTGTTTATTGGTGCCAATCAAATTAAATTTCTGTTTTAGAATAATTTGATTTAATTAGCCATGGTCTTGGGAGACGGCCTCTTGGCCTTTTGCCTTCTACTTTTCCTTCGGCGCTGATTTCACACAGTGTTCTGCCGTTTAGTCTGTCCAAAGTATTTCAATTTCCTGGTTTTATAATTGCTATCAACAATTCCGCAGTTGGTCTCATTGGCCTTTTTCTTTTTGTTTCCAGCTTAGGTGGCTGTAATTGAACATCAGGGCACAAAGTGCACCTGCGCTCTATACTGCCTATAAAAAATAATTCGTTTTTGGTATAAAGATTGTGTTAATTAAGGGTATAGCTAATATCAATCTTGTTAATAATTACAATTGATATCAAAATGATTTTGAAAATATACAAAAAAAAGGCTTACATTTGATATTTGAGAGGATAAAATGCCAATATGTTGTGTTAACAGTGAATGCAGTATGGATTTTTTCATGCAATAACTAAGCATATTATAGAGATTATAACTAGACACGATTATGACAAAAGTTCCATTTATCAGAGTAACTTAACACACACATACACCCACACACACCCACACACACACACACACACACATATATATATATATATAATATATAATATATATATATATATATATATATTGTGTTAATTAAGGGTATAGCTAATAATAATCCTGTTAATAATTACAATTAATATCAAAATGATTTTGAAAATATACCCAAAAAAAGGCTTACATTTGTTATTTGAGATGATAAAATGCCAATATGTTGTGAACAGTGAATACAGTATGGATTTTTTCATGCAATAACTGAGCATTTTATAGAGATCATAACTAGACACGATTATGACAAAAGTTCCATTTATCGGAGTAACTTAACACACACATACACACATACACACACACAACACATATATATATATATATATATATATATATATATATATATATATATATATATATATATATATATAAAACATTTCAAGTATAATTATGATCAACTTCCATAATATTGTTTCTAGCGTTCGCTCTCATCAGGTTGAAGTTGATCATAATTATACTTGAAATGTTTTATAAATAGCTCCTTTTATCAAAAAAGTTGAGCACTACTATTTCATGGTTTTTGTTTTTATAATATATATATAATATATATATATATATATATATATATATATATATATATAATATAATAATATGAGATGGATGGATAGATAGATAGATAGATAGATAGATAGATAGATAGATAGATAGATAGATAGATAGATAGATAGATAGATAGAGATAGATAGATAGATAGATAGATAGATAGATAGATAGATAGATAGATAGATAGATAGATAAAAGACATATAGATGATCGATCGGTCGATGGATGGATGGATGGTTAGATGGATAGATAGATAGAAAGATAGATAGATAGATAGATAGATAGATAGATAGATAGATAGATAGATAAATTTGTAACGACTCAGCTCAGACTTCGTTAATTCAATTTATTTATTATCAATTACATGGTAAATTTGAAACAAATATATAATACGACCTACTAGGAGGGAGTTCTTTCAGTAGCTAACCTAACACAAAACAATTACGATGTTTCTACTAGCTTCTAAGTGCTAATACATTCACCCAGGGAGTAAGCCAACTTTTTGATGATTACTATATCTGATTACAAACAATAATAATGTGTCAGCCGGTCACTACATGCCGGGTTCAATAACCGAAGATAGCAACCAATGGCGTCAGACATCACACAAGGAAATTTAGCTTCTTCTCTCTTTGTAAACAATAATATATGATACACGATTGAAATGTTTTTTCACTTTAATAGGTTTTGTAGCTATGTTTTCCTTAAAAATTATTTTTACATGCAAGTGTCAATACTAAATTAAAATATAATGATTGAGCTTTATATAGAGCAATATCCACTAAAATGTGCTCAAAGCGCTTTACAATGGTCAACAGTAACATTTAACATATAGGACGGCACATGCCGCCTGTTAGGCGATATTACAGTTTTTCGGACAAAGACAACGCTGTTAACGGCCAGGTACTCATTTCACACCTGAGTACGGTGAGAGAATGTGAGTAAAGAGCCTTTTCCAAGGACTCAACTATGCGCCGAGCGCGAGGCTCGAACCCAGGACTTTCCGATCCAAAAGCGAGTGTCATACCACTAGACCACATAGCCGCAATACTAGTTGCTAGCTAGGTACCCCTCAAGAGAGATCCTACTAATTGCCGTACAGATGCCTTCTGGAGTCGCCCGAAGCCGTCCGGATGCCGTCCTGAGCCCTCCAGAACGTCTGGGCGAGGTGAACGTTTGAAGCATTTAGAAGCCACCCGGAGGTGGCCGTCAGGCGGCCGTCTGTAGAGACTTAGAGCTTCCGGGGGTAGTCCGGAGCCGTCAGGATGTCGTCTGGTGCCGTCCGGAGGTCATCTAATGCATTCTGAAACCATCTGGAGGCCGTCCGAGCTGTCCGAAGCTTACCAGAAGCCGCCTGGAGGCCGTCTGAAGCATTTAGAAGCCATCCGGAGGCTCTTAAAAACCTCCAGAGGGCGTCTGAAGCCTCCAGAGCCATCAAGAAGCCTCGGGGGGCTTTACAGAGGCCTTTGAAACCTTCTATAGCCACCTAGAGCCTATGGGGGCTGTCCGAAGTCATCCGGATGTCGTCCGGATGTCGTCTGGAGCCGTCTGGTGCTGTCCGGATGCCTCCGATGGCTTCAGAATGCTTTAGATGACCTCCGGACGGTTTCAGACGACATCCGGACCTACAGACGGCTTCTTATTGGCTCCTAACAGGTCTGAGGGCCTGCTTTCTGTCATATGCCGAGAATAATTCTGATAATTTCTACGAGAATAGTGCATTATATGCGCGTGCGTGTTTCGTATGTGTATGTGCATGTGTGTTGGGGGGGGGGGGGGTAACCCAAGTGCATAGGTTGATAATCATAGAATTTATAATGGATTCCGATTTGCCGCGAATTGTGAGAGTTTAAAATCAAAGAAAATCGCGCAAGCTTATTAAATATCTTCAAAATAGTACTAGGGTGGTATAAAAAGTTGTGCAATTTCTATAATAACTCCTTAATTTTAGCAATAATTCGTTAAACAATACATCAAAAGAAAGCTTAAAATTTCAGCTACAGATTGTTTACTTAATTTTTTACATAGTCACCGTTACAACCAACACAGTGAAAGAGAGTTAGCTTACAGCCAGTGGGTTTAATGAGTTCACGGTATTTGTATATCAGTTAAACTTGGTTATTATATTGAGTACTAGAAAATTATTTTCTTTGATCGATGTTACTTGGTCTTTGGGGATAAAAGCATTAAATTATAGTTGGTATTTATTATTTATGCGGACAGTATTATTTGGGCGTACGGTATTATTTGGGCGTACCGTATTTGTTATTTGGGCGTACGGATTATTTAGGCGTATGACCTTTGATAAAACTGACCTTTGGTTAAAGGAATTGTGGGAAAAGTTTACGATAGGGTATAAAACAGAGTGTTTCTGATGAAATCGGTATTATTCTATTCTACTTCACTATGAGCTGCATACTTTAAACCTTTTGTGATCACCATCATTTATTTGCATTTACGGACTTAGAAATATTCCACTTATATTGAAAATGGTCACATAGGCAAAATTTACTTACCATTTGGATTGATTTTACGGATTTGAAATTTATGAAACTGATTGAATTATGACCATGCAATTTGATTTGGTTTCGGATTTATCACAACAAATAAAGCAGTAAGAAATGAAACTTGGAATCTGGACTTTTATTTGAATGTCTTGATATTGTGCATTCAATTATCATCATCGGCCCTTGAACTATTTAGTCATTATTAACATCAACAACACAATGCAAAGGAATATCATTATGATATATCAATAAGCCACTATACGATCATACGTCATATGTGTGCAACTATGCCACAACAGAACTGCCCTCGCCGCGCCATTTGACACACGTCGGCAAAAAACCGACGTCCTTTATCTCTACACCAAGATCGGACAGCAGCCTTCACGTCTTTGTCGCTTTCACATTGGTTTCCTTTGAGATACTCCTTCAATTTAAGGAATAAGGATAAGTCTGAAGGTTTTAGGTCGGGATGTCGCGTGGATGTGGGAAGGTGGAGAAATCCGTTTTTCTTCCTCAGTGCGGTTTGGGTCTGTTGACTTGTGTGGGGTTAAGCGTTATCGTGTTGCTATATCGCCTTTTTTTTTGGAGGGGCGGGGGGGTCGCACTATTTTCAGTCGGGTCGGGATCTCATTTTTACAGCGTGGCAACATAATATTGGTCGGAATTCACTATTTGCCCTGATCCAAAAATTCGATATTAACAACACCTTCAAAGTCCCTGAAAATCGTGAGCATGGCAGCACTTTTCTAGGCGACGCCTGTATTCATTTAATCTCAGGAAGAATAGCTCTAACTGAGTGGATTTAATTTATTATTTTTTAATTTTTTTAAAAATCATCTGTGTCAGCGATTGCTTCATTTGAAAATGGTATAAGCCCGTTTGGCTTATCTTTTATACAGCCGGCTTGCTTAATTGAAGGAAATGACGAGGCTGTATCAGCTAGTTCAAGGGTTAGCTCCTGGTTCCAGGGTTGTTCTTGACTTCACAACAGTGTGTTGTGGCTACGCGCTAACAGAAAAGTTCTGGTGTCGGCTTAGGACTGACATCAGGGATAGTGTGCTAAGCAAGGACTGGGTGCTAGGCCAGGATGCTAGGCAAGGATGCTAGGGAAGGACCGGGTGCTAGGCAAGGACCTTCATTTAAGAGTTTAAACAAAAAGCTCTTAGCGCCAATTCTAGTTTATCTTTCGCCACCGGGTCGTCCTTGGGCGAAACATCATAATAGCTTTTATTTGCCGACCAAAGGCAAGGAGAATCAGTAACGACATGATAATGGTTACAGTTATTGCATTTGTATCAAACATCAACTGACGTAGAGCTATCTTACGTGATGAGAATTTAACAGGGTTATGTCCCTTAAAATTTATAAATTATAATTGTGATTATTATGATGTGTGGCCGGGATTGGCGGTAGATTATAGACATCATGCAATAAACATATTGAATATAAATACAAATAATAGCATGGATCATAAACAAATGTTAACTATAGTATATTTATAGCTCTACCTCGTACCACAATTCCGAATTGGGTTACAAATGAAGAATCACGTCGTGACTGTCAGTTTACGTTCGACTGTCAAGAAGGCTGGACGCGTCTTGTTTTGTCTATTTAATGCAAACCATTGTGTTAATTTTTCCTTATCCTTATTGGATTTTTAATCTGTTATTAGACCTGTGACATACCAATTCCCATTGGAGCATATTATTAACACTGTGAAAGTGGTGTTTAATGATTTAAACTTTTGAGGGAAAATGATTAAATTACTTCTAATAAACAATGGAGCCAGATAAAGTTGAAGATTTGAATAGGGAACTTTCTACCCCCGCGGGGGAGAAAACTAAAACGGTCCCCATAACATCTCCCGAGGGAGTGTTATTCATACAAAAGTATATTATTAACACTGTGAAAGTAGTGCTTAATGATTTAAACTTTTGAGCAGATAAAGTTGAAGAGTTGAATAAGGCTCTAGAGAAATCTGTCTTTGACGACATTAACACAGAATATGGGCCCTTCGAAGTTGACGTATTTGCTAGTAGAATAAATCATAAAGTAGAACAGTATGTCTCAGAGAAAAAAGATGCAGACGCATGGAGAATAAATGCTTTTTCATTTTCTTGGTCTCATTTATATGCTTATATTTTCCCTCCTTTTAATCTAATTATCAGAATCCTACAAAGAATAGAAACCGAAAAAGTGGATTGTATCATGATGGTTCTGGTTTGGAAATCACAACCATGGTTTCCAAAACTCATAAACTTATTGACAGATGTTCCACCCCTATTAACAAAGAAAGCCAACCTTCTTCATCTTCCAGTAACAAAACAGAAGGTTCACCCCATATTACACAACAGCAGAATGATAGCCTGCCGCTTGTCCGGAAAGTCTCGAAAGTGCAAACACTTCAGAAGAAATTAGTGAAATCATTATCAATTCATGGCGACGAAATACCAGAAAACAATATACTACATACATCAGGAAATGGCTGGTATTTTGTAATAAAATCAGTAAAAATCTTTTCCGCCGTTGGCATCATCACTACTAAAATTCTTAAAGCAATCTCTATAGATACCATGAGGAGAGGGACAAAAAAGACAATGGAGTTAGCGGGCATTGATATCAGTAATTTTAAGCCCCATTTCACCCGGGCAGCATCTACTAGCAAAGCGGCCACAAAAGGAGTTCCACTTGGTATAATACTAAAAGCGGGAAGATTGAGGTCAGAGACCACGTTTAAAATTTTTTATCATAAGCTAGTGGAGAGAACGAAAAAGGTTTTCAATAGGGCAGTACTGGATGAACAACAAATGAGTAGTGCTACGTGGATTTCGTTATTTACGACATAACAGACAAACTCTTTAAAGCTTCATTTGTAACCCAATTCGGAATTGGGGTACGAGGTAGAGTTCGAAAATTAAACGAACTCACCTGTGATGTTTAATTGAAACTCTGACGAGTCCAATTCCGAATGGGGAACAAATGCCCACCCATTGGTAAACATCATTTAAACTCATTAGACTATAATATAATAGTGTTATAGATTATACTTGTATGTATGTGTCCCATCCCGTTCCATTTGTTCCGTATGTCTGTTCTGACGCGTTAAAGCCTGACAGTCACGACGTGATTCTTCATTTGTTCCCCATTCGGAATTGGACTCGTCAGAGTTTCAATTAAACATCACAGGTGAGTTCGTTTAATTTTCGAATTATAGTTTTGTACAAGTATTTCAACTTACGAACATCCATAGAATAAAGCACAAATAAATATACACAAATTATAATAGTAATGGTAGGTTTAGCATTAATTCACAGTAATATCTCGTTCCACTTTGAATAAGTTAACCAATAATTAATTACCTCCAACCGAGAGAAAGTTAAACTTGTTAAAATGGTTCTCTTCCTTGGAGTTCTTAATGTGTGTGTGTGTGTGTGTGTGACTCAGTTGTGAGATGAATTTGGTTTTGTAAAATAAGGCCACGCCAAACAATTATCCAGATAGCCAATCAGAAAGAATGGTCCTATGTATATGACCAATGATGTTCGTGTACCTGAGGTAGAGGCTAGCGGAAAGAGACGCGAACCTGAGGGCATACACATACGTTGGAGTCTTGTTTGAAAAGGGCAATAAGCAGGAGATACGCAGACAATGGGCAGACAATTGAACAGGTGAATAAGCCTTAAGCGGAAAGTGAGTGGTAAGATCTAGCGTTCGGTTAGACAATGGGAACGTTTCCTACATATTGACCACATCCCGTGAGCAAAATTTAGAGCCATTTTATGTCAACATTGAGCTTTATTCGAGAAAAGACTCCATGTTTTGAGTGTTTTAACTCAAGGTGTTAATTTCCCTTTGCAAATATTATTGTTGTCCGCTAAAATTTGAAGTGGTTTTGAAATAGAGGCGCGAGTGAAAGAAATCACTTGTCACAGCCACAACCTTGCACTTTTGGGCCAGGAGAGTTCTTATGTCGCTAGTCTTTTTATTGGTGGTTTGCTCTCATAATGGTGGACCCGTGACTCGTGTTCAGTCACTATTTGCTGAATAATGGCACCACCTTTGCCTTCATAACTTTTCAATAGTTTGAAGCAAATTATTTTTCGTTGCCCTTTCATGTCACTTGTCACATTCGTTGAACCCACCTGGCAAACACTTTCCTGTATCCAATTATCACTGTTAGGATATGGTGTGCCCTTTCCTTCGAAATTCAAACTTCAAACGCCTATTTTGCAATGTCAGTTTGATTTGCCAGAATCATGTTTTCGAATTCAGTTTGATTATTTACGCTCAAACTAAATTAAATCTCAATCAAAAGATAATCACAAAAAGAAAATAGACGAGATTGTGACAGAAATAAATAGTACGAGTGACAGTATGAAAATGTTCAAAGCGGTGAATACAATCAAACGGCAAAAAACACATTATAGATTTATAATCAAAGATAAATGTAATAAGACCTTATGTAATGATAAAGAAATTACAAACACTATAAGCGTGTACTACACTGAGAAATACAAGGGCATTCAAGAAGTAGAACCATTCGATTCGACCAATTCATTGCTTGAAACTCCTATAACGCCCCAATAAATAAGTGAAGCCACACAAAAGATCAATAACAACAGATCGCCAAGTCTAGATGGTGTTAGAGCAGAAGAACTAAAATGTCTTGACGACGAAGGCATGGAAATACTAGCTGATATGTATAATAAGATATTTAAGAAAAAACAAGTTCTCAATCTTGGAAGTGGAAAACTCATTTTGCTAAACAAACCAAGTAAAAAGAAAGGCCCTTTAGAAAATGTGCGACCAATCGTTTTATTATCCACGCTAAGAAATGTTTTAAGCACAATCGCGCTCAGCAGAATTAGAGAAAAGGTAGAGGAATATCTTTCACTTTCACAATAATGTTTAGAAGAGATAGAAGCACTGCAGACATAGTATGGGCCCATCGATGGCTGAAAGCCAGAACGGAGAAATATAAGGAAGAATTTACCAAACTTGGAATCGATATGAGCTCAGCTTTCGACACTATATGCAGAACCAAATTGTTATCAATCCTTGACTCATTCTTGAACAAAGATCACGTGAAGCTCATAAGATACCTATTATCAAATACTACATTAAGATTTGAATCCGGCAGAGAATTAAAAACAATATCAACCTCAATTGGATCCCCTCAAGGAGACAGCTTGAGTCCAATTCTATTTACGATATACCTCGAATCGGCCATGAAAGATCTAAGACCAAAATTACCACCAATAAAGAAGATCACTCACGCAGATGATATAGACCTAATCTTTGAATCAGAACATCATGCGAAAATATACTTGCCAATAATATCAACTACCCTAGAAGCATTGGAATCTGAAAGTGAATCAATCCAAAATAGAATATACAAAAATCAACAGAAATTTTAATGAATGGAAACGTGTACGTAAACTAGGCAATTTGATCAACGAAAATGAAGACATCAGAAAACGAAAGCAGCTGGCCACCAATGCATTCAACCAACTCCAAAATTTATGGAATAGAAATAACATAATCAGTGAGAATAAACGAATACAGATTTACGAGGCACTGATTATTCCGATATTGACATATAATTGTGGAACCTGGGGCCTCACAAAAAACAACTTAGAAAGTCTCGATTCATACCACCGCAAACGATTAGGTGGCGTGATCGGAATCTATTGGCCAATTTACAAATACTGATCTCTATGAAAAAAACAGAGTCCAACGCCTGAGTACAATAATAAAAGAACAGCGATGTAGGCTATTTGGTCACATCTTACGTCGAGAAGATAACATCCCAGCCGAAACTGCAATGACAGAATATTTCTTTCATGGCAACAAATATGTAGGGAGACCACCAACATCAATGGTAACTACCCTGAACCAGGACCTTTCGACATATCAGAAATTTCTGGATTCAGATGAGGCCGAATTAATCCCTGAAGAACTAAGAAATACTTCAGTGCCCTCCGCACTAAAGTCACAACAAGATCTTGACAGCCTCAAAACTCTGGTCCAGGACCGTGACCAATGGAAACAACTAACAACATGGATGGAGAGAGCAGCTATACTTATCGACCATGACTGAATCACACAATTCTCAACAAGCATCATTCGGACTGCGACGCTTACTACTACTACTACTACTACTACTACTACTACTACTACTACTACTACTACTACTACTACTACTACTACTACTACTACTACTACTACTACTACCACTTACGTTCAAGGCACTTCATGGCTTTCCACAACGAGTTTGATCTTCATGTTTTGTTTCGATCGGGTTTCCTCCTTCCACGAACCTTACCCATCGCCAATCAACACAGTCGGCACCAGAAACACGCGTCATTGTGGTATGTATTTCAAATATTCAGAAATTCAATACAGTAAGCTGCTGAATCGAATATCTTTTGGTGCAGCCATTTTCATTTTTTTGTTTGACAGAGGTTGTTGACCACGTAATAGGACAACATACGATTCTTACACTCTTGCTTTTTGGACTTCCGGACGTGTTCCCAACCGCTGCACGAGCTTACTAGTGCGCGTTGGGAACAAAGCTCGAATCCCAAAACTCAAGTGTGTAACAAATCTTCTATTCTACCCCTAATTCGAATCCGATTTCGTCATCACTGAGTAAAAGACATTTTGAA
>NC_088363.1:83135652-83138152 GCF_034508935.2 Berghia stephanieae
TAATAATAATAATAATAATAATAATAATAATAATAATAATAATAATAATAATAATAATAATAATAATAATAATAATAATAATAATAATAAAATAATAATAATAATAATAATAATAATAATAATAATATAATAATAATAATAATAATAATAATAATAATAATGGTATAGATTTATAGTGCGCCAAACATCCCTTCATCAGGAGGGCTCTGGGCGCATAACATAGATTAATCATTAAGCCCTAACACAGCACACGAACAACGCTAATTATACACATAATCAAAAGAAAGCCTGTCGGAATAAGAATGTCTTCAATCGACGCTTGAATTGCTCTAGTGAAGACGAAGAACGTATCTCTAGTGGTAGTAAATTCCACAACATTGGACCAGAATGCTGAAAGGCGCGTTCACCAGCCTTCACTCGACAGGGGGTGTTTTCAATTTGAGGTCGTTCGTTGATCGAAGCGATCGCTGTGGGTTATACCGTTCAACGAGGTTTGAGAGATATGCTGGTGAAGAGCTCTCCAGGCATTTGAAAACGATAGTTGAAGATTTATATTTAATCCGCTGGTCCAATGGCAGCCAATGCAGCTGCTGTAGTAATTCGGGAGCTGCGGTTTTCCTGTCTTCCTGCAGTACAACGCGGGCTGCCATGTTCTGTATTTTCTGGAGTTTGTTTATTTTGTCTTTTGTGAGACCAACAAACAGTACATCGCAGTAGTCCATTTTCGGGAATATCAAAGATGTTACCAATTTGTTGCAAGTTTCCCTATTGATAAATGGTCTGATTGTTCTGATATTTCGATAGCACTTGTTCTCACATTGTTAATATGTTTGTTCATAGACAGATCACTCTCTAAGGTGATGCCGAGATTTTTTGCTGATGTTGTGAGTTGTATTTTGTCATTATCGTTGATTGTCAATGCCAGTGTAAATGGATCTGTCTTATTATTGGAACTAGCAATGAATAAGACTTCAGTCTTGTCGCCATTTAATTATAATCTATTTGCAGACATCCATCTCATCACATGGTTGATGCATTGTTCGTAAACAGTTATCTTTGAAACTATATCGGATTGCAAACACATGCTATATATCTGGGTATCGTCGGCGTACATATGGTAAGCGAGATAATGTTGCTCTAAGATTCTCACAACAGGGGAAGTGTAAAGTACAAAAAGGACTGGGCCTAAAACGGATCCTTGAGGTACACCAAAATGAAGGTCACGCTCTGACGAAGTTACTCCCCCAATTAAAACTGACTGAGTTCTTTGAGTAAGATATGATGCAAACCAGTTTAGAGCAGTGCCTGATATGCCGAAAGTAACTTGTAGCCTTCGAAGTAGTATGCCATGGTCGATGGTGTCAAAGGCCGCCGAAAGATCGAGAAGACTAAGGAGGGTGGTTTTTCCTTGATCAATAATTTGCAGCAAGTCATTTGTGATTCTCATCAATGCTGTTTCCGTGCTATGATTTTGCCGATAGGCCGATTGATAGCACTCACCTAAGTTATTATGTTTCACGTGACAAGAAAGTTGTTTTAGTACAATCTTTTCTAGAATTTTGGAGATGAATGGTAGATTTGATACAGGCCTAAAGTTTTTAAAATTATCACTGTCAAGTCCCGCTCCCTTCAACAATGGCTTCACCAATGCTTTCTTGAATCTTTCTGGAACAACTCCCACCCTTAATGATTGATTAATCAATTCAGTGATGTAAGGTCCAAGTTCATCAATACACTCCTTCAGAAGGGATGTTGGTAAAGGGTCGAGCCTACATGATTTGCTAGGATTAGAGAGAATCGTTTTCTTTGTGTCATTTATTGAATTTCTTTGAAAGATGTTAAGGGTTCACCATAAAAGAGGTATATTCTGCTTCTGTTTCGTCTGTGTCAAGTTCACTCCGTATCGTTGTTATTTTATTCATGAAATACTCTTCAAAGCAGTCCCCGAGTTGCTTGTCGTCAGTGTGGTGTGGCAGGCTTGTTTTGATCTCTTTGCCTAGAAGCTTATTTGAGATTTTATAAAACTCCTTCGGACTTTTTATGTTATCAACTTTATCAAGATAGAAGATACGCGTTGCCTTAATTGTCACCTCTTTGAGTCTTTGTTTGAATGACGTGTAAATTTCCTTATCAATTGTCATGCCAGATTTTTTCCATTTCTTCTCCGCTTTTCTTTTCTCTTTCTTTATACGTTTTACCTCCAAATTGTACCATGGTGATTCTTTTCTGATGTTCACAGATCTTGTCGTGAGAGGTACGTGCTTATCCATAACACTAATAATTGCTTTATCAAAATTGTCAACAGTCACTTCTTTCTCACAATGTGTAGTTAGAGAGTGAGAGGGGTCCGCTTTAAATAGATCTATGTCAATTTTCTTCAAATCTCTCGAAACAACTATTTTTTTTTGTTTTTGTGTCGTGTACTGTCCCCCCTATGATGCCAAAAGATATTAAATGATGGTCTGAAATGCAAAGATCATCTACATTGATAGGTGTCGCT
>NC_088363.1:83143152-83181409 GCF_034508935.2 Berghia stephanieae
CAATGGAACAATCGAATTCAATCCAGTTAAGGAGATGATAATCGGCAATGCCAACACAACAGATTCCAACAAATTTGTAACGTCAAACAGAGGAATGACATTATTGCCTATGACACCAAACAAAAGCAATTCATTAATATTCTCTAAAAGTTCTTCCCAAAGACCTATCGAGAACAACCTGACTTACCTGATTCCCATCTTTATCGAATCAGACGACAATACAAACAACCTCCATGCTTCAGTCATGAAGAATCCGTCTGCCATTTTACCTGGCAATATGGCTGAAACACAAAGTAATCAGCAAAAGGAAAAGACAATGGTAAAAGATGACAACAGCCAGCATTTACCGCAGATCAGCCCTTCAACCGATATCAATCAGCAACGCGCAACTGACCATACACCTGTAATTACACACACAAATTCCGAGGATACCAGCATACTTTTTAAAGATGAGAAAAAATCTGCCACACCAAAGCTGACCTGTGACAGTATAGAAACATCAACAAGTTTTAAACAAACACAGCCTTATGATAATTCAATGTCAAAAACGTCGTACAAGATTTGCAATGGAATGAAAAGTGCGAGTGAGTGTGTGGACGATTATGACGATAACGAAGTTAAATCTAAAACATTTTCTTTACGAGTTAAAAAGACTCCACTTGCATTACGCATAGATGATAGTGGGTCTTGTTGTAATAGTGATGACGAGTGCCATGAGAGCGGCCATATCACAAGCGACAGCTCCAGGAGTTCTAGCGGAAGCAAAGAATGGGTGTGGGGCTACTCTTACGGCTCGGATGAGGATGATGACGAAATGTCGGGCCCAACCATCGTCAAGAGAATAAAACCGACAATTCATTCACCGGAGTCTAGTTCCACAGACACTTCCAGTGGATCCAAGTCGAGGAGAAATTCATTCAGTAAACGTATTGGGGAGTTCAGGCTTAGAAAAGGATCTTTGTCTCAAAGGATGAATATGTACAAACTTAGTAGAGATCCCTTAGACACTCGTCTGTCTTTGGCTGGCCAAATTGTAAACGTTTCTCAACGTTATAAGTCTACTGAGATTTTAAACCAGAGTGACGATGATGCGGAAACGATTACCAACAATAAATTCCGAAAGCGATGTTTCACATATTCCCATAGACCCTCTCGTCCATTGATAGCTTCAAATTCAAAAGCGTTGACTGAAACTAACACATTGGGTAATAACCCCAACACGGCATTAACAATACTAAAAGATGAAAAAGGGACGTCGCTGAACACAAACGAGAATGTCCTTGACACACCAAGAAGCCGCGGAAACTCGAATGGACGAGAGTTTTTAACAGCACGAAGAAGATATGCTACCGTTTCTGCAAAGGATCTACTAGGGAAACGACCGATTTTGCCTAAAACATTCATTGAGTCATCTGGTGGTGAAGAAAGCATTCCTGAAGATAAAAGGGTGTCTAGTATAAATCTGAGATGTAACAATCACGTTAAATGCTTTGTAAGTAATCGTAATGTTGATGGAGCCGAAAAATTTAGAAAACGGTGTTCTACCATTTCTTCTTCTCGAATCTCCAATGCAGCTCAAGAATTGAATTGGACTCGCCCTTCAGAACTATTACCTAAAACTACAAATGATATTTGTGGCACTGTTGTTCTGAGCCAGAACAGACAACACTCAAATACGGTTGTTGAAACTGATAGAAGAGCACAGGACAAAACAGATCATGATAACGAGTCGTACAATAATAACTTGAATCCACCTTTAAAGATTGTTAAAGACTTTGCCTTGTCTGAACTAGAATCGACACGAGAGACCGTTCTTCGTAGCAATTCAAATTATCTTATTGCCTCTTCTGCACCTTCTGACCGTTCATTGTTTATTGATCCATTTATAGACTCAGATCAATGCTCAAAAATGTTAAACCAATCATCCAAAGCCAGCGAATATGTTGTTCCTTCATGTTATGCTTCCAATGTAAATATGAACAATGAGACAATGCAAATCATTAACAAAACAATGACTAAACCAATAGATTGTAATAAGTCTTTCCTAAATAATAATATGCCCACAATGCCAAAATACAATTTCAACCAGGAACCAACAAATAAATACTCATGTCTTCAAGATTCTAGTCCTCTTAACTTATCTACAAAACTCCTAAGGCGCAGTGTGCAGTACCTACCCGATTCTCTGACAGGAAGGGAGTTTGCTTATCTCAACACTACAGACAGTAGCATAATCAACGAAAACGAGGACCAACGTCCATCGACAGTCACAATGCCCTTCTGGGGTGATCAGGTAGAACCTTACCGAAGCCGTAGCTCGTCCGTTTCCACGGGAATGTCATCCCTGTCTTTGACTGGTCCAAGTAATAGAACAGGCCTTTTGTCGTCTAATGATGATGAAGATGAAAATGTATGGAGGCCGTGGTGATTTTTTTCAGCTATTGTACGAGATAATATGTAAAATGTTGTTTTTACTATAAATAGGAGATGGTTAAAAAAATGAGGACAATAATCGTGTGTTTATACTCATAGATACATGGAGAAATTTAACAAATTAATGACAAATGTTTCCAAAATTGAAACTTATAAAGCCTACTTTAAGTCCGCATATTCGCATCGACAATGTTCACGATAACATTTCTATCTTCATCGGTATCCCTTTTGCTCAATTTCCAGTACCACACTGCGGCTGACGCCTAGGTTATCTCGATTTTTCTTTCATGAGATTGATCCTAAACGACAAATTTCCTCTTAGATAATAAAGTGTTTATTAAAGTAATTACTAATTTTGATATTATTTTTTTTTATTATTATAATAATCTCTCTCTCTCTCTCTCTCTCTCTCTCTCTCTCTCTCTCTCTCTCTCTCTCTCTCTCTCTCTCTCTCTCTCTCTCTCTCTCTCTCTTAACCTTTCAAAAGTTCGAACATTTCAGCATCCAATTTTTGAACATTTCAACAATTGAATCAAGCAAATTTCGACAATTCAAAACATCCAAATTTTGAGCATTTCAATAATCAGTAAATGAAAAAATTCAAACATTTAAGCAGTTGAAACGCAAAAATTTGAATATTTCGACAATCGAAACATTCAACATTTGACCATATCAAAACATGCAAAAATTCGAAGAATTCAACTGTCGAAACATCCAAATTTTGAACAGTTGAACATTCAAAATATACAAAGAATCGTGGCATCCAAATTTCGATTTTTTTAAAACAATCGAAACATGAAAAAATTCGAATATTTGAAAAGTCAAAAGTTGCAATATTTCGAACACATCCAAATTTTGATCCTTTCAACATTCGAATCATACAAACATTGAATATTTATACAGTCAAAAGATCAAAATTCCAGACATTTATACAATCAACAAATGCAAAACTTCTAACTTTTGAACATTCGAAACTTGCAAAAATTCGAATATTTCGACTGTCGAAAATCCATATTTTGAACAATTGACCAATCAAAACACAAAAATTCAAAGATTTCATCAGTTCAACATCCACATTTCCAAGGAACTGTGTTTTCCGTCCACCAGTGGACTGAATACAGAGCTGTGTATTCAGTCCACCGGAAGAGATTATAATACGGGTAAACTGTTTGGCTGAGGGCGAGAAGGCGAGGTGGCCGGCTGTTTTAGCACAGCGTAAATGTAACCGGGGTGGGGTGAGTTAGGAATTCGAGCTCCTTTCTATGCATTTTTTTTTGGTACTCCCTTGGGAAAACATTCTTAATTTTTAACTTCAACACGTTGACACCATTCCTGGTGACTCGAGAAGCTTGATCGACTTTTAACATTATTTATTTATATTTATTTACTTTTACTCACCTTGAAGTTTATTATTTTAATTTATGACACAGTGAGACGTCAAAATGTATTGCCTTGTGCATTGCTTGAACGCAACAATATGCGTTCGGAGAAAAACGGAAAAAAAACCGAACAAACAAAACAAAAACCAATAAAACAAACAAACAAAAAAAAAGAAAAGAATAGAGACCAACTTTATAGTTATAGGGTCTTGAATATGTTTAAGAAAGCGTCAGAGAGTGAGAGCGGGTGGGAGAGATTAGAGAGAGAGATAGAGAGAGAGAGAGAAACTCGAAAAATGCTCAAAAGCGACTATTTCATTCAAAAATTAGTAAATTTTTTAAAATGGTCCAATTTCACCCAAACAACTTTAAAAATCGTCAAATTTCAACCATAAAACGTGAAAAATTCCACATTTCCGAAAGTCCCAAATTTATTTATTTTTAAACTTTGTACAACTCGAAAAATGCTCAAAATGGAGTATTTCATTAAATAATTTTGATATTAAAGGAAATATCGTCAAATTTCACTCAAAAAACGTTAAATTTCACCCAAAACAGCGTGAAAAGTTCCAAACTTCCGAAAGTCCGACATTTTATTTTTTTAAACATTGTACAACTCGAAAAATGCTCAAAATCGACTATTTCATGCAAAAATTTAGAAATTAAAAAATTTCGTCATATATCACCGAAAAAAAACGTTCAATTTCACCCAATAAACATGGAAAATTAGAAATTTTCGAAAGTCCCAAATATTACTTTTTTAACATTGTACAACTCGAAAAATGCTCAAAATCGACTATTTCATGCAAATATTCGGAATTTTTAAAAATTCGTCAAATGAGTAATTCGACATTTTCAAAATTCCATGATTTTACTTTTTTAACATTGTACAACTCGAATAATGCTCAAAATCGACTATTTCATGAAAAAAATCGGAATTAAAAAAATGAAATTTTACCCAAAAAAACATTAAAAATCGTCAAATTTCAGCCAAACGTGAGAAATTAGACATTTTCGAAAGTCCCAAATTATACTTGTTATTATCATTATACAACTCAAAAAATGCTAAAAATCGAATATTTTGCAAAAATTCGTAATTTAAAAAATATCGTCAAGATTTTAGCCGAAAAAACATTTAAAAACGAGAAAAATTAGAAATGTTCAAAAGTCCTTATGTTCAATTTTTTTAACATTGTACAAAGCGAAAAATGCTCCATATCGAATATTTCGTGCAAAAATTCGTAATTTTTAAAAAATTCGTCAAGTCCCAAATTTTACTTTTTGAACGTTGCACAACTCGAAAAGTGCTCCAAATTGAGTATTCCATGGAAAAATTTGGAAATGAAAAAAATTCGTCAAAATTTTACCAAAAAAATGTTGTTACAAGTTGTTGTTACCAACATAAGTGCCTGCTCCACTCACTTTTCTTAAAAAAATTCACCCCATATACCGGAGCATACTCAATGTCTCAATCGTTTCTATGTTATATGTTTGTGTTGAGAATATTGGCTATTGAGCTTAACTGCTTGGTCAAATAACTTCGCGATGGTTGTGTGCGAGCGAGCCGGCGGTCTCCAGAAGTGGGTGAGAGAGAGCTCTAGAAATATGACTTGGGTTTGATACGAATATTTTTGTGTTCGTGGATAGCTCACACGGTAGAGCCACGCTTTCACCTGCCAGGCGGAGTTGTCGTACCAATTAGGTCGCAGGTTCAAACCCCACCACCGCCGCGAAAAAATTTTATTCTCTATTGTCTTCTGGCACTTTTCTACTCACTTCATATCTTGTTATGAATTTCACCCAAACAAACAGAAAAATTAGAAATTTTCGAAAGTCCCAAATTTTACTTTTTGAACGTTGCACAACTCGAAAAATGCTCCAAATCGACTATTTCATGCAGAAATTTGGAAATTAAAAAAATATCGTCAAAATTTTGCCCCCCCAAAGTGTGAAAAGCAATCTAGAAATAGACTGGTTTGATACGAATTTATTTTGTTCGTGATACTTCACACGAAGCCCCATCGACTATCAACAGGCGGAGTTGTCGTAAATAAGTCCAGTCAAACCCCACCCCGCCCGAAATTTATTCTCTATTGTCCTCGCACTTCTACCACTCAATAATTTAGAATTATCACCCAACACGGAAAATTAGAAATTTTCGAAAGATCCAAATTTTATTTTCTTAACGTTGTACAACTCGAAAAATGCTCCAAATTGACAATTTCATACAAAAATCTGTAAATTAAAAAAATATCGTCAAAATTTTACCCCCAAAAAAGTTTAAAATCGTCAAATTTCAGCCAAAAAACGTGAAAAATTAGAAATGTTCAAAAGTCCATAATTTTACTTTTTTTTACACTGTACAACTCGAAAAATGCTCCAAATCGACTATTTCATACAAAAATTCGGAGTTTTTAAAAAATCGTCAAATCCCCCCCCCCCCCCTCCCCCACCGCCACCAAATAATTGAATATCACCCACGTTTCACCAGGAAAATTAGAAATTTTCGAAAGTCAAAATTTATTTCTTAACGTGTCAACCGAAAAATGCTCCAAATTGACAATTTCATACAAAAATCTGTAAATTAAAAGATATCGCAAAATTTACCCCAAAAAGTTTAAAATTAAATTCAGCCAAAAAAAGTGAAAAATTACGAAAGTCCCAAATTTATTTAAAAACATTGTCCAGCTCGAAAAAGCTCAAACGACTATTTTATCAAAAATTCGAATTTTTTAAAAATTCGTCAATCCTCCCCCCCCCCCCCCCCTTTTTTTTTTTTTTTTGTTAAAATTTCACGAAAAAAAAAACCCTGAAAAGTTCGAAACATACGAAAGTCCCGAATTTTGCTTTTTTAACATTTTACAACTCGAAAAATGGTCCAAATCGACGATTTCATGCAAAATTTTGGAAATTTAAAAGATACCGTCAAAATTTTACCACAAAAAGAAACGTTAAAAATCGTCAAATTTCAACAAAAAAAAACGTGAAAATTAGAATTATGAGTTGTACAATTTTAAAAAAGTATAATTATGGACTTTAGAACATTTCTAATTTTTCACGTTTTTTGGCTGAAATTCATAGATTTGTCGGTGGGGGGGGGGGGGGGGGGGGGGGGGGGGGGGGGGGGGGGGGGGGGGGGGGGGGGGGGGGGGGGAGATTGACGAATTTTATGACCCGCTGTGATTATCCCCAGACACCTGTCTGGGGATAATAAAAATTTGTTATCCCCAGACACCTGTCTGGGGATAACGAATTTTCATTATCCCCAGACGCATATTTGAAACTCCGCTCTTTTAAACAATCATCCACATTCCAGAATATGGAATGTTTCCAGAGCACATAGAAATAACGGAAAGTTAATAAAATATCTATAAAAACATAAAATTAGCCAACATTAAAATCAGTTGTTACTACATATACATAATATGCGTCGACTTCGAAGTGGGTGTCATGGCCGAATGGTTTAGTCGTCTGCCCTGGAAGTTTGACCATAATCGACGTTGTGGGTTCGAATCATGGTAACGTCACTTTTTTTTTTTTTTTTTTTTTTAAATTCCGTCTTCTTTTTACAGAACGTTGAAAGGGATAAATGTCCCATCCATCCTCCCCCCACCTCTTTTTTTTTTATTAAACTCTCCTCTCTCTCTCTCTCTCTCTCTCTCTCTCTCTCTCTCTCTCTCCTCTCTCTCTCTCTCTCTCTCTCTCTCTCTCTCTTGTTTTTTTCTAGTTTCTAGCAAATATATTCGTCCCCACTCCGATCTCAAATAGTGTCTTAAAAGAATAAATAATTAAAAAGCAAACAAACAGAAATATTCAGAGAGCGACCAAATGTCAGATAGAGGAGAAAAAACAAAACAATAATTGTTTTAAAAATAAAAACAATAATTGTTTTAAAAATAAAAACAATTAAAGAAATTCATGCACAGAAACGGAACATTTACATAAAGGTTTAGCAAACAAAAAACTCTAAGGTTTAGGTCAAAATATAAAAAAAAAGAAAAAAAAAAGAGAGATTTCCCTCGGAGCAGGGAATAGTGTTAACAATAATAATAATAATAATAATAATAATAATAATAATAATAATAATAATATAATAATAATAATAATAATAATAATAATAATAATAATAATAATAATAATTAACAATAAATAATAATAAATAATAATAAATAATAATAATAATAATAATAATAATAATAATAATAATAATAATAAATAATAGTAATAGTATGATAATAAGAGTATTAATAATAAAAATAATACTATTATTGATAATAATAAAATAATGATTATGATGGTAATAGTAATAATAATAACAAATATTACAATTATTATTATTATTATTATTATTATTATTATTATTATTATTATTATTATTATTATTATTATTATTATTATTATTATTATTATTATTATTATTATTATCATTGACCAAAACAAAACAAAAAAAAAACAATAATAGATCTAGAGCAAATTAAATAATGAAATAATATTATCGGAGAAATAAAAAATTCAACTGATTAAAAAAAAACTCTTGCTCGGAACTCGGAACAAAAGTGAAAACAATGAAAATCAATTGGGAAGAAAGAAAGAAAAGTAAAAAAAAAATTTTTTTTTAATGAGTGGGGGGGGGGGGGGGCGGTCGCGACTGGGTCGAATCTGTGCAGCTAAAAGGAGTAAAATGAAAGGTGGCCTTACCCACTGAGCTGCCTATCCACACCGCTATCGGAATATTTTAAATTCATATATGAGTATGAGCTAAACATATTTCCACCATTTTTGCTTCCTTGTTTTGGTAGGTTATTTTCATCTCTGATTCGAATAAAAATATGTTGTTGGATCTAGTTTTGTGGACGTGTGATACTAAATTGTATTGTCTTGTGCGAAGCAGACAGGAAAATAACAGGTGTGGGTTTTGGGCTTTGGGGCGAACAACACCATGGCCTAGGAATTCGTCCGCGACATAAAAATTATTCCCGGTCGTCCCCAAAATTGTGGCCAGAATGAGCAAATTATAGAAACAAGAGATGATCAATAAAGTTAACAGGTAGGTTGGTAATGAAAATTTAAATGGTTGGTGGACTATGAACAGATTTGATGATTAACAACTTTCTTCCTGGTTGAAAATAAAAAGTCGAATTGCCAGTTTGACGTTTTCAGGTCAAAGTAACAAAAGAAATTTAATTGATCCATTTGCTTTAAAACATTTTTTTTAAAGAGCTGGATTTGACATTTGATCACTATTTACTTTCATCTTGTGTTAAATATCACTTGATATATTAACTGTTTTGGGACACAACCACTAGTATTTTTTCCAGAATATTTGGTATTTTTCACGCCTAGTTTGGCATTTTGCATAAAATCTTTCTGCCCACTTGCTATATGCGTCTGGGGATAGTATCCTCAGACAGGTGTCTGGGGATAACAAAAATTGGTTATCGAATTGGATAACGAATTTTTATTATCCCCAGACAGGCGTCTGGGAATAATGACAGCCTTTATGAACTCCGAATTTTTGCATGAAATAGTCGATTTGGAGCATTTTTCGAGTTGAACAATATTAAAAAAGCAAATTTCGGGACTTTCGAATTATTCCAACATTTCGGGGTTTGTTTTTTTTGTGGAATTTAAATAATTGAAAGGGGGGGGGGGATGGAATTTGACGATTTTTATATAATTCCGAACTTTTTCACTTTCGAAATTTTCACGTTGTTTGGCTGAAATTTGACGATTAAAAAAAAAAATTTTTTCGTAAAATTTTGACGATTTTTAAAAAACATTCCAAATTTTTTGCATGAAATAGTCGATTTAAAGCATTTTTCGAGTTGTTCAATGCTAAAAAGATAAATTTATGGACTTTCGAAAATTTCGTATTTTTCACGTAATTTGGCTGAAATTTGACAATTTTAAACGTTTTTTCGGCTAAAATCTTGACAATTTTTTTTAAATTACGAATTTTTGCACGAAATATTCGATATGGAGCATTTTTCGAGTTGTATAATTTTTAAAAAGTATAATTATGGACTACTGAAAATTTCTAATTTTTCAGGTTTTTTGGGGGAAAATTAAAGCTTTTCAACGGTTTTGTTTGGTAAAATTCTGACGATATTTTTTTAATTTCAAAATTTTTGCATGGAATAGTCGATTTGGAGTATTTTTCGAGTTGTACAATGTTAAAAAGTAAAATTATGGACTTTTGAAAATTTCTAATTTTTCTGGTTGTTTGGGTGAAATTTAAAGATTTGGTGGGGTTGGGAAGTGGGGGGGGGGGAATTTGACGAATTTTTAAAAAATTCCGAATTTTTGCATAAAATAGTCGATTTGGAGCATTTTTCGAGCTGGACAATGTTTTAAAACTATAATTTGGGACTTTCGATAATTTCTAATTTTTCTGGTTGTTTGGGTGAAATTCACGGGGGCGGGCGGGGGGAGGGAATTTGACGAATTTTTTAAAACTCCGAATTTTTGTATGAAATAGTCGATTTGGAGCATTTTTCGAGTTGTACAAAAAGTGTACAAAAAAAGTGAAGTTAAGGACTTTTGAACATTTCTAATTATTCTCGTTTTTTGGCTGAAATCGAATTTTTCACGTATTTATCCTGAAATTTGAAAATTTTAAACGTTTTTTCGACTAAAATCTTGACGATTTTTTTTTAAATTACGAATTTTTGCACGAAATATTCGATATGGAGCATTTTTCGAGTTGTACAAATTTTAAAAAGTATAATTATGGACTTTTGAACATTTCTAATTTTTCACGTTTTTTGGCTGAAATTTGACGATTTTTACCTTTTTTGGGGTAAAATTTTGACGAATTTTTTAGAACTCCTAATTTTTATATGAGATAGTCGATTTGGAGCATTTTTCGAGTTGTACATTGTTAAAAAAAGTGAAGTTAAGGACTCTTGAACATTGCTAATTATTCTCGTTTTTTGGCTGAAATCTGACGATTTTTAACGTTTTTTTGTGGTAAAATTTTGACGATATTTTTTTAATTTCCAAAAATTTTTTATTGAAATAGTCGATTTGGAGCATTTTTCGAGTTGTACAATGTTAAAAAAGGAAAATTTGGAACTTTCGAAAATTTCGAAATTTTCACGTTTTTTTGGCTGAAATTTGACGATTTATACCTTTTTTTGACGATATTTTTTAAATTTCAAATTTTTAAAATGAAATAGTCGATTTGGAGCATTTTTCGAGTTGTACAATGTTACAAAAGTAAAATTATGAAGTTTTGATTTCAGCATAAAAATACGTGAAAAATTCGAAATTTTCGAAAGTCCATAAATTTATCTTTTTAACATTGTACAACTCGAAAAATGCTCCTAATCGACTATTTCATGCAAGAATGTCAAAATTTTACCACAAAAAAACGTTAAAAATCGCCAGATTTCAGCCAAAAAACGAGAATAATTAGAAATGTTCAAGAGTCCTTAACTTCACTTTTTTTTAACAATGTACAACTCGAAAAATGCTCCAAATCGACTATTTCATACAAAAATTAGGAGTTCTAAAAAATTCGTCAGTTCGCTTTTATAACATTGTAAAACTCGAAAAGGCTCCAAATCGACTATTTCATACAAATATTTGTTAAATCCCCCCCCCCCCCCCCCCCCCCCCCCCACCAAATCTTTAAATTTCACCGGAAAAACCTGAAAATTAGATATTTTCAAAAGTCCATAAAATGTCTTTTTTAACATGAACATTGTACTACTCTATAAATGCTCCAAATGGACTATTTCATGCAAAAATTTAAATTTAAAAAAGTCCGTCAAATTCCCTCCACCCCCCCCCCCCCCCCCCCCCCCCCCCCCCCCCCCCAATTATTTAAATCTCAACCAAAACCAAAAAAACATGAAAAGTTCGAAATTTTGCAAAAAATACTCCACATCGACTATTGCATGATAAAATTTGGAAATTTAAAAAAATCGTCAGGATTTTACAAAATAAAACCCCGTTGAAAATCGTCAAATTTCAGCGAAAAACGAGAAAAATTAGAAATATTAAAAAGTCCATGATTTTACTTTTGTAAAATTGTACAACTCGAAAAATGCTCCATACCGAATATTTCGCGCAAAAATTCGTAATTTAAAAAATATAGTCAAAATTTTACCCAAAAAATCGTTTAAAATCGTCAAATTTCAGTTAAAATATATGAAAAAGTAGAAATTTGCAAGACTATAATTTTAATTTTTAAACTTTGAACAACTCGAAAATGCTCCAATTCGACTATTTCATGCAAAAATGCGGAATTTAAAAGAATTCGTCAAATCCCCCCCCCCCCCAAGTCTCTAAATTTCACCCCAAAAAAACGTGAAATATTACAAATATTCAAATGTCTATAATTTTACATTTTTAAACATATTTAATAAATACTCAAGAAAAAATTTCTATAAAGTTACTATTTCAATAGAAAAAGAACTGAAGGAAAGAGTATTAGAAAAGACATCAGGGGAAAACAATAAAAAGGAAATCAAGTTAACTCATGATGAAAGTTAAATGACAAAGAAACTAACTAATGGAATGACTAGAAAACTCTCTCTAAAGTTAAAAATCAAATAAAATAAATCGCTTATGGGGCCCAACGAATAACAAAAGAGGATGCTTATTCCATCTTGGAATAGACAAAGCGAAAAAAGAAGCTATTACAACTCTATAACAGCACTTGGAAAACTGGTAAAATACCAGATATATGGAAAAAGGCTTTTATTATTTTTTAATATTTGAATTTATTTTGTTCCTTTCCACTGCTAAGCAATTGCAAAATTGATATAAGAGAAACACTATGTCGAGGAGTGAAAATGTCGATGTACGCAGATGACCTAGCTCTGATTACCTCTGACCAAAACTTAATCAAGGCACAACACAGGATGCAAATCACACTGGATAATATCAAATAATGGACTGACAACTGGGCGATGAAAATAAATGCAGTGAAGACAAAGTTCACAATATTTAGCCTCTCCCCAAAAGATGAAAAAGCAAAGCTACGTATTGAAGACCATGAATTGGAAAAAGACGACGCACCAAAATACCTAGGAGTCCATTTTGACTCAAGACTAACATGGAAAAATCAAATCAGCAACAGTCAGAAAGTTGGGGTAAAGCGAACACAACTCTTGAAAAAACTAGCTGGAACAACTTGGGGAGCTAGCTCCGATATACTGAAACAAACTTACACAGGATATGTGAGACCAGCGCTAGAATACGGGATATCTGCATGGGAAAACTGCTCCAAAACTCAAATGGAAAAACTGGACAAAGTGCAAAACAGCAACATGAGGATAATAAGTGGAGGAATGAAATCGACACCGATTCATGCAATGGAAACCATAACAGGACTTACATCTCTATCAGAAAGAAGGGAATCAAAAATTTTGAAACAATACACAGACGTGAAAACAATGACAGATCAGCCTCTTCACGCTAGAGCGCAACAAAAGAAAACTAGGCGGCTGAAAAGATCACACTTTATTGAAAGAGCCCAGCAAATTGAAAAAGATCACGAACTTGACGAAATAATGACCCAAAAATGCAAAGCAAATATCAGAGTACCAATTTGGAAAAGGCAAAATCACTTGAAAATCAAGACTTCCGTTGGTGACATTTCAACAAAACAAAAACACGGCGAAGAAATCAAGAAGTCTGTACAGAAGTGCATAGATCAAAACTACCCTAAAAAATGGACAAGAATCTATACAGATGGTTCATGCAATAAAGAACACACGTGCGGGGGCCTGGGAGTGCACATCGAGTACACAAATGGTCAACAAAAGGAGATCAGCAAACCGACTGGTACTCGCACTTCAATCTACAAGTCAGAGGCAGATGCAATCCATGAAGCTGTTAAGCAAATCCTCTCAGAAAATGAAAAACCAAGACACATAGTGATTTTAACAGATGCTAAGAAAATTCTGGAGGATATAATGATGTCCTTTGCGGATGATATAGACGCCTTGGTGGAAGTCCTCATGAAGCTAAGCAAGTTTACCAACATTGTACTGCAGTGGATTCCAGGACACTGTGGGATACTTGGAAATCAGATCGCTGACCAACTGGCAAAGGCAGGCAGTCGCATGCAGCAACCCTCCCCAATGTACTCAACAGGAGAAATTAACAAAATGGCCAAATTTATCCAGTCTCAGAGATGGAGAAGAGAAGCACCCAGAATACAACATGAATGACCCAATCAAGGTGCTCGACAGAAAGGAACAGGTCATCATCTTCAGACTGAGAACTGGACACAACCAGTTAAAGGAACATATGTGGAGGATGTCCAGAGCAGGTGCCTCTGGAACTGGACTGCGGACTTGAAAATGAAAATGGACATCATGTCCTAATGGAATGTCCAAAGTACAACCAGTTGAGAAGGAACTTCTGGCCTGACCCAACCCCATACTCAAAGAAGCTGTGCGGCAGTGAGGACGACCTCAGGACCACTGTGGGCTTCATTCACCAGACCGGACTGACCATGTGACGTGATGGGAACGAAGAAGAAGAAGAAGAAGACTATTTCATGCAATAATTTGGAAATGAAAAAAATATCGTCAAAATTTTGCCCAAAACAATGTTTAAAATCGTCAAATTTCAGCCAAAAAACATGAAAAATTTGAAATGTTCAAAAGTTCATAGTTTTACTATTTTAACATTGTACAACTCGAAAAATGCTCCAAATCGACTATTTCATGCAAAAAGTCGGAGTTTTAAAAAATTCGTCAAATTCAAGTTCGCTAGCCCCAAATACACACTTGCTTTTGTTGATAACTAACCCGTTGTCAGAAAGAAGCTGAAACAGATGGTGAAGGTGTTCACGGTGTTCTTCATGGGAGTGGCTGGCTGTTAGAATATCATCGATGTAGCCGAATGCAAAAGGAGCGTTTCTCAGGATTCCATCCATAAGCCTCTGGAATGTCTGGGCAGCATTCTTAAGACCGAATGACATACGTACAAACTCCCAGAGGCCAAATGGGGTAGTTATTGCGGTTTTTGGAATGGATGTAGTTGCGACGGGTTTTGGTGATAACTCCTAACAAGGTCGACTATAGAGAAAACTTTGCACCCTGCAAGTCGTCTATTGAAGTCCTGAATGTGCGGTAAAGGATATCTGTCATCTTTTGTTTGTGTGTTGAGGTGGCGATAATCACCGCAAGGTCGGAGTTGCCCGTCTGCTTTCATAACAACATGAAGAGGTGAAGACCATGGAGAGTTAGAGCGTCGAATGATCCCCATTTCTTCCATAGCCAGAAATTCTTGTCGAGCTGCTGTCAGTTTATCCTCGGTAAGACGACGAACTCTGGCGTGAACTGGCGGTCCGTCTGTAACTATATGCAGCTCCACACCATGCTTGTTGACAGGTGAACTGAATCTCGGAGTAAGTAATTGTGGTAATTCTGACAACATGAATGAGTATGAGGTTTTCTTTGCGAAGGAGAATCCCGAAACCGAGTGGGAGGTTCTAGTTGGCTGAAGCGAGGCTAAAACACTGCCGAGAGAAATAATGCGTCTAACTTTTAAGTCAATGAGGAGTTCGTGTTGAATAAAATAATCTGCCCCAAGTATAGGTCTCGTGACGTCTGCCAGAACGAACTCATGTGTAAGAAGTTTTTTTGTCCAAAGTGGAGCGTGAAGGTTTGTTTTCCCCATGTACGGATAGAGGTACCGTTAGCTGCTAATAATGGTGAGGAGGGGGAGTTGCGTTTTCTCTCGTGGATAGATTCTGGAAAAACTGAATCGTCCGCTCCGGTATCTATTAGGAATTATTATTAGTATTCCTCATCGTCTGTCCGTGATTGAAAAGGTGTTCGAGGCTGTGTCTGGTGTGCCAGCAATCGCCACTTCTATCTGCTGGCCTTGTCGTTTCCCAAAGGAGTAAAACTACACCCTGGCTGACACCGTTGAGCTTTGAATCCAAACTTCGTGTGGTAAAAACACACAAACCGTCTCTGTTGACCAAATGATCTGTTGCCACGTGACTGTTGTGCCCGATTGGGTTTGAAACCCGCGGCGCCGATGTGGGACCATTTCATGCAACAATTCGGAGTTTTAAAAATTCGTCAAATCCCCCCCCCCCCCCAAAAAAAAAAAAAAAATTTTTAATCTCACCCCAACAACTTGAAAAGTCAGAAATTTTCGAAAGTCCATCATTTTACAACATTGTACAACTCGAAAAATGCTCCAAATCGAATATTTCATGCAAAAATTCGTAATTAAAAAATATCGTCAAAATTTTAGCCGAAAAAACGTTAAAAATCGTCAAATTTCAGCCAAAATACGTGAAAAATTAGAAATGTTCAAAAGCCCATAATTTTAATTTTTTAACATTGTACAACTCGAAAAATGCTCCAAATCGACCTTTTCATGCAAAAATTCGTAGTTTGGAAAATTAGTCAAATTCCCCCTCCCCCACACCCACCAAATCTTTAAATTTCACCCAAAATAAAACAGAAAAATTAGAAATTTACGAAAGTCCCGAATTTTATTTTTTTTCAACGTTGTACTCAAAAAATGCTCCAAACCGACTATTTAAAAAATATCGTCAAAATTGTATCTGAAAAACGTTAAAAATCGTCAAATTTCAGCCAAAATACGTGAAAAATTATATATGTTCAAAAGTCCATTATTTTACGTTTTTAACATTATACAACTCGAAAAATGCTCCAAAGCGACTATTTCATGCAAAAATTTGGAAATTAAAAAATTATCGTCAAAATTTTACCCCTGTAGTGAGCGAAAAGACGAATGGAGCTTTGGACGAAGCGAGCGGAGTCTTCCTCTCTCTCACAAATCATGAACTGATAACAACATCATGCTAAGACCTCTGATCAAATTTTTCTCTTTTATTGTCATTCAAGCTTCATTTAATTACTATCGTTTGTTTTTAATCATTTTGTTCTTAAGTTATTTCGAGATCCTAAACTGGTGACTCCGACGCTGAACATGGCGGAACAAAGAAACGAACTTTCTGACCTTTTGCAACAACTCCTTGTCCTCCAATCCTCCCAACAAAGTCAAAGCTTGGTTGGGGCAGTCTCACTAAAACTGCCAGAATTCTGGACAAAGTCACCAGACGTTTGGTTCGCAAGAATTGAAGCACAATATACCACTCGCGATATCACAGAAGACCAAACAAAATACGACTATGTTGTTAGCACTCTAGTTGTAAACACTGCAGAAGAAATGCAGGCAGTACTCACAAATCCTCCACATGAAAATAAATATGAGACGCTTAAAAAATCACTAATCAAGACATTCCGCAAGTCTCAAGCCCAAAAGGATTTCGAACTGCTTCATCTCAACGGAATGGGTGACAAACGACCAACAGCGCTGCTGAGGAAAATCAACTCATTGAATGATGACCCCCAAACATTGAAACGGGCACTTTTCCTGTCAAACCTCCCTCCTGACATCCAATGCATTTTAGCTAGTCAGAATATCGTCGACGTAGAACTTCTAGCTGAGGCTGCTGAATGGATTTGGGAGACGAAAGCAACTGCAAGACTTGCTGATGGCACTATGGATCTACGAAACACAAACCATGTCGTAGCTTCGTCGACAAGACAAGAATCCAGTGGCGGTTTCACACCTATTGAAAACAATGGGCAAACCCACATCGACGCCGCGGGTTTCAAACCCAATCTGGCACAACAGTCACGTAGCAACAGATCATTTGGTCAACAGAGACGGTTTGTGTGTTTTTACCACACGAAGTTTGGATTCAAAGCTCAACGGTGTCAGCCAGGGTGTAGTTTTACTCCTTTGGGAAACGACAAGGCCAGTAGATAGAAGTGGCGATTGCTGGCACACCAGACACAGCCACGACCACCTTTCAATCACGGACAGGCGATGAGGAATACATTTCCTAATAGATACCGGAGCGGATGTTTCAGTTTTTCCAGCATCTGTCCACGAGAGAAAACGCAACTCCCCCTCCTCACCGTTATTAGCAGCTAACGGTACCTCTATCCGTTCATGGGGAAAACAAACCTTCACGCTCCACTTTGGACAAAAAAAACGTCTTACACATGAGTTCATTCTGGCAGACGTCATGAGACCTATACTTGGAGCAGATTTTTTAAATTCAACATGAACTCCTCATTGACTTAAAAGGTAGACGCATTATTTTACTCGGCAGTGTTTTAGCCTCGCTTCAGCCAACTAGAACCTCCCACTCGGTTTCGGGACTCTCCTTCGCAGAGAAAACCTCATACTCATTCATGTTGTCAGAATTTCCACAATTACTTGCTACGACATGAGCACAAGCGGTTCTACAACATTGGATATCGCGGTTTGGTGTGCCAACAGACATTACCTCTGACCGAGGTAGACAATTCACCTCGACGCTTTGGTCAGAATTTGGGAGTTGCTTGACACCAAGACCAACAACACGACGGCATACCACCCACAAGCAAACGGGATGGTTGAGCGCTTTCACAGACAACTCAAAAGTATATTGAAGGCGAGAACAACTTCTCCAAATTGGTTCTTCTGGGAATTCGTTCTTCTTGGAGACTTGAGGCCGTTAGCTCACGTGCCGAAAATGGTTTACGGTTCAACACTATGCCTTCCAGGAGAAATACTGCAACCCAAAAACACTCCGCACATAGAGCCTAGTTCAGATTTCGTGAAACAACTCAAAGCAACCATGCAATCACTGGCTTCAACTCCGCCCATCTTTCATGGGAATCAGCAGGTTTACATGCCTACCAATCTAAATTCTACCGGTTACGTTTACGTTCGCATTGACTCTCATCGTCCCTTTACAACGGCACTATGACGGCCCTTATCGAATTTTAGAGACAAATGACAAATATTTTGTATTGGACATTAAAGGAAAAAAAAGAGAAGGTAACTGTCGATCGATTGAAAGCAGCACATATCGCTCCAACAACAATACAGCAAACAAGGAAGCCCCAATTAGGACCAGGTTCAGATACAAAACCTGCTACATTGGAAGATGCGGTATCGGACAAAACATGCCCAAATAGAGACGTTACAATTACCACCAGGTCCGGTAGACAGTCAAGGCTCCCTCCTCGATATCAAGACTAGCGCTATAAACTATGCGGTATACAGCTGGGAGGGGGGTAATGTAGGGAGCGAAAAGACGAATGGAGCTTTGGACGAATGGAGCGGAGTCTTCCTCTCTCTCACAAATCATGAACTGATAACAACAACAAGCTAAGACCTCCGGTCAAATTTTTCTCTTTTATTGTCATTCAAGTTTCATTAAATTACTATCGTTTGTGTTTAATCATTTTGTTCTTAAGTTATTTCGAGATCCCAATAAAAACGTCAAATTTCAGGCAAAAACCAGAAAGATTAGAAATTTTCGAAAGTCCCAAATATTCGAAAAATGCTCCAAATCGACCATTTCATGCAAAAATTTGGAAATTAAAAAAATTCGTCAAAATTTTAGCCGATAAAACGTTAAAAATCGTGAAATTTCAGCCAAAGTACGTGAAAAAATAGACCTATGCAAAAGCCCATAATTTTACTTTTTTAACATTGTACAACTCTAAAAATGCTCCAAATCAACCATTTCATGCAAAATTTCGGAGTTTAAAAAGATTCGTCAAATCTTTAAATTGCACCCGAAAAACCTGAAAATTCGAAATTTTCAAAAGTCCATAAATTGTTTTTTAAACATTGTACAACTCTAAAAATGGTCCAAATCGACTATTTCATACATAAATTTGGAAATTTTTAAAAATCAGTCTATATTTTTACAATGGCTGTGATGTATTCCTGTGCAATAGTTATCATATTTTTACTTTGTAATCAGATGTCTTTAGCCAGTATTTTTAGAAATAATCTGTCAAGCCAAACTGGTGTTCCCCCATTTTATTCCCATTTAACATCGCTTCGTTTACTGAGACCAGAATCCCCCCCCCCCCCCCACTCCACCACCGGTTGACACATCGTTCATGAAGCCGAGAAATAGGGGGAGGAAAGGAGGAATCAAAACAAAATTCGACGTCGAGACAATCGTCCTTTCTTGCCTTGCGTTGTGACTGGAAATGTGCGCTCAGTGAAAAATAAAATAGAGGAACTGTGCTCACTGTGTCGTCATTGCTGCGATTATAGACAAGCCTCTATAACAGAGTCCTGGTTGACACCCAACACACCATCATCTGTCGTCGAAATCGACATTCTCTACACCGGACCGATAGAGACAGTTCAAACAAAAAATCGGGGCGGTGGTGTGTGCGTATACATAAACAATAATTGGTGTCACCCCAACAATATAAATAATATCTCGTCAATTTCGAACAACAACATTTAACTTTTGACAGTGGGTGCACGGCCATATTACTTAAGGAAGTGGTTATTCAGTATCTGATACTGAATAGTGCTTTGCCACTATTCAGTATCCACAAGGAACTCTTTTTTATAGAGAGAGTGAAAAGTGCGACAATCTCGGTCGAACTACTGACCTACTTCCAGATTGAACACGTGCAGTAACTGACAGCCCGATTCAAAGTTGTAAAAATATTTTGATCGTAATTTTTTAATTTCTGCTATAGTGCAATTAACATAGTTCAAAATATCAAAGTAAGAGTGGTATTCAAATACATTTTTAAATATCTAAATAGACATGATTAAATGTCACTAATTGTTCAGTGACACCATGGCTTGGTGGAAATAAGCTGTTTGACTCTGAGCTTAAGTTCGAGAGTTCAAATCCCGGCAGGGATAGCTTTTTTTTCCCCCAATATTTTTAAAAATTCTTTTTGTCTATTGATATTTTTTAAACTTTTTTTTTTTCAATAAATTTTATTTATATAATTTTATGTCTATTATTATTATTATTATACTATTGTTTTATTATTATTATTAGTTAATTATCTTATTATTATATATTTTTTTTTATTATTTATTATTATTATTATATTATTATTATTATTATTTATTATTATTATTATTATTATTATTATTATTATTAGTATATTATTATTATTAAAATTTATATAATAATAATTAATATATAATATTAATAATTAATAATATATAATAATAATAATAATAAATAATAATAATAATAATAATAATAATTAAATAATATATAATAATAATAATAATAATAATAATAATAATAATAATAATAATAATAATATAATAATAAATAATAATAATAATAATAATAATAAATAATAATAATAGATAGATAATGAATAATAATAATAATAATAATAATAATAATAATAATAATAATAATAATAATAATAATAATAATAATAATAATAAATAATAATATAATAATAATAATGAAATAATAATAATAATAATAATAATAATAATAATAATAATAATAATAAATAATAATAATAATAATAATAATAATAATAATAATAAATAATAATAAAAATAATAATAATAATAATAATAAATAATAATTACTGAATATATACGACTACAATTGACATCTATTTTCTGAATACAGGTGGTATTTTTAGGGGTGTTTCTTTTTTTACGAAACCTGCTAAAACACGCCGAACCCCGACAAAGTTATGGGAAGTCGGTAGCAGTGGGGAGTGAACCTGGGACTCAGGGAGGTGTACACCATTGGGGAGTGAACCTGGGACTGGGTTTCGTAAAAAAAAAGCAATTACTTTTTTATGAAACCTGACAATATCCAACAAAGTTATGGAAAGGAAGTAGGCAACAGTGGGGGAGTGAACCCGAGACTCAGGGAAGTGTAGACTATTGGGGAGTAAACCTAAGTCTATGGTTTTTCGATGGGTTTTTGTAAAAAAGTAATTGCTTCATTCTCGTCTGGTACCCAACTCCCATAGTCCGGCTTCATTTCCCACTAGTATCTATCTTCCATAGTCCCAGGTTCATTTCCACTGATATCCTCTTCTCACAGTCCCAGGTTCACTCCCAACCAGTGTGCACTTCCCTGAATCCCGGTTCATTGCCCAATGGTGCCCCCTTCCCATAACTTTTGGCAATTTCAGTAGGTTTCGAAATAAAAGTACATTCTGAGCTCACTGTCCACTGGTACCAGCCTCTCGCAGTCCCAGGTTCAATCCTCATCGGTGTGCAAATCCCAGATTCAATCCCCACTGCTGCCTACATCCCATAACTTTGTCGGGTTGTGGCGGGCTTCGTAAAAAGTAATTCCCCTCCCCCTTGGTATTGCTTTTTTACAAAATCCAGAGTCCCAGGTTCACTCCCCACAAGTGTACTTCCCTGAATCTCAAGATCATCCCCCACTGTTGCCTACTTCAATAACTTTGTCGGATATTGCCAGGTTTCGTTGGATTTCGTAAAAAAGTAATTGCTTTTATATGAAACTCGCTGAAAACCACCAAAAACCATAGTCTCAGGTTTCCAACCGTCCCCACTGGGTCGTACACTTCTCCTGAGTATCTCAGGTTCACTCCCCACTGTGTACTTCCTACTATCCCACCAACTTTGTCTTATACTTGCAAGGTTTCGTAAAAAAGTAATTGCTTTTAAATGAAACTACCTGAAACCCGTCGAAAACCATAAGTCTCAGGTTTCACTCCCCACTGGTGTACACTTCCCTGAGTCTCAGGTTCACTCCCCACTGTTGCCTACTTCCCACAACTTTGTCGGATATTGCCTAGTTTCGTAAAAAATTAATTGCTTTTATGTGAAACTCGCTGAAACCCGCCGAAAACCAAAGTCTCAGGTTTACTCCCCACTGGTGTACACTTCCCTGAGTCTCAGGTTCACTCCCCACTGTTGCCTACTTCCCATAACTTTGTCGGATATTGCCTGGTTTCGTAAAAAAGTAATTGCTTTTATGTGAAACTCCCTGAAACCCGCCGAAAACCAAAGTCTCAGGTTTACTCCCCACTGGTGTACACTTCCCTGAGTCTCAGGTTCACTCCCCACTGTTGCCTACTTCCCATAACTTTGTCGGATATTGCCGGGTTTCGTAAAAAAGTAAATGCTTTTATGTGAAACTCGCT
The DNA here is from genome assembly GCF_034508935.2 of Berghia stephanieae. Classification (NCBI taxonomy): domain Eukaryota; kingdom Metazoa; phylum Mollusca; class Gastropoda; order Nudibranchia; family Aeolidiidae; genus Berghia; species Berghia stephanieae. Next base: position 83,165,906 of record NC_088363.1, read on the forward strand.
GAAACTCGCTGAAAACCATAGTCTCAGGTTCACTCCCTACTGGTGTACACTTCCCTTAGTCTCAGGTTCACTCCCCATTATTTGCCTACTTTCCATAACTTTGCCCCATTTTGTTGGGATTTGGTGCATTTTGTAAACAAAAAGTAATTGCTTTTTTTTTCAAAACCCGCCGAAACCCAGTCCCAGGTTCACTCCCCACTAGTGTACACTTCCCCGAATCTCAGGTTCACTCCCCATCACTGTTGCCTACTACCCATAACTTTCTCGGATATTGCCAGGTTTCGTCGGGTTTCGTAAAAAATTAATTGCTTTTATATGAAACTAGCTGAAGCCCGCCGAAAACCATAGTCTCAGGTTCACTCCCCACTGGTGTACACTCATTGAGTCCCAGGTTCACTCCCCACGCTTTGCCTACTTTCCACAACTTTGCCGCATATTGTCGGGTTTCGTAAAAATGTAATCCCCCCCCCCCCATATTGTTATTGCTTTTTTACAAAACCCAGAGTCCCAGGTTCACTCCCCACTGGTGTACACTTCCCTGAATCTCAGGTTCATCCTCTCCCCCCCCCCCCCACCCACACACACACACGCTGCTGCCTACCTCTCATAACTTTGTCGGATATTGCCAGGTGTCGTCGTGTTTCGTAAAAAAGTAATTGCTTTTTATTTGGAAACCCGCCGAAACCCAGTCCCAGGTTCATTCCCCACTGGTGTAGACTTCTCTGAGTCCCATATTCACTCCCACAGCTGCCCTCTTCCCATAACTTTTTCAGGTTTCGGAAAAAAAAAACACCGTATTATAGTGCAAAACCACTATTCAGTGTCAGATACTGAATAGTACAAAACCACTATTCAGTATCAGATACTGAATAGTGCAAAACCACTATTCAGTATCAGATACTGTATAGTGCAAAACCACTATTCAGTATCAGATACTGAATAGTGCTAGCCATTACTTAAAGTCTAGAGAGGCAGTCGATTTGCTTTTTTCATTTTCCACATACCTTATTAGAGTTTCCATGGCAACATTTACATCGGCACTGGAAGAATTTTGAAAACCTGTGCGGAACAATCATGCTATAGTTATACTTATATTTTTAATATGTCTTTTTCATGCTCTTTTATCCCTAGTATTTGGAAAACTTCAGAAATAATTCCTGTCCCCAAAAAAGTCAAAGTAAAATCAATGAATGATCTGAGACCTGTCACTCTCACATCAATTGTCATGAAATGTTTTGAAAAAACGTATTTTGTTACGAATTAATAACCATGTTAGACCTCTTTTGGACCCTTATCAATTTGCCTACCAAAGTAAACGCAGTGTAGAAGATGCCATCCTAGTTTTTACCAATAATATCTACAAACATTTAGACACGCCTGAAAGCTACTGCAGAATTCTTTTTGTTGATTTTTCATCCGCATTTAATACAATTCGTTAATCGTTATAGCACTATTTTCGTGTTTTGAGGCAACACGCCTTCTCCGCTCTCACTTACACTAAGCGGTTCTACAGCCATCTACTGCAGGACCGGTTCCTATCGTTTGACGGTTCCAAGGACGAATTGTGATTGGCCAATGTCGAAAAAGAACCTTGCGGTTCTCATTTCCCAGGGACCGTAGAACCGGCGGTCCTAAATATGCTTGGGACCGCTCCGCACTACTATATGTCCTTTAATTTACACTATGTAATTATTCTTACAGCCTACATTATTATTACACTATATATACCTATTACCAAATTCTACTTTACCACATTATATTTACGTATATTATGTTTATGTATGTATCATTGTCGGCATTTTATACGTCTGTACAAAAATTTCCTTTTGAAAGAATGAAGTACATTATTATTGTTATTATATTACAACTCGAAAATGCTCCAAATCGACCATTTCATGCAGAAATTCGAAGTTTAAAGAATTCGTCAAATCCCCCCCCCCCCCCCCCTCCCTCACCCCCACCAAATTTTTAAATTTCACCAAAAAAAAAAAAACAGAAAAATTAGAAATTTTCGAAAGTCCCAAGTTTTATTTGTTTTAACGTTATAATCGAAAAATGCTCCAAATCGACTATTTCATACAAAAATTTGGAAATAAAAAAAATATCGTCAAAATTTAGCCGAAAAATACTAAAAATCGTCAAATTTCAGCCAAAATACGTGAAAAATTAAAAATTTTCAAAATTCCTTAATTTTACTTTTTTTTTTAATTGTACAACTCGAAAAATGCTCCATATCGAATCTTTCGTGCAAAAATTCGTAATTTAAAGTATATCGTCAAAATTTTAGTCGAAAAATACTAAAAATCGTCAAATTTCAGCCAAAATACGTGAAAAATTAGAAATGTTCAAAAGTCAATAATTTTACTTTTTTAACATTGTACAACTCGAAAAATGCTCCAAATCGACCATATCATGCAAAAATTCGAAGTTTAAAGAATTCGTCAAATCCCCCCCCCCCCCCCCTCCCTCACCCCCACCAAATTTTTAAATTTCACCAAAAAAAAAAAAAACAGAAAAATTAGAAATTTTCGAAAGTCCCAAGTTTTATTTGTTTTAACGTTATAATCGAAAAATGCTCAAATCGACTATTTCATACAAAAATTTGAAATAAAAAAAATATCGTCAAAATTTAGCCGAAAAATACTAAAAATCGTCAAATTTCAGCCAAAATACGTGAAAAATTAAAAATTTTCAATCAATTAATTTTACTTTTTTTTTAAATGTACAACTCGAAAAATGCTCCATATCGAATCTTTCGTGCAAAAATTCGTAATTTAAAGTATATCGTCAAAATTTTAGTCGAAAAATACTAAAAATCGTCAAATTTCAGCCAAAATACGTGAAAAATTAGAAATGTTCAAAAGTCAATAATTTACTTTTTTTAACATTGTACAACTCGAAAAATGCTCCAAATCGACCATATCATGCAAAAATTCGGAGTTTAAAGAATTCGTCAAATCCACCCCCCCCCCCTCACCCCCACAAATTTTAAATTTCACCAAAAAAAAAAAAACAGAAAAATTAGAAATTTTCGAAAGTCCCAAGTTTTATTTGTTTTAACGTTATAATCGAAAAATGCACCAAATCGACTATTTCATATAAAAATTTGGAAATAAAAAAAATATCGTCAAAATTTAGCCGAAAAATACTAAAAATCGTCAAATTTCAGCCAAATACGTGAAAAATTAAAAATTTCAAAATTCCTTAATTTTACTTTTTTTTAATTGTACAACTCGAAAAATGCTCCATATCGAATCTTTCGTGCAAAAATTCGTAATTTAAAGTATATCTCAAAATTTTAGTCGAAAAATACTAAAAATCGTCAAATTTCAGCGTGAAAAATTAGAAATGTTCAAAAGTCAATAATTTTACTTTTTTTAACATTGTACAACTCTAAAAATGCTCCAAATCGACTATTTCATGCAAAAATTTGTAAAATAAAAAATTATCGTCGAAATATTAGCCGAAAAAACGTTAAAAATCGTCAAATTTCAGCCAAATTACGAGAAAATTTAGAAATGTTCAAGTCCATAATTTTACTTTTTTATCATTGTACAACTCGAGAATTGCTCTAAATCGACTATTCCATGCAAAGATTTGTAAATTTAGAAAATATCGTCAAAATTTTATCCGAAAAAACGTTAAAAATCGTAAAATTTCAGAAAAAAACCCTAAAAAAGTAGAAATGTTCAAACTGTCCATAGTCTTAGTTTTTTTTTAACATTGTACAACTCGAATTATGCTCCAAATCGACCATTGCAAAAATTCGGAGTTTAAAAAATTCCTCAAATCTTTAAAATTCACCCAAAAAACAACAGAAAATTAGAAATTTTCGAAAGTCCTTAATTTTACTTTTATCAAATTGTACAACTCGAAAAATGCTCCATATCGAATATTTCGTGCAAAAATTCTTAAATTCAAAAAATATCGTCCAAATTTTAGCCGAAAAAATTAGAAATGTTCAAACGTTCATAATTTTACTTTTTTAATATTGTACATCTCTAAAACTGCTCCAAATCGACCATTTCATGCAAAAATTCGGAGTTGAAAAAATTCATCAAACTCCATCCCCCCCCCCCCCTCCCTTCTAATTCTAATTGGGCTTTTATATAGCGCAATATCCACTAAACGTGCTCAAAGCGCTTAATAAGGTGTCTCTGGCCAACAGCAACACAACATGTAGGACGAGACATGACGCCTGATAGGCGATATTACAATTTGTCGGACAGAGACAACGCTGTTAACGGTCAGGTACTCCTTCCCCCACCCCCACCAAATTTAAAAATTTCACCAAAAAATAAAAAATAATTATACATTTTCGAAAGTCCCAAATTTTATTTGTTTAATTGTCGTACTCGAAAAATGCTCCAAATCGACAATTTCATGCAAATATTTGGAAATTTAAAAAATATCGTCAAAATATTAGCCGAAAAAACGTTAAAAGTCGTCAAATTTCAGGCAAAATACGTGAAAAATTAGAAATGTTCAAAAGTCCATAACTTTACTTTTTTAACATTGTACAACTCGAAAAATACTCCAAATTGACTATTCCATGTAATAATTTTGAAATTTTTTTTAAATCGTCAGAATTTTACCCAAAAAAACCGTTAAAAATAATCAAATTTCAGCCAAAAAACGTGACAAATTTTAAAATATTCAAAATTTCATAACATTACTTATTTAAGATTGTACAACTCGAAAAATGCTCCAAATCTCTATTTCGTGCAAAAATTCGTAATTTTAAAAATATCGTCACAATTTTGGCCGAAAAACGTTAAAAGTCGTGAAATTTCAGCCAAAATACATGAAAAATTATAATTTCACTTTTTTTTTTATATTGTATAATTCGAAAAATGCTCCAAATCGACCATTTCAAGCAAAAATACGGAGTTTAAAGAATTCGTCAAATACCCCCCCCCCCCTCCCTCACCCCCACCAAATTTTAAATTTCACCCAAAAAAACCCAGAAAAATTAGAAATTTTCGAAAGCCCCAAGTTTTATTTGTTTTAACGTTATAATCGAAAAATGCTCCAAATCGACTATTTCATACACAAATTGGGAAATTTTACTTTTTTTAACATTGTACAACTCGAATAATGCTCCAAATTGACCATTTCATGCAAAAATTCGGATTTTAAAAAAATTCGTCAAATCCCCCCCCCCCCCCTCCCCAACCCCCACCAAATTTTTGAATTTCACCCCAAAAAAACAACAAATAAATTTAAAATTTTAGAAAGTCCCAAATTTTATTTATTTTAACGTTATAATCGAAAAATGCTTCAAATCGAATATTTCGTGCAAAAATTCGTAATTTAAAAAATGTCAAAATTTTTGCCGAAAAAACGTTAAGATTTCGTCAAATTTCAGCCAAAACACGAAAAAACTAGAGATTTTCAAAAGTCATAATTTACTTTTTTAACTTTGTACACTCGAAAATGGCTCCAAATCGACTATTTCATGCAAATAATTGGAAAATTTATAAAAACTATCGTCAAAATATTAGCCGAAAAAACGTTAAAAGCCGTCAAATTTCAGGCAAAATACCTGAAAAATTCGAAATGTTCAAAAGTCCTTAATTTTACTTGTCCAACTCGATAAATGCTCCGATAAAACATTAAAAATTGTCAAAATTCACCCAATAAACGTGAAAAATTAGAAATTTTCAAAAGTCCTTAATTTTACTTGTTTTTAAATTGTACAACTCGAAAATGCTCCAAATCGACTATTTCATGCAAAAAATCGTAATTTAAAAAAATACGTCAAAATTTTAGCCGAAAAAACCTTAAAAATCGTCAAATTTCATCAAAAAACGTGAAAAATTCGAAATTTTCAAAAGTCATAAATTTACTTTTTAACATTGTACAACTCGAAAAGTGCTCCAAATACAAAAATTTGGAATTTTAAAAAATTCGTCAAAATCTTAACAAAAACGTTAAATACTCAAATTTCAGCCAAAAACCAGATAAATTAGAAATTTCAAAAGTCCCAAATTTTACTTTTTTAAAATTGCACAACTCAAAAAATACGTCCAAATGAGCAATTCATGCAAGAATTTAAACAATTTTAACAAAATCGTCCAAAATTTTCACAAAAAGAACCCGTTTACAAACAATCTCATAATTTCACCAAAAAACTGAAAAATTAGAAATTTCAAAAGTCCAAATTTTACTTATTTAACGTACTAAATCGAAAAATGCTCCAAATCGACTATTTCATGCAAAAAATTTTAAATTAAAAGACATATCCATGCAATGAATTATGGCAATTCATTTTAAAAATTCGTCAAATTCTTCCCCAACCCCAAAATTTCAAATTTCACCAAAAAAAAAATAATAAATTTTCAGAAAGTCCAAATTTTCATTTTTTACATTGTAAACTCGAAAAATGCTCCAAATCGACTATTTCATGCAAAATTTGGAATTTAAAAATATCGTCAAAATATTAGCCGAAAAAATGTTAAAGTCGTCAAATTTCAGGCAAAATACCTGAAAAATTCGAAATGTTCAAAAGTCCTTAATTTACTTGTTCCAACATTGTAGAACTCGAAAGTGATCCAAATCGACCATTTCATGTAAATCATTCGGATTTTAAAAATTACGTCAAAATTATTAGCCGAAAAAACGTTGAAAATCGTAAATTTCAGCCAAAATACGTGAAAAATTAGAAATTTTCAAAAGTCCATAATTTACTTCTTTTAAATTGTACAACTCATAAATGCTCCGATAAAACATTAAAAATTGTCAAAATTCACCCAATAAACGTGAAAAATTAGAAATTTTCAAAAGTCCTTAATTTTACTTGTTTTTAAATTGTACAACTCGAAAAGTGCTCCATATCGAATATTTCATGCAAAAAATCGTAATTTAAAAAAATAACGTCAAAATTTTAGCCGAAAAAACCTTAAAAATCGTCAAATTTCATCAAAAATACGTGAAAAATTCGAAATTTTCAAAAGTACATAAATTTCCTTTCTTAACATTATACGACTCGAAAAGTGCTCCAAATACAAAAATTTGAGAATTTTAAAAAATATCGTCAAAATCTTAACCCCAAAAACGTTAAATATCGTCAAATTTCAGCCAAAAACCAGATAAATTAGAAATTTTCAAAAGTCCCAAATTTTACTTTTTTAAAATTGCACAACTCAAAAAATACTCCAAATGGACTATTCCATGCAAGAATTTAGAAATTTTAACAAAATCGTCAAAATTTTTCACAAAAAGAACCCGTTAAAAAATCTGCAAATTTCAGCCAAAAAACGTGAAAAATTAGAAATGTTCAAAAGTTCATAATTTTACTTATTTAACATTGTACAACTCGAAAAATGCTCCAAATCGATTATTTCATGCAAAAATTTGTAAAATAAAAAATTATCCATGCAAGAATTTGGAAATTAATAAAATATCGTCCAAATTTTACCAAAAAAAACCCTAAAAAATCGTCAAATTTCATCCAGGATACGTGAAAAAATAGAAATGTTCAAAAGTCCATAAATTTCCTTTCTTAACATTGTAAAACTCGAAAAATGCTCCAAATCGACTATTTCATACAAAAATTTGGGAATTTAAAAAATATCGTCAAAATATTAGCCGAAAAAATGTTAACAGCCGTCAAATTTCAGGCAAAATACCTGAAAAATTCGAAATGTTCAAAAGTCCTTAATTTTACTTGTCCAACATTGTAGAACTCGAAAAGTGATCCAAATCGACCATTTCATGTAAACATTCAGAGTTTTAAAAATTCGTCAAAATTATAGCCGAAAAAACGTTGAAAATCGTTAAATTTCAGCCAAAATACGTGAAAAATTAGAAATTTTCAAAAGTCCATAATTTGACTTCTTTTAAATTGTACAACACAATAAATGCTCCGATAAAACGTGAAAAATTGTCAATATTCACCCAATAAACGTGAAAAATTAGAAATTTTCAAAAGTCCTTAATTTTACTTTTTTTTAAATTGTACAACTCGAAAAGTGCTCCATATCGAATATTTCATGCAAAAATTCGTAATTTAAAATATTTCGTCAAAATTTTAGTCGAAAAAACGTTAAAAGTCGTCAAATTTCAGCCAAAATACGTGAAAAATTAGAAATGTTCAAAAGTCAATAATTTTACTTTTTTTAACATTGTACAACTCGAAAAATGCTCCATGTGTGAGCACATACTAGCACATACTTGCACATACTAGCACATACTTGCACAGACTTGCACATAATTGCACATACGTACACATACTAGCACACGTGCACACACTAGCATATACTTATACTAGCACAAACATGCACATATTAGCACATACTTTTACAAAATTGCACATACTAGCACATACTGGCACATACTAGCACATACTTGCACATAATTATATCTACACAGACTTACACAAACTATCACATACCTACACTTACTTGTTCAAACTTCCACATAAGTACACATACTTACAAATACCTACACATACTTGCACATACTTACACATACCTACACATAATTACACATACTTACACATATTTGTAAAAACTTGCACATACGTACACATACTTGCACAGAGTTACACAAACCTACATGTACTTTCACATACCTACACATACTTCAACAAAATTTCACATACGTACATATAATTGCAAAAACCAGCACATACTAGCACACACTTATACATACTTACACATACCTACACATACACATACCACACATACTTACACATACTTACACATACCTACACGTACTTACAAATATCTACACATACTTACACATACCTACACATACTTACACATACCTACGTATACTTACACATACCTACACATACTTACATATACTTGTACAAACTTGCACATACGTACACGTATATCGAAATCTTCACGTTTTTATGTATAAGTCATTACGAGTCATTTTTACGGTTTTGGATGAAAGTTGACGATTTTTAACGTGTTTTAAGGTGAAATTTGAGTATGTAAATAAAATTTACGAATTTTTCAATGAATTATTCCATTTTCGTCATTGTTAGATTTGTACGTTAAAAAAATAAAATTTGCGACTTTAGAAAATATCGAATTTTCACGTTTTTTGAGTGAAATTTTACGTTTTCGGGTGAAATTTAACGGATTTAGAAATAATTTCCAATTTAGTCCATGAAATACTGCATTACAATGTCACAAAAAAAAAACAAACAAAACTTGTGGACGTTTGCAAATTTGGAATTTTTAACGTTTTTTAGGAATTTGACCATTATTTTACGTTTATTGGGAGGCATTTGACGTTTTTTTTTAAATTTCCGAGTTTTCCAGAATTTGATGAAATATTCGAATTGTTGTATGAAAATACAAGTTGTACAACGTAAAAAAAATAACATCTAGGACTTTCGGACATTTGGAATCTCTCACCTTTTTTGCGTTGAAATGTAACGTTTTTGGGTGAAATTTGACGGGATTTTTGAACAATTCAAAGTTTTTTCATGTTTTTGAGCAATTTTCAAGTTGCACAATGTTAAAAAAGTATAATTTGGGAGTTTCAAAAATTTCGAACTTTTCACGTTTTTTGGGTGAAATTTAACGTTCTTTAGGTGAAATTAGCCAATTTGTTAAAAATTTTTTCGAGTTATACAATGTTACAAAATAAAAATTTGGACTTTCGGAAGTATCGAAATCTTCACGTTTTTTGAGTGAAATTTTGACGGTTTTTGGATGAAATTAGACGATTTTTAACGGGTTTTTTAATGTTACGAATTCTTTTCATGAAATATTCCATTTTGATCATTTTTCGAATTGTACAATGTTAAAAAATAAAATTTGGGACTTTCGAAAATATCGAAATCTTCCGGTTTTTTAATTGAAAATTTTACGTTGTTGGGTAGATATGTATAAGTATGTGCTAGTATGTGCAAGATATGTAAGTTTGCCCCAGTATGTGCAAGTATGTGCGAGTATGTACGTGTATGTTTCAGTATGTGTGAGCACATACTAGCACATACTTGCACATACTAGCACATACTTGCACAGACTTGCACATAATTGCACATACGTACACATACTAGCACACGTGCACACACTAGCATATACTTACACATACTAGCACAAACATGCACATACTAGCACATACTTTTACAAAATTGCACATACTAGCACATACTGGCACATACTAGCACATACTTGCACATAATTATATCTACACAGACTTACACAAACTATCACATACCTACACTTACTTGTTCAAACTTCCACATAAGTACACATACTTACAAATACCTACACATACTTGCACATACTTACACATACCTACACATAATTACACATACTTACACATATTTGTAAAAACTTGCACATACGTACACATACTTGCACAGAGTTACACATACCTACATGTACTTTCACATACCTACACATACTTCAACAAAATTTCACATACGTACATATAATTGCAAAAACCAGCACATACTAGCACACACTTATACATACTTACACATACCTACACATACACATACCTACACATACTTACACATACTTACACATACCTACACGTACTTACAAATATCTACACATACTTACACATACCTACACATACTTACATATACTTGTACAAACTTGCACATACGTACACGTATATCGAAATCTTCACGTTTTTATGTATAAGTCATTACGAGTCATTTTTACGGTTTTTGGATGAAAGTTGACGATTTTTAACGTGTTTTAAGGTGAAATTTGAGTATGTAAATAAAATTTACGAATTTTTCAATGAATTATTCCATTTTCGTCATTGTTAGATTTGTACGTTAAAAAAATAAAATTTGGGACTTTAGAAAATATCGAATTTTCACGTTTTTTGAGTGAAATTTTACGTTTTCGGTGAAATTTAACGGTTTTAGAAATAATTTCCAATTTAGTCCATGAAATACTGCATTACAATGTCACAAAAAAAAAACAAACAACAAAACTTGTGGACGTTTGCAAATTTGGAATTTTTAACGTTTTTTAGGAATTTGACCATTATTTTACGTTTATTGGGAGGCATTTGACGTTTTTTTTGAAATTTCCGAGTTTTCCAGAATTTGATGAAATATTCGAATTGTTGTATGAAAATGGCCGCTTATGCTGCACGATTGTTGTTAGAGTTGATGTTGCAAGAAATTCAAAATCTTGCTTCATTATAAACTGAATTTTATAAGATATTTTGTCAAATTGATTAATTTAACTTGTTAGATTCGGCCGATAATTGTATTGAGCTCGTCAGAGGCGAGGAGATTGTGGTGTTGTGGGCGTGAGCGTGATCGTGCCACTTGCCTCGAATGATTCGCTGAACGAGTGTTGACTGGAGATGGGAGGATGGAATGTGGGGATGAATAAAATAAAGAGCTAGTGGATAGACAGATAGATATAGATGGTTACCAGGACGGGAGGACGAGATAAAATGAAAAGATTGACTATGGAATTAAAGGGATTGTTGGAACAGTGAGGAGGCAGATAGAGAGAGGACGAGCGGTAAAGGAGGAGTGAGAGACGGGGGAGGGGGGGGGGACTAAAAGAAAAGAGTTAATGGACAGACCGATAGAAAGAGATAGTTAAAGTGAATAGGACGAGACAAAATGAAGAGAGTGATTATGAAATGAAAAAGAGAATGATGGAACAGGAAGTAAGAGAGAGAGAGAGAGAGAGAGAGAGAGAGAGAGAGAGAGAGAGAGAGAGAGAGAGAGTTATGGAAAGAAGGGAGGAAGAGGAGAGAGAGAGAGAGGAGAGGGGGGGGCATGCAGGAGGATGTTGAAAATGAAAGAGAGAGAAAATAACCGCGTGGGTGAGGACTCTTTCCTTTCTGAGTGCAAAGAGCTGTTACCTACCACCTCCCCCCCCCCCCCCCAATCCACGACAACTTTCCCCCCCCCCCCCCCCCCCCCCCCCCGCCAATAGTCAATCAAATTTGAACACATCGATTGAGTAAGAGAAATCATGGTTGAGCTGACGATTTGACGATTAAAAAAAAAAAGGCAACATTGTTTATGAAATACTCCATTTTGAGCATTTTTTGAGTTCTACAATGTTACAAAAATAAAAATTTGGACTTTCGGAAATATCGAAATCTTGGAGTGAAATTTTGACGGTTTTTGGATGAAATTAGACGATTTTTAACGGGTTTTTTAATGTTACGAATTCTTTTCATGAAATATTCTATTTTGATCATTTATCGAATTGTACAATGTTAAAAAAATAAAATTTGGGACTTTCGAAAATATCGAAATCTTCCGGTTTTTCGATTGAAGTTTTACGTTGTTGGGTGAAATTTGAGGAGTTTAAAAATAATTTCCCATTTTTTTCATGACATACTGCAGTTTTTAGCATTACAATGTTAAAAATGATAAACTTGTGGAATTTTGCAAATTTGGAATTTTTTACGATTTTCAGGTGAAATTTGACCATTGTTTAGTGGGAGACGACCATTTTTTCAAATTTCCGAGTTTTCGAGAATTTGTTTAAATCTTTGAATTTTTGTATAAAATACCCGATTTCGATCATTTTTCGAGTTGTACAATCTTAAAAAATTAATATCTTGGGGTTTCGTAAATTTGGAAATTTTCACCTTTATTTGGGTGAAATTTACCTGTTTTTGGTGAAATTGGACGTTTTTTTAACTATCTTTTCATGTAATACTCCATTTTGAGGATTTACCGAGTTGTACAATGTTAAATACATAATATTTTGGACTTTCAAAAATTTAGCATTTTTCGAGTTTTACAGTGTCAAAAAAATAAAATATGTGACTTTAAAAAATGTCGAAATTTTCACGTTTTTTGGATGAAATTTAACGCTTTTTTGGGTGAAATTTGGAGATTTAGAAAAAGTTTCATTTTTTTCATGAAATACTCAATTTTTGTACACGTATGCGCTAGTATGTGCAAGTATGTGCAAGTATGACTAGTATGTGCAATTATGTGTACGTATGTTCAAATTTATACAAGTATGTGTAAATATGTGTATGTGTACGTATGTACAAGTTTGTACAGGTATGTGTAAGTATGTGTAGGTAGGTGTAATTATGCGTGGGTATGTGTAAGTATGTGCAAGTATGTGCTAGTATGTGCAAGATTGTGCAATTATGTGTACGTATGTGAGATTTTGTACAAGTATGTGTAAGTATGTGTAAGAAATTGTAGGTGTCTGTAAGTTTGTGCAAATATGTGTAGATAAGTATAAGTATGTGCAAGTATGTGCAAGATATGTAAGTTTGCCCCAGTATGTGCAAGTATGTGCGAGTATGTACGTGTATGTTTCAGTATGTGTGAGCACATACTAGCACATACTTGCACAGACTTGCACATAATTGCACATACGTACACATACTAGCACACGTGCACACACTAGCATATACTTACACATACTAGCACAAACATGCACATACTAGCACATACTTTTACAAAATTGCACATACTAGCACATACTGGCACATACTAGCACATACTTGCACATAATTACAAATACCTACACAGAGTTATACAATGTTACAAAAATAAAAATTTGGACTTTCGGAAGTATCGAAATCTTCACGTTTTTGGAGTGAAATTTTGACGGTTTTTGGATGAGTTTTCGAGAATTTGTTTAAATCTTTGAATTTTTGTATAAAATACCCGATTTCGATCATTTTTCGAGTTGTACAATCTTAAAAAATTAATATCTTGGGGTTGTACAATGTTAAATACATAATATTTTGGACTTTCGAAAATTTAGCATTTTTCGAGTTGTACAGTGTCAAAAAAATAAAATATGTGACTTTAAAAAATGTCGAAATTTTCACGTTTTTTGGATTAAATTAAACGCTTTTTTGGGTGAAATTTGGAGATTTAGAAAAAGTTTCATTTTTTTCATGAAATACTCAAATTTTGTACACGTATGCGCTAGTATGTGCAAGTATGACTAGTATGTGCAATTATGTGTACTTATGTTCAAATCTATACAAGTATGTGTAAATATGTGTATGTGTACGTATGTACAACTTTGTACAAGTATGTGTAAGTATGTGTAGGTAGGTGTAATTATGCGTGGGTATGTGTAAGTATGTGCAAGTATGTGCTAGTATGTGCAAGATTGTGCAATTATGTGTACGTATGTGAGATTTTGTACAAGTATGTGTAAGTATGTGTAAGAAATTGTAGGTGTCTGTAAGTTTGTGCAAGTATGTGTAGATATGTATAAGTATGTGCTAGTATGTGCAAGATATGTAAGTTTGCCCCAGTATGTGCAAGTATGTGCATGTACGTGTATGTTTCAGTATGTGTGAGCACATACTAGCACATACTTGCACATACTAGCACATACTTGCACAGACTTGCACATAATTGCACATACGTACACATACTAGCACACGTGCACATACTAGCATATACTTACACATACTAGCACAAACATGCACAGACTTGCACATACTTTTACAAAATTGCACATACTAGCACATACTGGCACATACTAGCACATACTTGCACGTAATTACAAATACCTACACAGAGTTATACAATGTTACAAAAATAAAAATTTGGACTTTCGGAAGTATCGAAATCTTCACGTTTTTGGAGTGAAATTTTGACGGTTTTTGGATGAAATTAGACGATTTTTAACGGGTTTTTTAATGTTACGAATTCTTTTCAGGAAATATTCTATTTTGATCATTTTTCGCATTGTACAATGTTAAAAAATAAAATTTGGGACTTTCGAAAATATCGAAATCTTCCGGTTTTTCGATTGAAGTTTTACGTTGTTGGGTGAAATTTGAGGAGTTTAAAAATAATTTCCCATTTTTTTCATGACATACTGCAGTTTTTAGCATTACAATGTTAAAAATGATAAACTTGTGGAATTTTGCAAATTTGGAATTTTTTACGATTTTCAGGTGAAATTTGACCATTGTTTAGTGGGAGACGACCATTTTTTTCAAATTTCCGAGTTTTCGAGAATTTGTTTAAATCTTTGAATTTTTGTATAAAATACCCGATTTCGATCATTTTTCGAGTTGTACAATCTTAAAAAATTAATATCTTGGGGTTGTACAATGTTAAATACATAATATTTTGGACTTTCGAAAATTTAGCATTTTTCGAGTTGTACAGTGTCAAAAAAATAAAATATGTGACTTTAAAAAATGTCGAAATTTTCACGTTTTTTGGATGAAATTTAACGCTTTTTTGGGTGAAATTTGGAGATTTAGAAAAAGTTTCATTCTTTTCATGAAATACTCAATTTTTGTACACGTATGCGCTAGTATGTGCAAGTATGTGCAAGTATGACTAGTATGTGCAATTCTTGTACTTATGTTCAAATCTATACAAGTATGTGTAAATATGTGTATGTGTACGTATGTACAAGTTTGTACAAGTATGTGTAAGTATGTGTAGGTAGGTGTAATTATGCGTGGGTATGTGTAAGTATGTGCAAGTATGTGCTAGTATGTGCAAGATTGTGCAATTATGTGTACGTATGTGAGATTTTGTACAAGTATGTGTAAGTATGTGTAAGAAATTGTAGGTGTCTGTAAGTTTGT
>NC_088363.1:83181509-83186509 GCF_034508935.2 Berghia stephanieae
CTCCTTCTTCTTCTTCTTCTTCTTCTTCTTCTTCTTCTTCTTCTTCTTCTCTCTCTCTTGCTCTCCCTTTCTCTTTTATTTTTAAAGCATGGGTTGCTTTAATCTGTCATTTAAAAATGTTTTCTGTCGTTCTCTTTAATGTAATATACTGAAGCTTAGCGACAGCTTTTCTTTACCTTTTGATATCAGGTGATGCTTAATCCTCTTTGTAGGAAATATAAATTGATTCTGATAAGCTGTTCGATTAGTTGTGTTGTCGACGTATCCATAAGTTATCTTGACATGAGTTATTAGCCTACCTATTTTTCTTTTCTACAAAGATAAATGCAGGGACTGCGTGTGTCCAATGTATCATGCATCACACATTTACCTTGAGGATGGCAGCTAACGAACAGCTAACAAAGCTGTTTTGGTCAAATTTCAACGATTTCACATAAATGTAGCTGTTGTTGAAAAAAAAAAGGTCTTCAGTGTCATCTTTATCGACAAATTATAGAGCTACGCCCCTCTCACTCCCTTAAAGAAGCGATAACAAATCAAAGATAGAAAACAAAACAAAATAAAACAACAAAACAAATAAACAAACAAAAACAAGGCAATTTAATTAGTTGGAAATTTACTTTCTGCTGTTCCTGACAAGATAGAACAATAGAATCTGAAACAAGCGCCTCTGCTTTGTAACATTTGAATTGTAGAATGCACGCATTAGCAAAGATTTAGCAGAACCTGCAATTATTGTCATTGAAAATGTTGATGCTGTGGCTGTGTACAATAATTTTACTAGGTGTGCCAGCCCTGACCGCGGTGTGTAGTTTTATTATTGATTGGGATTCCTTAAGATTCCATTCTCTAGTTTCCACGCACCATTGATCGCTATCCATTCTCCGAGTCGGTCATGTGACTTAATCCACTATGGACTATATCAACAATCGTTACTTTCTACCAAATCCCCTAAGTAAAAAATAAGAATAGTCCAAATGCGTTTAGTACGTTTATTCATTGTGTCTTTTAACCAAAAAGATCTCTTAGGAATCAGTTAATGTAGTGTTTAAGATAAAATATCAAATTACGACAAAAATCCTAGAGCGTAATTAATCAGTCTCAAGTATGGTGTGGATGTGTTGCAGAAAATGATGACTACAAATGCTGGATCGAGTTACACAGGTCTGAAAGTGTGTTAGGTCGTTTCTAATCATTGTCATTTGTAATGTTTACAGCAGTGGAAAAGAAGAAGGATCTCGAGTGTAAACATCAGGTTCTGTGATTCATTAATTGGAAGTTCCACCACCAAAGATGATGAATATTTGAATTTTTAGCACATGAAAGTAAATATTTTTTGACATAACGCTTTAAAAAATATTATTAGTAAGCTTGTGTTGTTTTTGGTGTCTCGCCAAGCGTTTGTGAAGTGAGAGGTCGAGTGAAGATGTATCCTCCTTTTCCACGTATCGTGACTATCTAAGTGTGTTTTAGATCAGGGTTGCCAGATTATTTTTCAACAAAATGCCAGGGGAAGACTCAAAAAATCCCAAACCACTCAAAAAGATGCCAAAGTCTGTTGACTCCCACCCCCACTAAGAAAACTACTCACTTTTGATAGACAATTTACTATCATATCCTGGTGGCTTGCGTGTTTTCTTTTCTTTTTCTTTTCTTTTTTTTTTTTTTTGTTTTTTTTTTTTTGAATTAGCTATACTAAATTTCCTGTTGGGGTAATTATTTACCTACTGACTACTAAGTGGAGTGCTAAACCACTACACCACGGTTGGATTTTAAGAATGAAAAAGAAATGTGAAGATGTTTGTTTTTACGCGTTTAGAAATAATTAAGAAAAGGTGTCATTTGAAGTATAATATACAAGAAAAGAAAATGCCAAATGAAAATGCCAAATGCCAAATGATTTTTCTAATGCCAAACGGTTTTCAAAAATGCCAGATTTTTGGAATCTGGCATTTAAAATGCCAAACTGGCAACCCTGTTTTAGATAGCTCTAAGGACAATAATGCACATTGTATCCTGATTATATTTTCACTGTGTATCTCTTCTTGCGACGTGAAAAGAAATTCACTGTGTTAATGGAGTAAGAACTCGACTGCACAGTGGATAGTAGTAGTAGGTGGGTATTATTTCAGTTATGAAATGAGGAATTTGAGCCTAATAACATGGATTTATGTTGCTTAGGGTCAACTTATTTTAAAATCTCTTTTTATTGTTATACCGTTTATGACTATAGCTTGAATATTTATTTATTTATTTATTTATTTATTTATTTATTTATTTATTTATTTATTTATTTATTTTGCTTTTATTTTTAATTTCACGATTTATTATTTTAATGTGATGAGGGCTTCTTGCCTTGCTCATATCTCTGTAAAGTTATATTGACTTTTTTAGAATGGAGGTTTATGGTTTATTGGAATGCTACACTTGAGGCGTGGTGAAGAGCGTAAACATTTTAATTATATCCTGGGGGTATTTTCTGTGAAATGCATAATTAGTATTATAATAATAATACTTATGGAGCAGATATCTTGATGAAAGATGTGAAAAGTCAATATGCGTGTTCTGATAGTTCATATTTCTCGTGGAAAGCCAAAACAAAAAACAAAACAACAAAAACAAACAAAACCATAAAAAGAACATTATTTTGCTTTGTTTTGTTCACCTAGCAGTAATCGGGTAGTAGCTGAGTTTAAGTTGATTCTGGCGAAAAGTGCTTTACGATAGATAAACGTAATAATATTCAAAGTAAATAAACAATATCATCCGTGTTGCTAATAATATTTTAACAACCGTAATAAATGGCCTGAAAGTTCTAAAGGACTTTTATAATCCTTTTGCATTATGGACGTGTGAGGAGCAGATCATGTATGTTTAATGTATTAAATTAAATAGCAACAACAACCCAGTCCACTTAAACTATTTATTACGCTTGGTTTGGTATGTCGAGACTGTCATGTCGCCGTTGTTACAATGGGTACACTTATTAACTACTTCATGTTCGAGCTGTACTCGGAAATAACAAGTGTTTTCGCGACTTTTTGTCTAACTGTATAATACATACTACCACAGCCACTTTTCGTTATCATCATCATCATCATCATCATCATCATCATCATCATCATCATCATCATCATTGTAATGTGGTATTAAGGTGGTTACATTTTATTTTAAGAAGAAAAAAAAAGAAGAAGAAAATCATCAACATTACCAACATCATCACCGAATCGCCATCATCATCATCATCATCATCACCATCGTCGTCGTTGTCGTCGTCCGTCATGTCATTATTTCACTTCTCTAGGTCATGTAGTCGCTATTCCCTTCAAATGGCATTGTATTCACATTACAATAAACAAAACTATGATTATAGGACTTGTGTAAGTTTACTTGTCTTGTTGTTGTTTATTTTTTTTTTTTTGTTGGTTTATTTAGTTATTGATTTTTATTGATTTTTTTTTTCTGAGGTTTTTTCTTGGGTTTATTTAATATATTTTCTTTCTTTCTTTCTTTCTTTTTTTTTATTGGGGGGGGGGGGGTTGATAATTTTTCAGAATATAATTCTTTGATATCTGATCTTGCTGTCTGTAGTTAGTTTGAGCTGGTTCAATTTTTCTTTTCGCACATTGATAGAGCGTTTCTTTCGGAGGCATTAGGAAATAAAAGTCTGATTTCAACGAAGCCCAAATCCATTAAATGAAAGGACCCGCACTCTGCACGTGCGTACATGAAGCAAATCGATGAGACATGTTCAGACTGCAACTTTTTCCTCGCCGCACTTTATTTAATAAATACTCGATTCAGAAGTCAGAATGAACGTGCATGTTCTTGGTTTATGCGGTGAGTTAATGTTGACCGATGATGCGCCATTCCCAAGCCTATTGATAACTGGAATATAAAAGCTCATTTTATTTCTTCTTTATCCTCTCTTTTTTTTTTTTCTCGTCTCTAAAACGAGTGTTATTGTTGCTTCACATTCGCCCTCATCCCCCTCCTTCCCTAATCCCACTCTCCTACTATTCTCCCTTCCCCTCTCCTCTTCTATCTTCTCATACTCCCCTCTCCCTAACTTTCTCTTTTTTTTTTTGTCCCCATTCCATTTATATTTACCTCCTCTCTTCCCCTTCTTGTCCTTCTTTCTCCTCCGTTTTCACTCCTTTAAATTCTGTTTCTTTATTTACGATTCTCCTCCTCCTCCTCCCTCACTTCCCCTCCCCTCCTCCTTTGCTTTATCTACGACCGTTATGGTTTGCTAAATGATAAACTTACCTTATTAATTATGCCTTATTGCAACCCTGCAAACTTGAACGTTTAAAAACTTGTAAAAGTTTTTAGGAAAAAACAAATAGAAGTCGCTTTAGTTAACTTTATATCTAGATCAACAATTTACCCTCACAAATATGAAATAACACTTCAAATCCTTTAAGTTGTGTAAACTGGCATCAACTTTCATTTTAAAAAGTTCTAAAGGCTTAAAGATGCTCGTAACGTTCTGAAATTGGAGCCAAAATTAAGTAATTTTAAACATAATTTTCCGTAGTTGTAGGCAGGTGTGCTATTGTCTCAAACCGGTATTATGTCGGGGTGGTTCAGATGCTTAGTACTTCGTATTGAATTTATAGTAAAAAGGATGAGACATGGGTTAGGTCTTAATCGACGTGTACGTATATGCAGGTCTTATGTTTAAATTGATGAAAATGATTAATACAATTTCTTAAATTGAGGAAAAGCGATTTCACATTTCTTGTCATTTTAATTCGTAAAATCCCCTAGACTAATGGTAGCACGTCTGATCTGTAATCAGAAGGTCCGAGGTTCGATCGCCAGTCGAGGTAGACTGATTTTTTTGCGATTTTTTTTTCTTGTATTTTTCTTTCATGCCTTGTCTTTCACCTTTCATATACACTTGTTCAGGTCTAATATGGCTTCTGGTTTACTCGGACCTAATACCGTTCTAAGACATTTGGCCATAATTGAAACTTACCACGATTGTATAGAAG
>NC_088363.1:83191509-83195104 GCF_034508935.2 Berghia stephanieae
GCTAGGGGCTTTTCACAGCAATTTATTTTTCTTTTTAATCTAGAGATTTGATTCATTACCAATATAACCCACACTTACCTTTTTCGCTATTATATTTCCATTATTTAGTGTGAGCTGAGCATCATCATCATCATCATCATCATCATCATCATCATCATCATCATCATCATCACCGTCGTCGTCGTCATCGTCATCATCATCATTATCATCATCATCATCATCATCATCATCATCGTCATCATCATCACCACCACCACCCGTCTTTGCCATCACACACTCTTTGTCCTTGTCATTATTTATTGGTTGAAATAATGTTATATTTATTCTAACATATTTTATTTATTTATTTTTTTCTCAGATTACACTAACCCACTGCTTGGCTAAACCATCATCATGTGACTCTGAACTGTGGCCAGTAGCATGGCTTCTTGGTCTAGGTAGATGGCCTTCCGTGGCCAAATGCCACGATAATATGCATCATGTTTTTAAAAAATTACTAATATAATGTTTGGATTTTCTAATTCGTACTCTACATGTAGTTTATTATTAGCAATGTGCATGTGAGATTAGTTTTAGCCTTGTGATACGCATGTCTTTTGGAGAATGAAATTATCAATTAATAACACGCATTTCTCCCGAAACGAAGAGGAATTCTCTATTGGATATAATCTCTTAACATGATTGCCATTTTATAAGCAAGTGAATTATATTTATATGAGAGTTGATGCGCTTTATTTTTAATTCTGTAACAAAAAATCGACCCCTTTCATTATTTGAAAATGGCATCGAAAGATACGACATCGTCATCTTCCACAACCAACAGAACTCAGCGGACATCCATCCACACTCCATTAAAACCAGCCAGTGTTCAGGATCTCAAGGCAAAGTTTGATGCTAGTAAGTCTGCCAATGTGGGTGCTTCAGGAGCTACGACTCCAAGGAGTCCACTCTCTGATAGGAAGTGCGAACAACGTTCATCGTTTGGAAAGGGCGGTGTATCAACTGGAGCAAAATCCACAGGAGGTGTGACATTGTCCTCAGTCAGCTCAGCCTTACACTCTGCCGCTCAGCGCCGAATGGAAGCTGGCGCCTCAACGAATTCAAGCTCGAGTTCGTTATCATCATCGTCATCGTCATCGGTATCATCTTCTTCTGTGAATAAAACCACTTCAAATCTATCCTTAACCACTCCTCGTCCATTCACAGCGTCTTCCAATACCACCAAAACCTCGTCATCCTTACCGTCCTCGACAAAAACTACATCTGTTAGCAATTTTAAATCATCCTCTGCTGCCAAATCTTCAAGTTTGTCAAAAGTTGGTAGTAGAACTGATGACATTAGAAGTAGCTTTGTGAGAGATTCAGATGGAAGAATTGAACTTCCGGTGATGCATATAACAGGAAGTGGCGCTGATGTCAAGGTCACAACCAAGACTTCACCAAGAGGTACGAATGCTACCGATAACAGATTTAGAAAAAGTGATGATAATAAATTGAATAAACCTAAAAAGGATGACTCTAGAAATGGAAACACATATAAGCCAGGAAATATCAAATCAAGTTTTGAAGGAAGTGGTGGAGGGAGTCCTAAGGCGAGTCCGAGAGGAATAAAGACACCAGAAAAGGCTGAAAGTCCCCCAGTCCAACGCACAAATCGTCTTATTGCAAGGGAAATAACGATAGAGAGACTAGATTCCGGAGTTTGTGTAACGTCATACAAAGACCAACCTCCTTCTTCAACGAAAGCAGACAATAGCAATCTTAATGCTAAGACCCAAGGCCCTCCTTCCACCACTGTCGGTAACAAAGTTGGAGAAATCAAAGTTCTCAATGTTACTACAACTTCATCCTCCACGGACCCCGTGGATAAAAAATCAAAAGAAGACCTGCCTTTCCGTCAAGTAAAACTTAGAAATACCAAAGAGCAAATGGAAAGACAGCCTTCAAAAGATAAATTAACAACAAATGCTGCAAAATCATCTGAACTTTGTCCCTTAGACGATGTCGACAACAAAAGGCTATCTAGGAAAATGAGCACCGAAAGGTTTGAAAGATTGAAATTTGACTTTGAACGAGGCGTGCCCACAGAATATTCTCCTAGAAAGGATTCTGGGGATTCAGATCATATTGTCCTACAACAGAAAGCACGGGAGTTAAAAGTCAAATCGGAAGATATTGATGTTCCAATTATTGTCAAAGCAAAGAAAGAAGAGTCGATTTTCACCGAAGGATTAAAAGTGTCGGATTTTGTAAAACAAGTCAATAAAATGAACCCAGAGCCAGACTCAAAGCCGAAATGGAAGGTTCAGAAAAGGAATAGCCAGGCAAGTTCTGTGGCATCCAGTAGTGATGTGGGAGGAGAAATTAGCGGAGCTGACTGTTATTATGAAGGGATACCTGGAGAGGACATGGATGTTAATACTTGTGACGACGATGTTGATGACGATATCTATGAGCAGGTCATGACCCGAAAAGGTAAAGACAAGCTTCCACTTAACATTTTTAAAGTTATATCTTTTTAAAAATTTTTGTTCTTTTTTTTCTCTCTTTTAAATCGCTGGACATAGAAATAATATTGTTTGAGTTTTGTAATACATTTTGCTCATTATCAAGTTGTTTTTGTTTGTTTGTTTTTGTTTTTTGTTTTGTTTATTTTTTTATTTATTTTTTATTTTTTGGGAGGGGGGGGGGGGGGGGGGTTCTCATTGCAAGAAGATCCTATAAGTTATGCTGATTTCGTTTGTTTTTTTAAAAATGAATTTTTATCCTTTGGTTTCGATGCTTTAGCTTTACCTTTCAAAATTATCCTTTAAAATGAGTCGTGAATTCACCTATAACTGAGAATGTTCGTATGTTTAAAGTTTATTAGCAGTATAAAGAAACCATATCAATAAATGCTTTAATATAGAAAGAAGGAATTGATATAACCAGAGACTCGATGTCTAGTTGATGTCGTACCCACAAGAAACAGTTTATCTGATAGAATTATAAACGAAGGCTGGAACTATCTTTTATTGGGTCAAATGCTTTATGCATGTTTATTGGGAGTTGTTATGTTTATTATTAGGCTACGTTTCTATTTCAATAAAGTTTCAAAGACACGAGAAGGGAATAAAATGGTAGGCGTATAAAAAATGTAAATAGTCTCTCACTAAAACCCTTTTAATGTTTTAATTTTTTTTTTTGGGGGGGGGGGGGGGGGGGGGGGGGGGGGGGTATGTGGAACAGTCTAACGTAATTGATCACTTGACCTTAAATTTCCTGTCGGAGTGTAAATATTGTTAGGTCATAAAGGTAATCAGGAATTTAATAAATTTAAAACAGCAAAGTGATATTACAATTTTAAACTTGATAGGTAGCCATTGAATATTGGAATTAATATTCTTCTCCACCTCTAAACCTCTTCTTCTTCTTCTTCTTCTTCTTCTTCTTCTTCTTCTTCTTCTTCTTCTTCTTCTTCTTCTGCTTCTTCTTCTTCTTCTTTTTCTTCTTCTTCTTCTTCTTCTTCTTCTTCTTCTTCTTCTTCTTCTTCTTCTTATCCCCTTCCTCCAACTCCCCGTTCTCCTCCTCCTCCTCTTCTCCTCCTCCTCCTCCT
>NC_088363.1:83195204-83262704 GCF_034508935.2 Berghia stephanieae
GGGTGAAATTTAACGGTTTTAGAAATAATTTCCAATTTAGTCCATGAAATACTGCATTACAATGTCACAAAAAAAAACAAACAACAAAACTTGTGGACGTTTGCAAATTTGGAATTTTTAACGTTTTTTTAGGAATTTGACCATTATTTTACGTTTATTGGGAGGCATTTGAGGTTTTTTTTGAAATTTCCGAGTTTTCCAGAATTTGATGAAATATTCGAATTGTTGTATGAAAATACAAGTTGTACAACGTAAAAAAAATAACATCTAGGACTTTCGGACATTTGGAATCTCTCACCTTTTTTGCGTTGAAATGTAACGTTTTTGGGTGAAATTTGACGGGATTTTTGAACAATTCAAAGTTTTTTCATGTTTTTTGAGCAATTTTCGAGTTGCACAATGTTAAAAAAGTATAATTTGGGAGTTTCAAAAATTTCGAACTTTTCACGTTTTTTGGGTGAAATTTAACGTTCTTTAGGTGAAATTAGCCAATTTGTTAAAAAATTTCAGTTATTTACATGAAATACTCCATATTGAGCATTTCTACAATGTTACAGAATTAAAATTTGGGGCTTTCGGAAATTTGGAATTTTTCACGTTTTTTGGATGAAATTGGACGATTTTTAACGTTTTTTGGGGTGAAATTTGACCATTTACGAATTTTTGCAGGAAATTGTCGATTTTGATCATTTTTCAATTTTTACAATGTTTTACAAAAAAAAAAATGTGGGACTGGAAAATTTGGGAATGTTCGTTTTAATGGTGAAAATAAACGTTTTATTAGGTAATATTTGACGAATTAAAAAATATTCCAAAATTATTTCATGACATACTCTACTTTTAGCATAATATCGTGTTGTACAATGTTAAAAAAATAAAATGTGGGAATTTTGAAAAATTTGGAATATTTTACCGTTTTTTGGCTGAAATTTAACGTTTTTTGGCTGAAATTTGACGATTAAAAATGAAAAAGTCAACATTGTTTATGAAATACTCCATTTTGAGCATTTTTCGAGTTATACAATGTTACAAAAATAAAAATTTGGACTTTCGGAAGTATCGAAATCTTCACGTTTTTGAGTGAAATTTTGACGGTTTTTGGATGAAATTAGACGATTTTTAACGGGTTTTTTTAATGTTACGAATTCTTTTCATGAAATATTCCATTTTGATCATTTTTCGAATTGTACAATGTTAAAAAATAAAATTTGGGACTTTCGAAAATATCGAAATCTTCCGGTTTTTCGATTGAAGTTTTATGTTGTTGGGTGAAATTTGAGGAGTTTAAAAATAATTTCCCATTTTTTCATGACATACTGCAGTTTTTAGCATTACAATGTTAAAAATGATAAACTTGTGGAATTTTGCAAATTTGGAATTTTTTACGATTTTCAGGTGAAATTTGACCATTGTTTAGTGGGAGACGACCATTTTTTCAAATTTCCGAGTTTTCGAGAATTTGTTTAAATCTTTGAATTTTTGTATAAAATACCCGATTTCGATCATTTTTCGAGTTGTACAATCTTAAAAAATTAATATCTTGGGGTTGTACAATGTTAAATACATAATATTTTGAAGTATGTGTAAGAAATTGTAGGTGTCTGTAAGTTTGTGCAAGTATGTGTAGATATGTATAAGTATGTGCTAGTATGTGCAAGATATGTAAGTTTGCCCCAGTATGTGCAAGTATGTGCGAGTATGTACGTGTATGTTTCAGTATGTGTGAGCACATACTAGCACATACTTGCACATACTAGCACATAATTGCACAGACTTGCACATAATTGCACATACGTACACATACTAGCACACGTGCACACACTAGCATATACTTACACATACTAGCACAAACATGCACATACTAGCACATACTTTTACAAAATTGCACATACTAGCACATACTAGCACATACTTGCACATAATTATATCTACACAGACTTACACAAACTATCACATACCTACACTTACTTGTTCAAACTTCCACATAAGTACACATACTTACAAATACCTACACATACTTGCACATACTTACACATACCTACACATAATTACACATACTTACACATATTTGTAAAAACTTGCACATACGTACACATACTTGCACAGAGTTACACATACCTACATGTACTTTCACATACCTACACATACTTCAACAAAATTTCACATACGTACATATAATTGCAAAAACCAGCACATACTAGCACACACTTATACATACTTACACATACCTACACATACACATACCTACACATACTTACACATACTTACACATACCTACACGTACTTACACATATCTACACATACTTACACATACCTACACATACTTACACATACCTACGCATACTTACACATACCTACACATACTTACATATACTTGTACAAACTTGCACATACGTACACGTATATCGAAATCTTCACGTTTTTTATGTATAAGTCATTACGAGTCATTTTTTACGGTTTTTGGATGAAAGTTGACGATTTTTAACGTGTTTTAAGGTGAAATTTGAGTATGTAAATAAAATTTACGAATTTTTCAATGAATTATTCCATTTTCGTCATTGTTAGATTTGTACGTTAAAAAAATAAAATTTGGGACTTTAGAAAATATCGAATTTTCACGTTTTTTTGAGTGAAATTTTACGTTTTCGGGTGAAATTTAACGGTTTTAGAAATAATTTCCAATTTAGTCCATGAAATACTGCATTACAATGTCACAAAAAAAAACAAACAACAAAACTTGTGGACGTTTGCAAATTTGGAATTTTTAACGTTTTTTAGGAATTTGACCATTATTTTACGTTTATTGGGAGGCATTTGAGGTTTTTTTTGAAATTTCCGAGTTTTCCAGAATTTGATGAAATATTCGAATTGTTGTATGAAAATACAAGTTGTACAACGTAAAAAAAATAACATCTAGGACTTTCGGACATTTGGAATCTCTCACCTTTTTTGCGTTGAAATGTAACGTTTTTGGGTGAAATTTGACGGGATTTTTGAACAATTCAAAGTTTTTTCATGTTTTTGAGCAATTTTCGAGTTGCACAATGTTAAAAAAGTATAATTTGGGAGTTTCAAAAATTTCGAACTTTTCACGTTTTTTGGGTGAAATTTAACGTTCTTTAGGTGAAATTAGCCAATTTGTTAAAAAATTTCAGTTATTTACATGAAATACTCCATATTGAGCATTTCTACAATGTTACAGAATTAAAATTTGGGGCTTTCGGAAATTTGGAATTTTTCACGTTTTTTGGATGAAATTGGACGATTTTTAACGTTTTTTGGGGTGAAATTTGACCATTTACGAATTTTTGCAGGAAATTGTCGATTTTGATCATTTTTCAATTTTTACAATGTTTTACAAAAAAAAAATGTGGGACTGGAAAATTTGGGAATGTTCGTTTTAATGGTGAAAAAAACGTTTTATTAGGTAATATTTGACGAATTAAAAAATATTCCAAAATTATTTCATGACATACTCTACTTTTAGCATAATATCGTGTTGTACAATGTTAAAAAAATAAAATGTGGGAATTTTGAAAAATTTGGAATATTTTACCGTTTTTTGGCTGAAATTTAACGTTTTTTGGCTGAAATTTGACGATTAAAAATGAAAAAGTCAACATTGTTTATGAAATACTCCATTTTGAGCATTTTTCGAGTTATACAATGTTACAAAAATAAAAATTTGGACTTTCGGAAGTATCGAAATCTTCACGTTTTTTGAGTGAAATTTTGACGGTTTTTGGATGAAATTAGACGATTTTTAACGGGTTTTTTAATGTTACGAATTCTTTTCATGAAATATTCCATTTTGATCATTTTTCGAATTGTACAATGTTAAAAAATAAAATTTGGGACTTTCGAAAATATCGAAATCTTCCGGTTTTTAATTGAAATTTTACGTTGTTGGGTGAAATTTGAGGAGTTTAAAAATAATTTCCCATTTTTTTCATGACATACTGCAGTTTTTAGCATTACAATGTTAAAAATGATAAACTTGTAGAATTTTGCAAATTTGGAATTTTTTACGATTTTCAGGTGAAATTTGACCATTGTTTAGTGGGAGACAACCATTTTTTCAAATTTCCGAGTTTTCGAGAATTTGTTTAAATCTTTGAATTTTTGTATAAAATACCCGATTTCGATCATTTTTCGAGTTGTACAATCTTAAAAAATTAATATCTTGGGGTTTCGTAAATTTGGAAATTTTCACCTTTATTTGGGTGAAATTTACCTGTTTTTGGTGAAATTGGACATGTTTTTTAAACTATCTTTTCATGAAATACTCCATTTTGAGCATTTACCGAGTTGTACAATGTTATATACATAATATTTTGGACTTTCGAAAATTTAGCATTTGTTGTACAATGTCAAAAAAATAAAATATGTGATGTCGCGCGACGGTTCAGTCCGGAAGGTACATCTAGCTGAACTGAGAAAACGGCCATTATATTTGAAAAGTGACTAAAATAGTCAAAATGCGTTTTTTCAATTTTTGACTTTTTAAGGTATTTTTCTATCATAAAATCGTACCTTTTTCATTAAAAACAGTCTTAAAGTATATAAATTTAATCTTTAAAGAGAGTATACCCTGTTTTCACCCATTGAAAGAGGGATCATTTTGACATTCGTTGACGACTCTTTAAGCTTAGCAAAAGGACGCCAATCTGGTAACCTATAACTTTTTCTCAAAGGGTAACTCCATTCCTGCCTTCGCAATGCTATTTTTAGCCCATTGACCCATCTTGTGGTCAAATTATAACCCCGAAAGAGGGTAATCAAATTCCAATTATGTAAACAGAAGTAGGCCATTGCATAGTTACCAACGGAAAACCCCTTGAATCCGTCTCTCTCATTGGTCCTCCGGATCACATGGTCATAAGTTATGCAAAATGGCCGCTTATGCTGCACGATTGTTGTTAGAGTTGATGTTGCAAGAAATTCAAAATCTTGCTTCATTATAAACTGAATTTTATAAAGATATTTTGTCAAATTGATTAATTTAACTTGTTAGATTCGGCCGATAATTGTATTGAGCTCGTCAGAGGCGAGGAGATTGTGGTGTTGTGGGCGTGAGCGTGATCGTGCCACTTGCCTCGAATGATTCGCTGAACGAGTGTTGACTGGAGATGGGAGGATGGAATGTGGGGATGAATAAAATAAAGAGCTAGTGGATAGACAGATAGATATAGATGGTTACCAGGACGGGAGGACGAGATAAAATGAAAAGATTGACTATGGAATTAAAGGGATTGTTAGTGAGGAGGCAGATAGAGAGAGGACGAGCGGTAAAGGAGGAGTGAGAGACGGGGAGGTGGGGGGGGGGACTAAAAGAAAAGAGTTAATGGACAGACCGATAGAAAGAGATAGTTAAAGTGAATAGGACGAGACAAAATGAAGAGAGTGATTATGAAATGAAAAAGAGAATGATGGAACAGGAAGTAAGAGAGAGAGAGAGAGAGAAGAGAGAGAGAGAGAGAGAGAGAGAGAGAGAGAGAGAGAGAGAGAGAGAGAGAGAGAGAGAGAGAGAGAGAGAGAGAGAGAGAGAGAGAGAGAGAGTTATGGGAAAGAAGGGAGGAAGAGGAGAGAGAGAGAGAGAGAGGGGGGGGGGGGCATGCAGGAGGATGTTGAAAATGAAAGAGAGAGAAAATAACCGCGTGGGTGAGGACTCTTTTCGAGAATTTGTTTAAATCTTTGAATTTTTGTATAAAATACCCGATTTCGATCATTTTTCGAGTTGTACAATCTTAAAAAATTAATATCTTGGGGTTGTACAATGTTAAATACATAATATTTTGAAGTATGTGTAAGAAATTGTAGGTGTCTGTAAGTTTGTGCAAGTATGTGTAGATATGTATAAGTATGTGCTAGTATGTGCAAGATATGTAAGTTTGCCCCAGTATGTGCAAGTATGTGCGAGTATGTACGTGTATGTTTCAGTATGTGTGAGCACATACTAGCACATACTTGCACATACTAGCACATAATTGCACAGACTTGCACATAATTGCACATACGTACACATACTAGCACACGTGCACACACTAGCATATACTTACACATACTAGCACAAACATGCACATACTAGCACATACTTTTACAAAATTGCACATACTAGCACATACTTGCACATAATTATATCTACACAGACTTACACAAACTATCACATACCTACACTTACTTGTTCAAACTTCCACATAAGTACACATACTTACAAATACCTACACATACTTGCACATACTTACACATACCTACACATAATTACACATACTTACACATATTTGTAAAAACTTGCACATACGTCCACATACTTGCACAGAGTTACACATACCTACATGTACTTTCACATACCTACACATACTTCAACAAAATTTCACATACGTACATATAATTGCAAAAACCAGCACATACTAGCACACACTTATACATACTTACACATACCTACACATACACATACCTACACATACTTACACATACTTACACATACCTACACGTACTTACACATATCTACACATACTTACACATACCTACACATACTTACACATACCTACGCATACTTACACATACCTACACATACTTACATATACTTGTACAAACTTGCACATACGTACACGTATATCGAAATCTTCACGTTTTTTGAGTCATTTTTACGGTTTTTGGATGAAAGTTGAAAGTTTTTGCAGGAAATTGTCGATTTTGATCATTTTTCAACTTTTACAATGTTTTACAAAAATAAAATGTGGGACTCGAAAATTTGGGAATGTTCGTTTTAATGATGAAAATAAACGTTTTATTAGGTAATATTTGACGAATTAAAAAATATTCCAAAATTATTTGATGACATACTCTACTTTTAGCATAATATCGTGTTGTACAATGTTAAAAAAATAAAATGTGGGAATTTTGAAAAATTTGGAATATTTTAACCGTTTTTTGGCTGAAATTTAACGTTTTTTGGCTGAGATTTGACGATTAAAAAAAATAAAGGCAACATTGTTTATGAAATACTCCATTTTGAGCATTTTTTGAGTTATACAATGTTACAAAAATAAAAATTTGGACTTTCGGAAATATCGAAATCTTCACGTTTTTGGAGTGAAATTTTGACGGTTTTTGGATGAAATTAGACGATTTTTAACGGGTTTTTTAATGTTACGAATTCTTTTCATGAAATATTCCATTTTGATCATTTTTCGAATTGTACAATGTTAAAAAATAAAATTTGGGACTTTCGAAAATATCGAAATCTTCCGGTTTTTCGATTGAAGTTTTATGTTGTTGGGTGAAATTTGAGGAGTTTAAAAATAATTTCCCATTTTTTCATGACATACTGCAGTTTTTAGCATTACAATGTTAAAAATGATAAACTTGTGGAATTTTGCAAATTTGGAATTTTTTACGATTTTCAGGTGAAATTTGACCATTGTTTAGTGGGAGACGACCATTTTTTCAAATTTCCGAGTTTTCCAGAATTTGTTTAAATCTTTGAATTTTTGTATAAAATACCCGATTTCGATCATTTTTCGAGTTGTACAATCTTAAAAAATTAATATCTTGGGGTTGTACAATGTTAAATACATAATATTTTGAAGTATGTGTAAGAAATTGTAGGTGTCTGTAAGTTTGTGCAAGTATGTGTAGATATGTATAAGTATGTGCTAGTATGTGCAAGATATGTAAGTTTGCCCCAGTATGTGCAAGTATGTGCGAGTATGTACGTGTATGTTTCAGTATGTGTGAGCACATACTAGCACATACTTGCACATACTAGCACTGCAAGTTTTTACAAATATGTGTAAGTATGTGTAATTATGTGTAGGTATGTGTAAGTATGTGCAAGTATGTGTAGGTATTTGTAAGTATGTGTACTTATGTGGAAGTTTGAACAAGTAAGTGTAGGTATGTGATAGTTTGTGTAAGTCTGTGTAGATATAATTATGTGCAAGTATGTGCTAGTATGTGCAATTTTGTAAAAGTATGTGCTAGTATGTGCATGTTTGTGCTAGTATGTGTAAGTATATGCTAGTGTGTGCACGTGTGCTAGTATGTGTACGTATGTGCAATTATGTGCAAGTCTGTGCAATTATGTGCTAGTATGTGCAAGTATGTGCTAGTATGTGCTCACACATACTGAAACATACACGTACATACTCGCACATACTTGCACATACTGGGGCAAACTTACATATCTTGCACATACTAGCACATACTTATACATATCTACACATACTTGCACAAACTTACAGACACCTACAATTTCTTACACATACTTCAAAATATTATGTATTTAACATTGTACAACCCCAAGATATTAATTTTTTAAGATTGTACAACTCGAAAAATGATCGAAATCGGGTATTTTATACAAAAATTCAAAGATTTAAACAAATTCTCGAAAACTCGGAAATTTGAAAAAATGGTCGTCTCCCACTAAACAATGGTCAAATTTCACCTGAAAATCGTAAAAAATTCCAAATTTGCAAAATTCCACAAGTTTATCATTTTTAACATTGTAATGCTAAAAACTGCAGTATGTCATGAAAAAATGGGAAATTATTTTTAAACTCCTCAAATTTCACCCAACAACATAAAACTTCAATCGAAAAACCGGAAGATTTCGATATTTTCGAAAGTCCCAAATTTTATTTTTTAACATTGTACAATTCGAAAAATGATCAAAATGGAAATATTTCATGAAAAGAATTCGTAACATTAAAAAACCCGTTAAAAATCGTCTAATTTCATCCAAAAACCGTCAAAATTTCACTCCAAAAACGTGAAGATTTCGATATTTCCGAAAGTCCAAATTTTTATTTTTGTAACATTGTATAACCCAAAAAATGCTCAAAATGGAGTATTTCATAAACAATGTTGCCTTTTTTTTTTTTAATCGTCAAATCTCAGCCAAAAAACGTTAAATTTCAGCCAAAAAAACGGTAAAATATTCCAAATTTTTCAAAATTCCCACATTTTATTTTTTTAACATTGTACAACACGATATTATGCTAAAAGTAGAGTATGTCATGAAATAATTTTGGAATATTTTTTAATTCGTCAAATATTACCTAATAAAACGTTTATTTTCATCATTAAAACGAACATTCCCAAATTTTCGAGTCCCACATTTTATTTTTGTAAAACATTGTAAAAGTTGAAAAATGATCAAAATCGACAATTTCCTGCAAAAATTCGTAAATTTTATTTAAATGGTCAAATTTCACCCCCAAAACGTTAAAAATCCTTAAATTTCATCCAAAAAACGTGAAAACTTCCAAATTTCCGAAAGCCCCAAATTTTAATTTTGTAACATTGTAGAAATGCTCAATATGGAGTATTTCATGTAAATAACTGAAATTTTAAAACAAATTGGCCAATTTCACCTAAAGAACGTTAAATTTCACCCAAAAAACGTGAAAAGTTCGAAATTTTTGAAACTACCAAATTATACTTTTTTAACATTGTGCAACTCGGAAATTGCTCAAAATGGAGTATTACATGAAAAAACTTTGAATTGTTCAAAAATCCCGTCAAATTTCACCCAAAAACGTTACATTTCAACTCAAAAAAGGTGAGAGATTCCAAATGTCCGAAAGTCCTAGATGTTATTTTTTTTATTTTTTTAACGTACAAATCTAACAATGACGAAAATGGAATAATTCATTGAAAAATTCGTAAATTTTATTTTACATACTCAAATTTCACCTTAAAACACGTTTAAAAATCGTCAAATTTCATCCAACAAACGTAATATTGACAAAAAACGTGAAGATTCCGATATACGTGTACGTATGTGCAAGTTTGTACAAGTATATGTAAGTATGTGTAGGTATATGTAAGTATGTGTAGGTATGTGTAAGTATGTGTAGGTACGTGTAATTATGTGTAGGTATGTGTAAGTATGTGTAGGTATGTGTAAGTATGTGTAGGTATGTGTAGGTATGTGTAAGTATGTGTAGGTATGTGTAAGTATGTGTAGGTATGTTTAAGTATGTATAAGTATGTGCTAGTATGTCCAGGTTTTTGCAATTATATGTACGTCTGTGAAATTTTGTTGAAGTATGTGTAGGTATGTGAAAGTACATGTAGGTATGTGTATGTGCAAGTATGTGTACGTATGTGCGTTTTTACAAATATGTGTATGTGTAATTATGTGTAGGTATGTGTATGTGCAAGTATGTGTAGGTATTTGTAAGTATGTGTACTTATGTGGAAGTTTGAACAAGTAAGTGTAGGTATGTGATAGTTTGTGTAAGTCTGTGTAGGTATTTGTAATTACGTGTACAAAAAATGAGTATTTCATGAAAAAAATGAAACTTTTTCTAAATCTCCAAATTTCACCCAAAAAAGCGTTAAATTTCATCCAAAAAACGTGAAAATTTCGACATTTTTTAAAGTCACATATTTTATTTTTTGACACTGTACAACTCGAAAAATGCTAAATTTTCGAAAGTCCAAAATATTGTGTATTTAACATTGTACAACCCCAAGATATTAATTTTTTAAGATTGTACAACTCGAAAAATGATCGAAATCGGGTATTTTATACAAAAATTCAAAGATTTAAACAAATTCTCGAAAACTCGGAAATTTGAAAAAAATTGTCGTCTCCCACTAAACAATGGTCAAATTTCACCTGAAAATCGTAAAAAATTCCAAATTTGCAAAATTCCACAAGTTTATCATTTTTTAACATTGTAATGCTAAAAACTGCAGTATGTCATGAAAAAAATGGGAAATTATTTTTAAACTCCTCAAATTTCACCCAACAACGTAAAACTTCAATCGAAAAACACGTTAAAAATCGTCAACTTTCATCCAAAAACCGTAAAAATGACTCAAAAAACGTGAAGATTTCGATATACGTGTACGTATGTGCAAGTTTGTACAAGTATATGTAAGTATGTGTAGGTATGTGTAAGTATGCGTAGGTATGTGTAAGTATGTGTAGGTATGTGTAAGTATGTGTAGATATGTGTAAGTACGTGTAGGTATGTGTAAGTATGTGTAAGTATGTGTAGGTATGTGTATGTGTAGGTATGTGTAAGTATGTATAAGTGTGTGCTAGTATGTGCTGGTTTTTGCAATTATATGTACGTATGTGAAATTTTGTTGAAGTATGTGTAGGTATGTGAAAGTACATGTAGGTATGTGTAACTCTGTGCAAGTATGTGTACGTATGTGCAAGTTTTTACAAATATGTGTAAGTATGTGTAATTATGTGTAGGTATGTGTAAGTATGTGCAAGTATGTGTAGGTATTTGTAAGTATGTGTACTTATGTGGAAGTTTGAACAAGTAAGTGTAGGTATGTGATAGTTTGTGTAAGTCTGTGTAGATATAATTATGTGCAAGTATGTGCTAGTATGTGCAATTTTGTAAAAGTATGTGCTAGTATGTGCATGTTTGTGCTAGTATGTGTAAGTATATGCTAGTGTGTGCACGTGTGCTAGTATGTGTACGTATGTGCAATTATGTGCAAGTCTGTGCAATTATGTGCTAGTATGTGCAAGTATGTGCTAGTATGTGCTCACACATACTGAAACATACACGTACATACTCGCACATACTTGCACATACTGGGGCAAACTTACATATCTTGCACATACTAGCACATACTTATACATATCTACACATACTTGCACAAACTTACAGACACCTACAATTTCTTACACATACTTCAAAATATTATGTATTTAACATTGTTAAATCAATCGAAAAACCGGAAGATTTCGATATTTTCGAAAGTCCCAAATTTTATTTTTTAACATTGTACAATTCGAAAAATGATCAAAATGGAATATTTCATGAAAAGAATTCGTAACATTAAAAAACCCGTTAAAAATCGTCTAATTTCATCCAAAAACCGTCAAAATTTCACTCCAAAAACGTGAAGATTTCGATATTTCCGAAAGTCCAAATTTTTATTTTTGTAACATTGTATAACTCAAAAAATGCTCAAAATGGAGTATTTCATAAACAATGTTGCCTTTTTTTTTTTAAATCGTCAAATCGTCAGCTCAACCATGATTTCTCTTACTCAATCGATGTGTTCAAATTTGATTGACTATTGGCGGGGGGGGGGGGGGGGGGGGGGGGGGGGAGGAGGTGGTGGTAACAGCTCTTTGCACTCAGAAAGGAAAGAGTCCTCACCCACGCGGTTTTTTTCTCTCTCTTTCATTTTCAACATCCTCCTGCATGCCCCCCCCCCCTCTCTCTCTCTCTCTCTCCTCTCTCCTTCTTTCCCATACTCTCTCTCTCTCTCTCTCTCTCTCTCTCCTTCTCTCTCTTCTCTCTCTCTCTCTCTCCTCTCTCTTCTCTCTCTCTTCTCTTCTACTTCCTGTTCCATCATTCTCTTTTTCATTTCATAATCACTCTCTTCATTTTGTCTCGTCCTATTCACTTTAACTATCTCTTTCTATCGGTCTGTCCATTAACTCTTTTCTTTTAGTCCCCCCCCCCTCCCCCGTCTCTCACTCCTCCTTTACCGCTCGTCCTCTCTCTATCTGCCTCCTCACTAACAATCCCTTTAATTCCATAGTCAATCTTTTCATTTTATCTCGTCCTCCCGTCCTGGTAACCATCTATATCTATCTGTCTATCCACTAGCTCTTTATTTTATTCATCCCCACATTCCATCCTCCCATCTCCAGTCAACACTCGTTCAGCGAATCATTCGAGGCAAGTGGCACGATCACGCTCACGCCCACAACACCACAATCTCCTCGCCTCTGACGAGCTCAATACAATTATCGGCCGAATCTAACAAGTTAAATTAATCAATTTGACAAAATATCTTATAAAATTCAGTTTATAATGAAGCAAGATTTTGAATTTCTTGCAACATCAACTCTAACAACAATCGTGCAGCATAAGCGGCCATTTTGCATAACTTATGACCATGTGATCCCGAGGACCAATGAGAGAGAAGGATTCAAGGGGTTTTCCGTTGGTAACTATGCAATGGCCTACTTCTGTTTACATAATTGGAATTTGATTACCCTCTTTCGGGGTTATAATTTGACCACAAGATGGGGTCAATGGGCTAAAAATAGCATTGCGAAGGCAGGAATGGAGTTACCCTTTGAGAAAAAGTTATAGGTTACCAGATTGGCGTCCTTTTGCTAAGCTTAAAGAGTCGTCAACGAATGTCAAAATGATCCCTCTTTCAATGGGTGAAAACAGGGTATACTCTCTTTAAAGATTAAATTTATATACTTTAAGACTGTTTTTAATGAAAAAGGTACGATTTTATGATAGAAAAATACCTTAAAAAGT
The DNA here is from genome assembly GCF_034508935.2 of Berghia stephanieae. Taxonomy (NCBI): domain Eukaryota; kingdom Metazoa; phylum Mollusca; class Gastropoda; order Nudibranchia; family Aeolidiidae; genus Berghia; species Berghia stephanieae. The sequence goes on from NC_088363.1 coordinate 83,208,479, forward strand.
CAAAAATTGAAAAAACGCATTTTGACTATTTTAGTCACTTTTCAAATATAATGGCCGTTTTCTCAGTTCAGCTAGATGTACCTTCCGGACTGAACCGTCGCGCGACATCACATATTTTATTTTTTTGACATTGTACAACAAATGCTAAATTTTCGAAAGTCCAAAATATTATGTATATAACATTGTACAACTCGGTAAATGCTCAAAATGGAGTATTACATGAAAACGGTAAAATATTCCAAATTTTTCAAAATTCCCACATTTTATTTTTTTAACATTGTACAACACGATATTATGCTAAAAGTAGAGTATGTCATGAAATAATTTTGGAATATTTTTTAATTCGTCAAATATTACCTAATAAAACGTTTATTTTCACCATTAAAACGAACATTCCCAAATTTTCCAGTCCCACATTTTTTTTTTTGTAAAACATTGTAAAAATTGAAAAATGATCAAAATCGACAATTTCCTGCAAAAATTCGTAAATGGTCAAATTTCACCCAAAAACGTAAAAAATCGTCCAATTTCATCCAAAAAACGTGAAAAATTCCAAATTTCCGAAAGCCCCAAATTTTAATTCTGTAACATTGTAGAAATGCTCAATATGGAGTATTTCATGTAAATAACTGAAATTTTTTAACAAATTGGCTAATTTCACCTAAAGAACGTTAAATTTCAACCAAAAAACGTGAAAAGTTCAAATTTTTGAAACTCCCAAATTATACTTTTTTAACATTGTGCAACTCGAAAATTGCTCAAAAACATGAAAAAACTTTGAATTGTTCAAAAATCCCGTCAAATTTCACCCAAAAACGTTACATTTCAACGCAAAAAAGGTGAGAGATTCCAAATGTCCGAAAGTCCTAGATGTTATTTTTTTTACGTTGTACAACTTGTATTTTCATACAACAATTCGAATATTTCATCAAATTCTGGAAAACTCGGAAATTTCAAAAAAACGTCAAATGCCTCCCAATAAACGTAAAATAATGGTCAAATTCCTAAAAAACGTTAAAAATTCCAAATTTGCAAACTTTGCAAATTTTATTTACATACTCAAATTTCACCTTAAAACACGTTAAAAATCGTCAACTTTCATCCAAAAACCGTAAAAATGACTCGTAATGACTTATACATAAAAACGTGAAGATTTCGATATACGTGTACGTATGTGCAAGTTTGTACAAGTATATGTAAGTATGTGTAGGTATGTGTAAGTATGTGTAGATATTTGTAAGTACGTGTAGGTATGTGTAAGTATGTGTAAGTATGTGTAGGTATGTGTATGTGTAGGTATGTGTAAGTATGTATAAGTGTGTGCTAGTATGTGCTGGTTTTTGCAATTATATGTACGTATGTGAAATTTTGTTGAAGTATGTGTAGGTATGTGAAAGTACATGTAGGTATGTGTAACTCTGTGCAAGTATGTGTACGTATGTGCAAGTTTTTACAAATATTTGTAAGTATGTGTAATTATGTGTAGGTATGTGTAAGTATGTGCAAGTATGTGTAGGTATTTGTAAGTATGTGTACTTATGTGGAAGTTTGAACAAGTAAGTGTAGGTATGTGATAGTTTGTGTAAGTCTGTGTAGATATAATTATGTGCAAGTATGTGCTAGTATGTGCCAGTATGTGCTAGTATGTGCAATTTTGTAAAAGTATGTGCTAGTATGTGCATGTTTGTGCTAGTATGTGTAAGTATATGCTAGTGTGTGCACGTGTGCTAGTATGTGTACGTATGTGCAATTATGTGCAAGTCTGTGCAAGTATGTGCTAGTATGTGCAAGTATGTGCTAGTATGTGCTCACACATACTGAAACATACACGTACATACTCGCACATACTTGCACATACTGGGGCAAACTTACATCTTGCACATACTAGCACATACTTATACATATCTACACATACTTGCACAAACTTACAGACACCTACAATTTCTTACACATACTTCAAAATATTATGTATTTAACATTGTACAACCCCAAGATATTAATTTATTAAGATTGTACAACTCGAAAAATGATCGAAATCGGGTATTTTATACAAAAATTCAAAGATTTAAACAAATTCTCGAAAACTCGGAAATTTGAAAAAATGGTCGTCTCCCACTAAACAATGGTCAAATTTCACCTGAAAATCGTAAAAAATTCCAAATTTGCAAAATTCCACAAGTTTATCATTTTTAACATTGTAATGCTAAAAACTGCAGTATGTCATGAAAAAAATGGGAAATTATTTTTAAACTCCTCAAATTTCACCCAACAACGTAAAATTTCAATTAAAAAACCGGAAGATTTCGATATTTTCGAAAGTCCCAAATTTTATTTTTTAACATTGTACAATTCGAAAAATGATCAAAATGGAATATTTCATGAAAAGAATTCGTAACATTAAAAAACCCGTTAAAAATCGTCTAATTTCATCCAAAAACCGTCAAAATTTCACTCAAAAAACGTGAAGATTTCGATACTTCCGAAAGTCCAAATTTTTATTTTTGTAACATTGTATAACTCGAAAAAATTTTTAACAAATTGGCTAATTTCACCTAAAGAACGTTAAATTTCACCCAAAAAACGTGAAAAGTTCGAAATTTTTGAAACTCCCAAATTATACTTTTTTAACATTGTGCAACTCGAAAATTGCTCAAAAACATGAAAAAACTTTGAATTGTTCAAAAATCAAATCGGAAATTTAAAAAAAAACGTCAAATGCCTCCCAATAAACGTAAAATAATGGTCAAATTCCTAAAAAACGTTAAAAATTCCAAATTTGCAAACGTCCACAAGTTTTGTTGTTTGTTTTTTTTTTGTGACATTCTAATGCAGTATTTCATGGACTAAATTGGAAATTATTTCTAAAACCGTTAAATTTCACCCGAAAACGTAAAATTTCACTCAAAAAACGTGAAAATTCGATATTTTCTAAAGTCCCAAATTTTATTTTTTTAACGTACAAATCTAACAATGACGAAAATGGAATAATTCATTGAAAAATTCGTAAATTTTATTTACATACTCAAATTTCACCTTAAAACACGTTAAAAATCGTCAACTTTCATCCAAAAACCGTAAAAATGACTCGTAATGACTTATACATAAAAAACGTGAAGATTTCGATATACGTGTACGTATTTGCAAGTTTGTACAAGTATATGTAAGTATGTGTAGGTATGTGTAAGTATGTGTAGGTATGTGTAAGTATGTGTAGATATTTGTAAGTACGTGTAGGTATGTGTAAGTATGTGTAAGTATGTATAGGTATGTGTATGTGTAGGTATGTGTAAGTATGTATAAGTGTGTGCTAGTATGTGCTGGTTTTTGCAATTATATGTACGTATGTGAAATTTTGTTGAAGTATGTGTAGGTATGTGAAAGTACATGTAGGTATGTGTAACTCTGTGCAAGTATGTGTACGTATGTGCAAGTTTTTACAAATATGTGTAAGTATGTGTAATTATGTGTAGGTATGTGTAAGTATGTGCAAGTATGTGTAGGTATTTGTAAGTATGTGTACTTATGTGGAAGTTTGAACAAGTAAGTGTAGGTATGTGATAGTTTGTGTAAGTCTGTGTAGATATAATTATGTGCAAGTATGTGCTAGTATGTGCCAGTATGTGCTAGTATGTGCAATTTTGTAAAAGTATGTGCTAGTATGTGCATGTTTGTGCTAGTATGTGTAAGTATATGCTAGTGTGTGCACGTGTGCTAGTATGTGTACGTATGTGCAATTATGTTCAAGTCTGTGCAAGTATGTGCTAGTATGTGCAAGTATGTGCTAGTATGTGCTCACACATACTGAAACATACACGTACATACTCGCACATACTTGCACATACTGGGGCAAACTTACATATCTTGCACATACTTGCACAAACTTACAGACACCTACAATTTCTTACACATACTTCAAAATATTATGTATTTAACATTGTACAACCCCAAGATATTAATTTATTAAGATTGTACAACTCGAAAAATGATCGAAATCGGGTATTTTATACAAAAATTCAAAGATTTAAACAAATTCTCGAAAACTCGGAAATTTGAAAAAATGGTCGTCTCCCACTAAACAATGGTCAAATTTCACCTGAAAATCGTAAAAAATTCCAAATTTGCAAAATTCCACAAGTTTATCATTTTTAACATTGTAATGCTAAAAACTGCAGTATGTCATGAAAAAAATGGGAAATTATTTTTAAACTCCTCAAATTTCACCCAACAACGTAAAACTTCAATCGAAAAACCGGAAGATTTCGATATTTTCGAAAGTCCCAAATTTTATTTTTTAACATTGTACAATTCGAAAAATGATCAAAATGGAATATTTCATGAAAAGAATTCGTAACATTAAAAAACCCGTTAAAAATCGTCTAATTTCATCCAAAAACCGTCAAAATTTCACTCCAAAAACGTGAAGATTTCGATATTTCCGAAAGTCCAAATTTTTATTTTTGTAACATTGTATAACTCAAAAAATGCTCAAAATGGAGTATTTCATAAACAATGTTGCCTTTTTTTTTTTTAATCGTCAAATCTCAGCCAAAAAACGTTAAATTTCAGCCAAAAAAACGGTAAAATATTCCAAATTTTTCAAAATTCCCACATTTTATTTTTTTAACATTGTACAACACGATATTATGCTAAAAGTAGAGTATGTCATGAAATAATTTTGGAATATTTTTTAATTCGTCAAATATTACCTAATAAAACGTTTATTTTCATCATTAAAACGAACATTCCCAAATTTTCGAGTCCCACATTTTATTTTTGTAAAACATTGTAAAAGTTGAAAAATGATCAAAATCGACAATGTACGTGTATGTTTCAGTATGTGTGAGCACATACTAGCACATACTTGCACATACTAGCACATACTTGCACAGACTTGAACATAATTGCACATACGTACACATACTAGCACACGTGCACACACTAGCATATACTTACACATACTAGCACAAACATGCACATACTAGCACATACTTTTACAAAATTGCACATACTAGCACATACTGGCACATACTAGCACATACTTGCACATAATTATATCTACACAGACTTACACAAACTATCACATACCTACACTTACTTGTTCAAACTTCCACATAAGTACACATACTTACAAATACCTACACATACTTGCACATACTTACACATACCTACACATAATTACACATACTTACACATATTTGTAAAAACTTGCACATACGTACACATACTTGCACAGAGTTACACATACCTACATGTACTTTCACATACCTACACATACTTCAACAAAATTTCACATACGTACATATAATTGCAAAAACCAGCACATACTAGCACACACTTATACATACTTACACATACCTACACATACACATACCTATACATACTTACACATACTTACACATACCTACACGTACTTACAAATATCTACACATACTTACACATACCTACACATACTTACACATACCTACACATACTTACATATACTTGTACAAACTTGCAAATACGTACACGTATATCGAAATCTTCACGTTTTTTATGTATAAGTCATTACGAGTCATTTTTACGGTTTTTGGATGAAAGTTGACGATTTTTAACGTGTTTTAAGGTGAAATTTGAGTATGTAAATAAAATTTACGAATTTTTCAATGAATTATTCCATTTTCGTCATTGTTAGATTTGTACGTTAAAAAAATAAAATTTGGGACTTTAGAAAATATCGAATTTTCACGTTTTTTGAGTGAAATTTTACGTTTTCGGGTGAATTTAACGGTTTTAGAAATAATTTCCAATTTAGTCCATGAAATACTGCATTAGAATGTCACAAAAAAAAAACAAACAACAAAACTTGTGGACGTTTGCAAATTTGGAATTTTTAACGTTTTTTAGGAATTTGACCATTATTTTACGTTTATTGGGAGGCATTTGACGTTTTTTTTTAAATTTCCGATTTGATTTTTGAACAATTCAAAGTTTTTTCATGTTTTTGAGCAATTTTCGAGTTGCACAATGTTAAAAAAGTATAATTTGGGAGTTTCAAAAATTTCGAACTTTTCACGTTTTTTGGGTGAAATTTAACGTTCTTTAGGTGAAATTAGCCAATTTGTTAAAAATTTTTTCGAGTTATACAATGTTACAAAAATAAAAATTTGGACTTTCGGAAGTATCGAAATCTTCACGTTTTTTGAGTGAAATTTTGACGGTTTTTGGATGAAATTAGACGATTTTTAACGGGTTTTTTAATGTTACGAATTCTTTTCATGAAATATTCCATTTTGATCATTTTTCGAATTGTACAATGTTAAAAAATAAAATTTGGGACTTTCGAAAATATCGAAATCTTCCGGTTTTTTAATTGAAATTTTACGTTGTTGGGTGAAATTTGAGGAGTTTAAAAATAATTTCCCATTTTTTTCATGACATACTGCAGTTTTTAGCATTACAATGTTAAAAATGATAAACTTGTGGAATTTTGCAAATTTGGAATTTTTTACGATTTTCAGGTGAAATTTGACCATTGTTTAGTGGGAGACGACCATTTTTTCAAATTTCCGAGTTTTCGAGAATTTGTTTAAATCTTTGAATTTTTGTATAAAATACCCGATTTCGATCATTTTTCGAGTTGTACAATCTTAATAAATTAATATCTTGGGGTTGTACAATGTTAAATACATAATATTTTGAAGTATGTGTAAGAAATTGTAGGTGTCTGTAAGTTTGTGCAAGTATGTGTAGATATGTATAAGTATGTGCTAGTATGTGCAAGATGTAAGTTTGCCCCAGTATGTGCAAGTATGTGCGAGTATGTACGTGTATGTTTCAGTATGTGTGAGCACATACTAGCACATACTTGCACATACTAGCACATACTTGCACAGACTTGCACATAATTGCACATACGTACACATACTAGCACACGTGCACACACTAGCATATACTTACACATACTAGCACAAACATGCACATACTAGCACATACTTTTACAAAATTGCACATACTAGCACATACTGGCACATACTAGCACATACTTGCACATAATTATATCTACACAGACTTACACAAACTATCACATACCTACACTTACTTGTTCAAACTTCCACATAAGTACACATACTTACAAATACCTACACATACTTGCACATACTTACACATACCTACACATAATTACACATACTTACACATATTTGTAAAAACTTGCACATACGTACACATACTTGCACAGAGTTACACATACCTACATGTACTTTCACATACCTACACATACTTCAACAAGATTTCACATACGTACATATAATTGCAAAAACCAGCACATACTAGCACACACTTATACATACTTACACATACCTACACATACACATACCTACACATACTTACACATACTTACACATACCTACACGTACTTACAAATATCTACACATACTTACACATACCTACACATACTTACATATACTTGTACAAACTTGCACATACGTACACGTATATCGAAATCTTCACGTTTTTATGTATAAGTCATTACGAGTCATTTTTACGGTTTTTGGATGAAAGTTGACGATTTTTAACGTGTTTTAAGGTGAAATTTGAGTATGTAAATAAAATTTACGAATTTTTTAATGAATTATTCCATTTTCGTCATTGTTAGATTTGTACGTTAAAAAAATAAAATTTGGGACTTTAGAAAATATCGAATTTTCACGTTTTTTTGAGTGAAATTTTACGTTTTCGGTTGAAATTTAACGGTTTTAGAAATAATTTCCAATTTAGTCCATGAAATACTGCATTACAATGTCACAAAAAAAAAAACAAACAACAAAACTTGTGGACGTTTGCAAATTTGGAATTTTTAACGTTTTTTAGGAATTTGACCATTATTTTACGTTTATTGGGAGGCATTTGACGTTTTTTTTGAAATTTCCGAGTTTTCCAGAATTTGATGAAATATTCGAATTGTTGTATGAAAATACAAGTTGTACAACGTAAAAAAAATAACATCTAGGACTTTCGGACATTTGGAATCTCTCACCTTTTTTGCGTTGAAATGTAACGTTTTTGGGTGAAATTTGACGGGATTTTTGAACAATTCAAAGTTTTTTCATGTTTTTGAGCAATTTTCGAGTTGCACAATGTTAAAAAAGTATAATTTGGGAGTTTCAAAAATTTCGAACTTTTCACGTTTTTTGGTTGAAATTTAACGTTCTTTAGGTGAAATTAGCCAATTTGTTAAAAAATTTCAGTTATTTATATGAAATACTCCATATTGAGCATTTCTACAATGTTACAGAATTAAAATTTGGGGCTTTCGGAAATTTGGAATTTTTCACGTTTTTTGGATGAAATTGGACGATTTTTTACGTTTTTGGGGTGAAATTTGACCATTTACGAATTTTTGCAGGAAATTGTCGATTTTGATCATTTTTCAATTTTTACAATGTTTTACAAAAAAAAAAATGTGGGACTGGAAAATTTGGGAATGTTCGTTTTAATGGTGAAAATAAACGTTTTATTAGGTAATATTTGACGAATTAAAAAATATTCCAAAATTATTTCATGACATACTCTACTTTTAGCATAATATCGTGTTGTACAATGTTAAAAAAATAAAATGTGGGAATTTTGAAAAATTTGGAATATTTTACCGTTTTCATGTAATACTCCATTTTGAGCATTTACCGAGTTGTACAATGTTATATACATAATATTTTGGACTTTCGAAAATTTAGCATTTGTTGTACAATGTCAAAAAAATAAAATATGTGATGTCGCGCGACGGTTCAGTCCGGAAGGTACATCTAGCTGAACTGAGAAAACGGCCATTATATTTGAAAAGTGACTAAAATAGTCAAAATGCGTTTTTTTCAATTTTTGACTTTTTAAGGTATTTTTCTATCATAAAATCGTACCTTTTTCATTAAAAACAGTCTTAAAGTATATAAATTTAATCTTTAAAGAGAGTATACCCTGTTTTCACCCATTGAAAGAGGGATCATTTTGACATTCGTTGACGACTCTTTAAGCTTAGCAAAAGGACGCCAATCTGGTAACCTATAACTTTTTCTCAAAGGGTAACTCCATTCCTGCCTTCGCAATGCTATTTTTAGCCCATTGACCCCATCTTGTGGTCAAATTATAACCCCGAAAGAGGGTAATCAAATTCCAATTATGTAAACAGAAGTAGGCCATTGCATAGTTACCAACGGAAAACCCCTTGAATCCTTCTCTCTCATTGGTCCTCTGGATCACATGGTCATAAGTTATGCAAAATGGCCGCTTATGCTGCACGATTGTTGTTAGAGTTGATGTTGCAAGAAATTCAAAATCTTGCTTCATTATAAACTGAATTTTATAAGATATTTTGTCAAATTGATTAATTTAACTTGTTAGATTCGGCCGATAATTGTATTGAGCTCGTCAGAGGCGAGGAGATTGTGGTGTTGTGGGCGTGAGCGTGATCGTGCCACTTGCCTCGAATGATTCGCTGAACGAGTGTTGACTGGAGATGGGAGGATGGAATGTGGGGATGAATAAAATAAAGAGCTAGTGGATAGACAGATAGATATAGATGGTTACCAGGACGGGAGGACGAGATAAAATGAAAAGATTGACTATGGAATTAAAGGGATTGTTAGTGAGGAGGCAGATAGAGAGAGGACGAGCGGTAAAGGAGGAGTGAGAGACGGGGGAGGGGGGGGGGGGGGGGACAAAAAGAAAAGAGTTAATGGACAGACCGATAGAAAGAGATAGCTATAGTGAATAGGACGAAAAAAAAGGAAGAGAGTGATTATGAAATGAAAAAGAGAATGAGGGAACAGGAAGTAAGAGAGAGAGAGAGAGAGAGAGAGAGAGAGAGAGAGAGAGAGAGAGAGAGAGAGAGAGAGAGGAGAGAGAGAGGAGAGAGAGAGAGAGAGTTATGGGAAAGAAGGGAGGAAGAGGAGAGAGAGAGAGAGAGAGGGGGGGGGGGCATGCAGGAGGATGTTGAAAATGAAAGAGAGAGAAAATAACCGCGTGGGTGAGGACTCTTTCCTTTCTGAGTGCAAAGAGCTGTTACCACCACCTCCTCCCCCCCCCCCCCCGCCAATAGTCAATCAAATTTGAACACATCGATTGAGTAAGAGAAATCATGGTTGAGCTGACGATTTGACGATTTAAAAAAAAAAAGGCAACATTGTTTATGAAATACTCCATTTTGAGCATTTTTTGAGTTATACAATGTTACAAAAATAAAAATTTGGACTTTCGGAAATATCGAAATCTTCACGTTTTTGGAGTGAAATTTTGACGGTTTTTGGATGAAATTAGACGATTTTTAACGGGTTTTTTAATGTTACGAATTCTTTTCATGAAATATTCCATTTTGATCATTTTTCGAATTGTACAATGTTAAAAAATAAAATTTGGGACTTTCGAAAATATCGAAATCTTCCGGTTTTTCGATTGATTTAACAATGTTAAATACATAATATTTTGAAGTATGTGTAAGAAATTGTAGGTGTCTGTAAGTTTGTGCAAGTATGTGTAGATATGTATAAGTATGTGCTAGTATGTGCAAGATATGTAAGTTTGCCCCAGTATGTGCAAGTATGTGCGAGTATGTACGTGTATGTTTCAGTATGTGTGAGCACATACTAGCACATACTTGCACATACTAGCACATAATTGCACAGACTTGCACATAATTGCACATACGTACACATACTAGCACACGTGCACACACTAGCATATACTTACACATACTAGCACAAACATGCACATACTAGCACATACTTTTACAAAATTGCACATACTAGCACATACTTGCACATAATTATATCTACACAGACTTACACAAACTATCACATACCTACACTTACTTGTTCAAACTTCCACATAAGTACACATACTTACAAATACCTACACATACTTGCACATACTTACACATACCTACACATAATTACACATACTTACACATATTTGTAAAAACTTGCACATACGTACACATACTTGCACAGAGTTACACATACCTACATGTACTTTCACATACCTACACATACTTCAACAAAATTTCACATACGTACATATAATTGCAAAAACCAGCACATACTAGCACACACTTATACATACTTACACATACCTACACATACACATACCTACACATACTTACACATACTTACACATACCTACACGTACTTACACATATCTACACATACTTACACATACCTACACATACTTACATATACTTGTACAAACTTGCACATACGTACACGTATATCGAAATCTTCACGTTTTTATGTATAAGTCATTACGAGTCATTTTTACGGTTTTTGGATGAAAGTTGACGATTTTTAACGTGTTTTAAGGTGAAATTTGAGTATGTAAATAAAATTTACGAATTTTTCAATGAATTATTCCATTTTCGTCATTGTTAGATTTGTACGTTAAAAAAATAAAATTTGGGACTTTAGAAAATATCGAATTTTCACGTTTTTTGAGTGAAATTTTACGTTTTCGGGTGAAATTTAACGGTTTTAGAAATAATTTCCAATTTAGTCCATGAAATACTGCATTACAATGTCACAAAAAAAAAAACAAACAACAAACTTGTGGACGTTTGCAAATTTGGAATTTTTAACGTTTTTTAGGAATTTGACCATTATTTTACGTTTATTGGGAGGCATTTGACGTTTTTTTTGAAATTTCCGAGTTTTCCAGAATTTGATGAAATATTCGAATTGTTGTATGAAAATACAAGTTGTACAACGTAAAAAAAATAACATCTAGGACTTTCGGACATTTGGAATCTCTCACCTTTTTTGCGTTGAAATGTAACGTTTTTGGGTGAAATTTGACGGGATTTTTGAACAATTCAAAGTTTTTTCATGTTTTTGAGCAATTTTCGAGTTGCACAATGTTAAAAAAGTATAATTTGGGAGTTTCAAAAATTTCGAACTTTTCACGTTTTTTGGTTGAAATTTAACGTTCTTTAGGTGAAATTAGCCAATTTGTTAAAAAATTTCAGTTATTTATATGAAATACTCCATATTGAGCATTTCTACAATGTTACAGAATTAAAATTTGGGGCTTTCGGAAATTTGGAATTTTTCACGTTTTTTGGATGAAATTGGACGATTTTTTACGTTTTTGGGGTGAAATTTGACCATTTACGAATTTTTGCAGGAAATTGTCGATTTTGATCATTTTTCAATTTTTACAATGTTTTACAAAAAAAAAAATGTGGGACTGGAAAATTTGGGAATGTTCGTTTTAATGGTGAAAATAAACGTTTTATTAGGTAATATTTGACGAATTAAAAAATATTCCAAAATTATTTCATGACATACTCTACTTTTAGCATAATATCGTGTTGTACAATGTTAAAAAAATAAAATGTGGGAATTTTGAAAAATTTGGAATATTTTACCGTTTTCATGTAATACTCCATTTTGAGCATTTACCGAGTTGTACAATGTTATATACATAATATTTTGGACTTTCGAAAATTTAGCATTTGTTGTACAATGTCAAAAAAATAAAATATGTGATGTCGCGCGACGGTTCAGTCCGGAAGGTACATCTAGCTGAACTGAGAAAACGGCCATTATATTTGAAAAGTGACTAAAATAGTCAAAATGCGTTTTTTCAATTTTTGACTTTTTAAGGTATTTTTCTATCATAAAATCGTACCTTTTTCATTAAAAACAGTCTTAAAGTATATAAATTTAATCTTTAAAGAGAGTATACCCTGTTTTCACCCATTGAAAGAGGGATCATTTTGACATTCGTTGACGACTCTTTAAGCTTAGCAAAAGGACGCCAATCTGGTAACCTATAACTTTTTCTCAAAGGGTAACTCCATTCCTGCCTTCGCAATGCTATTTTTAGCCCATTGACCCCATCTTGTGGTCAAATTATAACCCCGAAAGAGGGTAATCAAATTCCAATTATGTAAACAGAAGTAGGCCATTGCATAGTTACCAACGGAAAACCCCTTGAATCCTTCTCTCTCATTGGTCCTCGGGATCACATGGTCATAAGTTATGCAAAATGGCCGCTTATGCTGCACGATTGTTGTTAGAGTTGATGTTGCAAGAAATTCAAAATCTTGCTTCATTATAAACTGAATTTTATAAGATATTTTGTCAAATTGATTAATTTAACTTGTTAGATTCGGCCGATAATTGTATTGAGCTCGTCAGAGGCGAGGAGATTGTGGTGTTGTGGGCGTGAGCGTGATCGTGCCACTTGCCTCGAATGATTCGCTGAACGAGTGTTGACTGGAGATGGGAGGATGGAATGTGGGGATGAATAAAATAAAGAGCTAGTGGATAGACAGATAGATATAGATGGTTACCAGGACGGGAGGACGAGATAAAATGAAAAGATTGACTATGGAATTAAAGGGATTGTTAGTGAGGAGGCAGATAGAGAGAGGACGAGCGGTAAAGGAGGAGTGAGAGACGGGGGAGGGGGGGGGGGGACTAAAAGAAAAGAGTTAATGGACAGACCGATAGAAAGAGATAGTTAAAGTGAATAGGACGAGACAAAATGAAGAGAGTGATTATGAAATGAAAAAGAGAATGATGGAACAGGAAGTAAGAGAGAGAGAGAGAGAGAGAGAGAGAGAGAGAGAGAGAGAGAGAGAGAGAGAGAGAGAGAGAGAGAGAGAGAGAGAGAGTTATGGGAAAGAAGGGAGGAAGAGGAGAGAGAGAGAGAGGAGGGGGGGGGGGCATGCAGGAGGATGTTGAAAATGAAAGAGAGAGAAAATAACCGCGTGGGTGAGGACTCTTTCCTTTCTGAGTGCAAAGAGCTGTTACCACCACCTCCCCCCCCCCCCCCCCCCCCCCGCCAATAGTCAATCAAATTTGAACACATCGATTGAGTAAGAGAAATCATGGTTGAGCTGACGATTTGACGATTTAAAAAAAAAAAGGCAACATTGTTTATGAAATACTCCATTTTGAGCATTTTTTGAGTTATACAATGTTACAAAAATAAAAATTTGGACTTTCGGAAATATCGAAATCTTCACGTTTTTGGAGTGAAATTTTGACGGTTTTTGGATGAAATTAGACGATTTTTAACGGGTTTTTTAATGTTACGAATTCTTTTCATGAAATATTCCATTTTGATCATTTTTCGAATTGTACAATGTTAAAAATAAAATTTGGGACTTTCGAAAATATCGAAATCTTCCGGTTTTTCGATTGATTTAACAATGTTAAATACATAATATTTTGAAGTATGTGTAAGAAATTGTAGGTGTCTGTAAGTTTGTGCAAGTATGTGTAGATATGTATAAGTATGTGCTAGTATGTGCAAGATATGTAAGTTTGCCCCAGTATGTGCAAGTATGTGCGAGTATGTACGTGTATGTTTCAGTATGTGTGAGCACATACTAGCACATACTTGCACATACTAGCACATAATTGCACAGACTTGCACATAATTGCACATACGTACACATACTAGCACACGTGCACACACTAGCATATACTTACACATACTAGCACAAACATGCACATACTAGCACATACTTTTACAAAATTGCACATACTAGCACATACTTGCACATAATTATATCTACACAGACTTACACAAACTATCACATACCTACACTTACTTGTTCAAACTTCCACATAAGTACACATACTTACAAATACCTACACATACTTGCACATACTTACACATACCTACACATAATTACACATACTTACACATATTTGTAAAAACTTGCACATACGTACACATACTTGCACAGAGTTACACATACCTACATGTACTTTCACATACCTACACATACTTCAACAAAATTTCACATACGTACATATAATTGCAAAAACCAGCACATACTAGCACACACTTATACATACTTACACATACCTACACATACACATACCTACACATACTTACACATACTTACACATACCTACACGTACTTACACATATCTACACATACTTACACATACCTACACATACTTACACATACCTACGCATACTTACACATACCTACACATACTTACATATACTTGTACAAACTTGCACATACGTACACGTATATCGAAATCTTCACGTTTTTTGAGTCATTTTTACGGTTTTTGGATGAAAGTTGACGATTTTTAACGTGTTTTTCGATTGAAGTTTTACGTTGTTGGGTGAAATTTGAGGAGTTTAAAAATAATTTCCCATTTTTTTCATGACTTACTGCAGTTTTTAGCATTACAATGTTAAAAATGATAAACTTGTGGAATTTTGCAAATTTGGAATTTTTTACGATTTTCAGGTGAAATTTGACCATTGTTTAGTGGGAGACGACAATTTTTTTCAAATTTCCGAGTTTTCGAGAATTTGTTTAAATCTTTGAATTTTTGTATAAAATACCCGATTTCGATCATTTTTCGAGTTGTACAATCTTAAAAAATTAATACCTTGGGGTTGTACAATGTTAAATACATAATATTTTGGACTTTCGAAAATTTAGCATTTTTCGAGTTGTACAGTGTCAAAAAAATAAAATATGTGACTTTAAAAAATGTCGAAATTTTCACGTTTTTTGGATGAAATTTAACGCTTTTTTGGGTGAAATTTGGAGATTTAGAAAAAGTTTCATTTTTTTCATGAAATACTCATTTTTTGTACACGTAATTACAAATACCTACACAGACTTACACAAACTATCACATACCTACACTTACTTGTTCAAACTTCCACATAAGTACACATACTTACAAATACCTACACAAACTTACACATACCTACACATAATTACACATACACATATTTGTAAAAACTTGCACATACGTACACATACTTGCACATACACATACCTACATGTACTTTCACATACCTACACATACTTCAACAAAATTTCACAGACGTACATATAATTGCAAAAACCTGGACATACTAGCACATACTTATACATACTTAAACATACCTACACATACTTACACATACCTACACATACTTACACATACCTACACATACCTACACATACTTACACATACCTACACATACTTACACATACCTACACATAATTACACGTACCTACACATACTTACACATACCTACACATACTTACATATACCTACACATACTTACATATACTTGTACAAACTTGCACATACGTACACGTATATCGGAATCTTCACGTTTTTTGTCAATATTACGTTTGTTGGATGAAATTTGACGATTTTTAACGTGTTTTAAGGTGAAATTTGAGTATGTAAATAAAATTTACGAATTTTTCAATGAATTATTCTATTTTCGTCATTGTTAGATTTGTACGTTAAAAAAATAAAAAAAATAACATCTAGGACTTTCGGACATTTGGAATCTCTCACCTTTTTTGCGTTGAAATGTAACGTTTTTGGGTGAAATTTGACGGGATTTTTGAACAATTCAAAGTTTTTTCATGTAATACTCCATTTTGAGCAATTTCCGAGTTGCACAATGTTAAAAAAGTATAATTTGGTAGTTTCAAAAATTTCGAACTTTTCACGTTTTTTGGGTGAAATTTAACGTTCTTTAGGTGAAATTGGCCAATTTGTTTTAAAATTTCAGTTATTTACATGAAATACTCCATATTGAGCATTTCTACAATGTTACAAAATTAAAATTTGGGGCTTTCGGAAATTTGGAAGTTTTCACGTTTTTTGGATGAAATTTAAGGATTTTTAACGTTTTGGGGGTGAAATTTGACCATTTAAATAAAATTTACGAATTTTTGCAGGAAATTGTCGATTTTGATCATTTTTCAACTTTTACAATGTTTTACAAAAATAAAATGTGGGACTCGAAAATTTGGGAATGTTCGTTTTAATGATGAAAATAAACGTTTTATTAGGTAATATTTGACGAATTAAAAAATATTCCAAAATTATTTCATGACATACTCTACTTTTAGCATAATATCGTGTTGTACAATGTTAAAAAAATAAAATGTGGGAATTTGAAAAATTTGGAATATTTTACCGTTTTTTGGCTGAAATTTAACGTTTTTTGGCTGAGATTTGACGATTAAAAAAAAAAAAGGCAACATTGTTTATGAAATACTCCATTTTGAGCATTTTTTGAGTTATACAATGTTACAAAAATAAAAATTTGGACTTTCGGAAATATCGAAATCTTCACGTTTTTGGAGTGAAATTTTGACGGTTTTTGGATGAAATTAGACGATTTTTAACGGGTTTTTTAATGTTACGAATTCTTTTCATGAAATATTCCATTTTGATCATTTTTCGAATTGTACAATGTTAAAAATAAAATTTGGGACTTTCGAAAATATCGAAATCTTCCGGTTTTTCGATTGAAGTTTTACGTTGTTGGGTGAAATTTGAGGAGTTTAAAAATAATTTCCCATTTTTTTCATGACATACTGCAGTTTTTAGCATTACAATGTTAAAAATGATAAACTTGTGGAATTTTGCAAATTTGGAATTTTTTACGATTTTCAGGTGAAATTTGACCATTGTTTAGTGGGAGACGACCATTTTTTCAAATTTCCGAGTTTTCGAGAATTTGTTTAAATCTTTGAATTTTTGTATAAAATACCCGATTTCGATCATTTTTCGAGTTGTACAATCTTAATAAATTAATATCTTGGGGTTGTACAATGTTAAATACATAATATTTTGAAGTATGTGTAAGAAATTGTAGGTGTCTGTAAGTTTGTGCAAGTATGTGCAAGATATGTAAGTTTGCCCCAGTATGTGCAAGTATGTGCGAGTATGTACGTGTATGTTTCAGTATGTGTGAGCACATACTAGCACATACTTGCACATACTAGCACATACTTGCACAGACTTGAACATAATTGCACATACGTACACATACTAGCACACGTGCACACACTAGCATATACTTACACATACTAGCACAAACATGCACATACTAGCACATACTTTTACAAAATTGCACATACTAGCACATACTGGCACATACTAGCACATACTTGCACATAATTATATCTACACAGACTTACACAAACTATCACATACCTACACTTACTTGTTCAAACTTCCACATAAGTACACATACTTACAAATACCTACACATACTTGCACATACTTACACATACCTACACATAATTACACATACTTACACATATTTGTAAAAACTTGCACATACGTACACATACTTGCACAGAGTTACACATACCTACATGTACTTTCACATACCTACACATACTTCAACAAAATTTCACATACGTACATATAATTGCAAAAACCAGCACATACTAGCACACACTTATACATACTTACACATACCTACACATACACATACCTACACATACTTACACATACACATACCTACACGTACTTACAAATATCTACACATACTTACACATACCTACACATACTTACACATACCTACGCATACTTACACATACCTACACATACTTACATATACTTGTACAAACTTGCACATACGTACACGTATATCGAAATCTTCACGTTTTTTTGTATAAGTCATTACGAGTCATTTTTACGGTTTTTGGATGAAAGTTGACGATTTTTAACGTGTTTTAAGGTGAAATTTGAGTATGTAAATAAAATTTACGAATTTTTCAATGAATTATTCCATTTTCGTCATTGTTAGATTTGTACGTTAAAAAAATAAAATTTGGGACTTTAGAAAATATCGAATTTTCACGTTTTTTGATTGAAATTTTACGTTTTCGGGTGAAATTTAACGGTTTTAGAAATAATTTCCAATTTAGTCCATGAAATACTGCATTACAATGTCCACAAAAAAAAACAAACAACAAAACTTGTGGACGTTTGCAAATTTGGAATTTTTAACGTTTTTTAGGAATTTGACCATTATTTTACGTTTATTGGGAGGCATTTGAGGTTTTTTTTGAAATTTCCGAGTTTTCCAGAATTTGATGAAATATTCGAATTGTTGTATGAAAATACAAGTTGTACAACGTAAAAAAATAACATCTAGGACTTTCGGACATTTGGAATCTCTCACCTTTTTTGCGTTGAAATGTAACGTTTTTGGTGAAATTTGACGGATTTTTGAACAGTTTTTTCATGTAATACTCCATTTGAGCAATTTTCGAGTTGCACAATGTTAAAAAAGTATAATTTGGGAGTTTCAAAAATTTCGAACTTTTCACGTTTTTTGGGTGAAATTTAACGTTCTTTAGGTGAAATTAGCCAATTTGTTAAAAAATTTCAGTTATTAAATGAAATACTCCATATTGAGCATTTCTACAATGTTACAGAATTAAAATTTGGGGCTTTCGGAAATTTGGAATTTTTCACGTTTTTTGGATGAAATTGGACGATTTTTTACGTTTTTGGGGTGAAATTTGACCATTTACGAATTTTGCAGGAAATTGTCGATTTTGATCATTTTTCAATTTTTACAATGTTTACAAAAAAAAAATGTGGGACTGGAAAATTTGGGAATGTTCGTTTTAATGTGAAAATAAACGTTTTATTAGGTAATATTTGACGAATTAAAAAATATTCCAAAATTATTTCATGACATACTCTACTTTTAGCATAATATCGTGTTGTACAATGTTAAAAAAATAAAATGTGGGAATTTTGAAAAATTTGGAATATTTTACGTTTTTTGGCTGAAATTTAACGTATTTTGGCTGAAATTTGACGATTAAAAATGAAAAGTCAACATTGTTTATGAAATACTCCATTTTGAGCATTTTCGAGTTTATACAATGTTACAAAAATAAAAATTTGGACTTTCGGAAGTATCGAAATCTTCACGTTTTTGGAGTGAAATTTTGACGGTTTTTGGATGAAATTAGACGATTTTTAACGGGTTTTTTAATGTACGAATTCTTTTCATGAAATATTCCATTTTGATCATTTTTCGAATTGTACAATGTTAAAAAATAAAATTTGGGACTTTCAAAATATCGAAATCTTCCGGTTTTTCGATTGAAGTTTTACGTTGTTGGGTGAAATTTGAGGAGTTTAAAAATAATTTCCCATTTTTTTCATGACATACTGCAGTTTTTAGCATTACAATGTTAAAAATGATAAACTTGTGGAATTTTGTAAATTTGGAATTTTTTACGATTTTCAGGTGAAATTTGACCATTCTTTAGTGGGAGACGACCATTTTTTCAAATTTCCGAGTTTTCGAGAATTTGTTTAAATCTTTGAATTTTTGTATAAAATACCCGATTTCGATCATTTTTCGAGTTGTACAATCTTAATAAATTAATATCTTGGGGTTGTACAATGTTAAATACATAATATTTTGAAGTATGTGTAAGAAATTGTAGGTGTCTGTAAGTTTGTGCAAGTATGTGTAGATATGTATAAGTATGTGCTAGTATGTGCAAGATATGTAAGTTTGCCCCAGTATGTGCAAGTATGTGCGAGTATGTACGTGTATGTTTCAGTATGTGTGAGCACATACTAGCACATACTTGCACATACTAGCACATACTTGCACAGACTTGCACATAATTGCACATACGTACACATACTAGCACACGTGCACACACTAGCATATACTTACACATACTAGCACAAACATGCACATACTAGCACATACTTTTACAAAATTGCACATACTAGCACATACTGGCACATACTAGCACATACTTGCACATAATTATATCTACACAGACTTACACAAACTATCACATACCTACACTTACTTGTTCAAACTTCCACATAAGTACACATACTTACAAATACCTACACATACTTGCACATACTTACACATACCTACACATAATTACACATACTTACACATATTTGTAAAAACTTGCACATACGTACACATACTTGCATAGAGTTACACATACCTACATGTACTTTCACATACCTACACATACTTCAACAAAATTTCACATACGTACATATAATTGCAAAAACCAGCACATACTAGCACACACTTATACATACTTACACATACCTACACATACACATACCTACACATACTTACACATACTTACACATACCTACACGTACTTACAAATATCTACACATACTTACACATACCTACACTACTTACACATACCTACGCATACTTACACATACCTACACATACTTACATATACTTGTACAAACTTGCACATACGTACACGTATATCGAAATCTTCACGTTTTTTATGTATAAGTCATTACGAGTCATTTTTACGGTTTTTGGATGAAAGTTGACGATTTTTAACGTGTTTTAAGGTGAAATTTGAGTATGTAAATAAAATTTACGAATTTTTCAATGAATTATTCCATTTTCGTCATTGTTAGATTTGTACGTTAAAAAAATAAAATTTGGGACTTTAGAAAATATCGAATTTTCACGTTTTTTGAGTGAAATTTTACGTTTTCGGGTGAAATTTAACGGTTTTAGAAATAATTTCCAATTTAGTCCATGAAATACTGCATTACAATGTCACAAAAAAAAACAAACAACAAAACTTGTGGACGTTTGCAAATTTGGAATTTTTAACGTTTTTTAGGAATTTGACCATTATTTTACGTTTATTGGGAGGCATTTGACGTTTTTTTTGAAATTTCCGAGTTTTCCAGAATTTGATGAAATATTCGAATTGTTGTATGAAAATACAAGTTGTACAACGTAAAAAAAATAACATCTAGGACTTTCGGACATTTGGAATCTCTCACCTTTTTTGCGTTGAAATGTAACGTTTTTGGGTGAAATTTGACGGGATTTTTGAACAATTCAAAGTTTTTTCATGTTTTTGAGCAATTTTCGAGTTGCACAATGTTAAAAAAGTATAATTTGGGAGTTTCAAAAATTTCGAACTTTTCACGTTTTTTGGGTGAAATTTAACGTTCTTTAGATGAAATTAGCCAATTTGTTAAAAAATTTCAGTTATTTACATGAAATACTCCATATTGAGCATTTCTACAATGTTACAGAATTAAAATTTGGGGCTTTCGGAAATTTGGAATTTTTCACGTTTTTTGGATGAAATTGGACGATTTTTAACGTTTTTGGGGTGAAATTTGACCATTTACGAATTTTTGCAGGAAATTGTCGATTTTGATAATTTTTCAATTTTTACAATGTTTTTCAAAAAAAAATGTGGGACTGGAAAATTTGGGAATGTTCGTTTTAATGGTGAAAATAAACGTTTTATTAGGTAATATTTGACGAATTAAAAAATATTCCAAAATTATTTCATGACATACTCTACTTTTAGCATAATATCGTGTTGTACAATGTTAAAAAAATAAAATGTGGGAATTTTGAAAAATTTGGAATATTTTACCGTTTTTTGGCTGAAATTTGACGATTAAAAAAAAAAAGGCAACATTGTTTATGAAATACTCCATTTTGAGCATTTTTCGAGTTATACAATGTTACA
This sequence comes from Berghia stephanieae, assembly GCF_034508935.2. NCBI lineage: Eukaryota > Metazoa > Mollusca > Gastropoda > Nudibranchia > Aeolidiidae > Berghia > Berghia stephanieae. The sequence continues at coordinate 83,230,767 of NC_088363.1, forward strand.
AAAATAAAAATTTGGACTTTCGAAAATATCGAAATCTTCAAGTTTTTGGAGTGAAATTTTGACGGTTTTTGGATGAAATTAGACGATTTTTAACGGGTTTTTTAATGTTACGAATTCTTTTCATGAAATATTCCATTTTGATCATTTTTCGAATTGTACAATGTTAAAAATAAAATTTGGGACTTTCGAAAATATCGAAATCTTCCGGTTTTTCGATTGAAGTTTTACATTGTTGGGTGAAATTTGAGGAGTTTAAAAATAATTTCCCATTTTTTTCATGACATACTGCAGTTTTTAGCATTACAATGTTAAAAATGATAAACTTGTGGAATTTTGCAAATTTGGAATTTTTTACGATTTTCAGGTGAAATTTGACCATTGTTTAGTGGGAGACGACCATTTTTTCAAATTTCCGAGTTTTCGAGAATTTGTTTAAATCTTTGAATTTTTGTATAAAATACCCGATTTCGATCATTTTTCGAGTTGTACAATCTTAAAAAATTAATATCTTGGGGTTTCGTAAATTTGGAAATTTTCACCTTTATTTGGGTGAAATTTACCTGTTTTTGGTGAAATTGGACATGTTTTTTTAACTATCTTTTCATGTAATACTCCATTTTGAGGATTTACCGAGTTGTACAATGTTAAATACATAATATTTTGGACTTTCGAAAATTTAGCATTTTTCGAGTTGTACAATGTCAAAAAAATAAAATATGTGATGTCGCGCGACGGTTCAGTCCGGAAGGTACATCTAGCTGAACTGAGAAAACGGCCATTATATTTGAAAAGTGACTAAAATAGTCAAAATGCGTTTTTTCAATTTTTGACTTTTTAAGGTATTTTTCTATCATAAAATCGTACCTTTTTCATTAAAAACAGTCTTAAAGTATATAAATTTAATCTTTAAAGAGAGTATACCCTGTTTTCACCCATTGAAAGAGGGATCATTTTGACATTCGTTGACGACTCTTTAAGCTTAGCAAAAGGAAGCCAATCTGGTAACCTATAACTTTTTCTCAAAGGGTAACTCCATTCCTGCCTTCGCAATGCTATTTTTAGCCCATTGACCCCATCTTGTGGTCAAATTATAACCCCGAAAGAGGGTAATCAAATTCCAATTATGTAAACAGAAGTAGGCCATTGCATAGTTACCAACGGAAAACCCCTTGAATCCTTCTCTCTCATTGGTCCTCGGGATCACATGGTCATAAGTTATGCAAAATGGCCGCTTATGCTGCACGATTGTTGTTAGAGTTGATGTTGCAAGAAATTCAAAATCTTGCTTCATTATAAACTGAATTTTATAAGATATTTTGTCAAATTGATTAATTTAACTTGTTAGATTCGGCCGATAATTGTATTGAGCTCGTCAGAGGCGAGGAGATTGTGGTGTTGTGAGCGTGATCGTGCCACTTGCCTCGAATGATTCGCTGAACGAGTGTTGACTGGAGATGGGAGGATGGAATGTGGGGATGAATAAAATAAAGAGCTAGTGGATAGACAGATAGATATAGATGGTTACCAGGACGGGAGGACGAGATAAAATGAAAAGATTGACTATGGAATTAAAGGGATTGTTGGAACAGTGAGGAGGCAGATAGAGAGAGGACGAGCGGTAAAGGAGGAGTGAGAGACGGGGGAGGGGGGGGGACTAAAAGAAAAGAGTTAATGGACAGACCGATAGAAAGAGATAGCTATAGTGAATAGGACGAGACAAAATGAAGAGAGTGATTATGAAATGAAAAAGAGAATGATGGAACAGGAAGTAAGAGAGAGAGAGAGAGAGAGAGAGAGAGGAGAGAAGAGAGAGAGAGAGAGAGAGAGAGGAGAGTTATGGGAAAGAAGGGAGGAAGAGGAGAGAGAGAGAGAGAGAGGGGGGGGGGCATGCAGGAGGATGTTGAAAATGAAAGAGAGAGAAAAAAACCGCGTGGGTGAGGACTCTTTCCTTTCTGAGTGCAAAGAGCTGTTACCACCACCTCCTCCCCCCCCCCCCCCCAATCCACGACACCTTCCCCCCCCCCCCCCCCCCGCCAATAGTCAATCAAATTTGAACACATCGATTGAGTAAGAGAAATCATGGTTGAGCTGACACTATTTTCATTCCTTTGTTTCAAGTTTGAAGTGTTAGATTGTCTGACTTACTCACGGCCTTTCGGTTTTCAGTCAATCGACTGTAATGCCTCGGCTACTTTCGCCAGTTAATTTGTGAAGACTTTCCAGAATTGCAGATCTTGTGAAATTGTGCCGATATCACAGCTAACTTTAAATAAACATTGCATTGTTAAAATGGATAAAAGTATGAGTGCTATTTGTTGGGTTTATTTTTTCACTCGAGGGTCAATTCACAAAAATATCGTCATTACAAAAACGAGTGTTGTGTAAAAGCTGATGGACCAAATTAAATATAATTTTACACACATGTTAGTCACATGCTATATAAAACGCAAGCCAAATTTCATTAAGATATCTGAAATATAACATGCCGTTGCTATGGTGATGTGTGTAAAATCTTTAAGTGCAAATTTCTCTGAATTTTGGATCTGAGATTAGCAGGAACCTTCCAAATTCAATCTCGTATAACTCAGCCAAAAAATATGATACATTAATGAAACAGGTATCAAATTAAAGAGAAAAGAATGATCTATTCAGAAATACGAAAAGGTCCAAATGTCCAAAATGTACCTTCCGGACCAAACCGTCGCGCGACGTCACATATGTGACTTTTAAAAATGTCGAAATTTTCACGTTTTTTGGATGAAATTTAACGCTTTTTTGGGTGAAATTTGGAGATTTAGAAAAAGTTTCATTTTTTTTTCATGAAATACTCAATTTTTGTACAAGTATGCGCTAGTATGTGCAAGTATGTGCGAGTATGACTAGTATGTGCAATTATGTGTACGTATGTTCAAATTTATAGAAGTATGTGTAAATATATGTGTACGTATGTACAAGTTTGTACAAGTAAGTATGTGTAGGTAGCTGTAATTATGTGTAGGTATGTGTAAGTATGTGCAAGTATGTGCTAGTATGTGCAAGATTGTGCAATTATGTGTACGTATGTGAGATTTTGTATGTGTAAGAAATTGTAGGTATCTGTAAGTTTGTGCAAGTATGTGTAGATATGTGTAAGTATGTGCTAAGTATGTGCAAGATATGTAAGTTTGCCCCAGTATGTCATACTAGAGAGAGAGAGAGAGAGAGAGAGAGAGAGAGAGAGAGAGAGAGAGAGAGAGAGAGAGAGAGAGAGAGAGAGAGAGAGAGAGAAATAAGTAGGAGTGAAATATCTGTTCAATCTTAGTTATCGTTTAACATTATAACAAGTGTAACTAAATGACAAATTGCCATATTTATGGACAATAAAGATCTATTATTATTATTATTATTATTATTATTATTATTATTATTATTATTATTATTATTATTATGTGCAAGTATGTGCGAGTATGTACGTGTATCTTTCAGTATGTGTGAGCACATACTAGCACATACTTGCACATACTTGCACAGACTTGCACATAATTGCACATACGTACACATACTAGCACACGTGCACACACTAGCATATACTTGCACATACTAGCACAAACATGCACATACTAGCACATTCTTTTACAAAATTGCACATACTAGCACATACTGGAACATGGATGAAATTTAACGCTTTTTTGGGTGAAATTTGGAGATTTAGAAAAAGTTTCATTTTTTTTCATGAAATACTCAATTTTTGTACACGTATGCGCTAGTATGTGCAAGTATGTGCAAGTATGACTAGTATGTGCAATTATGTGTACGTATGTGAGATTTTGTACAAGTATGTGTAAATATGTGTATGTGTACGTATGTACAAGTTTGTACAAGTATGTGTAAGTATGTGTAGGTAGGTGTAATTATGCGTAGGTATGTGTAAGTATGTGCAAGTATGTGCTAGTATGTGCAAGATTGTGCAATTATGTGTACGTATGTGAGATTTTGTACAAGTATGTGTAAGTATGTGTAAGAAATTGTAGGTATCTGTAAGTTTGTGCAAGTATGTGTAGATATGTATAAGTATGTGCTAGTATGTGCAAGATATGTAAGTTTGCCCCATTATGTGCAAGTATGTGCGAGTATGTACGTGTATGTTTCAGTATGTGTGAGCACATACTAGCACATACTAGCACATACTTGCACATACTAGCACAGACTTGCACATAATTGCACATACGTACATATACTAGCACACGTGCACACACTAGCATATACTTGCACATACTAGCACATACTTTTACAAAATTGCACATACTAGCACATACTGGCACATACTAGCACATACTTGCACGTAATTACAAATACCTACACAGACTTACACAAACTATCACATACCTACACTTACTTGTTCAAACTTCCACATAAGTACACATACTTACAAATACCTACACATACTTGCACATACACATACCTACACATAATTACACATACTTACACATATTTGTAAAAACTTGCACATACGTACACATACTTGCACAGAGTTACACATACCTACATGTACTTTCACATACCTACACATACTTCAACAAAATTTCACATACGTACTTATAATTGCAAAAACCTGCACATACTAGCACACACTTATACATACTTACACATACCTACACATACACATACCTACACATACTTACACATACCTACACATACTTACACATACCTACACGTACTTACACATACCTACACATACTTACACATACCTACACATACTTACACATACCTACGCATACTTACACATACCTACACATACTTACATATACTTGTACAAACTTGCACATACGTACACGTATATCGAAATCTTCACGTTTTTTGAGTCAATTTTACGTTTTTTTGGATGAAATTTGACGATTTTTAACGTGTTTTAAGGTGAAATTTGAGTATGTAAATAAAATTTACGAATTTTTCAATTAAATATTCCATTTTCGTCATTGTTAGATTTGTACGTTAAAAAAATAAAATTTGGGACTTTAGAAAATATCGAAATTTTCACGTTTTTTGAGTGAAATTTTACGTTTTCGGGTGAAATTTGACGTTTTTAAAAATAATTTCCAATTTTGTCCATGAAATACTGCATTACAATGTCACAAAAAAAACAAACAACAAAACTTGTGGACTTGCAAATTTGGAATTTTGAACGTTTTTTAGGAATTTGACCATTGTTTTACGTTTATTGGGAGGCATTTGACGTTTTTTTTCAAATTTCCGAGTTTTCCAGAATTTGATGAAATATTCGAATTTTTGTATGAAAATACAAGTTGTACAACGTAAAAAAAATAACATCTAGGACTTTCGGACATTTGGAATCTTTCACCTTTTTTGCGTTGAAATGTAACGTTTTTGGGTGAAATTTGACGGGATTTTTGAACAATTCAAACTTTTTTCATGTTATACTCAAAGATCGATATTTACACCTATTCGTTTCAACATTTATACCAACGAACAACCTGAATTGAGATCATCCGGACTTTGTGTGCTGATGATCTGTCTCGAGCGTCCATGGCCTCTGATTTCAAGACCATTGAAGAGAGACTAAAAGACGCCCTGAAAACACTCTCTGAGTATTATTTAAAGAACTCACTAAATGCCATCCCAGGAAAAAGTCAAGTATGTGCCTTCCATTTGAAAACCAGCCAATCAAAACAGGAAACTGAACATCTCCTGGAATGGGAACATATTGGAGAACAAGACATTCCCCGTTTACCCCGGTGTCACCTTAGACCAGACACTGTCCTTCTCTCAGCACACAAAGAAAACAAAAGCAAAGGTGGCCACAAGAAACAACCTCCTAGGAAAACTGCCAAAAACTACATGGGGAGTAGATCCAAAATAAGCCCTTCTGGTAACTTGAAACCGACTGCAGTTCCAGTCCTCCATCGGCTGGCTGGCATTGGACCTCACCACATTCGAAGAGCTGCTTTTTCCAAAGCCCAGAAAAATAAAAAGGAAATATTCCCAAGGCACCCCCTTCATGACCACAACCCAACGACAAGTAGACTGAAGTTGAGAAAGAGCTTCATGACGGAAGAGAGCATCAACCCTGAACATGCAGACATGGAGGGATTGGGACACTTATGCAAATTAATCCGTGGAGATCTGAGAGAAGAAATTTGCTCTGCGGAAATGATCTCCCCTGGAATGAATGGGTAGCACTGAACAGAGTACGGGCAAAACTTGGAAGAACATCTAGAAGCATGAAAAAGTGGGGGCTGGCTGAGACTAGCTTGTGTATATGTGGATGCCCAGATCAGAAGATGGAACATATCCTTAGAGAATGCCAGGACGGGCCCAGTTGCACTGACCATGACCATGACCATGTGTTGGGCTCGCTGTTAGAGCTACAAGATATAATGATTGAAAGAAGCGATGCGTTGCTTTTGTGCAAGAATGCATATACCTCGGCAAAATTAGTTTTGAAAAGGAAAAAAAGTGATCATGTCACACCTTTGTTTTGGACTTTACATTGGCTCCCTGTTAGATTTAGGATTACATATAAAATTACTGTAATGTGCTATAATCAATAATCATATTAATGAAACTTCTCCTGTCTTTATATCAGATTTGATAAATTATGTATACACTCCCTCACGCTCTTTAAGATCCAACTCTCAATCACGATTATGCGTTCCTAAAAAAAGGATCTAAGACCTATGCTGATCGTTCATTTATTCATGTTGCTCCCGCTGTCTGGAATTCTTTACCATTCAGTGTTAGGAGCGGGGTTGTGGATTCCCAGTCGTCTTTTAAAAAGAAATTAAAATCTCATCTTACGAGAAGCTCACTAGATTAAATAAAACATCCTTTTAATAAGATATACATTTGTTGCATCAAAATTCTCATGACATAACATTACAATCTCCCTTCATCCGCCATTATTGTTAAATGTCCTGATATGATTTTATTCAATAATTCATGTCAACAGATATTTTTTTCGTCTCTGTATGCATATGCACGTTTGGTGAATGTGCGAGTCTTTGTGTGTGTGTGTGTGTGTGTGTGTGTGTGTGTGTGTGTGTGTGTGTGCGTGCTTGTATGGATGGGTGTGTGTACAAGAATGTTTTTAATGATGCTTTGCAGTTTTGTGCGCCTAGAGCTGTTTTGTCAACGGGATTGGGCGCTATACAAATAAACGTTATTATTATTATATCTCCTGCGAAATAGTAAATGAAATAAAGAAATTAAATTTTTTAAGATAAAAAATGTTTATAATGCATGTTAAATGTTGCTGTTGGTCAGGGACCCCTTGTAAAGTGCTTTGATTCACATTTAGTGGATATTCCGCAATATTATATGCATGCTCAAGTTTCTTTCTTACCTTTAAGTAAAAAGTTACTTCATACAACGATATTTTAATAATTTTATATGTACTCAATTTACAGAAGAATATCATCATTGAATGATGAGGTTGAAAAACTAAAAGTAGATGAGAAGTTAAACAGAGAGTCAGCGACTCGATATAAGTGAGTATTATAGTTAAATGATAAGTATGTAGATTCATTTCAGATATTGAAAGACCTCAATAAACAATCTGACCATGCATCCTCCCTCAAGAGTGGACACGCCCACATGTACTCGTTCATACCATCGATGTTTTGTTTTTGTTTTTAAGGGTTTTATGGCCTGCCCTTGGCAACACATTAGGTTATATAGCGCCAGTAAATGGAAGTAAAATGGATAGTAAGTTCTAGAATTACAATTAAAGCACCCAAGAAAAAGTAAGACAAAGGGGAACTGAGAACAAATAGGGATCAGATGTAGATTCCAAGAGCATACCACCAATGTACTTAGTTTGAAATCACCTACAAGTCTCATCCAGACACAAGCACAAAATCCAACAAGAGGAATACACTCAAATGCTTACATTATACATTAAAAATAACAAATATAATAATACATAACAGAGAGATGATTTACAAGGAAAAAAAGATCATCTCCCAAAACAATAACTATGCATTTGACTGTTTCCCTCCCAGCTAGGACTCCGGCCAGCGCCAGGACAAAACCAAGTAATCTCATTCCGAGACAAAGACAGAAAGCATGTTGGAAAACAGATATAAGGGGATAGAAGACACAGTATGTACCTCCCTGCCCGCTATGGGAGGTCAGGATCCCCACCCAGTCATACCATCGACATTGAGACAGTATGTGTCTGTGTGTATTTTGTGTGTGTGAGTGTGATTGTCTGAAAGTTTGAGCGCATAAATCGCGTTACAGTGCGGAAAATAATAAATGCAGCCCCCTTTAAGTGAAATAAAATGTCTTTTATATTTATTTTTCCAAATAGTGTGTTAATTTTTACCGGAGGGCTTAGTTCTGCTCAGCAAATATTTTGGCAAATTTTGGTCTTTTTGACAAATTTCTTGGCAAATTTTGGGATTTTTTGGGGCAAATTTTGGCCCCAAATTGGCAAAAAATGCAGATGACATATAAAAGCTGCTCGGTTTAATCTTCCTCACTCACCTCTCTCGATAACGTATGCCTTGACGGCCAGACTACTCCACTCCTCATATCACTTATATTTTAAAGATTTATATCTTGCTATCAAGACTTGGTCAAAACTCCAGTATTTGATTCTAATATCAAGACGCCGGAACTTCATCGTTTATCTTTGCCAGTCAATGTCAGGAGTGTCATTTCCGGATGTCCCTAATCATATCCCCTGCCTGGGAGTAAGACCTCACGAGTCTACACTACGTTATCCTCAAGATCCAGAAATTATGTAATATTGTCATCTTATCATTTGTAACTCCGTAATCATTATTTATTTACAAGAACATTCATCTCATTAAATTTCATCTTTCTATATTCTAATCATCTTAAATCAATTCGTCTTTTGTTCTTTATTTTTAAAAGTAACTAGTAAATTCTGGGGGCCTTATTTGTCACATCTTTATTTTATGAATGTAGTCGAGTTAGCTCTTAAGCACTCATTTAGACCATGACACTACCCTTTAGATAGGATGCTAGTTTAAATAAAGTACTTTCCGCCACACACACACACACACCCTAAAGGCCTAGCCACCCAATTATTTTTGATTAACTCCCTTTGCTTGAGAGCCAAGTATTGTACGAACTGAAGTATCGCAAATCTCGCCAAAACTAAATCTGAAAAAAAAACACCAAAAAAAAACCATTGATCTCTATTTGCTTCTTCTCTCGTCTTAAATTTACAGCTCTTCCCGACTTAAAACAAAAACAAAAATACATATACACGTATATCTATTTTGACCCAGTTTTAATGGCGTAAAGAATGATTATTTAACTTGTACACATAAACTGCTTCATTAGCCACTAGTAACTTTTATTGTTCCTATACATAGTCTATCGTGAAAGCATTAGAAAACAAATTGTTAGAAAACGAAGAGGCACTTCTAAGTCTTATTTCTCCAATCTTATAACTATTATAAGTACTACTATTCCCAAATAAAATAAATAATAGCAATGTTTTTGGGGTTTTTTTTTGCAATTTTCTAACACATTGGGACGAAGAATTGTGTGTCTTCTGTCTATTTATAAACTACAAGTATTTTCTATTCATATGCAATTGTTTAAAAACTACATCACACCTTCGACCGTAAAAATCTACTAGTTACAACGAGGTCAAACAATCATTTTGTCATTGCAACAACAATGCCCATTAAAACATGATGGAACAGCCAAAATAGACCCACATTTTTTTCGGTTTTTATTAACCTGTAATTTTTTGGGATGACTTTCTAGCCTGGGTTTTTATTATACGACGGGTTGTTTTTATCGATTTATCCGTGTAATTTTTTTCATATCCAGTTTGTGTCTTGATGTTTATTTATTGCTAAACAAAAACAAGTGGAGAATTTATACACACACTACACTCATGGCGGCCATGTTGTTGCGCCAGTAAAAAGGAAGATATGGGATAGTAAAAAGTTCTAGAATTACACTATCAAAGTACTTAGTTTGAGATCACCTAAAAGTCTCACCCAGACACAAGCATAGGTCCCCACTAAGAGGAATACACTCAAATGTTTACAAATTATATATAATATAAAGAAAACATAATACAGTGCATAACCGAGAGATGATTTACAAGGAAAAAAATATCATCTCCCAAAACTAACAATACATTTCACCGTTTCCCTCTCAGCCAGGGCCAGGACAAAACCGAGTAATCTCATTACAAGACAAAGACAGAAAGCAAGTTGGAAAACAGATATAGGGAAATAGAAGACACAGTAAGTACCTCCCGGCCCAAGGATCCCACTAAGAGGTTTGTTTTTGTTTTTAAGGGTTTTACGGCGCTTGCAACACATTTAGGTTATATCAGCGCCAGTAAAAAGGAAGAAAATGGTATAGTAAAAAGTTCTGGAATTACAATTAAAGCACCCAAGAGAAAGCAAGACAAAGGGGAACTGGGAACAAATAGGGATCAGATGTAGATTCCAAAAGCATACCACCAATGTACTTAGTTTGAGATCACCTATAAGTCTCATCCGGACACTAGCACAAAATCCAACAAAGAGGAATACACTCAAATGCTTACATTATTCATTCAAAATAACAAATATAATAATATATAACAGAGAGATTTACACAGGACTCCGGCCAGGGCCAGGACAAAACTAAGTAATCTCATTCCAAGACAAAGACAGAAAGCATGTTGGAAAACAGATGTAAAGGGATAGAAGACAGAGTAGGTACCTCCCTGCCCACCCAGCCACTAAGAGGAATACACTCACATGATTACAAATCATATGTTAAATACATTTTTTTAAAAGCATTACATAACAGAGAGATGACTTACGAGTAAAAAAATATCATCTCCCAAAACTATAACTATACATTCGACTGTTTCCCTCCCAGCCAAGGACTCCGGCCAAGGTCAGGACAAAATCAAGTAATCTCATTCCAAGACAAAGACAGAAAGCAATTGAAAAACAGATATAGAGGGATAGAAGACACACCATGAACCTCCCTGCCCACTATGGGATAGAGAAAAGGATGATAGATCTTGGCAAAGGACACAAACAGTAGCCTGTACCAAATGCTGAATACTAATGACATGAATAGTAGGGGTCGAAATATTTTTAAAATATGATGAATGGGTGGTTGTTTGCCAAACACGACAAAGCACATTTTAGAGAAAACAAACAACAAACAAATTTCATCGGTGTGTTCTTGTTTCGTTTATTATTTTCTGGGTTTTTATGCCACCCACCCTCCACCAGTTTCTCTGATTTCATATCTTGACTAATACTAATAATTTCACTGTTCCATAGAAATGACTGATGACAGTCAATAAGTATCTTGGCATACCAATAAAGTTACATGATGAAGATGAACGAGGCTGGATTGGCCCAAACGCACACACACCAGGGTTGCTGATTCAGGAGACAAAGATTTACTGAACTTTGGCTTTCATGCAAATACATAAACTGATTCCCTTCTGAGTCCTGAATAAACTCCAGTAAAAAGACATTATGTGCAACTTACTTTCTTCTGTTTAACAGGTGATTGGAAAATATACTGATGGTTTATAACACATTGAATCCCGTAAATATGCGGAAAATTGGCAACCTTGACACACACACACACACACACAAACACACGCGAAAGCACATACTCATTCCCTTCCCCCTCTCTCTGTGTGTGTGTGTGCGTGTATGTATGTGTGTGTGTGTGTGTGTGTGTGAGATAGAGAGAGAGAGAGAGAGATAGAGAGAGAGAGAGAGAGAGAGAGAGAGAGAGAGAGAGAGAGAGAGAGAGAGAGAGAGAGAGAGAGAGAGAGAGTGTCAGATTTGTTTTATAAAAGACATATTATTTTCATAACATTTCATTTTTGTTGAGCACAGAAACATAAATACCGCATTGCAGTATGGATCACAAATTTCACAGAGTGAGTGACATGTAAATAGATGGCACAATAACACGTCATCCAAATGGAATCATGTTCAGCAATAATTCAATGGTGACATTTAAATAGATGGCACCATAACACGTCATCCAAATGGAATCGTGTTCAATGGTGACATGTAAATAGATGGCACCATAACACGTCATCCAAATGGAATCATGTTCAATGGTGACATGTAAAAATAGATGGCACCATAACACGTCATCCAAATGGAATCGTGTTCAATGGTGACATGTAAATAGATGGCACCATAACACGTCATCCAAATGGAATCATGTTCAATGGTGACATGTAAATAGATGGCACCATAACACGTCATCCAAATGGAATCGTGTTCAAGGGTGACATTTAAATAGATGGCACCATAACACGTCATCCAAATGGAATCATGTTCAATGGTGACATGTAAATAGATGGCACCATAACACGTCATCCAAATGGAATCGTGTTCAAGGGTGACATTTAAATAGATGGCACCATAACACGTCATCCAAATGGAATCATGTTCAATGGTGACATGTAAATAGATGGCACCATAACACGTCATCCAAATGGAATCATGTTCAATGGTGACATTTAAATAGATGGCACCATAACATGTCATCCAAATGGAATCATGTTCAATGGTGACATGTAAATAGATGGCACCATAACACGTCATCCAAATGGAATCATGTTCAATGGTGACATGTAAATAGATGGCACCATAACACGTCATCCAAATGGAATCGTGTTCAATGGTGACATGTAAATAGATGGCACCATAACACGTCATCCAAATGGAATCGTGTTCAATGGTGACATGTAAATAGATGGCACCATAACACGTCATCCAAATGGAATCGTGTTCAATGGTGACATTTAAATAGATGGCACCATAACATGTCATCCAAATGGAATCGTGATCAATGGTGACATGTAAATAGATGGCACCATAACACGCCATCCAAATGGAATCGTGTTCAATGGTGACATGTAAATAGATGGCACCATAACACGTTATCCAAATGGAATCATGTTCAATGGTGACATGTAAATAGATGGCACCATAACACGTCATCCAAATGGAATCGTGTTCAATGGTGACATTTAAATAGATGGCACCATAACACGTCATCCAAATGGAATCGTGTTCAATGGTGACATTTAAATAGATGGCACCATAACACGTCATCCAAATGGAATCGTGTTCAATGGTGACATTTAAATAGATGGCACCATAATATGTCATCCAAATGGAATCGTGATCAATGGTGACATGTAAATAGATGGCACCATAACACGTCATCCAAATGGAATCGTGTTCAATGGTGACATATAAATAGATGGCACCATAACACGTCATCCAAATGGAATCATGTTCAATGGTGACATGTAAATAGATGGCACCATAACACATCATCCAAATGGTTTGTTTGTTTGTTGTTTTTAAGGGTTTTACGGCGCTTGCAACACATTTAGGTTATATCAGCGCCAGTAAAAAGGAAGAAAATGGGATAGTAAAAAGTTCTAGAATTACAATTAAAGCACCCAAGAAAAAGTAAGACAAAGGTGAACTGGGAACAAATAGGGATCAGATGTAGATTCCAAGAGCATACCACCAATGTACTTAGTTTGAAATCACCTACAAGTCTCATCCAGACACAAGCACAAAATCCAACAAAGAGGAACACACTCAAATGCCTACATTATATATTCAAAATAAAAATAATAATACATAACAGAGAGATGATTTACAAGGAAAAAAATATCATCTCCCAAAACCATAACTATGCATTTGACTGTTTCCCTCCCAGCCAGGACTCCGACCAGGGCCAGGAAAAAACCAAGTAATCTCATTCCAAGACAAAGGCAGAAAGCATGTTGGAAAACAGATATAAGGGTATAGAAGACACAGTATGTACCTCCCTGCCCACTATGTGAGGTCAGGATCCCCACCCAGTCATCCAAATGGAATCGTGTTCAATGGTGACATGTAAATAGATGGCACCATGACACGTGGAAAATCGACAAATTAATTCTCATTACATCTGGTGCAAGAAGAGATGATGTTGGAAAAAAAATATATATATAATCTCAAAATGTTTTATTACTGCCTACCACCATACCACAGCAATTTCTAATGTCTATTTGGCACTTAATATTCACAATTTTCAAGTCTTAAATTTCAATAATTAATGTAAACATATAAAGTGTTCTTTTTTCTTTCATTTAATGATTACAGTAATCATCTGAGTAAAGTAACAATATGAATAAAATATAAAATGACGTTTGTTTGTTTGTTTTTAAGGGTTTTCGGCGCTTGCAACACATTTAGGTTATATCAGCGCCAGTAAAAAGGAAGAAAATGGGACAGTAAAGAGTTATAGAATTACAATTAAAGCACCCAAGAAAAAGTAAGACATAGGGGAACTGAGAACAAATAGGGATCAGATGTAGATTCCAAGAGCAAACCACCAATGTACTTAGTTTGAGATCACCTAAAAGTCTCATCCAGACACAAGCACAGGTCCCAACTAAGAGGAATACACTCAAATGTTTACCAATTATATAATATAATATGTAAACTAAACATAACACAATGTATAACAGAGAGATGATTTACAAGGAAAAAAATATCATCTCCCAAAACTATAACTATACATTCGACTGTTTCCCTCCCAGCCAAGGAGCTCCGGCAAGGATCAGGACAAAACTAAGTAATCTCATTCCAAGACAATGACAGGAAACAATTGGGAAACGGGTATGGGGGGATAGAAGACAGAGCATGTACCTCCCTGCCCACAATGGGAGGTCAGGATCCCCACCCAGTAAAATGACGTCACCCTATATATATATCCTTTCTTTAAAAAATATAGCATTGTGGAGAACATTGTGCTTATTTGAGTCAATAAAAACATTGATACGGTGCACAACTCTACTGACAGATTTGAAAATTAGAAATATATTTTTTACAGATAGATAAACAGATAACTTGATTTCCTTTTATAACTTAAAGTCAGTTTGAATGTTCGTTGAGTCACACAGATATCATAAAATACGTACCGACGACACTAAACAGTCCCAAAATCAACCAATTTCGTCACTGTAAAAAGTTGTCAGTTTGCGTCATCTATTCATGACATCAAGTATTATTATTACTTCCGTTGTGTTGTTGATTTAGCGGTGATCAGTGTTTTTATATAGAAGTATGTTCTAATTGAGTGTATGTTTATGTGTGTGCGTGTGTTTGTGTGTGTTGTGTGTGGTGTATACATGTGTGTGTGTTGGCATTTTTCAGCAAATCGTGGCATTCATGGTGATATTATTCACTTGATCACATGAAGGTATTTCAGTCGCCATTTTGATTCTTTTTTTACTATTAGGATTATCTCGAGATTGAAGGATTTTTTTTTCTATTAGGGTTAGTCATAAATCTTAGTAAAGGTGCTAGGATGTTTGTTTTTCCATAAGTTAAGTAAAGGGGAGACATTCCGAAAGCTCCTACATCCCCAGTATTCTTTAAATTTGTATTTTCACCGTTGATATTTTGTCAGGCATTTATTTATTCAATTTGTCATTATATAGAAGTATTTAAAAAACTCTAGAACAAACCTTGATAGATTTGTGAAAGTTTAAAATTTCCTAATTTGATAATTGTTTTGATTTTCGGCCGCTATTTTGATTTGTTAAGTATTGAAAAGTAGTGCAAAGCAGTCCGAGAGTTGTTTTTTCTATTAGGGTTAGCTCGAGAGGTTAGTCATAAGTCTTATTAAAGGTGCTAGGGTGTTTGTTTTTCCATAAGTTAAGTAAAGGGGAGACATTCAGAAAGCTCCTACATCCCCAGTATTCTTTAAATTTGTATTTTCACCGTTGATCTTTTGTCAGGCGTTTATTTATTCAATTTGCCATCATTTTTTCTATTAGGGTTAGCTCGATATCGGAGTATATTTTTTTTCTATTAGGGTTAGTCATAAGTAAAGTAAAGGGGAGACATTCCGAAAGCTCCTACATCCCCAGTATAATGTTTTCACTTAATGTAAATGTTGCTGCTCGAAGCTCGAAGAAATAAATAATCATGTGAAATTGAATGTAAGCTTCAATTTAATTACAAAAACAGATCAAATGAACGTTTCGGGTTTCCCCTTTATCAACAAAACAGGATGAATGAAACACCAAAGATGAATGAGATAATTTGGTAGTGGCGTAGTTAAGATGAATAAACAAAACATTGGTTGGCAGGAAATTAGTATGCTCCTTTGTAAGGAAGCACGAATTAAAACAGAATGCTAGATATTTCTAAAAAGGTGCGCAATTAATTAAGTGAAAAGAGGGGAGGTGGGGAGAAACTGTGTAATGCCGTTTAGAAAGTTAAATATAAAAACATGTAGAATGTTGTTGGAAGATAAATACAATGGAATTGAAAATCCTATCTAATATAGTCTAGCCTTGTGGAGAACATTGTGCCATTTGAGTCAATAAAAAAAAATTATACGGCGCACAACTCTACTGAAAGATTTGAAAATTAGAAATGTATTTTTTACATATAGATAAACAAACAATTTGATTTCCTTTTATAATTTAAAGTCAGTGGAGGTGCATAAAAACGGTACCAAACGCCACCAAACATGATCACCAGAGTACTGTACTGTAAGGTAAGTTCTCGATCCCAGGATCGTCTTTCAACTCTGCTCACGTCTGCTACTTCAGGTTTATTTTCGCAGTTGATTTTATTACCACAACCTGTTTTCATACACGGACAACTATATGCTGCTGTGTCACGGGTCAGAGGCTACAGCGGCTTACACTTCATGTTGGGCCACACATAAAAATCAACAGAGGATGTACCAACTTACACAGACAACGTTGTTTACCAATCTGCCCTCATTAAATAATAGTGGTTATAATATCGAATGGAAATAGTTCATTCCCCGTGAAATTGCGGGCTTTTTACTAGACTATATATATATATATATATATATATATATATATATATATATATATATATATATATATATATATATATATATATAATGTTTGTTTTTAATTTTAAGGGTTTTACGCCGCTTGCAACACAATAAGGTCATATCAACGTCAGTAAATAGGAAGAAAATGGGATAGTAAAAAGAATTACAATTAAAGCACCAAAGAAAAGGTAAGACAAAGGGGAATTGGTTCAAATAGGAAACAGGTGTAGATTCCAAGACCACACTCAGGACTTGGTTTGAGATAGTGCCGCACGGGTTTTGGTTATCGAGAACAGTAACACCAGGAACATAGCTCAACCAGGAACTAGTACCAGGAACCTCCACCAGGAACAAGTTCCTGGTCATGTTACTGTTACTGTGTGTGTGTGTGTGTGTGTGTAGAGAGAGAGAGAGCGCGCAAACCAGCCTACGTCCCTCCCTCCAATCTGAACCTCTCGTCTGTCTGTGGTTGGTACCACAAACACGAGTACGCAACCTCTCGTCTGTCTGTGGTTGGTACCACAAACACGAGTACGCAACCTCTCGTCTGTCTGTGGTTGGTACCACAAACACGAGTACGCAACCTCTCGTCTGTCTGTGGTTGGTACCACAAACACGAGTACGCAACCTCTCGTCTGTCTGTGGTTGGTACCACAAACACGAGTACGCAACCTCTCGCCTGTCTGTGGTTGGTACCACAAACACGAGTACGAACGTCGAACCCGTGTCATCTATGCGCCGTACTACTTAGGACATGACTGATACGAAACTCTCTTCGACCGGAACAATCGCACCAGGAACAGGTTCCGTACCAGGAACAACGCCACCAGGAACACAATCGTACCAGGAACATGAAAATGTTCCGAATGCCCGCCGCTAGTTTGAGATCACCTAAAAGTCTCATCCAGACACAAGCACAGACCCCAACTAAGAGAGATACACTCAAATGTTTACAAATCATATATAATATGTAAACAAAACAATACAGTGCATAACAAAAAATATCATCTCCCAAAACTCGAACTATACATTTGACTGTCTCCCTCCCAGCTAGGGTATCCGGCCAGGGCCTGGACAAAACCAAGTAATCTCATTACAAGACAAAGACAGAAAGCATGTTGGAAAACAGATATAATGGGATAGAAGACACAGTATGTACCCCCCTGCCCACTTTTCTAAATTTTAATGATGATATTTCACAATACTAAAGCCATTATCAAGCCAAGCAATCACATAGGTAGATTATATTCTACTCTTCTGACGTGTTTTCAGCAGAAAGCAACTTAATTATTAAGTTATTTCGTCACAAAAACTAACCCTATTTTGTACTTCATTTGCTAGTTGAATATGTCATTCTATAAAAACCATTGATTAATTAAGCTATAACTAAGATAAACAGAATTCTAGATCCTTAATAAACCCTATTTTAGTCCCTAGGGTGACTTTGCACCCCTGGCCTGTCTTTCTTTCACAAAACGACCAATTTTTAACACAGAAACTTCAAATTTGGTGCTGACTTTTCCTAGCTTGAATTCAGCATGAGCCGAGAAGAATGCCACTTCTCAACAAAGTCTCTGCCTCTCTCAATAGTCACAGTCCACTTTTTTGTAAGGTCATGTATCCCGTCCTCGTAACTGAGTGGCTATTGGTCAGTACTGAGTGAATGTCGTTGATGTGACAAATCTGTATACATATTGATTTAATTGGTATACGTAGCAGGCCTATATCATGTTTGTAAAGTGTATTTCCAAGGGACAAAATGTTAAATCCATAAATTTTAAGATTGTACACCTTGTTGACTCACTTTGATGATGTATTTTCTTGAACATGTATGCCCATATTGTGACAGATGGTGACTAAGCAAGCAATATAAAACCATGACACAAAACAAGTTTCATTGATAGAGAGATTCACAACATCACAGACAATTATTTTTTAACAACACTTCTCTTCTTAGTTATGATCTCTTCATAAGTCATTTTATTGAAAGATGTAATTTACATCTTTGCCAACATAAGCAGGACTATCTTTTTAAAGAAATTTTAAAATAACACCTCAAAAGTAAATTACGTTTGCTCAACAGTTCAAGTGTTCAAATAAATTTATTATAAGTTAAAACAAGATTGGACAGGACTATGACCTCTCTGGTCATATATCAATGAAATCAGTAAAACTGACTGGTCTGTGTATTAGATCACTCATGAGAAAATAGTTATTTGCTGCATCCATGGCACAGTGAACACAATAAGTTTATAATACTGCATATATCAGAAAAGTGAGTGGAGCAGGCACCTATGTTGATAATATCAAGAAATTAAGTGAGTAGGAAAGTGCCAGAATAGAGTGCGGCCATGTGGTCTAGTGGTATGACACTTGCTTTCAGATTGGAAGATCGTGGGTTCGAGCCTCGCTCGGCACATAGTTGAGTCCTTGGAAAAGACTCTTTACTCACTTTCTCTCACCGTACTCAGGTGTAAAATGAGTACCTGGCAGTTAACAGCGTCATCTCTGTCCAAAAAAAATTGTAATATCACCTAACAGGCATCATGTCCCGTTCTAAATCTTAAGTGTTGCTGTTGGCCAGGAACCCCTTGTAAAGTGCTTTGAGCACTTTTAGTAGATATCGCGCTATATAAAAGCTCAATTAAAATTTTTTTTAATTCACGGCAGGCGAAATTTTTATTCTCCATTGTCTTCTGCCGCTTTCCTACTCATTTTATTTCTTGACAATACCACAAAAGAAAATGAATTTCATAAGGAAAATCAGTCAATATGGTAACTTGAAGTAAGAACGCAGTAGTGTTGCTTCTTCAGCCATTTCTTCTTCTGTCCTCAATTTTGTAGTTTCATTCCAGCCTCTGTCGTGGTTCTGTAACTGAACAAAAGAAGACAAAAATAAAGTGACTGCTGCTTTAGAATACTGTTAGGACTCAAATATCAGTTCTGTTTACGAAACTTTTCCTAAAAAGGACATGGATATTGATTCCAAAAAGGTGATAAACAAAAATATATGAATAAGCATAAACATCTAGTTTTTGTTTGTTTCTTTTTGCTCGATGACAACTTGTCATCCTTGCATATTCAAACAAATGACAAGTCGTCCTTGCATATTCAAACAAATGACGACTTGTCCTTGCATATTCACACAAATGACAACTCGTCCTTGCATATTCAAACAAATGACAACTCGTCATCCTTGCATATTCAAACAAATGACAACTCGTCATCCTTGCATATTCAAACAAATGACAACTAGTCGCCCTTGCATAATCAAACAAATGACAACTTGTCACCCTTGCATATTCAAACAAATGACAACTCGTCGCCCTTGCATATTCAAACAAATGACAACTCGTCGCCCTTGCATATTCAAACAAATGACAACTCGTCGTCCTTGCATATTCAAACAAATGACAACTCGTCGCCCTTGCATATTCAAACAAATGACAACTCGTCATCCTTGCATATTCAAATAAATGACAACTCGTCGCCCTTGCATATTCAAACAAATGACAACTCGTCGCCCTTGCATATTCAAAGAAAAACCAACTTGTCGTCCTTGCATATTCAAACAAATGACAACTTGTCATCCTTGCATATTCAAACAAATGACAACTTGTCCTTGCATATTCAAACAAATGACAACTCGTCCTTGCATATTCAAACAAATGACAACTCGTCGCCCTTGCATATTCAAACAAATGACAACTTGTCGTCCTTGCATATTCAAACAAATGACAACTCGTCATCCTTGAATATTCAAACAAATGACAACTCGTCGTCCTTGCATATTCAAACAAGACTACAATCAATAGTTCTGCCCTCTGATGACAAAACGTCGCATATGCTGATAACAACATTTTTCAGGAGAGCAAAAAAACTGTTCGATTCAATTTTAAAGCAGGGGATCATTACAACTCTAATTTGAAAACACATTTCGAACCACTGTTTTTGGCCACATTTTTCCTGAAAATTATTCGATATTTGAATCATAAATAAGCATTTTAGAGGGGTTTCTACTTTTTGTCATATTGTAGTTGGTGTTATTTATTACATGCATTTATGACAGAACGTCGCATATGTCATATGCGACAACTCTCTTGAGAGAAAATTTCTACTCTGACCACAAACCGTCGCATATGGTCACATACGACGCTCTGTCGTAAATGATTGTAATAAAAGACGTCATAGGAAATATACGACACAGGGTGAATATATACTGGTCATGTTCAATTAGGAAACTCTTTTATTTTAGTTGGAGTGGCCTTTATATATCTGACACAAAAGCCAATTCACCAACTTGACAAGAAATTTCACACGTAAACATAAGCAGTAAACAGTCACTTAGGTCTATAACACTATCTCACTCAGACTTTCGTCTCTTCAGTATTGCTATCAAGTCATAGATTATTGAGGACATTGATTTTTGTTTCTCTCTCCATATTTTAATTCTATCATGACATGCTATATTCTCATACGAAAAATAATATTTGAATAAAATGGGACAGAAAAATAAATGTGGTAAAAGTAAAAGTAACAAAAAAATCAAAATGCAATTTCTTTTCCGGTTTTTGCCAAGTCACTGCATTTAGGTTCAGTGGGCATGTTCTCCCAAAAAGCTCTCCGGTTTAAGGGCATCAAAGGCACAAGCTTGTCAACAATGTCTTTTTTCTTTTTAGGATTAATCCCTCGCGGAACTTTTCTCGGCTCCGCATTTTGCGTGAAATTTTTTTTGAAAAAATTGAACTCTGTAAAGTCAGCCTCGTCAATATTCTTCTTAAAAAACATACTTCCACTTCCCTTACGGAATTGCACTGATGTTATGTCTGATAGATAAGGACGATCTGACGCTTTGTTTAGGGTGTACTGGTTTGTTCCTGACTCCCAGTTTGAGAAGTCTTATTTGCATTTGATGTACTTCACAACCAGCATCGACAAAGCATTCCGTGATGTCATCAAAATCACAAATTTTCCCACTTCTGCGGTTCATGACTTTTTCAATTCTGGAGTGGGTCGAATCAGCTGCCATGAACGTGTGTCCGGGTTCAAAATATTTAATTGTTATCACGTTTGCGTTTATAAGCCTGCTGTCGTTGAGAACATATAAAAACATGGAATAGATTGTCCAATTTTTATTTTGGCCGCTGCAGTTGTCCAGCCAGATAAGGATACTTTCCACGTCCCGGTTGAGGATCAAAAATCTGTAAAAGGACGACGCAATGTCTTCATCACGCCTTCCCGCAATTCCTTCGTGCCATACTATTGTATGGTCTTTTGCATTCTTGCCACATTTTTTACGGTCTCCAAGAAAAGCGAATGTTTCATTATACACACACACTCTTGAAGTAAAAATGGACCGCTTGAACTTGGCAATAAAATGACTTTTTGCAAGTCTCCAGCGAATTTTGGCCTCGTTGCATCAAAAGGTGTTGATGAATCTCGCATGTATTCAGCCCGAGCTTTGGTGTAGCGATTTTTGTGCGTCAGATGCTTCCCGATTTCTTTGCAAATGTTTTCACACTCGCAATTCAGTTGATGAAATTTGTATTCGTTGCATTCCTCGCACTCTTCATTTCCGAGTTTTGCAAAGGATACATTCATCTCTTTAAAAGCTTTGTAATAAAAGCTGTAGCTGACGTGCACTTCTGATGATTTACAAAAGTCCTTGTACATATCATGAAGCGTCAGGTCGGCAGGCAGGTAACGACGAAGTGGTGCATGCTCACGTCTGTAGTGCGAAATTTTGGGCTGAAATTTATTCACGTGATTGTGAATGATTTCATGGTTAATTTTATGTTTTGGGCTGTGCTTACCCCTCTTGTCGACAGGAGCTTCGATGACATTGTTTGCTCCTATTTCAACATCCTGGAAGGCTGTGCGTATGGCCCGATCGTTCTTAGCAGAGTAGCCAAGGGTGTTCAAGAAGAAAGTCTTACACACGTTTTTGTATATCCCTTCTCCTGTTCTAAATGAGTACTTGTATGTACAAGACTTTTTTGCCTCACATCTGGGCTGCCCTTTGACTGTTCGCCGTTCACATTCAATTTTCTGAATGTGTTGCAACAGGAAGCGTTTTTGGTCTTGCCAGCTGAGTTTCCAGAAATGATCGATAATTTTCTGACGAGTTTCGTTCGAAAAATTTTCAGGGCATTTCTTCGGGCATGGTTTGTCTCTAAACGATTCCAGAAGTCTGTGCACTTCTTTTTTTAATTGTACCGTCAACGATGTTATCGTTGCTTTTATCAATAATTTCATTAGTTGCATCAGAATTTTCGGTACTAGGTGCATGGTCTGTTGCCAAATTGTCCATTTGTTGATCCCTGCTTACGTCATTCGTGATGATAGTTGGTGGAGCAATAGATAAACCAAAATCGCGCAATTCACAGTAGGTAAGTTCATCCCCACTTCCCTTATCTCTGGGCGATTCATTGGCCATTGTAAAATCCGGATCTTCATCACTATCATCCATATGAGAAATGACATCATCAGACGAACATGACAGCTTTTGTATCTTTCTCATGGCATTTACAGCACATTTCCTTTTTGATGGAGAATCCATAGGCGAAGCTCTATCAACTGGCATTGTATTTGAGGGTAACTTCTTTCCCCCAGAATATTTACGTTTTGCATCTATTTGCCTGGAGAGCTCTTGTAATTTACATAGAGGAATGTTGTCTTCTCCCCCCGAGCTTTCCGAATCTGAATACATAGTTGTTCTGAAAAGATATACAAGGGATGGTCTGTTAAGCAATATTTTTTCTCCCCTCCCCTCCTCTCTCTCTCTCTCTCTCTCTGTCTCTCTCTCTCTCTCTCTCTCTCTCTCTCTCTCTCTCTCTCTCTCTCTCTCTCTCTCCCAAGTTCTTTCTATTTTTCATATTTACTTTCTTTCTTTGTCTATCTTTCCACTAGATCTCAAATTACACCTCTTTATAATCGAATCAAAACAGCTCGATTTGATAACAGTCGATTAGTTTAAATAAAGTAAATAGATGGAGTTTTTCTCCACCAATTAGTTTAATGATGCTTTTTTTTTTTAATTCTTAAAAGATGTTGTTTTGTAAATATATAATACCCCCCCCCCCTCACCCCAATTGACAGAGAGTACCCATTTTACACTTAAGTGAGTCGTGTGGAGCAACCTAGAGAAAACAATACCCATATTTTATAAACCAAACTTAAGTCATCATAACGAGTGAAGTCTCTACAAATATTGCATCTGGGTTTTCTATATTACGAGTACTTACCTAATATCCGTTAAAGAATAGCACAACTCCCGAATTATTTCTCACAAAATGATGAAAAGTTGAAGTTACTCTCAATTGAAATAGTAGAAATAAGAAAAAAAAACGTGCTTCCATATAGCTGGTATTTATTCATCTGACCACGAGGTGGGATGACCGGAAACGTCTGCATGCACCATTTCTCATGACCAAGATTCATAAATTCTTGTTCTATCTTCCGTAATAAAAAATAATTGGGTGTGGGACAAGGAATGACAAGAAGTCGTTGTTCATTCCATTCTCACGCATTTGGTTAGTGTTAGTAAAGTGACGTATTGTAACCATTTATAAACATACATTTACCACTGAACGACGTATATGGGCATATGCGACGGTTTACCAAAAATATTTCAGTTCACACTCAAAGGCTGCATATATAGCATGCGTCGTATTTATTACAAAGCGTCGCATCTAACCATTTGCGTCGTTCTATGGTAAATGATCTGCATATGCGACATTTAGTTGTAAATACATGCTTATTATTGTATAATTAGGTCATGTTGTATATGCAATGAATCTTATAAAATCATTATTTGAATAGATAGAGATATGGGACCAAGAGTAAAAGATGCGTCTTAGTCTCAACTTTCAGAATCTGAGAAAAAAGAAATTTGACCTAATTCTACACATGCGGCGTTTTGTCATCAGAGGGCAGAGTTGTCAGTATAAATATATTGTCACACCCATACTTTGCTACAAAAAAAGCACATCCATTACATACTTTTTAGAGGTATCCAAAGAATGCACTTTATATTCAATCCACACTAAAATTATAAATAATGGGATAATAATTTCGTATCGAATTAAAGGATGTATTCTACTGTATATTGACAAACTGCTACTTCAAATATTGATCAATATGGGTCCATTTATAAGAGTAAAAGCAATAGTGAAAGGATGTCTTTGGAGGGATTAGCAAAATAATATCTAGAATTTACATAAATGAGCATGTCTAACTTAATCAAACAATATATATAATATTCTAGACGTACTTCATCATAGACCTGATCGTTTTCTGAAAAGTCTCCTTTTTTCCTTGGCAAGATGTGTACATGAACATGCTGCAGATGAAAAAGAACAGTTAAATAAATAAATATATATAACAAGAAAACAGCAATACAATACGTTTGGAGATGACTTGAAAAGTTGAAAAGACTTACAGTATTGTATTAGGGTCAAAAGGTGCCATATACCAAGTGATTATTTTGAAGACTCTTTTTGTTCCTAAAGGGCATATGTTCTAGCTGGAACCTGTATGTGTTCTAGCTGGAACCTGTATTTGTTCTAGCTGGAACGTGTATCTGTTTTAGCTGGAACCTGTATTTTTATGATTGAAAGATGATGTGTGAAGCTTGTGACCCAAAATTTGACACAAACAAAACTAGTGTTCATAGTGTCACTTTAGAAGGATGCTACCGAAAAAAGCACAGAAAAGCTACTCTAAAACTAGGCAGCCAGATTAAACTGTATTTTCAAAATTAAATAGCTCACAGTCAATTAATCATAGAAGTTCAAAGCCTTAAAACTGGTTTTATACTTCATTCATTATCAATCGGTGGAGTGAGAACCAAATCTATTGCAAACATCTTCAAGACTTGAAATCTGTTCCTAGTTGTAAACGAGATGCCTTATCAATTTTAAACGATAAACAATGGTTTCCCTTTCCATTAAAAAAAAAAATAATTCAAAGTAAGATGACAATAGAAATTATGTGCGATGATCACAGAGAGTGAGAGAGAGAGAGAGAGAGAGAGAGAGAGAGAGAGAGAGAGAGAGAGAGAGAGAGAGAGAGAGAGAGGGGGGGGGGGAGAGGAGGTAGGGGAAATTAATAGGCAGCTCTATACTCGAAGGAATGAGAAAAAAAAAGACTCATAATTGTCAATCTTATAGAGACATAAGAAGCTCTGGACCAATCATTGGTTTGATTCGATCTCACCACTGGTTTTAAAAAGTCATAGTGCAAATAACTCTCAGGACACCCATTTTCACATGTTGAGAACAATGCAAGGGAAATTATTAGTTTTAACTTTTTATTTAAAAATCACTATTTTTTCAATAACAAGTTTTTAGTTGATTAAAAAGGATGAGGATTTCAAAATGGGTCAAAATGTTTCTAGTGTTTAGCCAACTGAAGTTCTATCTGGCCACTTTTAAAGTCTAATTTGACCGTGATGACATCTGGCCATACGGCAGCTCTGGCGGTATAGACAGTGTTATTACAAATCGCTTACAACCTTGCTGACAAATCAAGAGAGAATCATGAATCAAGAAATATCCGTGGCATTATCAAATGCCATTTACTCAAATAAATGTCTGCTCCAAGCCCAGATAAATGACAGAGGAAAAATGGCGTTCCAGTACTGTTTACAATAAGAACAATGACAATACACATCGGGGAGTGAAAGTGTATCTGGTAAATGTTTTGATAACAGGAAAAATACACATTCTGATGTGTTTGGGACCTGTTTTATCACAGGCACTGGTCTATGCATCGCATTATTATTATCATGGGTCTCTACACACACCCTTTTTCCGCCATCTTGAAAACCCCAGAATAATGACATCACTGGATAACGACCTAATTTTCCAGTCCCGAGTGATGATGCTATCTTGAGGTTGGTTGCAGTGGATTCATCAATTTACCTTAACTGTTTGACCAGCTTCAGGGCCGTCCTGGATAGCCACTGTCATTGAAGTTGCCCCAAAATGCTTCTTGACCATCTCACACACCTTCTGAACAGTCATGAACAGATCTGTCACTTCTGCTGGAGTTAAATCACTCATGTGGATAGCAGGACGAAGAGGAACAACCAAGGTATCTTTGTTTAAAAATTAAAGAAATATCAGAAATGGGTGAAGATCTAAAACCACTATACACATCTAATAACTTTCACCAAAAAAAATATAGAATTACAAAATTTGGGCTCTAATTACAGACCAACAACTTAAAAAGAAAATTAAGGTGAGAGGGAACTTTTCAAGTTTGATGTTAAATTGTCTATAAAATATATAATACAAATACAAAACAAAGGATACGTCCTGGTAAGACGGGTTTTATGTTGACAACTGCATATGACAAATTTGTCCTGTAGAAGACCTGTGATGACTTGACATTGATATGACCAAATGTGTAAGACAGTTGATTATCAACACAAACTGTGAAAGACAAAGGGTTGGAGTAATGAGTGCCGTCATTACATTTTTCTTTTAATAATTATATGATCTTTATTATCCATAAAGGCAATTTGGTGTTTGATTTACAATGTTTCAAAGTAGACACACTCATTTACTGGTACCAACACAATTACATAATTTCAAATTCGTACCATATTGAAGAACATACCCATTCAATAATTACAATGAAATACTTTGTTGCTTGTTTTTAAAGGTTTTACAGCGCTTGCAACACGTTAAGGTCATATCCGAGCCAGTAAAAAGGAAGAAAATTGGATAGTAAAAATTACAATTAAGATACCCAGTAAGACAAAGAGGAATTAGTTTAAATAGAGAATAGATGTACATTCCAAGAGCACACCATCAGTGTACTTTGAGATCACCTAAATGTCTCATCCTGACACAAGCACAGGTCCCCACTAAGAGGAATACACTCAAATGCTTATAAACATAATACAGGGCATAACAGGGATGATTTACTAGAAAAAAAAACTCTTAACATTTGACTGTTTCCCTCTCAGCCAGGGCATCCGACCAGGGCTAGGACAAAACCAAGAAATCTCATTTCAAGACATAGACAGAAAGCATGTTGGAAAACAGATATAATAATAATAATAATAATAATAATAATAATAATAATAATAATAATAATAATAATAATAATAATAATAATAATAATAATAATAATAATAATAATAATAGATCTTTATTGTCCATAAATATGGCAATTTGTCATTTAGTTACACTTGTTATAATGTTAAACGATAACTGTAAGATTGAACAGATATTTCACTCCTACTTATTTTCTCTCTCTCTCTCTCTCCTCTCTCTCTCTCTCTCTCTTCTTTCACACGTGCGATATACACAACATAAACATATTCATTTCGTTTTCAATTTGTTACGATTGTGGCAATTCGACACCAAAAATTATCATCATTATCAATTGGTCAGTTAATCTTACATTAAATAAATTAATCAGATAGAAGACACAGTATGCCCATTATGGGAGGCCAGGAACCCCACCCAAAGAAATTTAAAAATAGA
This sequence comes from Berghia stephanieae, assembly GCF_034508935.2. NCBI lineage: Eukaryota > Metazoa > Mollusca > Gastropoda > Nudibranchia > Aeolidiidae > Berghia > Berghia stephanieae. The sequence goes on from NC_088363.1 coordinate 83,259,125, forward strand.
CGCTCTGCACCAAAAATTGATGTGATATCAATACTTCTAAGCCTACTGAAATTCATATTCAATCTGTTAGAAAAGCGCTCCAGCACAGTTTCCTCGAACACACAGTTTCCTTGAACTCATTTGATTGTCCCGAATTTTTTCCTTATTATTCTTTGTTATCATTCCATTTCTTCTTTGAACTAATATTTGCCTCGAACAGGGTTTCCTCAAACTAATTTCACCAAGCCAATTATGATGTGGTAGTAGTTGTTGTATTCATGTTGGTTGTAGTGATGATGGTGTTGAGGTTGTAGTAGTGGCGGCACTGATGATGATGATAGTGATGATGATGATGAAGTTGTAGTAGTGTTGATCTTGCAAAACTCAAGGAGATTTCTCCTACGATGAAATTCAAGGAGTTTTCATGGAGATTTTCTCAGTCATATCAAAATCAAGGAGTTTTCCAGGTCCTTGAATTTAAGGAAACTGCAGGAACCCTGTTTATAATCAATATAAATAAAATGATTTAAGACCTTTCTAAAGGTCATACAAACCATTAGTCTGTGAGTTGTTGCCGACTACCCCATACAAGTCTGTTCTCCTGTGTGACATTACTGGCATGTCGGTACGTACTTTATCCACCAATGCCAAATCAATGTCAGCCATACATAAGCCTGTACCCTCAGAGCATTGAGCTACAACAGCACCCCATGGGTCCACCACCTGACAATGATAATATGATATAAAATACAATAAGTTTTTGAACACTGGAATTCCCAATAACTTTGTTGCTAAAGCACTCACCACACAAGCAAAGGAATTGGTGTCAAGGTGCACCCAATCTTTGTTCAATCCCTTTATCCACTAAACAGTGAATGTCTAGATGAGACTGTTAAGCATAATACAGAGTACTTTGCAATAGACTAACATCATATTTACATTGGCTGCCAATTCAGGAGTCAAAAATTTACTGATCTCCTACACAAACACAGACCACCCTTTCTGAGTGCTGAACTCCAATAAAGGCCTTTTGAACATACTTTTTTTCCATTTAGCAGGTGATTGGAAAATATACTGATGGTTTATAACATACTGAATTCCGTAAATATAAGGAAAATTGTCAACCTTGTATCTAAAGTATGACACTCCGATTATGATTTGTATGAACCTGGCTTGAGCACCACTTCATTGTGATCTTAAAGTAGGACACTCCGATTATGATTTGTATAAACCTGGCTTGAGCACCACTTCATTGTGATCTTAAAGTAGGACACTCCGATTATGATTTGTATAAACCTGGCTTGAGCACCACTTCATTGTGATCTTAAAGTAGGACACTCCGATTATGATTTGTATGAACCTGGCTTGAGCACCACTTCATTGTGATCTTAAAGTAGGACACTCCGATTATGATTTGTATGAACCTGGCTTGAGTCCCACTTCATTGTGATCTTAAAGTAGGACACTCCGATTATGATTTGTATGAACCTGGCTTGAGTCCCACTGTATGTGCCACATTCTCTCATCAAATGCTTACAGGTACCTGGCCAGTAGCAGTGCTGTCTCTTATCAAAAGAAATTTGCAAGTATGCCTATGGGCATCATGTCTCATCTTGCACATTAAGTGTTGGCTTGGGACCTTGTAAAGTACTTTGTGCACAATTTAGTAGATATTGCGTGATATAAAAATTGACATTATTGTTTTTTTCTCACCAAATTTTCAATGTCCCTAATTAACCACTATCACCAGTGGCCTCCAGTTGATGACTTGTGTACAAATGAATACAGAGACAATGCAACCCCTGGATAATGACATCGCGCATAATTATGTCATTATCCAGGGTTGTCATTAATCCAGGATTTTCGAAATGGCGAGAAAAGGGGGCGTGGTGAGAGTGAGACCCATGAATACATAACAGTGCTATGCGGGGACCAGTGTCTGAGAGAAGATATGTACCAACAACATCAGAATGTGCATTTCACCTGAGTACAAAGGGTTACACTTTCACTCTCCAACGTGTATTGTCATTGAATTGATTTTAACAGTGCTCGAACACCATATAACAAAACTAAGAATAAATCAATAAAATCAAGTGCTGATATGATAACGCCGCAAATGAACACAGATGCCCAAATCTAGTTTTGATTTTATATAAATCCATGACATACTGTTGATGACTTTTTAATGCCCAAATTTTTATTTCAGCCCACCAAAATTTTAAAGCACTTATAATTAGTGGATCCAAAGCTTGCGATATTAAAAGCAAACAAACAGATATTGTCAGAAATAATATCAAATTTGGTCTGATGTTTAGAAAAACAACTGATTTTCAAATGAAAACAATAAAGTGAAAGCACTACCTGGCATTTTCCCCTCTGAGTGTATTTCAGAGTTAGGTCAACTCAACCCCATTAGTGAGGTCAGCCCATGGGTGGAACAGGTAGCGATCAGGGGAATAATTTTTAAAAATCTTATATTTATATTTATATGTGACACAGCACGACATATTGGCTGTTTTCTCAGTTCAGAGAGATGTACCTTTGGGACCAAACCACCGCACAGCATCACAAGCCAAATGGTAGCGTCTTTACAAGACTGAAAGTACAAGTCATATATAGCCTACATTTTTATTTCTTATAACTCTAGAGGAAGAATGCAACAATGTATTGTTTTGAAAAAACTCACCTAAAGTGGATATATCATTATCCTTGAAATTCATGGTACAAATATTTAGGCTTACATGACTTACCAAAGCATGGCCATATGATGTTCTTTTCTCATTATGTTTACCAGTTTGAGCAGCTGCTATGACATAACATTGCATCTCGATGGCTCTGGCTCTTAATAATGCCTGCACAAGAAAAGAAAAATAATTGATAAACTTACACATGGGTGGGAGCATTATCTCTCAAAAAGCCTGCAGACGTAGCAATTCTAAACAAAATTTTCTTCAGCCCGAACTGCAGCCAGAACAGTTTTGTTTTTTGGGGGTTTTTTGTTGTTTTTTTAAAATGTTAGACAACATAACCCACACATAGGTAGGCCTCCAATGAATATGCCGACCTAAGCAATGGATGTACCATTGGCCTATTTTGGCCACAAACATCAAATCAAAGTTAAAAGTGGAAAAGGGTTAAAGAAATTTGGCTCTTTCTAATGGCCAACCCAGCATCTGAGTCACAAGGGTATCAGGGAAGAAGATCTTGAAAAACTCATAAGAATGAGAGGTAAAATCTAGGTCAATATGTCCTAGATTAGGGCCAGTATGTGCAACAAACATCTCCACTTCTACATTTTCCAGCTGATCAGACGACGCCCACTCTGCCCGGTTACCGGCCTATCTTCATCGCTATCTGACACATCCAGGCCTATCTTCATCGCTATCTGACACATACAACTTGGGCTGCCCTCATTTTCCTGATCTATTTCAATTGGTGATCTATCAATCAGCTGACACAGGAAATTGAGTGCCATTTTTAAAAAGTCGTAACTCAATAACTTCTGTGTCAATCAAATATATCATCAGTAAAAACTCTTTCAAACGGATGCCCACAAGGGTGTGTAAGCTCACCTCTACTTTACATCCTCTATACAAACGAT
>NC_088363.1:83265204-83282704 GCF_034508935.2 Berghia stephanieae
TGTTATTTGTGGTTGCATTTGCTTTGAAACTTATACATTATATTGCGTCACATTTAAAAAAAAAAAATTTCTGGTACTCATATGCATGTGTAGTCAACGGACCACCAGTCATTGTCTTTATCATTTTATTATTTTCGCTTGGCATCATGCAGATTATGTGAATTTGACAGGTTATTATGGATATTCTTGCATTCACTGCCGAGCACCTCCACTTTTTTGTGACTATTTTAATGATCAGCTGATTTTCTTTTGCCTCCTCGGATTATTGAGGACTTTTTTCAGAACGAGGCCTGGCGTGGCCAATACGCTTCAACAGTCATAACGTCACTTCCCTCATAATGACGCATGGTAACTTAGTAACTGGCTCTAAACTATCGGAACAATGGCGGATGCCCTTATGGAATATTTCTCCGAGCATAAAAATAAAAGCGTATCCAGAGGAAAAAAAATATTATAAATCTGATCATGTTTTGACTTTTACACATTCTGATCACAAGACACATGAATAGTTCTAGCGAGCATGAAGAATATAAAGTACAGATTTTCTTTGTTTAGAAGCAGGATGGCCTCCGTTTCTGGGCGACGTGACATCAGACTATTGAATCCAATTTATACTTATATACTCTGTGGAAACGAAAGTAAAAATCTTCTATTTATAGTTCTGTGTTCACGGCTAAAAATAGAATAAACAACTTGAATCAGTACTGAAAAAGAGTATACCTATCACAAAAAGTACTGGGCGGCCATGGATGCACAATACAAGAGCGGGCGATAACGCCTTCTATGGCTTAAATTGCAAAAATCTCAGCGTCTTGAACCAGAAGATTAAAATGTTAACAATCTGGCAAATATTCATAGCTCAAAAAGCAATTCTATTTTCCCTGTTGAAGACACGCACACACACACACAACATTTATAGAATAATTCTTTCTTTTAGTCGGTAATATAGATATCAGCTTTTACAGCTAATAAAACAGTAGATAACTAATTGTACTCGCCTCCCAATGTGCTATTCCTGTTGTCTGTGTGAAAGCTGAAGGGTAGGCAATTATCTCAGCACCCATTTTGGCCAAGCTCAAAGCCATTTCCGGGAACCTTAAATCATAGCACTGGGGATATATAGAACATCTTATATAAATTGGAATATATATATACAACTCAAAAACAAACTTTGAACACTCATTGATCTAATGTTGTTCCCAACATTTTTTCTTCGTTCATTGATGTTAAGAACAATCAGTTTGCAATAGAATTAAGGTATTTAGTAATGTTTTTTTTCATTTTCTATCTTAGACATTGAAATTTTTCCTTGGAGGGGGGGGGGGGGGGGGGGGGGGAATTGACATTCCCTGTTTTTCCCTTGCAAAGCACAGTTCCTGTTTCATCTTCAAAGTCAAAGAATAAAGGATAAGGACTTGACTGGCATAACCAATACACTGCATATATATGTGCTCACAACACCTAATGTATATTTTATTCTTTCAATGCCAGAATAATTTTGCTTCGCAACTCTTTCGCCGATGGAGAGTTCGATCACTCAGACCATGGCATTTTGAATATACCACATCTGGGTTTCCAGGCCTGTTTTCACTAATTTGTCAGTTTGATTACTTTGACTTAGTGTTGTTCAAGACCCTCACTGAATGGCAAAAAGTTGAGTCCTTGGAAAAGGTTCTTTACTCACATTCTCTACGCTTACTCAAGTATAAAACGAGTACTTGGTCGTTATTAGTGTTTGGAATAAGTCTGTTCATCGGAATTGGTATAAGAACATGCAAAGTTTGAAGTTGCATTGTTGAAAAATGTTGGTTCATTCAGAACTAGAAAGAGTCTGGTAAGATGTTTAAGAGATAAAAATACAATGGAAAAACCAAGGAATTGTGAAAACAAATTATAGTAATTTTAATACAAATTTTAATTAAACACAAAATTAAATGTCTTCAGGTTATTGGCAGACATGTCTGAGAATAATCACAGCGTTTTGTTTTTTTTTTGTATCCTTTCGAGTCTTGCTTTGCCAATTCCAAACATTGATAGGAAACATATTTGAGTTTTTTCCACATTTTCTACAACCCACGGAATGTGGTACTGGTATGAGAATTTATGCAGATTTGCTTCCTGTTCATCTTTTCTCTGATGTCTCGGCTTTATTTGGATCACAGTAACTAGAGATGCAATCATGGCGTCCTGCTCATCTTTCGTAGAAAGGCCTTTAAAATGACTCAATAATACCTCTCTGCTTTCAACATTAACAGTGTCAAAACATTTCAAACGTTTACAGTCACAAGGTTCACCACCCTGGTGACTTGAAAGTCGCATTTTTTGTCTTTTTCACGTTTTCCTCCATTTATTTTTCTTTTTTGAGGGATGTCCATAACAACTGGATGCACACATGTGTCCGCTATTTTGTATACAAACATTAAAGTCATGTGACTGAGTCGAGTAGATCCTGTTGATTGGCCACAGGGGAAATAACTCAATAAAAATGACATTCCTGGTTTTTCCATTGTAATAAACTGACAGTCCCTGTTTTTCTATCAGCTGACTCTCAGTGTTACTTCATTTGCTTTATAAATGAGAAGGTAGTGTGTCATATATTCTCCCCACTGACACCAATATCTTAAAATTACCAAAAATTGACATTCCCTGTTATTCCCTTGCACCCTTCTTATATATATATATATATATATCCGGGGTCGTGGATAGCTCATACGGTAGAGTCACGATCTCCCCGGCCAGGCAGAGTTGTCGTACCAGTAAGGTCGCGGGTTCAAGCCCCCATTGCCGCCGTGAAAAATTTTAATTCTCTATTGTCTTCTGGCACTTTCCTACTCCTTTCATTTTTTGTTTAGCATTCTTCACCATCACCATCCAAATCTCCTGATTATCTGTTGTGACTAATGGAAAGGGAGAGATGATTCAAAGATGAAAAAAACAAAACCAGCAAATAATATTCCCAACTTACAGTCGCAATCCCTAACTTTCCAGGAGGACATGTGACTGGAGTGAGAATTTTGTCTCCTGGAATGGTATAATCACTCTCCTTCAAACGTAATTTGTCAGGGATTTCTAGATCAAACAGGTGGGTCTTGTTGTATGTCGCTTTGATGCAGCCTTCGTTATCAATAATTACATGGGTGTTGAAAATTCTCTTTGATTGATCTTGTGGACTCTAGTTCAGATTAATAGATAAAATTCATTAGAAGTAGAGAAGAAAATCCAAAAGGTCATGTCATGCATTAGAAGAGAAAAGTTTATTCACTTCATTAGAAATCAAAATGTATAAAAGTTACGACTGTTTTTGTCATATTTAAAAAATAAAAACTCTCTCTCTCTCTCTCTCTTTCTCACTCTCTCTCTCTCATATATATATATATATATATATATATATATATATATATATATATATATATATATATATATATATATATATACAGTGGAACCTCCCGATAATGACATGCCACGGGACAGAATTTTTATGTCGTTATCCGGAGGTGTCGTTATTTAGAGGTTTCCAAGATGGCGGACAAAGTGGGCGTGGTAAGGCCCGCGGGACCAGATTTTATTAACATTGACAAGACAAACAAAACATTGTAGTGTATTCCTCTTAGAGCGTTCTTGTGCGTGTGTCTGGATGAGACTTTTAGGTGATCTGAACTGAGTACACTGATAGTGTGCTCCTGGAATCTACATCTGTTCCCTATTTAGACCATTCCCCTTTGTCTTACTTTTTCTTATGTCATTTCAATTGTAAATCTAGAATGTTTTTTACTCTCCAATTTTCTTCCTTTTTACTGACGCTGATATGACATAGATGTGTCACAAGCGCTGTAAAACCCTTTAAAACAAGTGAGTTAGATAAAATTCCTCATCCTCTTCCTCCTCCTCCTCCTCCCACAAAAACACTACTACTACTACTACTACTACTACTACTATTATCACCACATAATATCACATTTTCCAAGATTTTGTGTTTACTTGCTTACACTTACATATATACCTTGGTTTTTATTAATGCATATCAGCCAAGATTCGTCAAAAAAAAAGCTGCGTTCTCATTGGTTTCAAAAGCTGCGTTCTCATTGGTTCAAGCAGGAATCATTTTTATAAACTTTGAGTACTCATACTCGGTATTTTTAGTATCAGATATCTATGAAAACTGCCGAAAATCGCCAAAATGATGTCGTTATTCAGAGGTTTTATCAAAAAGTGCGTCGTTATCTGGAGGTTTTTTTTTTTCTGATCTTAAATAGAAAAAAAATCGGGACCACGGGTCAATGTCGTTATCAGGAGGTTGTCGCTATTCGGAGGTGTCGTAATCGGGAGGTTCCATATATATATATATAATATATATATGATACAAAATAAATAAGGTCACTCAAATTTGTCGATACAATTGTAAATGGCCTCCATAATGTCAGTCGATAATTATCTGAAGTGTGCTCTCGGCACCACTCACAACATGACAACAATGAAGAAAAAAAATCAATTAAAGGAAAAGTACACTACGGATAATTGTTGACTGATGATATGGAGGAAGCCATTGAAAGAATTGTATCGGCAGAACAATGTGAGTGACTTTATTTATTTTATATGCTCTTACCAACATTATCGAGCACTCTCGTACCTACAAGTACCAACCAGCACTCATAAATATATATATAGATATCAGTCACTTCCAAAAGTAAGTTCCACAAGAGGAATTCAAATTTAAGTAGAGGTGCATGAAATGTAATCAATTTATCACGATCAATATGACAAGTAAGGTAGGATAATTTCCATTATAATGAACAATGAAAATATTGCTGCTTGATGCTCGAAGGAAAACGTCCTGATCAGGGATGCCACCCGGCAAATTAAAAAAAGCCTGAAAACTTGCGCGGACGAGATACAAATCAACGTCAAGGGCTTTGTAGGGATTTGAAAAATATCAAATTTGGAATGTTGTTTCAGTACTTATTATTGCAATTGAGAGCAAATAACACACAAAAGAAAGGAGAGTTAACAGTTTTCAAATTGATAAAATAAAGTGCTGAAAACAAAATATAGACAAATTAATATCAATAGCTATCAGGGGTGAGAATGACTGGTCACATAAAAGGAGAAAATTTTTCATTGTGAAGATCATGACCCACCCATGCAACCATAACCTATGAATTTGAACTTCACTCAAATTCACTGAGATGCGATCCAAAATTTGTCTCGCAGCAATTTCTGACACAACTCGGAGAATTTCAAAAGTAGAAAGTGTAATTAGATTTGGTGGTTGTAGTAGGGATGATGATGTGGTGGTGGTTGTAGTAGTAGTGGTGGTAGGGATGATGTGGTAGTGATTATAGTAGTACTGGTCGTATGGATGATTGTGTGGTGGTGGTTGTAGTAGCTGTGGTAGGAATGATGATGTAGTGGTAGTTGTAGTAGTAATGGTGGTAGGGATGTCTCTCTCTCTCTCTCTCTCTCTCTGTGGCATATCACTTGGACGTAGCCTCCCACACAGTCCTTCGGAAGCAGTCTCTGTCTTGTGCCCATCTGCCACATTCCGTCACGCCGTTGTTGAGCCATTCCTGTATATCCTGTTGCAATCTTCTTTGTGGTCTTCCTCTGCCTCTTTTGCCCTCCGCCATGCCCTCCAGTACATCTCTCTTTAGTGTGTCGTGTCTTTTCAGGTGCCCAAAGTAATTGAGTTTCAGCTTTTTTATCTTACTCATTAGCAGGGACTTTTTTAGTCCTAGTGTTTTCATGATGTTTGCATTGCTTTCTTTGTTTGTCCACGGGATGCGTAAGATTTTTCTATAGCATTTCATTTCGAAGGCGGTTATTCTCTTTTCTGATTCTTTGGTTATAGACCATGTCTCGCATCCATATATTGCAGTAGGAAAAATACAGGATGTTAGGATCTTCATTTTCAGTCTGACTTCCTCGCTCTTCCAGATTGCCATCATTTTGTTTAGTTTGTTGCTTGCAATTGCAACTCTTCTCTTGTAACATTTTCCAGTTGTTGTTCTTCTATTTCGACCTGAGCAGTGCTGCTTTTATCTGTGCTCATTATTTTCGTTTTCTTTGCGTTTAATAATAGGTCTTTGTCTTCACTATGTTTTTTTTACCGATTTTACTAGTTTGTTGAGACCTGTTGATGTTGTTGACAATAGCGCCGTGTCGTCTGCATATCGTAGGTCAGAGATCTTCCTGCCATTTATCTTCATGACACTGTACTCTTCATCTTTTTCTTCTGTCATTACATCACGCATTATTGTTTCGGTGTATAGGCTGAATAGTGAAGGAGAAAGGATGCACCCCTGCCTCACTCCCCCTTTATTGGGAACCATTTTGTAAGTCCATATTCTAGTCTAACCGTTGCTGTCTGTTGTTGGTAAAGATTGTTTATGAGGTTGACTATTTTGTAGTGGCAGTTTAAGTTCTTCAAAGTTGTTACTATTTGTTTGTGATTTACGCAGTCAAACGCTTTGCTGTAATCTATGAAGCACATGTGTAGATCTATGTTTGCCTCCCTGCTTTTTTCAATCAGTGTCCTGATATTAATTATTTGGTCTCTTGTTCCCCTGTTTGGTCTAAAGCCTGCTTTGGCTGACTTCTTCCTTCACCACGTTCTCTAATCTCTTCAAAATAATTTTCAGTAAGATCTTGCTTGCATGGCTGATGAGTGATATCGTCCTGTAATTTGTGCATAGCTGCAGGTCTCCTTTTTTGGGGATTGGTATAAATACAGCCTTTGTCCATTCATTTGGCCATCGTTCTTCGTGCCATATCTTTTTACAGAGAGTGTGATATAATGCAGTCCCCTCGTCTCCACTAGCTTTGATCATTTCTCCCGATATTTCATCGTTTCCTGCTGATTTGCCTGTTGGGAGCTGTTTAATTGCCCATTCTACTTCGCTTCATAGGGGTGGTAGTTCATCTCCATTTGGTTCCATCATTGGCAATGTGTTTGCGTTGCCATTGAACATTTCCTTACAGTATTCAGGTAGGGATGATGTGGTGTTATTTGTAGTAGTAGTGGTGCTAGGGATGATGGTGTGGTGGTGGTTGTAGTAGTGGTAGTAGGGTTGATGATATGGTGGTAGTTGTAGTAGTAGTGGTGGTAGGGATGATGTGATGTTATTTGTAGTAGTAGTGGTGCTAGGGATGATGGTGTGGTGGTGGTTGTAGTAGGAGTGGTGGTAGGGATGATGTGGTTGTGGTGGTAGGGATGATGATGTGGTGGTGATTGTAGTAGTTGTAGTAGTAGTGGTCTTAGAGATGATGATGTGATGATGGTTGTAGTAGTAGTGGTGGTAGGGATGATGATGTGGTGGTGGTTGTAGTAGTGGTGGTCTTTTAGAGATAATTGTGTGGTGGTGGTTGTAATAGTTGTGGTAGGAATGATGATGTGGTGGTAGTTGTAGCAGTACTGGTGGTAGGGATGATGTCGTATTATTTGTAGTAGTACTGGTGGTGGGATGATGTGGTGTTATTTGTAGTAGTAGTGTTGGTAGGGATGATGATGTGGTGGTGGTTGTAATAGTAGTGGTGGTGGTAGAGATGATGTAGTGGTTTTGGTGAGTGTTTTTTATTCAGTGATAATAATAGCAATTTGTTAAAAAGGAGGAAAATGTCTCCGTCTATCGGTCAAACGCAAGCAAAGTGTAAAAATAACAAGAAAATAGTTTTGTATTGGTATTATGTAATATATTACTATACTATTACTAGTATAAATCCATTCTTATCATTAAACATAAATTTACTATTTGTAAACATTTAATGAATTGTCCTTTCCACATGTTAAAGGCCTACAATGTTATTCAAATAAAAGGCCAGAAAGTGTTGTTTTGTTTTGATTTTTACTTTATAAAGCAGGCTACAATATCTTTTATTTTTTACCGAAACCTAGTGGTTATTCAGCTTATAAATACAACCCAAGAATCTCTCAAATTTAAAGCCATAGTCAAAAGGTAAAAAGAAAGAAGAATAAACTAAGCCAATCACCATTGCTTTATTCTAGGCTAATGTATTATCTCTGCATAACCAGATGATTTAATTTTTTTTTGTTTGTTTGTTGCTTTAGGTCTCTTCCAACACAATTGAGGTTATATGAGAGACCGCTGAAACAAAAAAACAAGCAATCTAACAAAAATAGTACAAATGTAAATCAAAATCATAACCTAAAGATATCATAAGCTAAATTATAAATAACCAAGAACAAACAGGCAGAAGATTAACAGAAAAAAAAATATCCCTGTCAAAAATACAATCACAAACCAAAGAAGCAGGATAGGCTAGTAAAGAGAAGAAACGACATCACTATCGGATCGTACACCCATGCGAACATCATAGGTATATGATTCAAGGGTGATGCTCCCATCCAACCACCCGCAGATGATTTAATGGATAGTTGCGAAAGAGAGAGAGAGAGAGAGAGAGAGAGAGAGAGAGAGAGAGAGAGAGAGAGAGAGAGAGAGAGAGAGAGAGAGAGAGAGAGAGAGAGAGAGAGAGAGAGAGAGAGAGAGAGAGAGAGAGAGAGAGAGAGAGAGAGAGATTTGTCCCTCCCCTTCCCCTTCAACCATCAATGAGCTAATCAAAGAACACCACTGGTCGTCTGTGTCAATTATGCCATTCAGTCTGGCCCGACGTCATAAAAACGAGACCATCATAAATTTCACGAGACTATTGCACAGGTGTCAAAATATGACATAAGACATAATGGTGATTTTGTGGTTTTGAGGGAAATGTTTGACACAGCAAATTCAGCGGAAAATTTCTGAGAAATTCTCAAAATCACTGTTTATTTATCAAAAAATTTTTTTTTTAAAGGAGGAATTGTGATGGGGATGGGCGGAGATAAACTACCATTTAGGTGCCCAAATATTCGACCGGCGGTGACAGCCCAAATTATTCACCCGGCGAAAAAGTTCCGGCTCAAATCTCGATCGCGATATTATTCTTCTTCTTAAAAAAATTTTTTAAAAATTTTCTTGAATAGTGACGACGGATAAAACCGGAGGTTCCGGATTAAAACCGGCTGGTGGTAAAAAAAAAATGTATTTCCGGCTAAAACCGGAAAAGTGGCATCCCTGGTCCTGATTCATTCATCGTGTTTTGTTGATAAAGGGAAAACCCGAAACATACACAGTATGTCTTTGTTTAATAAATTGAAGCTTATATTTCAATATTTAACGTTATTTTTTACAATGATTAACAGTGACAGATATAGAATCAAAATAGTACAGCACCTTTTAAAAAAACGGGTTTAATTTTAGGGTATCGCAACAATGTTTGTGTTAGTATTTTGTGTATCCACCCTGTATTTTCTTCAGAATCTCATGTTTCTCCATAAAAGCATTCATGTTGGACACATAACCTTCGCTCATTTCATTCCACAGGTCTGTCAGTAGCTGGAACAAGTATTCGGCATCTTTTGTGAGTTCCCTGTGCTTTTAATTGTACTTGATAAAGGCTCCAATTGTTGCTGGCCAGTTCATTGAATCAAAACGATGCTCTTGTAAAATCAGTTTAGTAATGAGTGGTTTATGAGGTGGAGCATTATCGTGTACAAGTACATCCACGTCACTGTTACAAGTGTTAATAAAAGGAACAACAACTTGAGCTGCTGTGTACTCTTGAGCACACAATCTTCCTTCAATTAAAAACAAAGGCGTTTTGCGTCCAGCTACAATCCCTGCCCACACCATGACAGATCCATAACCTCTGATTCTACTTTCTGGATGTTATCGTCATCAAATCTGTGGTTTATTCTTCAATAACATCTCATTCATCTGTTAAAAAAATCAATTTCAAACATAGCTTCGTCGGTAAATAGCACCCAGGACCATCCCAGGACCAGGGCAGTGAGCCCACGACAGTCTGTTTATTTTGTGATTGGCAGTAATAATAATAATAGTAATTGTGTAGTTCACCTGACCAGCAGACGTATTGTTAGTTGTTTCTCTCCCTAATTGTGTGATTTTTATTGATTTCTAAAACAAAAGTCTGGGATATTTTTATACAGTCGTTTTAATAGAGTTTTATTCTATATTGTGATATATATTACTTGGAAATTCATACAATGATTTTTAGATAAATTAACATTTTAGTGGTGTGTTTGAATTATTTTATTAGACATTTATTGTTTACATTTCAGACCTGCCAACCTTCCCAGAATGAAAAGTGTATTCTATGATCCTAAAAAGTGTATTTTTAGAAAAAAAAGTGTATTTTTAGAAAAAAAAGTGTATTTTGTCCACATGTGTGAAAAATAAAAATGCGCAAAATACAAAAATTCATATAAACGCTAACATCAAACCCAAATCAAAAATAAACTCCGATCTTCATCATTCAACATTCATTTGCAGCAATCACTAGTAATTACAAAATGATTGGTTTATCGAGAAACTAAAACTTAATGACCATTTTAAATCAGTATAAGGCTCAGAAATTGCAATATCTAAGGATATTGCTTTCGAAACACTCAAAGAAATGACCAAAAGACCCCAAATATGTTGATAGTATTGATGCTAGTGCCTGAAGAAGAGGAGGTGGTGGTTGTAACGTTGGTGCTCTGGTGGTGGTGGTGATGGAAGAAGTGATGTGGTGGTGGTGGTTGTGGCAGTGACAATGCTTTGATGGTGGTTGTAACCGTGGTGATGGTATGAGATGATGATGCTGATGTCCCAAATGAAGTTGTGATGGTGATATACATCTGCCAGCCCAGTAAATCAGTTGAAGGTTTTGAGATAAAATATTTGTGAGAGTGGTCTTCAATCTAATAGAGATGACAATTTGCAGCAGTGACAAGATAATTTCCATTATGTTATCAAATGATCCATGTCTCTCTCTCTCTCTATCTCTCTCCCCCTTTTTTATAGCATTTACTACTCCTCCTCCTACTACAACTACAACAATTCCTACAACCACTACTAGACTTGTACTATTACTACTACCACTACTACTTCTACTCCTCCCACCATTACTACTACTACTACTACTACTACTACTACTACTACTACTACTACTACTACTACAAAATCAAAATATTACAACAAAAATCGTACTAAAGGAATCGTATCCATGTATCATACTAAAATACGATTAATCGTACTGGTTGGCAGGTCTCACGAAGTGCCAAATCTATTTTTATCCCTATTCCGACAACATTTGGAATGACACAGAATCGCCTTGGTATCACGGTAGCGATGGCCAGTGGCTACAACCAAGTCGTGGTGGTGTGCGGAAACAAAGAAAAATAAATATTCAAATAGGTCAGAGACCACCACCTTTTCATTCTAATCAAGCACTCAAAGTGCGTAACACACAAGGGTGTCCAAGGTCTGATCAACAAACCAGTCAACGACACTCACAACAACATCCAATAGAAAACGACACATCAACAAATCACAATGACAACAGCTGATCATTTTGATAGTATGCAGGACTTAAGTAAACAAAATGAAAACGTGACATCTGAAAATAAGACAATAACAGCAAAGAGGGGAAGAAAGACCAACATGAGACCAAATGAAATAAAAAGAAACAATAACCGAATCAACTCAAATAATAACTCTCTTAATATAGCAAACCTTACCTGATGCACTCCCCCAATGGATAACCATAGATTGTAATTTTTAGCAGCTTCCTTACATCTACTGATGAAAGTACCATCCAATGTCTCTGCCATTTCAATACTAAGTTCTTTGCTGTCTGCAATATAGTCACAAGCCTCGGGAAGAAATGCCATCTGTAAAAGTAAAAATGGTGATAAAGCACAAGAAGGGAGCGTCATTTTTCATTTGTTTGTTTTTCAAGGCTTTTACGGCGCTTGCAACACACCTACTTTTGATATAAAATAAGAACCCAATCTCTCAATCATTCTTCTCTCTCACCAAGACTCAAGTCTGGATCTTAGACTCTTGTGACTAGAACAATCTTTTGTCTTGTGTGAGCGAGGGTAGGAAATACTTCTAACAAGTTAAATAGCTGAGGAATTTTGATTAATTGTGATCGAGTGTAGTGAACATTTTAAGTGCTCTTCAACAGGTATCGTAAGTAAACACCAACCTCTCAGACAGTTGAAATCTATAATCCATGTACAGTCACTCTGCCCGTTACCGTCACCTTGGTCATACTGACCCTATGTGAGTTGCGACAAAAAAATAAACAATTTCTCAAATCACATGTTAATTCCGACAATGAGGCTTATTCATGCGCAATCTCCTTTATGTTTTCTCCATCTCAATCAGTGCACAGCCAAGAAAAGCTTTTGTTTTCCAAGACATGACAACTTTTTTCACAAAGGTAAGTGAAATCTACTTTCCTTATCACTGGCCGGATTATCCCCTGACTATTCAAATAAGCTAGAAGGTGAGCTCTTGTCAGCGAAACGAAGTCATGACTTATTTATAGCATTAGGTAGCAGACTGACAAGTGTGTAGTAGACGTTGTTTACAGATTGGGACACACGAGGCAGTTTGACTGGGGGTATCAGTCAGGGGCATACCAATCGGTCGCTTTTGCCTCATACCGACCCCCTCATGAGAAGCGTATAAAAATTAAAAGATAATTAATGAAATGCTTAAGTTCTACGTCCCATCAAGAAATCTGAGATCAAAGTCTGATAATCGTATACTTGTGAAGCCAAAAATGACTCGCAAAATTGGTGAGCATGCGTTTGAATATTCGGCACCCCTTATCTGGAACTCCCTTCCAAGATATATCAGACAGAAATGATGCAGAATTCTTTTTTTAAAAAACATCTTACAATGTTTCTTTTTAATATGTAACATTGTAGAGTTATATTGCTTTTGTTTCATATTGCATGTTTGAGTGGTTGCATGTAGAGTGAAAGTAGCCAAGTTACTGTTAAGCGCTTTGAGGGGTAAGGCGCTCTATAAAAACCATATATATTATTATTATCATTAGATAATGAATTTGACGTCTACAGATACAGATTTTTTTTTTGCTATCTACCAAGTCTAGCTAGCCCACATAAATTTGTTTAATCTAACCCTTTGAGTGCGGAATTATTGCTTTACAGTTTTCACCAGAAATTAGTAACTCTGATGTGACTTGAGTGTTGAAGCAGCATCATAGTTATTAGTTGGTGAAAGCTACACATCAATCTATATCGGTCCTAATGTTAATTGGAAATTTTTTTCAGTTGGAATCCACTGTCGTACTCAAAGGATTAATAAATAAATAAATAAAATGAATAAATATATAATTTCCTTTATTCATCACATAGGGCGAATATGTCTTTAGGGTCTATTCCAAGGCATCAGCCACAGTGCATCACTGCAAACTGAGCTAAGACGAGGTGACTCGGGTATTTGAACTCAGTACTTTTCGGGTACGAAGCAAAGACTGTAGCGCTGAGTCCCACTGTCCCATTTTAAAAAAATACTTTGTACACAAAGTAGCATCCAGCTGTTTTTGATAATTTGCCAGTACCAAACAACTGGTATGACAAGCCCGGAAAGGCACCAAGGATCCAGGCACCAAAGTATGTCTCTGGGAAAACCTTTGGTGCCTTCCACGAGAAGAAGGTCAAGGAAGCAGAAGACAGGAAGATGGCGAAATAGAGGAAAAAGGCAGAAAGGGCAAAAATGAGGATGGAAAAGGAGGCAGAGAAAGAGAAAAAGAAGGAAAGAAAGGCAAAAAGTAAAGCTAGGAAAGAAGAGAAAGAAAGAACCAAGGCAGGAAAGAAGTTGAAAAGGACAAGACCTGAAAAGGCAACAGTTGTAGAAGTGATGATTTTGTGTTGAGAGTGACCCCCACAGGATTCAAATAGAAGTTTTCTGGAGTTTTTTCTCTTTATTGTTATGGGATGGTTTTACAACCCATCGGAAAGGAATAGGGTATCTGACATTTTATACCTATATAACTTAAAATATATTATACTGATATAAATGATAATTTGTGGTCACAATTCTTATATATAACAATTGGCGATTACATAAAATTTAAACTTTCTAGCTAAAAAAAATTGTTAAAGTTATAGGCGAAAAACATAGGCCTGGGGTGTAAAACCACCCCATGGAGTGAAATAGTAATAGGGTTAAAAATAAATGCTTTGATCGTTTGCTATAATCATTCCAATGAGCCAGCATGCTACTAATTAACCACTAGAAATTTAGAGAAAAAAAATCTGTAAACAACCATATAGTTCCAATTAAGCAGCTAATCTGATAAAACAGTATTCCAATTTCTGGTTTCAACTGTATTTACTTGTTTTTCTGTTTCTGACAGCTGTTTTCTAAAAACAAGTACAAGCACTAGAACCACCCTCTCCTTACCTTGGCTCCTCTTGAACTTGCAGTGGACAGAAGGTTCATAATTGACGTAAGATTTTTCTCTTTATCAGACCTTGAATTCATCTGAAGAACAGCAATAGGAGTTTTACCATGCTTGTCTGCTGATCCTGTGGAAGCCATCCTTGAAAGAGCATGTAGAAGTCTGTGATTTCTTAAGCTTTTCAATTTGAATATTTTAATGGCCCATATAACGTTTTTCTTTTGTTGAAATAAACTATTTTGTAGAGACTGCATTACTTGTCATGAAATCTGTATTGAAAAAAAAAAAAAGATGGGGGGGGGGGGGGCATTAAATGAATTTTTAAAGAAGCATAGCGAGTCCCATGCCTGAATATATTCAGGGTCTGCCCTGTTAGTCGGTCAGTGTCAATCTGATAGATTTCAAGATGTGAACGAATGATCAAGTCGGAGAGGTGGGGACGGGGAAATTTTCATGGACTGGATTGGGGTACCAAATACAAAACAAAACATGATCTTGTCAAGTGAGTGTACCTTTTTGTGTGTTATAAATGAAACATTGTGAAGCGCATTGAGCATGGTGAATGCGTGGCAATTCGTTATATATTATTCATTATTATATTCCCCCCATGCACGCAACGCACACACTCGCATTCACACATACACACACACAAACGTATGGAACAGTAGCTCATTTATTTGTATTTTATCACCTTTGACTCCTAGTCGTTAAAAACTGTTCGGCTATAGACCCGGAATTTATCTCGATTACACACTACAGTAATTTACTGTAACATTAAATTATATATTGATATTGATTTGAATAGAATGCTGGTTTACAACAAAGCACTTTCTGCTGGGTCAAACAGGCCCAGCTACCCTACCATTGGTTGGTGGTTGGGGTAGGGGTTTATAAAAATCTGGGTTGAGTTTTATGAAATGTGCCGACCTGAATTGATCATCAGCAACCGCCCCTGAGCGCTTCTACTACTGCAAATAGTGATTCCACCGTGAAATCACTATTCCGCAGTACTATTGCGAATAAGCACTTCGATACTTTAAAACATGGCCATGATCTCTCTGTGTAAAAACAAAGCAAGATGGCGACAGGGACCTCTCTCCTTTACCAGTGCCCTCAGCCTTAGGTTATTTCCCTTAGCTCAATAAGCTTACGGAAGGCCTCCTAATATTATTATTTAGGTTACGAGTGCGTACCTGTCAGTGTCAGTCACAGTCGTCACAATTCAATTAATTCAATCGGACTCTGTAACAGTTGAGATTAGAGTTTTAATCATTTAATCGGCAACGATGAACTCAGAGAGAACTCTCACTCAAACAATGCTTGTAATCAGCGGCAATGCTAGATAGTCCCTCTAACATCTAATTAGCTCTAGATAGGGGAGACCTTCCGAAAGCTCCTAGTGCTAGCATTTCTTTCAATTTGTATTTTCACCTTGGATCTTTTGTCATGTGTTTATTTATTCAATTTGTCATCATACAGAAGCATTATAAAAACGTAGTGTTTTTATGCACCTCCGTTGAGGTGTATCTTAACGGATCATTTTTATACACCTCCGTCACGCATGCGCATCCCATCCAATTTCATCAGCGATATTGTGTTTCTGTATTTGGACATGGCGAAAGTTATATTGTGACATCTGTAGGATGTCTTTGTTAATAAATTTGCATAGAAATAATAATAATCTAAATAATCGAAATATAAAACCAGAAAATAGAAATTGCATTGAAGGTAAAATAATATTTTAGAAAGATTTTATTCAAGTCGGGTGGCTCCGTAGCGCAGTGGACAAGCTGTCAGAAATAAACCTTGAAAGTACTGGGTTCGATTCCCATTGTAGACAATTTTTTTTTAAATAGTCATTTTTGTTTGTTTTTTTCTTTTTTTTTTTTGGTTATAGTTTTTCAAAAACTTTTTATCATGTTAAAAAAAACCTCGATTTTTCAATTTCCTAAAATGATTTATTTATTGAGATCAATATTTATGCGCCACGTTTATTTTTACTTTTGATTTTTAAAATTATTACTGTTATTTTTTAATTTATTATCATTGAATAAACGTACTTCGGTAATCACTAGTGCTAAACTATAATCTAAAACTATTTAATTTATATAAACCTCATGGACGTATGCAGCAACATTTTCATTAATTGACCATCACCGCCAACGGAGGTGCATAAAAACGGCGCGTTTTTGTACACCTCCAACGGAGGTGCATAAAAACGCAACTTTTAAAAACTTTAGAACAAACCTTGATAGATTTGTGAAAGTTTCAAATTTCCTAATTCCATTGTTTTGATTCTCGGCCACCATTTTGATTTGTGAAGTATAGAAAGGTAGTGCAATGCATTTCGAGGGGTTTTTTTTTTCTATTAGGGGAGGCCTTCCGAAAGCTCCTCTACATTCCCAGTATTCTTTTATGTTTTTGATGTTTTTAAAAAAAGTTTCCCCCTCCCGAACCCTCTACTAGAACATTATATATTTTTTTTAAAAAGAATACTGGGCATGTAGGAGCTTTCGGAAGGCCTCCCCCTCCCTCTAATTAATTAGGGTTAGCTCGAGATCGGAGGATTTTTTTTTCTATTAGGGTTAGTCATAAGTCTTAGCAAAGGTGCCTATGAGTATGAAAGGCGAAAGGGTTAGTTAAAGGTACTAGAGGTCTATTCTAGTCCATCTGATAGAGTCTAGACTAGAGTCTTTAGGCACTTTGATAACTCCAGTTCAGTGGCCGCCGATAGGCTCACTGTAAGGTGAAACTCGTTTTTTGGAACTTTATTTTTGGCCCTTTAATGTTTTGGTCATCATGGCGTTATTTGTGAACCTATGTGACTAATGTTGGTATCATTTTAAAGGGCACAAAACAAGCTTTCTAACGGTATATTTTATTCTTAATTCCTGATTGTATTTCTCAGAAAGCTATTGAAATAAAAATTTTATCAAATTTTGACTTATAAGAACTTTTTAAATTATGGATACATTTTAATTATACTTCATACATCGATAGACAATTAATTGAAGAACATCTCTGCCAAATTTCATCAAAATTGATACACTCGCTCATTATTTTATTTTTTCCGCCATCAACCCCACTTTTTTAACAAAAACCTCATATTTTTTTCCATTTTCATTTATCCTTAATTTTGTCCATACTTTTCATACATGAAAATGATTTATATGAAAATAAAGCTTATTTTCTCACCTTTAAAATGATACCTAACACTTGC
>NC_088363.1:83287704-83295204 GCF_034508935.2 Berghia stephanieae
AAAAAAAAAAAAGAAAGAAATGAACCAGAAACAGCTTTCAAAGCAGACTGTCTAATCAGGGAGTTCTGACACGAGGTTGCGCGACTTCCCCCATATCACTGTGAGCGCAATCCAATCGAGGTCATTGGGTCTAAGTAGAGGGAAAGATTGAGAGGAGGAACACCAAATTTACTTTCACCGACGAGGCAATAAAGGATAAAGAGTAGACTGAGAAAAGGCATGCCTCAACCTTCGCAAACTAGAGAAAAATTACATTTCATTGGATAGAGTGATGCTCAGAAATCTTTCTGTAGTCGTTTCATTTCTCCTTTTCATCATCATCGTCATCAGACTGTGCTGATTGATGTGTCCAAAATGTCTTGGTTGTTGTTGTTGTTGTTGTTGTTGTTGTTGTTGTTATTGTTGTAGGTGCTGTTGTTGTTGTTGTTGTTGTTGTTGTTATTGTTGAACATATATTTGTTGAGACACTGTCTAATAATTGATGAATTTTTACTTTTAACCAGTCTACATAAATTTATGTAATCCTCTTTGGCATAAACACAAGCTATTTCTCAAACTTTTGCAATCAAAATTATATTGGAAGCGCGTTATGTTCATTTTCGTTTGTATTCACCAGTAATGTGTATTGATAGTGATAAAATGTAGATGTCTGATAGTTAATAATTGCGATTAGTTGCTTCATATTCAAATGCTGCACGTTTATCGTTTAAGCTTCAATTAACCGAACACTCCAGTTTAACGAATTCCTTCTAAATGGATATGCGGAAAATTCATAATTTTAATAATGTAAATCTTCTATGAGTTCCGATCCTCACCTGTTATCGATTTTAATATATCTAGCTGTAATAAACGAAATCCTATCCTATTGTTTTAAAATTCATGAAAACATATTTTTTTATTAAGACAAATTGATTCAGAGGTTCATACAAATTTTTGCAGCTATGCATTGGGGGGGGGGGGGGGGGGGGGGGCAGCTGAGAGAAAGAAGAAAAACACGCGCCATTTATTAAAAATCTGACTATAGTATTTAAAGACAGCACTAAAGTTTCGGTTATTATAAACGTGAAACTTGTGATCGTTAATCAGCCGTGTTTGTCTTACTTTTGCCCAACATTGGGGTGTGTATCAAATTATTATGTCATTAATATAGACACTGACGATTAATTTGATATTTAACATACAATATCATTACATTTAAATGATGATGTCTTTTTATAATAATGATTACCTAATGATAAATCATTATTTTATTTGATTACTGCCTTCTTTACATTGTAATTGATTGCATTAAGATATGAAGTGAGTAGAAAAGTGCCAGAAGACAATAGAGAATAAAAAATTTTTTCGCGGCGGTGGTGGGGTTTGAACCTGCGACCTTATTGGTACGACAACTCCGCCTGGCAGGTGAGAGCGTGGCTCTACCGTGTGAGCTATCCACGAACACAAAAATATTCGTTTCAAACCCAAAGTCATTTCTAGATCCCTCTCTCACCCACTTCTTGAGATCGCCGATTCGTTCGCCACCATCGCGAAGTAATTTTGACCAGCAGTTAAGCTTAATAGCCAATATTCTCATCACAAACATATAACATAGAAACGATTGAGACATTGAGTATGCTCCGGTGTATGGGGTGAATTTTTAATTCAGAAAAGTGAGTGGAGCAGGCACTTATGTTGGTAACAACAAGATATGAAGTGAGTAGAAAAGTGCCAGAAGACAATAGAGAATAAAAATTTTTTTCGCGGCGGTGGTGGGGTTTGAACCTGCGACCTTATTGGTACGACAACTCCGCCTGGCAGGTGAGAGCGTGGCTCTACCGTGTGAGCTATCCACGAACACAAAAATATTCGTTTCAAACCCAAAGTCATTTCTAGATCCCTCTCTCACCCACTTCTTGAGATCGCCGATTCGTTCGCCACCATCGCGAAGTAATTTTGACCAGCAGTTAAGCTTAATAGCCAATATTCTCATCACAAACATATAACATAGAAACGATTGAGACATTGAGTATGCTCCGGTGTATGGGGTGAATTTTTAATTGGAGCAGGCACTTATGTTGGTAACAACAAGATATGAAGTGAGTAGAAAAGTGCCAGAAGACAATAGAGAATAAAAAATTTTTTCGCGGCGGTGGTGGGGTTTGAACCTGCGACCTTATTGGTACGACAACTCCGCCTGGCAGGTGAGAGCGTGGCTCTACCGTGTGAGCTATCCACGAACACAAAAATATTCGTTTCAAACCCAAAGTCATTTCTAGATCCCTCTCTCACCCACTTCTTGAGATCGCCGATTCGTTCGCCACCATCGCGAAGTAATTTTGACCAGCAGTTAAGCTTAATAGCCAATATTCTCATCACAAACATATAACATAGAAACGATTGAGACATTGAGTATGCTCCGGTGTATGGGGTGAATTTTTAATTCAGAAAAGTGAGTGGAGCAGGCACTTATGTTGGTAACAACAAGATATGAAGTGAGTAGAAAAGTGCCAGAAGACAATAGAGAATAAAAATTTTTTTCGCGGCGGTGGTGGGGTTTGAACCTGCGACCTTATTGGTACGACAACTCCGCCTGGCAGGTGAGAGCGTGGCTCTACCGTGTGAGCTATCCACGAACACAAAAATATTCGTTTCAAACCCAAAGTCATTTCTAGATCCCTCTCTCACCCACTTCTTGAGATCGCCGATTCGTTCGCCACCATCGCGAAGTAATTTTGACCAGCAGTTAAGCTTAATAGCCAATATTCTCATCACAAACATATAACATAGAAACGATTGAGACATTGAGTATGCTCCGGTGTATGGGGTGAATTTTTAATTCAGAAAAGTGAGTGGAGCAGGCACTTATGTTGGTAACAACAAGATATGAAGTGAGTAGAAAAGTGCCAGAAGACAATAGAGAATAAAAATTTTTTTCGCGGCGGTGGTGGGGTTTGAACCTGCGACCTTATTGGTACGATGATGTACGATGATTTGTGATGAGAATATTGGCTATTAAGCTTAACTGCTGGTCAAAATTACTTCGCGATGGTGGCGAACGAATCGGCGATCTCAAGAAGTGGGTGAGAGAGGGATCTAGAAATGACTTTGGGTTTGAAACGAATATTTTTGTGTTCGTGGATAGCTCACACGGTAGAGCCACGCTCTCACCTGCCAGGCGGAGTTGTCGTACCAATAAGGTCGCAGGTTCAAACCCCACCACCGCCGCGAAAAAAATTTTTATTCTCTATTGTCTTCTGGCACTTTTCTACTCACTTCATATCTTGTTGTTACCAACATAAGTGCCTGCTCCACTCACTTTTCTGAATTAAAAATTCACCCCATACACCGGAGCATACTCAATGTCTCAATCGTTTCTATGTTATATGTTTGTGATGAGAATATTGGCTATTAAGCTTAACTGCTGGTCAAAATTACTTCGCGATGGTGGCGAACGAATCGGCGATCTCAAGAAGTGGGTGAGAGAGGGATCTAGAAATGACTTTGGGTTTGAAACGAATATTTTTGTGTTCGTGGATAGCTCACACGGTAGAGCCACGCTCTCACCTGCCAGGCGGAGTTGTCGTACCAATAAGGTCGCAGGTTCAAACCCCACCACCGCCGCGAAAAAAATTTTTATTCTCTATTGTCTTCTGGCACTTTTCTACTCACTTCATATCTTGTTGTTACCAACATAAGTGCCTGCTCCACTCACTTTTCTGAATTAAAAATTCACCCCATACACCGGAGCATACTCAATGTCTCAATCGTTTCTATGTTATATGTTTGTGATGAGAATATTGGCTATTAAGCTTAACTGCTGGTCAAAATTACTTCGCGATGGTGGCGAACGAATCGGCGATCTCAAGAAGTGGGTGAGAGAGGGATATAGAAATGACTTTGGGTTTGAAACGAATATTTTTGTGTTCGTGGATAGCTCACACGGTAGAGCCACGCTCTCACCTGCCAGGCGGAGTTGTCGTACCAATAAGGTCGCAGGTTCAAACCCCACCACCGCCGCGAAAAAAATTTTTATTCTCTATTGTCTTCTGGCACTTTTCTACTCACTTCATATCTTGTTGTTACCAACATAAGTGCCTGCTCCACTCACTTTTCTGAATTAAAAATTCACCCCATACACCGGAGCATACTCAATGTCTCAATCGTTTCTATGTTATATGTTTGTGATGAGAATATTGGCTATTAAGCTTAACTGCTGGTCAAAATTACTTCGCGATGGTGGCGAACGAATCGGCGATCTCAAGAAGTGGGTGAGAGAGGGATCTAGAAATGACTTTGGGTTTGAAACGAATATTTTTGTGTTCGTGGATAGCTCACACGGTAGAGCCACGCTCTCACCTGCCAGGCGGAGTTGTCGTACCAATAAGGTCGCAGGTTCAAACCCCACCACCGCCGCGAAAAAAATTTTTATTCTCTATTGTCTTCTGGCACTTTTCTACTCACTTCATATCTTGTTGTTACCAACATAAGTGCCTGCTCCACTCACTTTTCTGAATTAAAAATTGATTGCATTATAGTCTATAATCATCAATGATGATGATATGATACTTGTAATTTGTTATTTGACTTCAGTTATATTACTGTTTTCAATATAATAACATTATTATACTATTGACACAATCAATCATTTGTAAAAGGCTAATTCTGACATTATTTTGTTAAACATTTAATTATATCTTATATTCAATTTATTTGGGTCCTATTGAAATAATGTAATATTTCATTTAAGAGAATTAATTGAGCAATTCCTATACAAGTTAGTAATTTAGAGTTTGACACTCTACAGCACTTTACATTACGTTGGAGCGACACCTGAAAGGCGAACTGTCGAAGGTTTTATCCGTAATGTTATGTTGAAGTGACACCAAAAGATGAATTGTCGAAGGCTTTATCACAACTTTACATTGGAGTGACATCTGCTAATGACGAACTGTCGTTTGATTTATGAACCAGCTATCTCAATAATTTTCCTGTACTATATTATTAGCTTAGTCAATAAATATATTTATATATTATATTGCTTGTTATTCTTGACTTCTTGTCTGTGCTTTGTACCCTTTGAAGCAACAGGATTTCTCCTTTTGAAAATTCCAAAAGTGGAATCAGAACATAAGAAAATATGAATTTGAGACGAAAAAATAGGAATCTTTCAACATTGGATAATTCTGTATCAAAATGACCACTAACTTTGCCACCAAACACATAAAGACAGTATTCCAGCACAACTACTGGCAATACGACATATCACATGTATTAGGTAACGGGATGGGGAATGGGGGAAAAGAGTGCATTCAATTTTCCTATTTAGCTCCATTTTGGCAATCATTAAAAAGAAAATTCACCTTTTGACTATCACACCCCTCCCTCCATTTTTTATCTTTCTAATGTTACAATCATTATTGAAAATCGGTACTTTAGAGACAATGGCGGAATTGTGGAAAAGGAATTGTGAAAATAGGAATAATTCTGCCAAAAGCGGAAGGGTTAGAAGGTATGCATTACCCGGTTCACTCCCCATTGCTGTCCACCTTCCATAGTCCCAAGTTAACTCCCCATTGGAATCCATATCCTGTAGTCGCGGGATCACTCTCCAGTGGTGTCCACCTCCCATCATCCCGGGTTCATTCCTGACTGGTGTCTGTCCTCTAAAGTTCCGAGTTCATTCCTGACTGGTGTCCATATCCCATAGCCCAATGTTCATTTTCCACTGGCGTCCACCTTCCATGGTCCCGGGTTCACTCCCCACTGGTGTCCATATCTGGTGGTCCCAGTTCACTCCCTAGTGGTGTCCATATTCATAACCAGGGTTCATTCCGCACTGGTACAATCTCCCACCGTTGTCCCGGGTTCACTCCCCATTAGTGTCCACATCTCATAGCCCTATGTTCACTCTCCACTGGAGCACATATCTAGTGGTTCCACATTTACTCACTAGTGGTGTCCACCTTCCATGGTCCCGGATTCACTCCCCACTGGTGTCCATCCGGTAGTCCTGTGTCCAATCCCCAGTGGTGACTGTCTCTCAAAGCCGCGGCTTCACTCCTCACTGGTGTCCACATCTAGTAATAATAATAATAATAATGCTGAAAACTTATATAGCGCTATAACTCCGAGACACCAGACTCTAAGCGCTAGTGGTCCCATGTTCATTCCCCACTGGTGTCAACCTCTCATAGCCTTGTGCTCACTCCTCTATGGTGTCTCCTCTATGGTGTCCACCTCCCAAAGTCCTGGGTTCACTCCTCACTGGTGTCCACCTCTCTTAGCCCTAGCTCATGCCCTCCTGGAGTCTATAACCAATGCTTTTACGTTTAATCACTAGTGGTGTCCACCTCTCATAGCCCTGGGTTCACTCCCGCTGGTGTCTACCTCCTAAGATAGTATGCGTTTGGCTAAGAAGCTCACACCATTGCCATCCAGAAGTATAACGGACCAACACAAAAAACCATGTGTAACCATGAACTTTTATAGTCTGATTAATACAGTTTAGTGAGAATTACTCATAAACGTGGATGGCAAAAAACAAATAACAAAGACCGGTGTGACGTCAACTTCGATCTATCTATAGTCCCGAGTTAATACGCTTCAACAGTCGTGATGTCACTTCCCCCGTAATGACGCAAGTAACTTAGTAACTGGCTCTAAACTATAGGAACAATGGCGGACGCCCTTATGAAATACTTCTCCGACGAGTATAAAAGTGTATCTTGAGGAGAAAAACATTATAAATCTGATCATGTTTTGAATTTTATACATTCTGATCACATGACACGTGAAAAAGTTCAAGCCAGCACTTTGTTTAGAACCAAGCTTCTCGTTGCTGGGCGACGTGACATCAGACTATTGAATCCTATTCCCCTCTGGTGTCAATACTTGTGGTACCGTGTTTACTCCCCAGTAGTGTACACCTCCCATTGCTGGGTTCACTCACCAAACTGGTGTCCATCTAAAAAATTATTACATTCCTCTTGTGTCCATCCAGAGTTGGCTCCCCACTTGTTTCTACATTTTACAGACACCAGTTTAATCCCCATCCGCTGTCACTGGTTTTATGACATTAAAATTATATAAGATATTTTCAACTACAATCGGACTAATGATTTTACAAAACGTCCCCACAAAAGTATAGCTTTAAATGATTAAACAAGTCTGGTGGTTAAATTAAATTATAATTTTATTTTAAAGGATAGAGAAAATGTAAAATAATAAAAATGAAAGTTTTGACAAACAAAACGTACCTATTCAGTAACATAAAAAGACAATACAATATACACAAACAAATCTCGTCTTGTTGTCGTCTCGGGTTAGCTCCTCTGTAATCTTGACTCAGCGTTGTTCTGATTTTTCGTGAAGATGTGTAGCACTTCACTTGATACCCAATCACGACCCAACAAATATTGAGAACAACCGTGCTTCTCAAATTTCTTTTACGTACAGGACTTTACACTATCCTTTTGGATCTGGATAGAGACTTGACCGACTCAATGGGCATGATCTATA
>NC_088363.1:83297704-83307704 GCF_034508935.2 Berghia stephanieae
AACAATAGATATATCATGAAAAAAGATTAATTTGTTCACAACCCAAGTGAAGCATCATTACCGAAGACTTTTGAACGAAATCGCATTGTTATATTATGAAGAATAATTGATACTCAAAAGGGATTCTTGATTCAAGATGCAGTAAGTACATAAAAACAATATCCTTATGTGTTTTGCAAACATGCTTTACTCCTTAACAGTTTGCACTGCTCACCAATTTATTACATATCCTCATCATCAGTAGCAAAATCCTCTTCGTCCTCTGAAGTGTCGTCAAGGAAATCACTGTCAAAGCTATCACTACCATCCTCGGCAGTACTGGTGCAGCTTTCTTCATACACAATTTCCTGCAACTCATCTGGAATGAAAGCATCTTTGAACCACTGTACTTCCAATTCATTTGCAGAATTTCTCTGCCAACCGTTATCCTCTGGTTTTGGAATGCTAGGATTCTGGCACACTGCATTCCTCCAAATGAGAGTTTGAAAGTTGGCTCTTGATATGTGCAGTGACAATACTTGACTACAAGGAGGCATCTGACACAGATCAATTCCACCACTGCATGAGATGGTACCTTTCTTTCCTTTGAAACGCTGGCGAACTATGTCATACCTCACTTTGTTGACACTTGTGCATGAGGTTTTGCCATACAGCTTGCACACAAATGACTCTAACATGAGACAGTCATTACTCGAAACAGCTGCTGATGTTCCAAATCTGGAGAACAGAATTCTAAGATCTTCCTCCTTTTGAAGAAACTTTAGAGCTTTCAGCTTTCCTTGCCCAGCAAAGCAACTTGTTGTGTCACAGCCTGTGAATGCATGGACACCAAGTAATGCATCTTTGCTATCTGAGAGACATTGATTTGTCGCCTGTTGTTGCCACAGCCAGTATCAAAAATCAGGGTCTTTCCAATTGTCTCTGAGAATGAAAGGAGAAGTAAGAAGACATCCGTGTCTGGTGATCTGACAACAATTGTTTCACAGTTTGGTTGGCGGGAAGCATATTGACAGTGCAGTATAATTCGTGTGTCTGCCTCTTCCTGTGATGAGTAGAAATCTAGACAAGGTACAGCTGTGGTAAATTCATCCGTGTCACTGTAAAGTAAGGTGCATCTCTCTTCACAGACAAAGAAGATTTCCCTGTTTCTCAGTTTCTTTGCATATTCGTTACTTTCCCATTCCTTGAGGAGAAACCTGATGAGGGGTCTTTTGTTATCAACGCAGCTGAGAAATGATTTCCAACGTCTGGGCACTGTTGTTGCAGATCCTCTTAACAAGTATGCATCTTCTATGATTGAATCTTCTATGTAAGTATCAGTCACAAAGTGTACACAAGCTGCTTGTGGTAAGGAGGAAAATGTAAGTTTGGCTACTTCACCAAATGTATTTGGGATTGCTGACAGAGTTTGTAACAGTGCATTGCCATCAACAATGTAAACGGTGTTTGTTTTGTTTTTGCATAATCCTCGAACATTAATGAATTGTCAGGCGTGAGCTTGTGCAACAGAGTTGCTTTGTTGGTCTTCAGAGGTAAACCATCTGATGAAGCCAGCGACCATGGAGTAGGTGTTAGAGGATATTGAAGAACTTTTTGAAGATCAACACTGTGTTCTTGGGACAAAACAAGAAGCTGGCCAAATAAATTTCTTTGTGCCTTGATTTTGACCACGTTCATGTCTTTTTTCACTGTTACCACTTTCCTCAATGATGCAAATGTCTTGGTCTTGTTCCTTTCTAATGGCTTGTGAAATTCTACAGTCTTTTCCTTCAGTCTGTTTTCAACAAAACTTTCAAACAATCTTTTTCCTGTTTTTTCCACGGCTAGCAGGTCATCAGCAACATCCTCTTGCACTTTCATTCCTGAAGCTAGACTGACCAGACCATCTTCAACTTCAAAGGGATTGATAAATAATGCTGAAAATGCCTGGAGGATCTTTTGCACTCGCTTTTCACTTTGTCTTTTTTCTGCAAGGCTCAATTCTTTGTGGGTGTCTATATCTATACAGTTGTTGTTGCTGATCATTCTTTGGGTTGCTGATACATATTCTGCTCGATTGTGTCTTGTTACACTCCAACGGTAATAGCTTGGAAGACTCTTGCTGAACCCAACAATACCTCCTTTTGTCTTTGCATGTTTGTTTATTGTTTGTCCAATGGTCATATCAACTGCTATTCTTCCAGCAGGCGTCCTTGATCTGGAGACACTAAATCCATTATCTTGTAACATTTCTTCTGCCCCTGGGTGGGAATGAATCAGGTTGGCTAGTGACACAAAATATACACTGAGATACTTGGCATAATTGTGGTGATTCATGGTAAAAAGCAGTGTGCACAGTTCTTTTAAACAAGATATATGAAGAAGAAAGTTGGTAGCTCGCAGAAACTGGAGGAGAAGCCAAACTCTGTCCATGTATTGGATCCAGTATTGTGCAGTTTTTCCGTACTTTCCTGAGCGGACACTCTCTTTGAAGGCTTCATACTGGGAAAATAACTCAGCATACACAGTTGACTGGAGAATTTTATTAGCTGTATGGCTTGAAATTCCTTCGGTGAATTCCTTTATGTAAGACATGAGGTCTTTACTGAGTTTTGAATCCGTGTTCTGCTCAAATTTTGCAAGCAGAAGCCTCTCTAGAGCCTCCAAAACAGACACATGCACTCGTATAGCCCTGTTGTAGTTCTTTCCACTCATAACCCTATCCATAGAACCATGTGCACATAGCCCTGCTTCAGTCACAATTTCTTCAAAACCAGATCCACTTTGGAGCTTTCCCAGGGCACCAAGATATGAAATTATGGTGTGAAAGACACCCAGGTGAATAATGACTGTTTTGTAAAGCTGTGGGTTTTGCCAGACAATATCGTAAGCTTTCTTTGCTACAGCAAGGTCAAATGTTACAAATGTATATGTGTTATATGCCCATTAATCATGCCTGAATTGTGCTAGTACAAAATTCCACTTGTTTATTTATCACTGAAAGGAAGCAAATACACTGTAATATATATTTTTTCATATTATAGAGAAAATGGCTATCAATATCAAAGATTTAAAAACCCTATATAGCTTTGTAAAATATTTTATGATATGAGGCAAAAAATGAGAAATGACAATAAAATTCCACTATTTATTGCATTTGAAGCAATTTTAGGGTGATAAACAATCATTTTATTCACAAAAATGAGTTCACGAAAAATTGCACCCGATGACCTTTCAAGGGCCATAACTCCTGTAAATGATACTTGAAAAAACTGTAACACCCGGATTAATTTGTGTTATATGTCCCTGAAGCATGCCTGAATTGTGCTAGTGCAAAATCCCTCTTGTTTATTCATCCTGAAGGGAAACAAGTACACTGTAATAGATTTTTTTTTCAAATTATAGAG
This sequence comes from Berghia stephanieae, assembly GCF_034508935.2. Classification (NCBI taxonomy): domain Eukaryota; kingdom Metazoa; phylum Mollusca; class Gastropoda; order Nudibranchia; family Aeolidiidae; genus Berghia; species Berghia stephanieae. The sequence continues at coordinate 83,301,091 of NC_088363.1, forward strand.
AAAATGGCTATCAAAGATTTAAAAACGCTATATGGCTTTGTAAAATATTTTATGATATGAGGCAAAAAATGAGAAATAACAATAAAATTCCACTATTTATTGCATTCGAAGCAATTTTAGGGTGATAAACAATCATTTTATTCACAAAAATGAGTTCACGAAAAATTGCACCCGATGACCTTTCAAGGGCCATAACTCCTGTAAATGATACTTGAAAAAACTGTAACACCCGGATTAATTTGTGTTATATGTCCCTGAAGCATGCCTGAATTGTGCTAGTGCAAAATCCCTCTTGTTTATTCATCCTGAAGGGAAACAAGTACACTGTAATAGATTTTTTTTTCAAATTATAGAGAAAATGGCTATCAAAGATTTAAAAACGCTATATGGCTTTGTAAAATATTTTATGATATGAGGCAAAAAATGGGAAATGACAATAAAATTCCACTATTTATTGCATTCGAAACAATTTTAGGGTGATAAACAATCATTTTATTCACAAACATGAGTTCACGAAAAATTGCACCGATGACCTTTCAAGGGCCATAACTCCTGTAAATGATACTTGAAAAAACTGTAACACCCGGATTAATTTGTGTTATATGTCCCTGAAGCATGCCTGAATTGTGCTAGTGCAAAATCCCTCTTGTTTATTCATCCTGAAGGGAAACAAGTACACTGTAATAGATTTTTTTTCAAATTATAGAGAAAATGGCTATCAAAGATTTAAAAACGCTATATGGCTTTGTAAAATATTTTATGACATGAGGCAAAAAATGAGAAATTACAATAAAATTCCATTATTGATTGTATGTGAAACAATTTTAAGGTGATAAACAACCATTTTATGCACAAAAACGATTTCACAAAAAATTGCACCTAATGACCTTTCAAGGGCCGTAACTCTCGTAAATGACACTTGAAAAAACGGTAACACCCGGATTAATACTCAAGATATAGTGCTGTTTCAGAAAAACCATGTGGCGAAAACTCCCCAGGGGGGGGAGGGTTTCGCCCACTGGCCCATGCACTATAACTATAACATTGAACAGATACTTCAATCCTACTTATTCTCTCTCTCTCTCTCTCTCTCTCTCTCTCTCTCTCTCTCTCTCTCTCTCTCTCTCCCTCTCTCTCTCTCTCTCTCTCTCTCTCTCTCTCTCTCTCTCTCTCTCTTTCTTTCACGCGTGCGATATACACAACATAAACATATTCATTTCATTTTCAATTCGTTACATTTTTGGCAATTCAACACCAAATATTATCATCATTATCAATTGGTCACTTAATCTAACATTAAATAAATTAATCAGTCAATCAGTCAACGCATCAATCCTTGGTTTTGCTGTACCATATGAAATATTCAACATTTTTATTGCTGATGGAACGAACGTTAATTTATACTTGTTAGTTCTACATTTAATCTGACAAAACCTTCTCCCAGATGGTAAAATACTAAATTCATGGTATAAAATATGTTTTTTATTGTTGGTAATTGAGAATGCTTTCCTTTCTATTGCTTTTCCATGAATTCTTTCCACTCCATCAAGAGGATGGTTTATTATTTTTGATGCCTCTTTGTAATTCTAAATCATCATACAACGCTTTATATAATATTAAGCGAAGGATAGGTCTTCAATAAAAAAAATCGCGAAATAAGATGAAATTAGCTGTGCAATTTTGTGTCGGAAGTAAACATAGCCACCGCCATTTCGATTTCCTTGAGACAAAAACATTGATACGAACGATTTTTCCGAGGATTTGAAGCAGAACTCTAAACGTTAAAGTTTGAAGTACATACCATTCATTAATACGAACAATCATACAACGTTTAATACTAAATGAGTGAAATGTTGTCATGAAACAAATAAATACCAAAAGAATTCATCACATAGGTGTAACTGTGCGTCGCTATTCAGCGCCGCCATTTTGAGCTAATAATAATAATAATAATAATAATAATAATAATAATAATAATAATAATAAAATAATAATAATAATAATAATAATAATAATAATAATAATAATAATAATAATAATAATAATAATAATAATAATAATAATAATAATAATAATAATAATAATAACAATAATAATAATAATAATAATAATAATAATAATAATAATAATAATAATAATAATAATAATAATAATAATAATAATGGCAATGCCAATAATACTCGTATATAGATAAGTATGTGTGTTACCAAAACGAATGAAACATTTAATTGTAAACAGAATAACCGCACACTTGTTAAAAAATATATATGGAATTAGGAGAACGATTAATTTTTGAACTATACGAGAATGATCTCCAATATATACCGTATATAAATATAAAGGTGAAACGCTGCAAGGATGAGAGATAAAGGGAGAGGGTGAGAGAAAGAGAGAGAGAGAGAGAGAGAGAGAGAGAGAGAGAGAGAGAGAGAGAGAGAGGGTGGGGGGGGGGGGGTGAGGGAGAAGGAATGATTGAGGGAGAGTATGTTAAGGAAGGGAGAGATAAGGGGGATAGGTAGGGAGAAAAGTTTTTTTAAATGTGAAGACTAATGTTAATACCCTTTGGCTTCAAATTGCCTAGTCGGATAATAAGTTTCCTCTCAGTGAGGATTCGACTCTGAGTATCAGAACAGTGTCTCAGTACGAAAACTGACATGTCTGATTCAGGATATGTGAAATGGTCAGAAACAGTACATGTTTTTGCTCAGATGTATCACTCAGATGCTCTCTAAAACGGTCAGACAAGCGTCTGCCTGTTTGACCGATGTAGAACATATCACATTTTCTACATTTAATGGCATATATAACATTCCTGGAAGTGTAGGGAATGATTCCCTGAATAGTCCATTCACGTAAGGGGAAATGGAAACTTGCTGTTCTGTTAATTTAAGGGCAAGTTAAGCACTTCCTACTGCAGGGAAACGTACCAAAGGCGGAGGTTAAGGGGGACTGTCTTAAAGCGGCTATGTAGAAGTTGATCCCTAATATTGCAATCACGGCGATAGACAACAAGAGGAGCGTGCGGGAAAGCGTGTCTAGTAACTGGGTTCTTTTTAAGAATATTAAATTGTGCTTTCATGCTATGAGCTAGTTGTTGGTTATGGGGATGATAGGTAAAAGGCTCCATACACGCACGGTTTTGATAGGCTTCCGAACCACGATCAGGCAAACCGGGGTGAAAACGCAATGTGTGTGGCCAAATACCTGGCCGATAAACCTAGGTAAGGTCCATCGCTCGCAAAGCCCGCTTTGCTTAATATTTTTCGAGGCGATCGGCGATCGGGGGCGTGGCAGTATAAAAAATTGGACAATTTTTTTCGGATTTTCGCTGTTTTGACGTCAGATTCATGATCAGCGTCGAATTTACAATAGGTTTGATACCAAGAACTATGTTTTTACTCCAAAAATTGATGAAATTAGAAATAAATTTTAAGTAATATTGAGGCTATTTGGCCGACAGAACAGGGCCCCTCCCTGTTTTGTGATGGATCAAGTGGTATGACTCTCGCTTTCGGATCGGAAGGTTCAGGTTTCGAGACCCGCTCTGAGTGGTGCAGAATTGAGTCCTTGGAAAATGCTCTTAACTCACATTCTCTCACCGTACTCAGGTGTGAAATGAGTACATGACCGTTCGTTGTCTTTGTTGGGAAAAAAATGTCCCATCGCCTGACAGGCGTCATGTCTTGTCTTTCAAGTTTAATATTGCTGTTGCCTTGGGACCCCTTGTAAAGCGATTTGAGCACGTGGATATTGCGCCAAATAAATGCTGTGTTATTATTTTTTTAAATAATATTTTTATAAATGTTGCGCCAGGAAGAGGTAGATGGCAAAAGTTTCGTTCATACAAAATAAAAGATAGTTTTCATGATTTTCAATGTAATGATATAATAATATGCCAGTTCTTTTTTTTTTTTTTTTTTTTTCCTCCTCACCCGTTGTCGCGACATGACGGTCGACCTTGACACAGACATTTGGGATTGGCCAAAAAGCCTTGACTACGTGATGACAGGGGTGGGCATTGTAACCCTGAATTATAATCTACAAACAACGCGCCCCCCCCCCCAACTCCCCCCCTAAAAAAAAAAAAGAGCTGTGTGCGTGTGTGGGGTGGCGGTGGTGGTTGGGGGGGGGGGGTGCGAATGCGAGTAGTCCCGAGGAGTACCCGTTTAACCTGCCACGGGAACACTGTCGATTTGTTTTTTATAATAATAATAATAATAATAATAAATAATATAATAATAATAATAAATAATATAATAATAATAATAATAAATAATAATAATAATAATAATAATAATAATAATAATATAAATAATAATAAATAATAATAAAAATAATAATAATAATAATAATAATAATAAATAATATAATAATAATATAATGACGATAAATAACAAATCTTTATTGTCCACAAAATGGAAAAATTTCCGTGGTCTACGTTGCTTTTAAACTTAAATCGGATTGTAAATGTATGGATGTTATGCGTATTGGAAAAATACTCACGACATCTCCATCGGGGTATAACATATTAACACACAAAACTGCAAACGCGAACGTTCATTGTCTGATTGATATAACTTAGTGATAAGTTAATTATAAAATGCTGTCTAAAAGCAATAACAACGGGTTGACTAACGTCAAATTCATTCCTTCTATTGATGCTCTGTGTTAAATTAAAATACTCACAAAGTCCGCCAGCCAGAAATATCACTCCAGCCCAAAGATCTACATGGAACCTTGAACGTTATAGTCTGATATATTTTAATGAGAACTAATCATAAAAATGGGTGTCTAAAAACAATAACAATGAGATGAGTGACGTCAATTTGGTTCCTTTTATAAATATCCAAGAACTTTACTCACTCCATCCGCTCTCTCCTCCTTCAATACATATGAATCTATTCTCTCATCACTTTTTTGTGCGGCTATGCATGTGATCTTGTGAAATGACACTCGCCTTTGGATCGGACGGTACTGGATTCGAGTCCCGCTCTGAGTGGCGCATTTCCTCACCTTGTTCACTATTAAAATGAGTACCTCGCTGTTTACAGCGTCGTCTCTGTCGGGAAACAATTGCAATATCGCTTAACAGTCATGTCTCGTCTAACATGTTTTTATGTTGGCCAAAGACCCTTATAAAGTGATTTGAGCACCTTTATTGAATATAGCGGTATATATAGCGCAAGTAAATTTTTCTCTCTTTCTCTTTCTTTCTCTCCCCCCCCTCTCTCTCTCTCTCTCTCTCTCTCTCTCTCTCTCTCGACATGTTAGATTATTATAGCTATTGCTACATATGATGCGAATATCTTGGACGGTTATTGATGCTATGAGTTTAGGTAAAATGCTTACAACATCCACCAGTCGGAAATAACGTACCGTCACACAAAACTACGAGTAACCTTGAACGTTAAAAGTCTGATTGATATAATTTAGTGAGAACTAATTACCAAAATGACTGCCTTAATACAATAACAAAGAGTGGAATAATGTCAATTTCGTTCCTTCAACAGTCTAATTGATATAATTTAGTGAGAAGTAATCACTATTGTGAGCAAGACGAAAGATAGAATAACAGACAGTAACTGGGATCGTAGCCTCACTATTAATTAAAATTTATTTCTAATTTCACCAATTTTTGGAGTAAACACACAGTTCTTAGTATCAAACATATTGTAAATTTAACGCTGATCACGAATCCGACGTGAAAACAGCGAAAATCCGAAAAAAATTGTCCACTTTTTTATACTGCCACGCCCCCGATCGCCGATCGCCTCAAAAAAATATCTCCCCGTATGTGGGCAAAAATCATCTGCGATAAACGCAGGGATCGGGTCACGGCGATAGGTCATCCGTCCCGCTACCAGCGGATGTCGGCGTCTATGGGGGGCTTAAGGATGAGTTTGGCACGATCGGTGGTTTTGTCTTTGTCATTTCTATTTGTGGGATTAAGGGCTCGGGATCTGAAGATGGTGTTGACTTTGTTGAGTGCGGTATAAAGGATAGAATCAGGGTAATTCCGGGCTCTGAAAAAGTAAATGAGTTCTTTCGCCCTTTCTTTTAAATGTGGAGTCATGGGTGCACAGGCGTCTGAGTCGGAGGAGTTGTGAAAAGGGGATAGAGTTTTTACATGGTATGGGATGTGAAGATGACGCAGGTAACTGTGGCTGTCTGTGTCTTTGTAGTAGACAGAAGTGCTGAGGCAGAAGGGGGTTACATATTGGTGAATATCTAAAAAAGTGACATCGGTATGTGAGACAGTGCTGATGAACTTAATTTGGGGGTGGAAGTTGTTTGAGAAATCAAAGAAGTTGTTAAGTTCTGATTCCGACAGTACATTGACGCCGACAATGTCGTCGATATATCTCAAAAACACCTCAGGTTTGGGACCGGGGAACGAATCCATAATTTGTTTTTCCAGATACCCCATGAATAGACAAGCAAAACTAGGTCCCATTCTTGTGCCCATGGCCACACCGCTTACTTGTTTGTAAAACTTGTCATTGAATTCAAAGCTGTTGAGGTTCAGGACAAGAGATGTTAACCTGAGTACTGTGTCAACCCCAATATCTGTGGGAGGATTTTGGTCGAGGAAATACTTAATTGCTTAATTGCCC
>NC_088363.1:83312704-83330204 GCF_034508935.2 Berghia stephanieae
CTGGTAGTGGTAGTGCTTGTGTACTCTACTCATGTGCGAGTTGCAAATTGTAGGAATTGGCAACTTGCAATCACTTGAATATTTTAGATCCGGCCAGAATTATTTTTGTAAATTGAACAAGACCTAATATTTTTATGAAGGGAACAATAGTCCAAAAGATTCTAATATCTTCGTAATTATTTAGTAAAATCACTATAAAAGAGGCTACAATAATCATATGATAGAAATCAATTGTCAACTATATATTAAGAAAGCATTACATACGTTTTGGTCTCTCGATGGATTATCAAACGAATGAACCTCAAGCTATGTGGTCTTGTGGTATGACACTCGCTTTCGGATTGGAAGGTCCTGGGTTTGAGTCTTTCTCGGCGCATAGTTCATTCTTTGTAAAACACTCTTTATTCATATTCTCTCACCATACATAGGTGTGTTGACTTACCCGTTAGTTCTCCTAGATCCCCGTTAGTTATTAAGAGTTATCGTTCGTGTTACTATGTATGCCACATCTCCCCTCTTTTGGAGGTGTTATTCCCTATTATCCCATCATCCCTGGCGATCACGAAAACGTTTTTAATCAATTCCGATAAATCCCCAACACTTGTGTAAAGTTCCTAACTGTTTTATAAAGTCCCTGTCTTTCATCCTAAATTGTTAGTGTGAATCATGTCATTTGTGGACCCGAGGCCATAAGGTCGTGAAATTCAAATCAATGGAGAATGAACGAGAAAGAAAAAAAAAAAAAAATATATATATATATATATATATAATCGAGGACCATCTCAGCTCCTGTGAGATGTCCATATCAAAAAGAAAAACGGAAGAGAGAAAAAAAATACATATAATTAAGGATCATCTCGTCGCCTGTAAGATGTCCTCAAATGGTTTGTTTTGTTTTACAAATCAAGCCTCTTTGGTGGCTTGATGGTTCTCCCAAAGCTGCTAGTGCAAGTGTCAGCCTGGGGGGCCGATAGTTGCGATGGAAGTCCGGGTGAGGGCTCGCCTGCTTTTTGAACTGGTGGGATATGGGGATCTTGCTCGAGTCCCTGAGTATTGGAAGATGCAGTGGGTACAAGAGATTTGATGTTTCTGCGAATGGGCAAATTGTTGTTATCAGGCTGAAGGATGTATGACCTAGGGTTGGGGTGTTGCCTGATAACCTTTGCATTTCGTCCCATATCTTTTATGAATACTTCGTCTCCAGGGTGAAGTTCTGGTTGGGATTTTCTGGCGAGGTGATGTGTGTTGTATTGTCTACAAATATTTTCCCTGTGTCTATCCTCTCTTTCTCTGAGCACGTCTTAGTCCAATAGTTGTGGATGTAATTTTTGTTTCAGGATGGGCAACTTTGTCTGTAGTCTTCTTCCCATCAGGAGCTCACTTGGTGAGAATTCGTTGAAGAGAGGGGTTGCTCTGTAATTCAGTAATGCGATATAAGGGTGATCAGCCTTTTTCAACATGTTTTTCAGGATTTGGATTGCTCTCTCGATCATGCCGTTGCTTTGAGGATATCGGGGTGAGCTCGTTATGTGCGTGAATCCATAGTCGCGTGCAAATTCCTGGAATTGTGAGCTTGAAAACTGAGGGCCGTTGTCCGAGACAATGACTTCAGGTATGCCGTGCGTTGCTAAGATGGACTTTAACTTGTTGACCACACATGAACTAGCCTGCTCTTCTAAAATTCTTATTTCAGGCCATCTGGAGTAATAGTCTGTTACAGCCAGGTATGTCTTGCCTTTAAGGTAGAGCAAATCTGCAGCCACTCTTGACCAGGGTCGATCTGGGAAAGAGGAAGGAAGAAGTGGTTCCCTGACATCCGGTCTCAGTTTAGCGCAAACTGTACACTTTTTAATCATGTCTTCGATTTTGCTGGAAATGTTGGGCCACCAGACAGTAGTGCCGCGCTGAGGACCGGTCCCACGGTCTTTGAGCTGTGAACCGGGGACCGGTCCCAAAGTGGAAGACCGGCGGCGGTCCTCCCTTCTTATCACCTTTCAACGGTCTCGCGCCATACTACTTCCCCAGCGATTCGTTGCCTCGGTTCTTTGCCTATCTTCCACAAATCACCACCCATCCCACTTAATTAATCGCACCCACCCCCCTTTGCCATACACTAAACGACACAGACGACCATAGAGGCAGACGACCACCTCCCTCCACTCCGCAAACCGCCCTTTCGTGTGTGAGATGGGGGGAACAGGAGGCGCACGCCTTGGACGATTCCATTATATGGGGTAAATTTCTAAATTTACTACACCATAATGATCGCAATGACAATGATCTATGATGAAGGCATGACCCCTCTTCTCTAATGAGTTTGAAATGTGACTACTAAAGATGTGTTTGTGTTTGTGTGTGTGTGTGTGTGTGTGTGTGTGTGTCTCGAACCTAGCAAGTAGCAAGTCCGATTTTTTGTTTTCTTTTGTCCATCTCTTGTCACCACTCCTTTCTATCGCATTGTTGTCATTTAAAATAATACAATAATATTAAAATTTCGTTTGGTGTTTTAATTAATCAAATAATATGCGTTTCATTAGTTTCTTCCTTCCAAAAAACCCAGTTATAACGTCTGTATTTTTAAAAAGTCCAATAGAATATTTGGGGACCCCGATAGCTCAGTTGATAGAGCACTCTCTTTATACGCAAAGGGCCAGAGATCGATCCCGGGTGCAGTCGAATTTTTTCTGAATCCCTGTCTACTCAGCAGTGAATGGGTAGCTGGGTTTGTTAGATATGGCGAAAAGTCACCATCGACCCGACCCCACTTATTACTTATTACCGCATCCACCCCCTCTTTCTCTTACTCTTCAATGCTCGCTGCCCTCTAATGTGTGTGTGTGGGGTGGGGGGGGGGGGAGGGGGGTAGGAGTTGCGTGTGTGTATAAACGCCACGAACAACTCGATCAACGCCTTGGGCGATTCCATTATCTCCGTTAATGGGGATAAATTTCAAATTTCATTCACGCTAAATTATCGAAGTAACAATGAAGTACGGTGAACAAATAAAAAAGGCATCACCCCTCTTCTCTAATTAGGTTACAATTTGAAATGAGTGTGACTACTCCGTGTGTTTTACCACGGTTTTCGCGGTCCCAAGTCTTTAACGGTTCAAGAATGAACGATCCCACAGTCTCAAAGGTCAAAACGGTTCGAACTTCCAACAGTCTCTCAGGAATGTTCAATGTCGAAAAGGACCGGTCCTTGCGGTTTTCATTTTCCAGGGACCGTAGGACCGTGGTCCTTAAGCTTGCCAAGGACCGCCCCGCACTACCAGACAGCGCTTTGGGCAAGGGCTTTGCATTTGGTAATGCCAAGATGACTTTCGTGAAGGCGATTTAAAGTGTCCATTCTTAAGTCTCGTGGAATGACAATTCTGTTATTGAAAAGAAGAAGATCATTTATGATCGTGAAGCATTGCTGATTGTGCCAATATTGTTTTAGGAGTGTGTTGGCAGGCATATAACCTGGCCAGCCAGTGCTGCAAAACTGTCTGACTTCTGCAATCACTGGATCAGCCTTTTGCTGACTTATGATTTCAGTCATTTTGTGGGAACTTGCTGGGAGTGAGTTAAAGGCTTGTTCTCCCATGGCTTGAACCTCTCTGTTGAAACAGACGTCTGCTACGCTAGGCACACTTGTTGGTGCTCTGGAAAGAGTATCAGCAATAATCTGGTCTTTGCCCAAGACATGAACAACTTCAATATCAAATTTGGCAAGTCGAAAACGAAACCGTAGAATCCGTTTAGGTAATTTAGAGAACTCTTTAGACATTAAGAGGGGCTTGAGGGGTTTGTGGTCAGTTTCTATGGTGTACTGAAGACCTTGAACATATTCGCTGAGTCTTTCAGAAGCCCATGTTGCAGCTAAGGCTTCCAATTCGATGACTGCATACCGCTGTTCAGTTTCGGTCAAGGTGCGAGATATGTAGCATACAGGTTTTCTGGAACCATCTATCTGGACCTGGATGAGGACTGCTCCGATTCCTTCCCTTGATGCATCAGCCGCGATGATCGTTTTCAGATTTGGAGAATAGTGTGCTAGCACCGGGGCGGTGGTCAGTTGTTGCTTTATGGTTTTGAAAGCATTTTCCAGGGAGTCCCCCCAAATCCATTCGTGATCTTTTTTGAGGAGTGAGCGCAGTGGGGTTGTCATGGCTGCTAATCCAGGGGCAAACTTTGTCATCTGATTCACCATGCCGAGAAATCTTTGTAATTCTGCAACATTTTGAGGTGGTGGGAAATTTGTTATGGTATGGATTTTTTCTGGGTCGACTCTGACCCCTGAATCATCGATGATGTGGCCAAGAAATTTCAATGGGTTCTTGGAGAAGGAACATTTTTCATTTAAGGTGAGACCTGATTCTTGAAGAAGTTTCTTAGTCTTTCGCACCCGCTTGTCGTGAGTGGCTTGATCTGGAGCATGGATGATGATGTCATCAATGTGGCACACTACTCCTTCTTGATCGTGAAGTCTTTCGGTCATGGTGCGCTGGAAAACTTCAGAGGCCGACGAAATACCAAAAGGCAGTCTGTTCATACAGTATCGCCCAAAGGGTGTGAGGAATGTTGTGTATTCCCGGGATTCTTCTGATAATGGTATTTGCCAAAATCCGGATGTGGCATCTAGTTTTGTAAATATCTTACTGCCTGCAAACTGTGCGAGGTCTTCATCTACAGATTTTAATGGGTGAACTTCTCGCTTGGCTGCTTTGTTAAGGGATGTCAAATCAATGCATATGCGAACTGAGCCGTTTTGTTTTGGGACGACCACCATTCCTGCGCACCAGTCTGTGGGCTCTGTTACTTGTGAGATAATACCATGTTGCAACATTCTTTCCAGCTCCTCTTTGACTTTAGGCATGAGAGGGTGTGCTATTTTTATTGGTGTGTAGATATGTAGTGGTTCAAGACCATCATGCAATTTGATGGTGTATGGTTTTTTAAACTTTCCTAATCCTTCAAAGAGTTTAGGGAATTCTTCCCTGAAATTGAGCTTTGTTTCTACAAGTTCATGTACTCTTTTGATCAATCCCAATTTGATGCATGCATCATGACTGAGCAGTGGGTGTTTCTGTCCAGTTACTACGTAGATTTTCTCTTCAATGCTCTTATCTTTGTACTTCAAAGTCTTTTGGGTGAATCCCAGCACTTCGAGGTCTTTCCCTCCTGCAGCCTGGAGAATTTTATCAGATCTTTTCAGTTCATTCGGAGTGAATTTGAGGTCTTTTCATTCATGACAGTGACTGAAGCGCCTGTGTCCAACTTGAAAGGGTGTGAGTCTTCATCCATTTGAATTATGACTGTCCAGTTGTCTTCGCTGGTTGTTAGTTGATATATATTCCCCCAAAAAGTCTATTGAGTTGGGATCTCCCTGTGACTGAACCTACATATTTTTTGGTAGTGTCCGATTTTGCCACAAGTGTTACATCTCGCTTGGCGAGCTGGACATTGCGATCTTGGGTGGTAGGTATAACCGCAGTTTTGACAAGTTGAGTAGGACCTTGGTCTGTCTGATTGCGTTTTTGACATTGAGTTGATTTGTTGAAATTTTGGCGTTGTTGATGCTGTTGCTTGTCCTCTGTTTCTGATTGCTGCTATGTCTGCAATTTTTGAGTCCTGGAAAGCCTTGCCTTGAGTTTTGGCATCTTCTGCTGAGCGGCAAATGTCAATGCATTTTTCTAGTGTCAAGTGTCTTTCTTTCAACAGGTCAGTTCGTGTCTGCTGGTCATTGGTACCCGTTACAATTTTGTCTCTAATCAATGAATCTCTGCAATCATGACAAAAGTTGCAGGTCTTGGAGAGTCGTCTTAGGTCAGCGAGAAATGTTTCAAAAGTCTCCCACATGACGGTTAAACTGAACTGACTTTAGGTTCTTATTAAAAAAAAGAAAGCGTTCCTCCTACCTTTTGACAGGTTGTTCCAAAATCCTTAAATATTATAAACACAATTGTAGCTTTTCTAGGCTCGATTCATGACACTGGATAAATGTAGGGTATACATTCACTCGGTTTTACTTTTGGGTTCTCAAGAAATCGCTGCCACCATGTTGACCTACCCGTTAGTTCTCCTAGATCCCCGTTAGTTATTAAGAGTTATCGTTCGTGTTACTATGTATGCCACAAGGTGTAAAATGAGTACCTGGCCGTTAACAGCATTGTCTCTGTCGGAAAAAAATTGTATTATCGCCTAACAGGTGTCATGTCTCATTCTTTATGTTTCGTGTTGCTGTTGGTCAGGGACCCTTTGTAAAACGCTTTGAGCTCGTTTAGTGGATATTGCACTATTTAAAAGCTCAACCTCAAACTAAGATTAAGTTAGTGGGGCGCTCCAATGCAGTCAAGAATAGAATGGCCACGCAATCACTATGAGAGTTCATGAATGCTACAGTAGTGACAATTTTGAGCGGGTAATAACCTGACCCCACAGTTTAGTGCATTTTAATAATTAAAAGAAAAAAATATGCATGAGGATTAAGTAAATATACATGCAATGTAGAGCAAAATATGCAAATATATACATATATTACTTCTTGTTCTAAGATTTAAAATAAAGTCATCCATCTGGCAGCCACAGTCGCGATACTGAGCACATAGAAAAATGACGCTTTCCGTGCACATAATCACATGTGTATATATAGACTCGAAAGAATGAATATGGAATATTGATGATCCAGGGAAGCCAACATATCTTTTCAATATTTCAGTATAGTGTAGAAGAAAGTGAGGACCACTCGAGTTGATTTATATCCTCACTTAATTGTTTATGACCAATTTTATCTTTCTGGTTTTTGTCAAAATTTGCTGACACAGAGTTTAAATCAATTTAGAAATAAACAGGCCGGTTGTCGTTCAATATGTAGCCAGCTGATCATCAAATCACAAATCTTCTCTGGGGCTAAGCCCTTGCCTAAATTAAGCAAGTTGCCTTCATCACCTTATACAAGCCAGTAAATGACTGTCAATTGTAAACCTTCAGAAATTTGGACTTTAGAAAATGTCTGGCTTCCTGAATTTCGTTTGGTCTGATGTCTGATGTAAACTATTTTTACTTTTGTTACTGGTCCTCTTTAAGCCAGGAATTTAGTCAAACCAAAAAATTTATTTGTGAACTCAAATGTATAACTGGCACTAGATCTAGTTCGTAATTTATGATCCATCAGTTGAATACTCTACCAATGCTCGATTTATTAACACCCACGCCCAGGTCTTTTTTTTTTTTCATTGAAAGCCGTGTTCAATAGACTATCCCCATTGGTCACGAAGGAAATTACTATTTTATTATTATTCGACCAAACACAGAATGGTATTGCAATGATATGAATACTGAAACACCAACTCAGATCTGCTGAACGGACCACATTAGACATTCATCAGCAAATCTTTTAGGACTTAAAAAACAATGAAAAGAACTGATTTTATCTTGTAAAAAAGAATATCTTAAAAATAAAACTAACAAGTGCCAAACAAAACCTACGTGATTTGTTCGCCTCCATGAAAAAACTGATTAAGGATCAACCTTCAAATAGTTTCAAGGACTCTACTGCTACCACAAATCGTTCAGTGATGATAAATGTCTGTAGATCCGCGAAATTCCGGGATTTCGTGATTGTCTCAGAAATTTTCTGCTGATTTTGCCGTGTCAAACATTTCCCTCTGATAAAGCTCAATTCAAGTAGTGGATCTGTGAAAAAATCACCATCATGTCTATAAGTGGAACTCCTCTGCAAACCATATACAAAACTGCGCCCCCAACATCAAGACTAAAATCTCGTTCACCTTTCTACCTATCAAAGAAAGAAAACTACAACACACAAGAAGCCTGGTGCGAGGAATGGAAAAGGAATAAACCAACAGGAGGGGAACTAATTGAAGATCCCTGTAAAAGACCTGGGTCTACAGGATCAACCAAGAAAATACTGGGTAGCTGCAAATAGACTACGGTCAAAACATACAAGAACAGCTGCCAACATGCACAAATGGGGGCTCCAAGAATCACCAACCTGCCCAAAGTGCAACCAAGCACCACAAGATGCAAACCACCTCGTACTAGATTGCCCAGAGACAAAACTTGAAGGGGGATTTGAAACCATCAACAAATGTGATGATGACTTCCGAACCTGGATTGATACCTTGAACATAGAAGTGTAGCCGAACGATACTACTATTATAAGGGGTGATTAATATCACAGTAGCGACATTTAGACCATGACAATTAGTTTAATTGACTCTTTTTACCTTTGTTTTTACAATGTTTTTACAATTTTAATTTATTAAAGATACTTGGAGCAGGGCTGCCACTTTTCCGGTTTTAGCCGGAAATCCGGGTTTTTTTTTTTATACCACCAGCCGGTTTTAATCCGAAACCTCCGGTTTTTGTCACTATTAAAAAAAAAAAAAAAAAAAAAAAAAAAAAAAAAGAGAAAAATTTTAAAGAAGAAGACAAAAATCGCGATCGAGATTTGAGCCGGAACTTTTTCGCTGGGTGAATAATTTGGGCTGTCACCGCCGGTTGAATATTTGGGCACTTAAATGGTAGTTTATCTCCGCCCATCCCCATCACAATTCCTCCTTTTAAAAAATTTTTTTGGATAAATAAACAGTGATTTTGAGAATTTCTCAGAAATTTTCCGCTGAATTTGCCGTGTCAAACATTTCCTTCAAACCCACAAAATCACCATTGTCTAAAGCCCCCCATAGACGCCGACATCCGCTGATAGCGGGACGGATGACCTATCGCTGTGACCCGATCCCTGCGTTTATCGCAGATGATTTTTGCCCACATACGGGGAGATATTTTTTTGAGGCGATCGGCGATCGGGGGCGTGGCAGTATAAAAAAGTGGACAATTTTTTTCGGATTTTCGCTGTTTTCACGTCGGATTCGTGATCAGCGTCAAATTTACAATATGTTTGATACTAAGAACTGTGTGTTTACTCCAAAAATTGGTGAAATTAGAAATAAATTTTAATTAATAGTGACGCTACGATCCCAGTTACTGTCTGTTATTCTATCTTTCGTCTTGCGCACAATAATGATTACTTCTCACTAAATTATATCAATTAGACTGTTGAAGGAACGAAATTGACATTATTCCACTCTTTGTTATTGTATTAAGGCAGTCATTTTGGTAATTAGTTCTCACTAAATTATATCAATCAGACTTTTAACGTTCAAGGTTACTCGTAGTTTTGTGTGACGGTACGTTATTTCCGACTGGTGGATGTTGTGAGCATTTTACCTAAACTCATAGCATCAATAACCGTCCAAGATATTCGCATCATATGTAGCAATAGCTATAATAATCTAACATGTCGAGAGAGAGAGAGAGAGAGAGAGAGAGAGAGAGAGGAGAGAGAGAGAGAGAGAGAGAGGGGGGGGGGGGGGAGAGAAAGAAAGAGAAAGAGAGAAAAATTTACTTGCGCTATATATACCGCTATATTCAATAAAGGTGCTCAAATCACTTTATAAGGGTCTTTGGCCAACATAAAAACATGTTAGACGAGACATGACTGTTAAGCGATATTGCAATTGTTTCCCGACAGAGACGACGCTGTAAACAGCGAGGTACTCATTTTAATAGTGAACAAGGTGAGAGAATGCGAGTAAAGAGCCTTTTCCAAGGACTCAATTATGCGCAACTCAGAGCGGGACTCGAATCCAGTACCGTCCGATCCAAAGGCGAGTGTCATTTCACAAGATCACATGCATAGCCGCACAAAAAAGTGATGAGAGAATAGATTCATATGTATTGAAGGAGGAGAGAGCGGATGGAGTGAGTAAAGTTCTTGGATATTTATAAAAGGAACCAAATTGACGTCACTCATCTCATTGTTATTGTTTTTAGACACCCATTTTTATGATTAGTTCTCATTAAAATATATCAGACTATAACGTTCAAGGTTCCATGTAGATCTTTGGGCTGGAGTGATATTTCTGGCTGGCGGACTTTGTGAGTATTTTAATTTAACACAGAGCATCAATAGAAGGAATGAATTTGACGTTAGTCAACCCGTTGTTATTGCTTTTAGACAGCATTTTATAATTAACTTATCACTAAGTTATATCAATCAGACAATGAACGTTCGCGTTTGCAGTTTTGTGTTGTTAATATGTTTATACCCCGATGGAGATGTCGTGAGTATTTTTCCAATACGCATAACATCCATACATTTAAATCCGATTTAAGTTTAAAAGCAACGTAGACCACGGAAATTTTTCCATTTTGTGGACAATAAAGATTTGTTATTTATCGTCATTATTATTATTATTATTATTATTATTATTATTATTATTATTATTATTATTATTATTATTTATTATTATTATTATATTATTATTATTATTATTATTATTTATAAAACAAATCGACAGTGTTCCCGTGGCAGGTTAAACGGGTACTCCTCGGGACTACTCGCATTCGCACCCCCAACCACCACCGCCACCCCACACACGCACACAGCTCTTTTTTTTTTTTTTAGGGGGGGGGGGCGTTGTTTGTAGATTATAATTCAGGGTTACAATGCCCACCCCTGTCATCACGTAGTCAAGGCTTTTTGGCATCTGCCAATCCCAAATGTCTGTGTCAAGGTCGACCGTCATGTCGCGACAACGGGTGAGGAGGAAAAAAAAAAAAAAATAAGAACTGGCATATTATTATATCATTACATTGAAAATCATGAAAACTATTTTTTATTTTGTATGAACGAAACTTTTGCCATCTACCTCTTCCTGGCGCAACATTTATAAAAATATTATTAAAAAAAATAATAACACAGCATTTATTTGGCGCAATATCCACGTGCTCAAATTGCTTTACAAGGGGTCCCAAGGCAACAGCAATATTAAACTTGAAAGACAAGACATGACGCCTGTCAGGCGATGGGACATTTTTTTCCCAACAAAGACAACGAACGGTCATGTACTCATTTCACACCTGAGTACGGTGAGAGAATGTGAGTTAAGAGCATTTTCCAAGGACTCAACTCTGCACCACTCAGAGCGGGTCTCGAAACCTGAACCTTCCGATCCGAAAGCGAGAGTCATACCACTTGATCCATCACAAAACAGGGAGGGGCCCTGTTCTGTCGGCCAAATAGCCTCAATATTAATTAAAATTTATTTCTAATTTCATCAATTTTTGGAGTAAAAACATAGTTCTTGGTATCCAGCCTATTGTAAATTCGACGCTGATCATGAATCTGACGTCAAAACAGCGAAAATCCGAAAAAAATTGTCCAATTTTTTATACTGCCACGCCCCGATCGCCGATCGCTTCGAAAAATATTAAGCAAAGCGGGCTTTGCGAGCGATGGACCGTACCTAGGTTTATCGGCCAGGTATTTGGCCACACACATTGCGTTTTCACCCCGGTTTGCCTGATCGTGGTTCGGACGCCTATCAAAACCGTGCGTGTATGGAGCCTTTTATGTCATATTGTGACACCTGTGCTCAGTCTCGTGAAATTTAGTGACAGTCCCGTTTTTATGACGTCGGGCCAGACTGAATGGCACCAGATGTCACAATTGACACAGACGACCAGTGGTAGAAGGGGAAGGGGAGGGACAAATCTCTCTCTCTCTCTCTCTCTCTCTCTCTCTCTCTCTCTCTCTCTCTCTTCCTCTTTCCCCTTGCCTTTCTTTCCATTTCTCTTTTCTTCTTCTTTTTTTTTTAAATATGGATTACCTAAGATCAATTTATAAATTATTCTGGTAGAGAAGTCTCCCCTCTCTCTCTCTCTCTCTCTCTCTCTCTCTCTCTCTCTCTCTCTCTCTCGCGACCATCCATTAAATCATCTGGTTATACAATAGGTACATTAGCTAGCCTAAAATAAAGCAATGGTGATTGGCTTGGTTTATTCTTCTTTCTTTTTACCTTTTGACTATGGCTTTAAATTTGTGAGATTCTTGGGTTATATTTATAACCTGAATAACCACTAGGTTTCGGTAAAAAATAAAAGATATTGTAGCCTGCTTAATAAAGTAAAAATCAAAACAAAACAGCACTTTCTGGCCTTTTATTTGTATAACATTGTAGGCCCTTAACATGTGGAAAGGACAATTCATTAAATGTTTACAAAAAGTAAATTTATGTTTAATGATAAGAATGGATTTATACTAGTAATAGTAATATATTACATGATACCAATACAAAACTATGTTCCTGTTATTTTTACACTTTGCTTGCGTTTGACCGATAGACGGAGACATTTTCCTTCTTTTTGACAAATTGCTATTATTATCATCACTGAATAAAAAACACCAAAACCACTACATCATCTCTACCACCACTACTATGACAACCACCACAACATCATCATCCCTACCAACACTACTACTACAAATAACACCACATCATCCCTACCACCAGTACTACTACAACTACCACCACATCATCATTCCTACCACAACTATTACAACCACCACCACCACACAATTATCTCTAAAAGACCACCACTTCTACAACCACCACCACATCATCATCCCCACCACCACTACTACTACAACCACCATCACATCATCTCTAAGACCACTACTACTACTACTACTACTACTACTACTACTACTACTACTACTACTACTACTACTACTACTACTACTACTACTACTACTACTACAATCACCACCACATCATCATCCCTGCCACCACTACCACATCATCCCTACCACCACAGCTACTACAACCACCACCACACAATCATCCATACGATCAGTACTACTATAATCACTACCACATCATCCCTACCACCACAGCTACTACAACCACCACCACACAATCATCCATACGATCAGTACTACTATAATCACTACCACATCATCCCTACCACCACTACTACTACTACAACCACCACCACATCATCATCCCTACTACAACCACCAAATGTAATTACACTTTCAACTTTTGAAATTCTCTTGAGTCGTGTCAGAAATTGCTGCGAGACAAATTTTGGATCGCATCTCAGTGAATTTGAGTGAAGTTCAAATTTATAGGTTATGGTTGCATGGGTGGGTCATGATCTTCACAATGAAAAATTTTCTCCTTTTATGTGACCAGTTAGTCTCACCCCTGATAGCTATTGATATTAATTTGTCTATATTTTGTTTTCAGCACCTTATTTTATCAATTTGAAAACTGTCAACCCTCCTTTCTTTTGTGTGTTATTTGCTCTCAATTGCAATAATAAGTACTGAAACAATATTCCAAATTTGATATTTTTCAAATCCCTACAAAGCCCTTGACGTTGATTTGTATCTCGTCCGCGCAAGTTTTCAGGCTTTTTTTAATTTGCCGGGTGGCATCCCTGTTGGAGTCTTATTTGTAAGTTCCGTAATCACTGGGCTACAGTAACAAAGATTAAACAAGTAAAAACAAATGCTTTCAGGTCTTTGAACTAAAAGTTAATGTTAAATCGCTTGAATATAAGGTATGCCTTTAAAATCGTTTTAAGGAAAAGAAAATTCATTAAAACTTTACATACCCTAAAGTGCGTTACATCACAACCATTAAGAATGGATAGGTAGTATTATGATATATGAAACTGTGGTATTTTATGTTATGATTTTGTTTGAGTTTGACAGATGAACCGATAAATTTTCCTCCTTTTTGTCATTGCCATTATCATCACTGATTGTTTCTCTCTTAACTTAAATATAAAATATCAAGAATTTGGAATGCGCCAGACAAATAGGGAAAATTGAAACATAGTGGAGGAAACCAGCACATTTCCAGTCGGAGTAGTTTTCGATGAATTCAAGCGCATGCTGAAACAGAAGTACTCTCCGCGCTGATTCAATGCTCAATAAGACAACTAGCCCAATAGATCACATTCCTTCATGGCTTGTTCTTTCTAGCGCTAATATTTTGGTTCACGTTCTCACCCATATTTTAAATGCTAGTTTGTTTATTTGTGAGATATCTAACTATCCTAAACATGCTGTTGTCTCTCCAATATTAAAGAAACCCAGCATTGACAAAGAAGACCCAGATAATTATTGACCAGTTTCGAATCTTACCCTTATGTCTTAATTAATTAAGAAAATTGTTGCTTTTAGGCTAAATGCATTTCTGAATGAATACACATTCTCTAAATTTCAGTCTGCTTACCACCTCCTTCACAGCACAGAAACTGGTCCTATTAAAATTCACAATGATATCATCAAAAATCATTTATGTACCTTAGAAACATTATGATGTTGTTATCATACTACACGATCTTAGTGCTGCTTTTGACACAATAGACGTATTCTTTCAATCGACAGACTAAAGACTCAGATTTGTACGGATTTGGGGGTATTGTTGTTGACTGGTTTTCTTCCTACCTCTCTGACAAGAGTCAATCAGTATCTGTAAATTGATACAACTTCTCTTCTCCTTTCCCCCTCTCTTTTGGTATCCCACAGGGATTGGATCTAGGACCCTCTTTATTCTTCCTCTATAAGACCGTTAGGTGACATCATCTCCAAATATTTTATTGAGTTCCATTTTTACACAGAATATTGAAAATTGTATATCTGATATTAGTGTTGCAATAAACTCAGGTTAAAAGGAAACAAAACAGAGGTGCAGTGATGCCAAAACTCCGGTTCACCGGGGAAAAAAATCCGGTCTGGAGAAAATAATTACAGGTTATGTGCAACTTCTGTCAAATTCCGGTGAGGTCAAATTGTTCCAAGGATACCCCCCCCCCCCTCCCCAATCATCACTGCCACTACTACTACAACCACCATCACAACATCATTACTAGAACTACAAATACAACCACCACCATAACATCATCATCACTACCATTTCTACTACAACCACCATCATCACATCATCACAACCGCAACTACTACAACTACCTACACCACATCATCGACACTACTACTACAACTGCTACAACCACCATCACCACATCATCATCACTACCGCTATGGCTACAACCACCACCACCACATCATCATCATGACCACGACTACTACAACCACCACCGCCACACCATCATCATTACTACTACTACAACAACCACCACCACATCATCATCACTACCACTACTACTACTACAACCCACCACATCATCATCATCACTACTAATACTACAACCACCACCACATCATCATCACTACCACTACTACTACTACTACAACCACCACCACATCATCATCATCACTACTAATACTACAACCACCACCACATCATCATCACTACCACTACTACTACTACTACAACCACCACCACATCATCATCATCACCACTACTACTATAACCACCACCACATCATCATCACTACCACTACTACTACAAGTGCCACCACCACCTTATCATCATAAATGAGTCAAGTAGGTAATAGTGGTAGTACAATTTTAGGTCCGTTTTATGGGATAATTATTATAACCTAGAAAAAAGTACTATCTACTCCCCCCCCCCCTCTCTCTCTCTCTCTCTCTCTCTCTCTCTCTCTCTTTTCATCTTCTTTTTAACTCTCCCTCTCTTTCACTCTTCCCCTGTCCCCCTCCGTCTCTTTCTGTTTCTATCTTTCCCTTATCCCTTTATCTCTCTCACCTATTCTTCTATCAATCTTCATGTTAACTTTATAAACGTCATCTGATTACAGAGAGATGATATTAATCTGTTACTGTTACAATTATAAAGGGTGCTCAACTTTGTTTCCTCTATTTACATTTGTTTTTACATTGTTTAACAATTTTAATTTATTAAAGATACTTTTCATTTTTTACGTTTCTACTTTTTCATTCATTATCTCATTCACACTCCCCACAATCCAAGCAATGATACATGATCTAAGATAATAATATATGTTTTTAAACATCACAATGCCTTTTTTTTTTGGGGGGGGGGGGGGGGGGGGGGGGGGTTGGCAAAAAAAATTAGATTTTTACATTTGTACCATCTATTAAGGAATAAAAAACAAAAAACAAACGTCAAACATGTTCCCCAAAAACGTCACCTTTCAAGATATCACAGAATAAAATTGGATGCAGTGCAGGCGTAAGCTTACTAAATTTGTTGTCTTCTCGAGGGATTAATAAAAAAAAAATATTTAAAAAACTAGACAACCTTAATAGCTATGGTACTGCTAATTGCTAAACGATATTATCACCTTTATTTCAAATGCCTAATCTTACATTTCTCCGTGATGCATGACTTCTATTCCAAATGATGACCTTTTGTAATTTGTATCTTTGCTGCATGATAAATGATATCTAATCTATGGTTCAAGAAGTTCAAGTTCATTGTTCAGTGATACAAAAGCTTGCAAGAACACACGTTGATTTAAATACTCTTAAATTGGATCATTTTGTCTTGGTCAATGTTCATGGTGAAGTTTGCTAACTTTGTAAGTCCAAAAACAAAAATCATTATATCCGTTCGAGTTTATATTTACACCATAGACATCTTCTTACTTTATTTCTGATACAACCGATAGAAATGCGTAAAAATAGTCACATGAGCAACAGGTGTATTTAGATTTGATCTAGTTTTGACGCTGCAAACCCTAGATATGCATGCCCACATAAAATTAGTCTTTCTGTTTCTTCTTTATTCTTTTTCTTAGAGTTATAACCTAGCAATTATTGCCTCTTGGGACAATACAGGTTATTATTATTACTACTACTACTACTACTACTACTACTACTACTACTACTACTACTACTACTACTACTACTACTACTACTACTACTACTACTACTACTACTACTTACTATTATTATTATTATTATTATTATATTATTATTATCATCAATCATCATCATCATCATCATCATCATCATCATTACTATCATCAAGAGTTATCAGTCATCATAATATCCAAACTATTATGCTATCATCGCAACATGAATGGATTAACTATGTTTTAATCCTCCCCCCCCCCCCACACACACACACACTCTTTCCTTCTCTCACTGCTTACCAATACTTAACCTGTGATATCACGGCTTTGGAAAGATGCCGTTCTCTTGCTGCTGTTTTTCAGTCTGGGCTACAAAAGGTTGTATAGTCATTGTAGAAGATAGTTGTCTCCACATATGCCATGTTACAATACCCACACGCCCGTTTTGAACGACCAACCAATTAATCACGGCGATCTATTGAATTGGAAACGTCGTTATCGATTCGGGCTGACTCGCCTCCAGCCATTGTAGCGTCGGTCACGATACCGGAATAAAAGAAAAGAAAAAGTCAACATTCCACGGATATTTTCCAAACTAGCAAAATGTCCAGTCGACTTGCGCTGCTTTGTCGAGGTCAATTTTTAATTCAGAAAAGTGAGTTGAGCAGACACTTACGTTGGTGACAACAAGAGATGAAGTGAGTAGTAGAAAAGTGCTAGAAGACAATAGGTTAGATACGATTTTTGGGATCGTGGATAGCTCATACGGTAGAGTCACGCTCTCACCGGCCAGGCGGAGTTGTCGTACCAATAAGGTCGCGGGTTCAAACTCCCATCACCGCCGCGAAATTTTTAAATTCTCTATTGTCTTCTGGCACTTTTCTACTCACTTC
>NC_088363.1:83335362-83397862 GCF_034508935.2 Berghia stephanieae
TCCAATTTTTAATTGATGTTGGAAAAACACACACCTCAATTCTTTCAGAATTGAGGTTTAGATGGCTCAAAACTAAAGTTCAGAGAGAAATAGAGAGAGAGAAATAGAGAGAGAGAGAGAGGGAGAGGGAGAGAGAGAGAGAGAGAGAGAGAGAGAGAGAGAGAGAGAGAGAGAGAGAGAGAGAGAGAGACTGGGTGGGGTTCCTGACCTCCCATAGTGGGCAGGGAAGTACATACTGTGTCTTCTATCCCCCTATGTCTGTTTTCCAACATGCTTTCAGTCTTTGTCTTGGAATGAGATTACTTGGTTTTGTCCTGGCTTTGGCTGGGAGGGAAGCAGTCAAATGTATTGTTAGTTTTGGGAGATTTTTTCCTTGTAAATCATCTCTCTGTTACGCACTGTATTATGTATTATATATACTCTATTTGTAGACATTTGAGTGTATTCCTCTTAGTGGGGACCTGTGTCTAGATGAGACTTTTAGGTGATCTCAAACAAAGTACTTTGATAGTGTGCTCTTGGAATCTACATCTGTTCCCTATTTGAACCAATTCTTACCTTTTCTTGGGTGCTTTAATTGTAATTCTAGAACTTTTTACTATCCCATTTTCTTCCTTTTCACTGGCGCTGATATGATCTTAAAGTGTTGCAAGCGCTGTAAAACCCTTAAAAACAAATAAAAAACAAAACACACACACAGAGAGAGAGAGAGAGAGAGAGAGAGAGAGAGAGAGAGAGAGAGAGAGAGAGAGAGAGAGAGAGAGAGAGAGAGAGAGAGAGAGAGAGAGAGAGAGAGAGAGAGATTATTTGCATTTATTAAGTTGACTTAATTTGTGTTTTGTTTTTTTGTTTGTTTTTGGATTTACTTTTGTATTCTGTATTGTTTATCTGATGTGAAAAACTTGTAATTATATATTATGCTTTGAACATTTCTGCAGCCTGCTGACCCCAAATTTTCCAGTCAGAGAAAAGTATACGAGGAAATTGGTGTGGAGATGTTGGACCATGCCTTTGAGGGCTACAATGTGTGTATATTTGCCTATGGGCAGACTGGATCGGGAAAGTCTTATACGATGATGGGCAAGAATGAGTCAGACCAGAAAGGCATTATACCTCAGGTATGGTAGACTTGCAACTCGAGCATATTTAATACAAATTATTGGAGGATAAATTAATTAGATCGAATTTGGCAAATTTACCCTCCGGATTCAGATTTGATAAACAGAGTTTTACAAGAATGATGATTGAACTATTAAAGAAATGGATGTAATAATAAAATAAATAAATAAATAATGAGATATATAAGTAATATAAAATACGATATAATATAATAAATATAATAATAATAATATAATAATAAAATAATAATAATAAATAATAATATAATAATAATAATAATAATAATAATAATAATAGTAATCATAATAATAATAAAAAATATATAATTATAATATTAACAATAATAATAATGATAATAATAATATTAACAATAATGATAATGATAATAATGATAGTGATGGTGATGACGATGATGATGATGATATAATCTATTCTTTTAAAAAAATAAGGTTGGGGATCAACATTGTTCCATCCAGCCAATGTTAAATTTTTATCATCGAGCACACCGGCAAATCTAAAAATGATTAAACTATTGTTCACAGATTGATACATGAGTAACTTGCAAACCTTTCTTCAATTAAGGGTAATTCCATTGTCCGTTGATTCAAATGTTTTTTTTTTAGAATATCCGATGAGGCGTAATCATGAGTCCTTAACCTTTGGCCTTTGGATTTGCCATAATTTGGCCGCTGATGGCTCCAAAGATTCATCTCGATCCACAATAAAAATGTATAAGAATTTTAAAATGGCATAAATCTTTTGTTTAGAGTTTAGAATAATTCATCCCTTCATACATGTCATGTTGCCTTTATTCATTTTTGGAAAGTACAAATCTTGAATCTTTCGCGTTGATGATGCATTTTTTTTCAGATCTATTCTTTCTGCAAGTTTTGGTACGCTATTGTAATCAAAGTATTTCTTAGTCATTCTACTTTCTGCTCTGTTTTGTACCATTTGGATCTCATTGATATCAGTGTTGGTGTTTGGATCCCATACTATGCTTGCGTTTTCCTGGATGGGTTTTACTAAAGTTTTGTAGGCAAGTGTTTAAGTTTTGATGGGACAGTTATTCAGGTTTCATGTTAAAAAAACCACTTGTTTTGTTTGTCTTTGATATAATTTTTAAGATATGTGATTTCCATGAGAGGTTTAGTCCAAGATATCCAGATGATATGACTTGGTATCTAATTTTTTCCTCTGGTACTCAATGTTTACAAGTGTCTTTTTATTTTTGAATTGTCTGAATTTTGCATTTGCTCACATTGAAGCTGATAAGCCGTGTTTTCTCCCGTGTTTCCAGTTTTGCCAAGTATTTGTTCAGTTGGATAGTATTTGTTATTTTTATCTTCTTTTTTTGTAAAAAAAAGACAACTGACATATTTGTTTTGCTCTATTTTTTTCCAATACAGCTATGTGAGGATTTATTCCAAAAAATTCAAGAGGGCAATGATGCAAATACAAGTTACTCAGTAGAGGTAAGAAAGATTTCTTCAGATTTGAAAGGATGAGACATGCAGTATTATAACATTTTCATCAAAAATTTTTCTCAGCAGTGGGAGGGCGGGGTGAGAGGGAGTGGGAACAATTGTGTGAACAGTGAAGAACAATTCTATTACTAAAGTCTTCACTAGTCAGAAGTCAAGTCTCGTCCCGGGCCGTGTCAGCTTTTCTTGGTACTGATACCAATAATGGAATTCCCAATATCAATATTACACGGCTTCAACAAATAGCCTGATGACAACCCCCCCCCCCCCCCCCTACATCAACCACTATGTGCGAGACTGTCTATCTGACTTTGTAAGCTGCCCTAGACAATTCCGGTTTGAGTGTTGGTAAATGAGGCAGATTTCTTACCCCCCCCCCCCCCCCCCAAAAAAAAAAAAAATTAAAAAAAATCACATTCTCATTTTCTCATATATGCAATACAAAATGCTCAGCTTCTGGGTTTCGATATTATCCGCAAGGTCAATGCTACAATTACCGGTACTTAGTCTCGATACCACTCGACAATAGTTAAATTTTAGAAGACATTGTTGCTGATTTGAAGTCAGATGAGGAGAGTGCACCATTGGACCAGTTTCCACCCATACCACAATAGTAGCTATCAAGACCCTACACTGTTGTGCACAGCAACTTTACGAGGGCAATTCCTTGTTTGACGTCCTTCGGGCCCATAAAAAAATATTCTTTGCCTTCAGAGATAGACCACAATACCAGACTAAGCTAAATAAAGTGAACATAATCAATTTCAAAATCGGCCCTTTTAAAGGACATCAAAGTAATGGACATTGATAAAAGTCCAAAAGCTCAAATTTCGGTCAATGGAGAGAAACTAGAGAATGTCAACAATTTTGTATATCTTGGGGCAAGAGTAGAGGCAAATGGAAAATCGACCCCTGATATCCAAAGGAGGATAGCACTTGCCCAAATAAAATAGACAAAATATCAAAATGAAGGCATTAGGGAAAAGTGAAAGTGTCCGACTGAAAATGAAAATGTTAAGGACATGCATATTTCCTACAGCGTTATATGAATGGGAATAGGGGCAATCACAAAAACAAAAAAACCCAACGAAAAACGATGGACATATCAAGAGACGTGACACCCCTGAAAACATTTTTCTAGAGGGAATTGTGGAGGGTAAAAGGAGGGGAAGGAGACCAAGAGAAGGTGGTCACAAGATACCTTGATGATGATGATGATGATGATGATGATGGTGGTGATGATGATGATGGTGGTGATGATGATGATGATGATGATGATGATGATGATGATGATGATGATGATGTTGTTGACAATAATAACAACAACAACAAATGACTATAACTTGTTATACTATTGTCATTAGCTGTACTAAAAAAAAAAGAAGCGGGATGGGTCGAAACAAAAATACACATACACCACGCACACACACACACACACATACACACATACCACCACAACCACCATCCCACCGCCATAACACACATATAGATAGTATGCAGATGACGTCACTCAGGCCTTTGTTATTGTTTTTGCCATCCGCGTTTGTGAGTTGATCTCACTAAACTGTATTAACCAGACTATAAAAGTTCATGGTTACACAGAGTTTGTGTGTTGGTCCGTTATACTTCCGGATGGCAATGTTGTGAAGTCCTTGGCCAAGCGCATTCTATCTATACCACACAGACAAGTGGGCACAAATAAATAAGTGTACTTCGTAACCTGGCACTTAATTACCCCCCCCCCCCCCCCCCAGTGATTTTGACTTATTTTGGGTCGCCGATTACGAAAATCTTATTACTCTTTCAATTTGACAAATATTTTTGATTTTTTTAAAACGGATTTTAAACCGGCAACCTCAAAGGAAGCGTACTACGTCACTCGGCCTCGGTGGTCTGTCAGCTCGCAGGCAGGCGGGAAAATATCAACCATCGCCTGATGTCAGGAGCTGGGCGGAAATCCGTCAGACAAAAGTGAAATCTTCGTTTACACATTCAGTTTTCATGTTTTTTTCAAAATCGGTTATCCCACAAATTGCGAATATCCGTCTGGCCATGGGTGAATGAATTGTACGTCTACACGGACCATCTCTCTCTCTCTCTCTCTCTCTCTCTCTCTCTCTCTCTCTCTCTCTCTATCTATCTATCTATCTCTCTCTATCTATCTATCTATCTATATATCTATCTATCTATCTATCTATCTCTATCTATCTATTTCTCTCTCTATCTCTCTCTCTCTATATATATATATATATCTATCTCTCTATATCTCTCTCTATCTCTCTATATCTCTCTCTATCTCTCTATCTATCTCTCTTTCTCTCTCTATCTCTCTCTATATCTATCTATCTCTCTCTCTCTCTCTGTCTCTCTCTCTCTATATATATATATATGTATCTCTCTCTCTATTTCTCTCTCTCTCTCTCTCTATCTATCTCTCTATCTCTCTATATATATCTCTATCTATCTCTCTTTCTATCTCTCTTTCTATCTCTCTCTATCTATCTCTCCCTATCTCTCTTTCTCTCTCTCCCTCTCTCTCTCCCTCTCTCTCTCTCTCTCTCTCTCTCTCTCTCTCTCTCTCTCTCTCTTCTTCTTCTTCTTCTTCTTCTTCTTCTTCTTCTTTTTCTTCCTAATCTCTTTTCTCTTACTTCCCTCTCTCTCTTACTCAACCACTCACACGCACATGCCCCCCCCCCCCCCAAGTATTGGAGGTACATAATGGCGGATGGGCATCAATTTTTAATGACCTGCTCGTCAACGATTTCTCATTTCTTTTCTCAACTGGCGGCAGGCACAGACGCTTTTTATTCTGTCTCTCTCTCGTTCTTTCTTTCTTTCTTATTTTACTGAGGGGTTTTTTAAATAGCCTTTTCGTTATTTTCAGTAACAAAAAAAGAAGCATCAGCGTTTATTGACCTACATTAACCTAATCATAACCCCCCCCCCCCCCCCAATCATTGATAAGGAATAAACAATCAACAAAACAATGCAAAACCAAACAAACAAAATAAAAAAAATAAAATAAAATAAAATAAAAAGAAGCCCTAAGTAAACGCCCATTATTCAGTCTAATTGATAGACATACACAATGATTGACTGTCGATATCACATAAACCTGACACGTATTCGAATTTAATTGGTTTATACCTACTGGGTTGTTGTTTGTTTGTTTTTTTGTTGTTTTTTTAGGGGGGGGGGGGGGGGGGGGGCAGATTTGGCCAAATATCGATTTTAGCCCCAGATTCGTATTTATATTAAAATTAGAGAAGTTAGAAATGAATATGTTTAACTTGTACGACACTACCCCACTTCAAAAATATTTTAAAGTGACAATTCACATAAATATAGGTGAAAATCACGCATTTTGGATTGATGCAGGTTGGTAGAATTCGCCCTATAGATAGACAGGCCTATGGCGGGGCTGTTTTGATTATTTTATCCGTGTTAAATATACGACGAGTACGACCGATCTATTCAGGTCAATAAATCGATCGGATCCTTCCATGTTTGTGATGCTCCTTTCAAGTGGAGTGTGACGTCATCATGATACACATTTTTAGCTCTTCTAAAAGCTGAGAATGTGACCTCCCATAGTGAGCAGGAAGGCACTTACTGTGCCTTCTATCGCCCTTTATCTTCTTTCCAACATGCTTTCTGTCTTTGTCTTGGGATGAGATTACTTGGTTTTGTCTTGGGCCTGGCCGGATACCCTAGCTGAGGGGGAAACATTCAAATGTATAGTTCGTTTTGGGAGATGATATTTTTTGTCTTGTAAATGATATCTCTGTTATGCACTGTATTATTTTTATTTACATATTATATATGATTTGTAAACATTTGAGTGTATTCCTTTTAGTGGGGACTTGTGCTTGTGTCTGGATGAGACTTTTAGGTGATCTCAAACTAAGTACATTACATTGATAGTGTGCTCTTGGAATCTACACCTGTTTCCTATTTGAACCAATACCCCTTTGACTTACCTTTTCTTGGGTGCTTTAATTGTAATTCTAGAACTTTTTACTATCCCATTTTCTTTCTTTTTACTGGGGCTGATATGAACTTAATGTGTTGCAAGCGCCGTAAAACCCTTTAACATAAAAACAAACAACAAAGCTGAGAATGGGAAGGAATATGGAAATGTATTGCAAGTAAGCAATAGTGGTTTGAGTGATAGATCATTATTAATATTATTATTATTATTATTATCATCATCATCATCATCATCATCATCATCATCATCATCATCATCATCATCATCATCATCATCATCATCATCATCATTATTATTATTATTATTATTATTATTATTATTATTATTATTATTAGTAGTAGTAGTAGTAGTAGTAGTAGTATGAAGTAGTAGTGGTCGTCTTAGTAGTCGTAGTAGAAGTACTGGTAGTCGTCGTCGTCATCTTAGGAGGAGGAGGAGGAGGAGGAGGAGGAGGAGGAGGAGGAGGAGGAGGGTATTCATGTAGTATTATTGTAGCGACATTGAATAAAAGCCCTTTTGTAATGTCTTTTGGTTTCTCAGTATTTCGGGTCTCATCATGAACCTGTTCTGTGTGTTTGAGCCCATATGTGAAATCTTTATGTTATGTCGCTGTTCGACAATTTTTGTATATGGCCCCTCAGAGACAGGGCCCGGTTTCTGTGTAACAGATAATGATAATACCTTGCTAAACCGTGAGTAGGACGGTAGCCTATCGCAAAGTACTTTCGGCCCGAGTTTACAGACACAGCTCCCCAGCTGACAAAGGAGTCATTAAAATCTCGACTGATGTCAGGTCGGGTACACTCGTGAAGTGAATGCTCTACCACAAAGACCTATGGGGCATCCTGGGCAATAAGTATAGTTATAAACAATGAAGTGTCAAATAACAATGCAACCCCCACAACCCCCCCCCCCCCCCCCCTCCCCGGGAGTTGTTCATGATAGTCCAGATAATTTCAACATGAAAGCTGAATATTATTTCGTTGTTATTTTTATTAAAAGTCATAGACGGACTGGAGCAACGCTATTCTTGTTCATGTTCTAAAAAATAATAAAATCCAACTCATATCATGGCGGATCCATGACTATGATTTGGGATAAACAGATAAATATGATGGCGGGTACATGACTATCATTAGGGATAAACAGACAGCTGGCTACCAAAAACAGAATTTGGTCGTTAAAAGTAAAAACCGATTGTCTCCGGCACAAGAATCCAATCAATGGGACCCTGGTGCCATTGCAATAAAGTACGACGCGGGATGGGAGTTTGGGAAAGGGTTGGGGGGGGGGGGGGGGAATTGCACGGCTATCGATCTTGGCTTGATGGGTTAGAATGAATTTGATTGGTTGGGCTGGCGAGCGAAGGTTCATATCATTGGTCGGTGTACTGTTGATGCCTGATCGTCTGCTCTATGTTGTTTTATCTCCATTCAATTGTTTTAACACGGTTCACATGAAGCCAGTTTCTGTGATTCCGTGTCTTTTTCGTCGAAGGCAGTTTCCAGACGATGGTTTTAGGATTAGTAGCAACCTGTAAGAGGAAGATGTAAGGAAGGAAGAAAGAAGGATAGAAAAATAGCAATACCCCCCCCCCCCACCATAATAATAATAATAATAATAATAATAATAATAATAATAATAATAATAATATAATGATAATAATAATGATAATAATAATAATAATAATAATAATAATAATAATAACAATAATAGTAATAATAATAAAAATAATAATAATAATAATAATAATAATAATAATAATAATAATATAATAATAATAATAATAATAATAATAATAATAATAATAATAAAAACCCCAACAAACAAACAAAAGAACAAGGATAGGGAAAATATTGTATGTGACTTTCCAGCTCGAAAGCCCAGGATCATAGTATCAAAAATCTTGTATTTCGAAATTCTATACTTGTCGTTTTTGTGCTTTCACAAGCCAACTACCAAATAAACGAGACACCGGCAACAACAACAACCATTTTAATCAGTGGTTCATTAACTTTTACTGAAAAATGAAAAGCAAGCGACCGTCGATTTGGATGAGCCATTGATGAAATATCAATGTACGTGACATGCCTTGGCGTGGGCGGATGTTGACTGCTGTCATGGGTCGATAAATAACGTATTAGGCACATGGAATAACCTTTTGTCCGGCTGTCACAAAGTTGTTTTCATTCTGGCTTCCTACATTTTTTTTTTTTTGGGGGGGGGGGGGGGGCACCCTGTCTATTTATATCTGAGATGCTTTCTCGTCTTGGTCTAAATCTATGAATACTATATCTAATATGTTATATTATTGTCTGTATATGAGGCCCATAGAATATATCAAACTATTCTACACTACCTATCTATCTATCTATCTATCTATCTATCTATCTATCTATCTATCTATCTATCTATCTATCTATCTATCTATCTATCTATCTATCTATCTATCTATCTGTCCACAACAACAGCACAAGGATCTATCAATTACGGCATGTAAATCTGTCTCCAGTGCACAATGCTGGACTCTAGTAGTATATATTGACCAAATACGCTTTTCGCTGATTGCCACATTAAAAAAAAAATCGACTTTAAAATATCGACCAATTAAGATGGTCCCTACCTTTTTTTTTTTTTTTAATCTTGTTTGACGTCTCGGGTTTAAGTATTATTTTGTTGTTGACAAGTTGAGGGTCATCTTAAATCACAGAATATGAAGTTATTAATTTCCGGGCAAAATGAAAAAACCCAAAAAAAAACCCCAAAAAAAAAAAAAAAAAAACAACAAAAGGTTGACTTGCCTGTGTTGGACAGAAGGCACGAGTATTCGCCAGCATTCGATCGATACCGGTCCTGATTCAATGGCTGTCTTCACACAACATGAAATTCCAAACGGACACGATGAGATAAGGGAGATGCTTTCTATAAATAGACATCACTTCGTTTGAATGCGTATTGAAGCATCGTTGTCCAGATTTTAAAAAAAAAGAGATTTTACATAGCCCAATATCCACTAATTATTATTATTATTATTATTATTATTATTATTATTATTATTATTATTATTATTATTATTATTATTATTTTATTATTATTATTATTATTATTATTATTATTATTATTATTATATTATGCGGATTGTAATGTATTCTAGTTATAGCCACGGGATTGTGAAATGTAATTCATTCCTAAATTATATCTCCCCCCATACCCTGTCTGTCTGTCTGTCTGTCTGTCTGTATCTCTCTCTCTCTCTCTCTCTCTCTCTCTCTCTCTCTCTCTCTATATTATATATATATATATATATATATATATATATATATATATATATATATATACATATGATCTTCCTCTCCCTCTCTCTCTATCCCTCCCCTCGCCAATCTTCAAACTCTCTTCTCTGTCTGTCTGTCTATCTCCCCCTCCCTCTCTCTATTTCTCTCTCTCTCTCTCTCCCTCTCTCTCTCTCTCTCTCTCCTCCTCCTCTCCCTCTCTCCATCCTTCACAGTAGGGGGGTAATACTTAGCAAGCTCAGAGGACCTTTTTGATGAGAATTTCTACTTAGTTAAATGTAAATATATCTTAACATTTATATGACGATTGATGCTTCCTGCTTAATGGCCACGTGACCTGTTGATGCTACGCATGTCAAGCCAATGGCATGGATGTTTCGACCTACTATGGATAACTAACGTCATTTGATGAAAGATTATAGTAATATAGCACACTCAATGACAATGGGGTAAGAGCATTGTCTACTAATAGTACTATATAGATGTCTCTGGGTTTGTATGCTACAGGAAGTAGTCCAGATGTTGTACACAATGGCTAAATACAGGGAATATTCCGATTGGTTGAAGGGTGAATTCATGCTTAATGCACTTCACAATACTTATTTTATCTGCTCAGCTGTCCATATGGAATCCTATTTTCATGAGATACAGTACCAGTCTCTTGTAAGGCAATCCTTGTGTTTAGGACTTTCAGAATCCTGAATATAATTTGGTCATTTGGAAAGGGCATTAACCGTGGAGCGTTGCATAATGCTGGGTACATAGTTTTGCAATCATTGTTACTCATCTCATGTAGTTCCATATCTGAAGCAGACGTCGGAGGTCATCTTCCGCCAAGCTGATCTATCTCTTGCCAATTCTATTAAAGCAGCGCCACCTTTCTCAGCTTCATCTGTCCAAGTTCTTATCCCTTTCAAATACGTTATTCTTTGTCTTCCTCTTATTCTTTTTCCATTCATCTTTCCAGTCAAGGCGAGTATTTCCAAACCAGGGTGGCGGATAATGTGTCCTAAAAATTCCATTTGGCGTTTGATGATTTTTGTTATCAGTGATCTTTTTCTGTTTGCCATTTCTAAAATTTCTTCATTTCTTTTCCTTTCCATCCATGACACCCTCATCATTCTTCTGTAAAACCACATTTCCACTGCCTCCAGTCTTTTAACCATGGTCTTGTTTATGGTCCAGCTCTCACAACCATATAGCAGCACAGACAGTACATAGCAATCCAGGACTTTGATTTTTGTTTTCATGCTAATATTCCTGTTTTTCATAATTGTATGCAGCTGGTTGAATGCATTCTTCGCCATACCTATTCTTTTCTTTATTTCACAATCTGATTTTCCATTGGATGTTACATTGAAGCCTAAATATTTGAAACATTCAACTTGTTGTATTGTTTGTCCTCTGCTTGTTATTACACAGGCTGGTGGGTTATTATTTTTAGATACCGTCATACATTCTGTTTTAGATATATTCAGTTCCAGTCCCATATTTTCACTACTCCTGACTACAACATCCAGTAATTCTTGTAGTTCATGTTCAGATTCTGCCAGTAGAACCGTATCATCTGCATACCTCAGATTTGTTACATTCTTTCCTCCAATACACACCCCCTTCTTATGTTCGATATCTCTTAATATCATTTCACTATAGAGGTTGAATAAATCTGGAGACAAAACACACCCCTGCCTAACTCCTCTTCTAATAGGTGTAAAACTGCTTAGTTCGTTGTCAACACGCATTGCTGCTTCTTGTTCCCAGTACAAATTCCGTAATATTCTTAAATCTTTACCATCAATGTCCAAGGATGATAGAATTTTGAATAGTTTTTCGTGTTGTACTTTATCAAAGGCTTTTGAATAGTCGATGAAACACATATACAGATCTTTATTTACTTCAATACATCTTTCCATCAGCATTGATAATGTGAATATTCCATTTCTGGTACCCTTGTCCTCAACAAAACCAAATTGCATCTCCCCAATTTCAGGTCGTATTTTATTTCTTATTCTTAGTAAAATTATCTTCAAAAGAATTTTTGTGAGGTGGCTCATTAGGCTAATAGTTCTGTGTTGTTCACAATCAACTGCCCCTGGCTTTTTTGGTAGTGCTATAAAAATGGATCGTTTCATATCAGTTGGCATTTTTCCTGTGTCATACACTTGATTTAGAAGGTTTGTGATGAATTCAATCCCCATTCACCCAGGCCAGTCAAGGCTTCAATTGTTATGGCATCAGGTCCTGCAGCTTTTCCATTTTTCATGCTTTTCATGACGTTCCTAACTTCATCTTTCATTATAGAAGGCCCTTCCAGTTCTTTTATCATAGGCATTTCTCCTCGATTATCAAAGAAAAGTTCTTCAATATATTCTGACCATCTGTTTAGAATGCAGTCTTTGTCCATGATGGTGTTTCCACGCTTGTCTTTGATGCATCCACTTTTAGCACCTGATTTAGTTTTGTTTGTCACTTCTTTGATTTTCTGATGGAAGAATTTGCCATTTTTTTCTTTGCAGGACATTATATAGTGACATTGTTCATTTATCCAGTCTTCTTAAGCTTCGTTGCATTTTCTTTTTATCTGCCTGTTCAGAGTCTTGTATTTTTCTTCCTGATTTTTGGCCTTTCTTGTTACACGTTCAGTTAATGACCATGCTCGATTTTGCTTGATTACATTTTGTTATGAAATGAGACACAGTACTGCTGAGTGATAGATGCAACCATATTTAATCTTCAGTAGTGAACTAGTATTGCTCCATAGGAAATAAACAATAAATAAGGTTTTGTCCTATCACTCATGTCATCAAACTTCTCAACCACATTTTTCCCTATATCTCTTGTATTATCAAAACTTCTCATCACATATTGCAAAGCAAAATCCACCTTATGCTTAAAAAACTCAAATTTTTCTTTAGTTTATAATTTACTTTATCTCCAGGTTAGCTACTTTGAAATCTACTGTGAGAGGGTGCGAGACCTTCTCAACCCCAGCAACAAGAATACCCTTAGGGTGAGGGAGCACCCACTGCTTGGACCCTATGTGGAGGACCTGTCCAAGCTGGCTGTCCAGTCCTTTGGAGACATCAACAACTTGATAGATGAGGGAAACAAAGCCAGGACAGTGGCTGCCACCAACATGAACGAGACCAGCAGTCGGTCTCACGCTGTATTTACAATCATTCTCAGTCAGAGACGGGTTGATCCTACAACCAAGATTGTTGGGGAAAAGGTGAGTGAAATGTCAGATTGTTGGGGAAAAGGTGAGTGAAATGTCAGATTGTTGGGGAAAAGGTGAGCGAAATGTCAGATTGTTGGGGAAAAGGTGAGTGAAATGTCAGATTGTTGGGTAAAAGGTGAGTGAAATGTCAGATTGTTGGGGAAAAGGTGAGTGAAATGTCAGATTGTTGGGGAAAAGGTGAGTGAATTGTCATATTGTTGGGGAAAAGGTGAGTGAAAGGTCAGATTGTTGGGGAAAAGGTGAGTGAAATGTCAGATTGTTGGGGAAAAGGTGAGTGAAATGTCAGATTGTTGGGGAAAAGGTGAGTGAAATGTCAGATTGTTGGGGGAAAGGTGAGTGAATTGTCATATTGTTGGGGAAAAGGTGAGTGAAAGGTCAGATTGTTGGGGAAAAGGTGAGTGAAATGTAAGATTGTTGGGGAAAAGGTGAGTGAAATATAAGATTGTTGGGGAAAAGGTGAGTGAAATGTCAGATTGTTGGGGAAAAGGTGAGTGAAATGTCAGATTGTTTGGGAAAAGGTGAGTGAAATGTAAGACTGTTGGGGAAAAGGTGAGTGAAATGTCAGATTGTTGGGGAAAAGGTGAGTGAAATGTCAGATTGTTGGGAAAAGGTGAGTAAAATGTCAGATTGTTGGGGAAAAGGTGAGTGAAATGTCAGATTGTTGGGGAAAAGGTGAGTGAATTATCAGATTGTTGGGGAAAAGGTGAGTGAAAGGTCAGATTGTTGGGGAAAAGGTGAGCGAAATGTAAGATTGTTGGGGAAAAGGTGAGTGAAATGTCAGATTGTTGGGGAAAAGGTGAGTGAAATGTCAGATTGTTGGGGAAAAGGTGAGTGAAATGTCAGATTGTTTGGGAAAAGGTGAGTGAAATGTAAGACTGTTGGGGAAAGGTGAGTGAAATGTCAGATTGTTGGGGAAAAGGTGAGTGAAATTTATGATTGTTGGGGAAAAGGTGAGTGAAATGTCAGATTGTTGGGGGAAAGGTGAGTGAATTGTCATATTGTTGGGGAAAAGGTGAGTGAAAGGTCAGATTGTTGGGGAAAAGGTGAGTGAAATGTAAGGTTGTTGGGGAAAAGGTGAGTGAAATATAAGATTGTTGGGGAAAAGGTGAGTGAAATGTCAGATTGTTGGGGAAAAGGTGAGTGAAATGTCAGATTGTTTGGGAAAAGGTGAGTGAAATGTAAGACTGTTGGGGAAAAGGTGAGTGAAATGTCAGATTGTTGGGGAAAAGGTGAGTGAAATGTCAGATTGTTGGGGAAAAGGTGAGTAAAATGTCAGATTGTTGGGGAAAAGGTGAGTGAAATGTCAGATTGTTGGGGGAAAGGTGAGTGAATTATCAGATTGTTGGGGAAAAGGTGAGTGAAAGGTCAGATTGTTGGGGAAAAGGTGAGCGAAATGTAAGATTGTTGGGGAAAAGGTGAGTGAAATGTCAGATTGTTGGAGAAAAGGTGAGTGAAATGTCAGATTGTTTGGGAAAAGGTGAGTGAAATGTAAGACTGTTGGGGAAAAGGTGAGTGAAATGTCAGATTGTTGGGGAAAAGGTGAGTGAAATTTATGATTGTTGGGGAAAAGGTGAGTGAAATGTCAGATTGTTGGGGAAAAGGTGAGTGAAATTTATGATTGTTGGGGAAAAGGTGAGTGAAATGTCAAAACTGAAATGTGAAAAATGAGGGATAAAATAAGAGAATATGATAATGACAAGCATTTACTCAACAATTGTTATCATAACATAGTGCTCAGTGGCAAAGTAAAAAAAAATAAAGAACAAAAAACAAAACAAAATGGAAAGACAAAACCGAACTTTGGATCATTTTGTGTGTTATTGAAATTCTCTACAGAGTGGGTCCCTTGGCCCCGCAATTAATATTTAAAAAATAACATATAAATCAATTCCTAATCAACTGTCTACACAGGTTAGCAAGATTAGTCTTGTGGATCTGGCAGGCAGTGAGAGGGCCGACTCGACCGGTGCCAAAGGAACCAGATTGAAGGAAGGAGCCAACATTAACAAGTCATTGACTACATTAGGAAAAGTAATCTCAGCTTTGGCAGAAATGGTTAGTAGTGTTTTTGTCTTGTTATAAATAGTTTGGACAATATGTGTGATTCTTATTAACATTACAAGTTTGTTGGATTATCTATATTAAGCCATGGAATGCCTTACCTTGGTATCGGCATTCTCCATGGATTATCTATATTAAGTCATGAAATGCCTTGCCTTGGTATCGGCATTCTCCATGGATTATCTATATTAAGTCATGGAATGCCTTGCCTTGGTATCAGCATTCTCCATGGATTATCTATATAAAGTCATGGAATGCCTTACCATGGTATCGGCATTTTCCATGGATTATCTATATTAAGTCATGGAATGCCTTACCTCGGTATCGGCATTCTCCATGGATTATCTATATTAAGTCATGGAATGCCTTGCCTTGGTATCGTCACTCTCCATGGATTATCTATATTAAGTCATGGAATGCATTGCCTTGGTATCGGCATTCTCCATGGATTATCTATATTAAGCTATGGAATGCCTTGCCTTGGTATCGGCATTCTCAATGTGGCATGAAAAGGTGTTATTTGAAATATTAAAATGATTAAATATAATAAGGAGTGTTATAAAGATGTCACAACAGTTAAGAATTTTCATCTTTAAACTATATTTTTTATATTCTCCAAAAACCTATGACAGAAATCTGTCGTGGAAGACATATTTCAATCAAAAAAGTTCATCAACAGAGACAATATTAAACTCTCATCATCATCTAGCAGCTCATCCAATTTGGAAAATACCAAAACCATTTAATGTTGAAACAAGACATATCTTCTATCTGTCTTAGGAGAATCAGATATAGTCTTGATTTAAAAAAAAACAAAAAAACTCTCCATGCTTTCTTTATAGGATAACAAGTGATTTTTGAAATATCTTATTTTGTCAATATTTTCTCCTTCTATTTTTTATAGATTTATAACGGATTTATTTGTTTAAAAGAAATATAATCTGAAATCAAATTGACTTTCTTTTCCCCTTACTTATGCAATTTACTCAGACTGGTGGAGATCTGAAAGTAAGACATTACGTGTTGTAAATTGTATCACTATGCACAATTTTATGTTTTCAACGTTTGCTGCTTTACCTCTACCCTGTGGAGAATTGCCACGTACTCATTACACACCATGCCAAGACTTGTCTCAGTTTTAAATACTCCATGATTCATTAATCAATCCGTTAAAAAATCCTTTAGATTTTAGAATTTGATTAATTCATAACAAGCCATTAAAAATGTTAGTCTAATATGACATCATATCATTCTATTTTCACCAAGAGAGCAATAACAGCAATTTGATTCCGGATTTAAAACGAATCCTGTAATTTATATTTGTTATTGGTGAATTAGCTCAAGACTGCTGCTACAACCAAAAGGATAATTGGGAAAATGATGATATTGGTGAAATTCCGTTTCATGTTTAAAAGATGAATGCAGACTTGGCACTTGGATAGACAGGATTGATAGGAATGGTGTGGCTTTCCGTTCGGAAGGTCCTGGATTCGAGCCTCGCTCGGTGCATTGTTGAGTCCTTGGAAAAGGCTCTTTACTCACATTCTCTCACCGTACTCAGGTGTAAAATGAGTACCTGGCTGTTAACAGCGTTGTCTCTGTCAGAAAAAACTTGTATGATCGCTTAACAGCAGGCATCATGTCTCGTTCTGCAAGCTACGTGTTACTGTTGGTCAGGGACCCTTTGTAACGCGCTTTGAGCATGTTTAGTGGATATTATGCATATAAAAAAAAAAAAGCTCAAAGCTCAAGGTACTAATTCAGATCTAAGACAGATGAACTAAAAGCGTTTGAAATGTTTCCCAATATCTGGTCTAGTTGAATTTTTACTATCATCGTTATTCATTTCATAATTAATTGCAGGCCTGTCAATCTGATACTTGAATAATTCGTAGTGCTCAGGAGAAAATAATTATGCCTTCTTATCCATAATTATTAATGATACATTTACCCCTCAGAAGGTTTCATAACACACTTAAGTTCTAAACACATGAGCTCTTGCATCAGTCTTTTCTTTTCAATATTTTTGTTCAAATTAAAAATGTAGATATAATTCTCTATTTGGTGCCAAAAAATTGTCTTTTCTTAGAATGCTTTGGTAGAAGTTGAAAGGTCATAACCCAGCCAATGACCGTTCTTAATAAACCAAACACATAAGGAATATGTTAAAAATGAATTACTTGTATATGAAGCTTAAATTAACCCTTAACAGGTGAGGTTTATTTCACATTAACCTGACTTCATGTATTATTTTCACTAGAGAGTAGCATTAAACAGCAATGTGAATTAGGCTTCATTAAAGCCTTAGTTGTCCTTTTGATGGAAACATTAAAAATTTAGGCAAGAGGTTAAATGACACCAGATAAAAAGGTTTTGGTTTGATTAGAAATTTAGTCTTGCGTAAAAATTGAATTGAAGAAAATATTCACAGAATCAAGTGATGGCTTTTACCCAAGGATAGATTGTGTAATAGGGCTTAGGAGCAGTAGCGAGAAAATCTGGTAGAGCTAAAGCAGAACATTTTAAGTGTTTTGATCCTTATCTTCTTATGTTCAAAGGGGCAGGACGAATCTTCTATCATGACTTTTAGGTGCTTTTCTGCCTTTCTGCTTTTATTTATTGCATTTCTGTCACTGGGTTATTCAGGATTTAATTTTTTACAACAGCTAAAAAATAAAATGGAACATATTTGATCCAGATGTTTCTTTTGGTCATTATTTTGGTGTCGTAATATCAGAGACTCAAAACAGGCATTTTTTTCAAATGGTTGAAAATCATTTTTATCTAGATGCGATACATCAAATCAAAGTCATCATAACGTCTGTTTAAAGCGACAGAAATTTGGATACATTTTGGTCCACAGGCCTTATGGCTTTGAAGGTCTAATTAAAAAAAAAACCCAACAAAAACTGCGCGACTTCAATGATATTGGTACCTATTTCATTTTTTAACCAAGAATAGTTTAGGGATGGAAAAATGATAACAACACGCATATACAAACTCTTCCCATTCATAGGTTCTCAACAAAAAAAATCCAAATAAATCTTTGGTCCTTGCATATTGATCAATTTATAAAATGACGAAGGTTTATGTGATCTACCATCCCGCTATGGTATTATGCTGAACAATTGTTCAAGAGCTCTATGTCTATATTCTTATCACACAACCTTACCCTCTTTTTTACCCCTGAAACTTTAATTCCACTTTTGCTTGCTTATACAATTATAGTGGAGGAAAAATTACAGTAAAGTGATGATAATATTATATGTAATTGATAATATGTAAAGATCATGCTCTTTAAGAGTACAGCGATTTAAGAACAACAAAACTTTGGATTTTTAAATCACAATTTACAGTATTTATGACTGTCGTCTTTGACATTTTAATTGATCAATATTTGAAGGACAATTTTTCTGGCAGTTTGCAACCAAACTTTCACCCCTTTGCCAAAAATGGTCTTAAATGAAATGGAATTCTTGTGAGTTCAAAGTTTCTATTCTAGGATAATTAATCAGTCTGCTGCACAGAAAGTACTCAGAGACTTCAGAAGGTAAATTTAGTCAAAGCTGGGGATTTGAATACTCAACCACATACCTGCCACTTGTACAAGTTTAATTACTAACGACAATGTAATTATTGCACACAGAAGTGGATAACTTACTTATTGATATATTTAAGGCTGAGAATCTTCTGCCTAAACCCGGATTTCCGCCTAAATGATGGTTTATCTCCGCCCATCACTATCACAATTCTGCCTTTTAAAAAAGACTCACTACAACCACTACACCAACATCCCTACTACCACTACTTTTACAACCACCACCACATCATCTTCCCTACCACCACTACCACTACAACAACCACCACATCATCATTTTTTTGACCACCACTACTACTACAACCACCACCACATCATCATCGTCCCTACCACTACTACAACCACCACCTCATCATCATCCCTACCATCGTAACAACTACATCTACCATCACATCATTCTCACTACCACCACATCACCATCCCTACCACCACTACTACTACAACCACCACCACATCATCCCTATTATCTTAAAATATGATTTTTTTTATCGTAAATATCTTATTTTGCATGACTTGATGAGATCATCATTTTCTCTCCCACAGTATTCCATGTCAAAAATTATGTCCAAATTTTAGTTTAGGAGTAAAATATAAATCATTCGACGAAAATGGTATTAATATATTTGTTTAACCTTTAATTGAAATTGATAAGTAGTTTTGTGTACACTGAAAACCATTTTGCCCATTCCATTCCTTTTGTCATAAGATCTTTTCTTCAGTTTTTCATTGGTTTTGTGACTATTTTCATTACTTTAATCCCTTACAAGTCCAAATTTTTTTTTTTAAATGAATGTTGGGCATTATTTTTTTAGAAGATATGCTTCTTTTCTGTGGTTGGCTTGAGAAATTACCGTCTTAATGTGTTATATCGGTGTCAATGTTTGATTGATTTTCATTTATTTTCTCGGTGTTGATTAGCCATGTGTGATAGAATTGCTTTTTATACTTCACTGAATGCTTTTTTAAGGCCATTGAAACTCATCTAAAGCATTTTTTTCTAGACTGATGCGTCCAGGTATATATGGTAGTGATTTTCCACAAAAAGACTTGCTGTGGGATGTCTGTGGTGTTATACTTATATGATTCTGATTGGTATTTAATTGTTTCTGAGTGACTGGAGTATAATGATATTTCAGATGACTTTATCATCATAGCTTGTCGCTCCAACACCGAACCCACTCCACAGCATCTGGGGAGGAGACTCTTAGGTCATGCTCAGTACAGCTGTGCTCCATCATCTCCTCTGGGCATCCACATCGACATAATCTAGTCTCAGCCAGCCTTCAACACAGAAGGACTGTCATCAACCAAGATGAATTTATAAAACAAAAGCCTAAATGTGTCGTCTTGGAGAAAAGGAGATGATTTGGATGTGTGGTTAGTTCATTTTGGCTGGTGTTGGTTGGTCATTGATGGGAAAGATGTTTCTATTTGGAGTCAATTATTTGCTCTCATAATTTTGAATCCTCTTTTGACCACATAGTGTGTCAGGTTGTTTGAGCAAATAATTCAATTTAACCGTGCCAGCACCTATTTGTCATTGATGGTTGATACTGCAATGTTTATAGTATGTTCTGTAACCTTTTTGGGTGTTTGATTTTGTTCTTGTAAAGAGGTCGTAATTGATGGACAGATTGGGAGTAGATATCGAGGTCATACACAATATTGGGTTTTTAGATTTTATTGACAATAAAATCTTATGCAATGTTTTTTCCTTAATTTTCATGTGTTTTTGACTGTTGTCAATGAAATTTCTTTAAGTCTTTGTTTAAAAGTGGTGATGGCAGCAATACCATTATTGGTCTTTCTTAATGATTCAATTCACAAACTAAAATGAGACTCATTGAAACTCATTTACAGTGTGTTCGCTTCAACAATCCATGATTTTTGTTTGTTTGTTTATTGATATTCATATGATTTATCTTACCGCATAGGGACATC
The DNA here is from genome assembly GCF_034508935.2 of Berghia stephanieae. Taxonomy (NCBI): domain Eukaryota; kingdom Metazoa; phylum Mollusca; class Gastropoda; order Nudibranchia; family Aeolidiidae; genus Berghia; species Berghia stephanieae. The sequence continues at coordinate 83,356,088 of NC_088363.1, forward strand.
AATTATTTAGTATTGCCTTATCAGTTTTAAAGTTATGACCAATACAACTGTGTGAGAGGAACGGAAATGGTGAAAAAAAAATATACAGAACTGACAAAACCAAGAACACATCAAGAAAATCAAGTGCCAATATATTAATAACACACAAGAACATCGATGCACACATCTACATTTGATATTAAAATCAATGCCACACTGCTGGTGAATTTTGAAAAACACATTTTTTAATTTAAAAGCACCAAAATTTACAAGCACTAAAAATTAGGTCCTCTTTTTGCGATATATAAAGAAAATTATTAACCACAAGAATATCAAAATTGGACTGATGTTAAGAAAGACAACTGTTTTTTCAAATTAAGATAATAAAGTGAAAGAGGCTTTTATTGTTTTCCCGCTATTCCAACATAATATTATAAGACCATAAATATCTATAATTGCCCCCATTGGACACAGACTGCCCAATACCTCCACCAGACCTGCCTTTTGGCTCCAGCTACAGAACGCATACACCTTGATAAATCTTGTTGAAAAGGAAAGTTAAGTTCCTCAGAACTTATATTCAGGACTTTGGAGCATTTATGGATCATGCTAAGGGGCAAATTATCTATTTCTAAAGATTTTTAAAGTGGATTTTTCTTTTTTCCCCTCGGAAATGACGACTTTTTGAAACATGAAGTAGTCACTCTGCTCCACTGACTTCACGCAGTTAGCTAGCAGGGAGGGTAAAAGGCCCCATGGGAGTTCCATCTGACCTCACACAGTTAGCTAGCAGGGAGGGTAAAAGGCCCCATGGGAGTTCCATCTGACCTCACACAGTTAGCTAGCAGGGAGGGTAAAAGGCCCCATGGGAGTTCCATCTGACCTCATACAGTTAGCTAGCAGGGAGGGTAAAAGGCCCCATGGGAGTTCCATCTGACCTCACACAGTTAGCTAGCAGGGAGGGTAAAAGGCCCCATGGGAGTTCCATCTGACCTCATACAGTTAGCTAGCAGGGAGGGTAAAAGGCCCCATGGGAGTTCCATCTGACCTCACACAGTTAACTAGCAGGGAGGGTAAAAGGCCCCATGGGAGTTCCATCTGACCTCACACAGTTAGCTAGCAGGGAGGGTAAAAGGCCCCATGGGAGTTCCATCTGACCTCACACAGTTAACTAGCAGGGAGGGTAAAAGGCCCCATGGGAGTTCCATCTGACCTCACAGTTAACTAGCAGGGAGGGTAAAAGGCCCCATGGGAGTTCCATCTGACCTAGGGCTGATTCCACACCAATGCACCATTCAAGTCATTAGAAACCAATTGGATCACGGATGAAAAATTGTAGCATTGTCATAAAACAAAATGGGAGATCTACAGATGACATCAACAGTTGAGAATTATGTCCCAAATCGTTGATATAGCAAATAGGTGTTTTGAAATAATCAAAGAGAAGACATTTTTCAACAATATATATGTATATGTATATATATATCAATCAATGGGTTTGATGTGATTATTGTAAAATGTCAGACTGGTCTTGCGTTTACATATAGCTGGTACGAGAAAAAAAATTGGAAAAGTTTAGTAGAAGCCTGAAGATGCAAGATTTTGTAAGATGCAAGTTTCAAACTTTACAATAATCAAATATATGTACCAGGTGGCTGAGAATATCTGTTTCCTGTTTGGTAGTTTTGTGTGTCTGTTCTATTTATTGCTGCAATCTATATATACGTTTTTTACAAATTAAATATAAATTCTCATTGTGCTAAATTTCACGTAATTTCAAAAATTACATAATTATAGATAAATTATAATTTAAGTGTTGTTGAAATGTCCATGGCAAAATAGTCAATTTTTGATTTTTTAAAATGTTCGTCACTTTTTGTTTCAGTTGTTTGATTATGGTAGGAGCTCGGAAAACAAAATCTTCTTATCGAGTAGAAAATCAGATTAACTGAAACTGAATAAAAGAAAAATCATATTCCTTTTACTGAGACATATTTTATGAAATGTAATGCATTCATCTAAAATGCATTGTTATTGCCACTGCCTTGGTTTGTAACAACTTGACTCAGATGGGGAAGAAAATGAAGGATTACTCTTAGTGCAAACTAGAAACCTGTCCAAACAGATTTCATTTTCTGCTGACATTCTGTCATAATTTGAAATGGTTATCTCTTATTTTCATAAACTTTTGTCGGAAGGACATTCCAGAAGTGATAATTCACTGAATTGCAGTCTGGAGAATTTGGCGATCAAGTTACTTTTAGAAAACAATTAAAAACGGAACTTTTTTGAATAATTTGATTCCTAGTATATAATTTTTGATTAGCCTATTCTTATATCAATGTGTGCTACCTGGGTGGGGTTCCTGACCTCTCATAGTGGGCAGGGAGGTACTTGCTGTATCTTCTACCCCCCTGTATCTGTTTTCCAACATGCTTTCTGTCTTTGTCTTGGAATGAGATTACTTGGTTTTGTCCTGGCCCTGGCCGGATACCCTGGCTGAGAGGGAAACAGTCAAATGTATAGTTAGTGTTGGGAGATGATATTTTTTTTCCTTGTAAATCATCTCTCTGTTATGTGTTATTATATTTATTGTTTTGAATTTATAATGTAAGCATTTGAGTGTATTCCTCTTAGTAGGGACTTGTGCTTGTGTCTGGATGAGACTTTTAGGTGATCTCAAACAAAGTATTACGATAGTGTGCTCTTGGAATCTACATCTGTTTTCTATTTGAACCAATTCCCCTTTGTCTTACCTTTTCTTGGGTGCTTTTATTGTTTTTCTAGAACTTTTTACTCTCCCATTTTCTCTTTTTTTTTTACTGGCACTGATATGACCTTAATGTGTTGCAAGCGCCGTAAAACCCTTAAAAACAAAAAGCAAAAAATGTGTATATGTTGATGTACAGCACCTGTGAGCACTTTGATTCGAAGTAGCATTATATACTTTCATTATTATTATTATTATTATTATTATTATTATTATTATTATTATTATTATTGTTGTTGTTGTTGTTGTTGTTGTTGTTGTTATTATTATTATTATCATTGTTATTATTATTATTAGTGCGGCGTTCGACACGATAGACCATTTGATTCTAGTCGAGCGTTTCTCCAAAACGTTTGGATTGTCTGGAACAGTATTGAAATGGTTCGATTCCTACCTTATCGGCCGTACACAAACAATTCAAGTAAAAGGAATAAAATCGGATATTTTTAAGGTTGACTTTAGTGTGTCCCAGGGATCTGTTCTGGGTCCCATTCTCTACACTTTATACACACAACCATTGGGAGGTGTTATAAGGCATCATGGTGTACCATATGTACGCTGATGGCACCCAGCTCTACCAATCCGCAAAACCAAACGAAATTAAAGGGTTACTGAAATCGATAGAGAACTGCATTGAAGATGTGAAGAACTTGATGGTAGCTAATAAACTGAAAATGAACGATGAGAAAACAGAACTCCTATTATGTAATCCTAAAAATAACATTTGTCAACAAGACCTTTCCATTTGTATTGATGATGTGAAAATAACGTTTTCTGAAAACGCCAGAAACCTGGGAATTTATTTCAGCAGTGACCTGTCCATGGAATATCATGTGACACAACTTTGCAAAGCACTGTATTGTGAAATTCGCCGTATTGACCAAATTTCGGCATTTTAAAATCAAAATTCCTTAAAGACTCTAGTGTCTGCTTTTGTTTTTACTTGTTTAGACTATTGTAATTCACTCCTGTCTAATTCCCCAGGTTTCTTACTTGATAAACTGCAGCGGTTTCAAAATCAAGCTGCTAGAATAGTTTTAAGAAGAAATAAGAGAGAACACACGACTCCAATGCTTATGACTTTACCCCAGCTTCCCATTAGGGCCAGGGGGCTCTTTAAGGTTGGAGTCATGTTTTTTTCACTGAAGCGCCTCTGCTTATCTCGATGATCTTGTCGAACCATACGTTCCGCCCCGTGCATTAAGATCAGGTGATCATCATCTGCTTAAAGTGCCAAAAAAGGGTAAAAAACTCTCTGACAGATCCTTTAGTCACTTTGCACTGACTGTCTGGAACAATCTCCCCTTATCTCTTCGTGACGTCCCTACTGAACTCGCTTTCAGGAAACACTTAAAAACTTATTTATTTCGAGAATTCTTAATTTATTAGTTATTTTATTTGAGACGATGATCACAGGATAAGTATATATATATATATATATATATATATATATATATATATATATATATATATATATATATATTACTTTATTCTTTAAATATGTTAAATAGTTCGATGGTGGAAGGTTTGTGTGTGTTTGTGTGTGAGTATGTGCGTGTGTGTGTTTGGAGGTTATGAGAAAGAAGGAGAGAGAATGAAGGAGATGAGAGAAGAGAGAGAGAGAGAGAGGAGAGAAGAGAGAGAGAGAAGAGAGAGAGAGAGGAGAGAGAGAGAGAGAGAGAGAGAAGAGAAGAGAGAGAGAGAGAGAGAGAGAGAGAGAGAGATGAGTGAAGGAGAGAGAGAGAGTAGAGATGAAGAGAATGGAGAGAGATGAGGATGAAGTTATGTATGTAGTATGTAGTATGAGAGAGATATAATTGGATTATTATTTTATTATATTTATTTATAATAATTATAAATTATATTATTATTATATTATTATTATTATTATTATTATTATTATTAATTATTATTATTATTAATTATTATTATTATTATTATTATTATTATTATTATTATATTAATTATTATTATTATTATTATTATTATTATTATTATTTTATTATATTTTATATTATTATTATTTATTATTATTATTATATATTATTTATATTATTATTATTATTATTTTATTATTATTATTATTATTATTATTATTATTATATGTTATTATTACTATTGTTGTTGTTGTTGTTGTTGTTGCTGCTGCTGTTGTTGTTGCTGTTGCTGCTGCTGCTGCTGTTGTTGTTGTTGTTGTTGTTGTCGTTTTTGTTATTATTATTATTATTATTATCATTATTATTATTATTATTATTATTATTATTATTATTATTATTTATTATTATTATTATTATTATTATTATTATATCATTGTTATTATTATTATATTATTATTATTATTATTATTATTATTATTATTATTATTATTATTATTATTATTATTATTATTATTATTATTATTATTAGCTCCTGAGCACTAGCATAAACATTTGTTACCTTAAGTATTTTGAAATAATCCTTCATTTGCTTTTCTGAGTGGGGTTGTGGGGTCCATAGTGCATAGTGGGCAGGGAGGTACTTGCTTTATCTTCTACCCCCCTAGTCTTGGAATGAGATTACTAAGTTTTGTCCTGACCCTGGCTGGAGTCCTTGGCTGGGAGGGAAACAGTTGAATGTATAATTATATAGTTTTGGAAGATGATATTTTTTCTCTCTGTTTTGTTTTTTTCATTTTTAACATATGATTTGTAAACATTTGAGTGTATTCCTCGTAGTGGGATACTGTGCTGGTGTCTGGGTGAAACATTTAGGTGATCTCAAACTGATAGTGTGCTCTTGGAATCTACATCTGTTCCCTATTTAAACCATTCTCCTTTGTCTTACTTTTCCCTCGAGTCCTTTTAATTATATATCAGAATGTTTTTACTATCCAATGTTCATCCTTTTTACTGGCGCTGATATGACCTAAATGTGTTGTTGCTGGGTGGGGTTCCTGACCTCCCATAGTGGGCAGGGAGGTACTTACTGTGTCTTCTATCCCCCTATATCTGTTTTCCAACTTGCTTTCTGTCTTTGTCTTGTAATGAGATTACTTGGTTTAGTCCTGGCCCTAGCCGGAGTCCTAGCTGGGAGGGAAGCAGTCAAATGCATAGTTATTGTTTTGGGAGATGATAAATTTTTCCTTGTAAATCATCTCTCTGTTATGTATTATTATATTTGTTATTTTGAATTTATAATGTAAGCATTTCAGTGTATTCCTCTTTGTTGGATTTTGTGCTTGTGTCCGGATGAGACTTATAGGTGGTCTCAAACTAAGTACTTTGATAGTGTGGTCTTGGAATCTACATCTGATCCCTATTTGTTCCCAATTCCCCTTTGTCTTACTCTCTCTCTTGGGTGCTTTAATTGTAATTCTAGAACTTTCGACTATCCCATTTTCTTCCTTTTTACTGGCGCTGATATAACCTAAATGTGTTGCAAGGGCAGTAAAACCCTTAAAAACAAACAAAAACAAACCTAAATGTGTTGCATGCACCGTAAAACCCTTAAAAACAAAAACAAAAACATCATTTGCTTTTATCATGGCTTCAATGTTTTATTTTCTCATAAAATGTACATCTTAGCATGTCTCTTATTTTTGTTGTTGGCTGAGGAAGGGTTTTGAGTCTGAAACTTTCCTTGTGTGGTGTTTATTGCTATCTTAATTTTCTTTGCAATAATACACAATATATGTATATTTTTCGTTCAATCAGGCCAACAAGAAGAAAAAGAAATCTGACTTCATCCCATACAGAGATTCAGTGTTAACTTGGCTGCTAAGAGAAAATTTGGGTGAGAATTGTTTTCAATTATATTTTATAATATTAAAAAAACAACAAATTGAGATTCTTATACAACGCAATATTCACTAAACGTGCTCAAAGTGCTTTTTAAGGGCCCAACAGCAACACTTAACATGTAGGATGGGACATGCGGCCATGATGCCTGTTAGGCAATATCACAATTTTTTCGGACAGACACAATGCTGTTAACAGCCAGATACTCATTTTACACCTGAGTACAGTGAGAGAATGTGAGTAAAGAGCCTTTTCCAAGGATTCAACTATGCGCCGAGCAAGACTCGAACCCAGGACCTTCCGATCCGAAAGCAAGTGTCCTTATAAGCATGAACAGAATCATTACAACAACCACAGCTACCAATATAACACAATCGACATTGCCAACACTACTGCAACCACTGCCACATGATGATATTTATTTATTATTTAAAAAAAGAAAGAAGTTGAAAAAGAATGGATAAGCAATCTTCATACTATACTATACCACAGGTTTAATTACATTATTTTTGTAGTTTTACCTCATAGAACATATTTACCCTAATTTAAATTTTAAAAATAATTCTGGATTTTCATATTTTAAATGTTGTTGATAATATGATAGAGTAATTTTTTTTTTTAATATTTATTTTTTAATGATATATATTGCATGTCATGTATATCATGTGCCTAGAGCTATATTGTATGGGACAGGTGCTGTATGAATAAATAACATTATTATTATTATTATTATTATTATTATTATTATTATTATTATTATTATTATTATTATTATTTTATTATTATTATTATTATTATTATTATTATTGTTATTATTATTATTATTATTATTATTATTATATTATTATTATTATTATTTATTATTATTATTATTATTATTATTATTATTTATTATTATTATTATTATTTTTATTATTGTCACTTCTGGCACTTAGCCGACGATATTTGATGCCTTGGAAACATGGGAAATAGAGTTGAGATAAATAAAAAAAAGTGACTTGCAATCTCAATTATTTCACTTCTTACCTGATTATCACTGGGTGGGGATCCTGACCTCCCATAGTGGGCAGGGAGGTACATACTGTGTCTTCTATCCCCTTATATCTGTTTTCCAACATGCTTTCTGTCTTTGTCATGTAATGAGATTACTTGGTTTTGTCTTGGCCCTGGCCGGAGTCCTATCTGGGAGGGAAACAGTCAAATGCATAGATATTTTTTTCCTTGTAAATCATCTCTCTGTCATGTTTTATCATATTTATTTTTAATGTATAATGTAAGCATTTGAGTGTATTCCTCCTTGTTGGATTTTGTGCTTGTGTCCGGATGAGACTTGTAGGTGATTTCAAACTAAGTACATTGGTGGTGTGCTCTTGGAATCTACATCTGTTCCCTATTTGAACCAATTCCCCTTTGTCTTACCTTTTCTTGGGTACTTTAATTGTAATTCTAGACCTTTTTACTATCCCATTTTCTTCCTTTTTACTGGCGCTGATATAACCTAAATGTGTTGCAAGCGCCGTAAAACCCTTAAAAACAAAAACACCTGATTATCAAATCTGCATTGCTTCATTTCTTGATGGCTTTTTTACATAATGGGGATTGTGCTGGGACAATTCTAATTATTTTTATATCTACACTTTTCAGGTGGTAACTCAAAGACAGCCATGGTGGCAGCTCTTAGTCCTGCTGACATCAACTATGATGAAACGTTGAGCACCCTCAGGTATGTATACCAAATTTTAAAATTAAAATGTTCATAATAAAACAAATCTAGGGGTGCTTAAATGAGAATGAAATGTGTAGTAAAACAAAGGGAATGAAAACAACTCTTATAAAATATACAAAACAAAGTAAACAACGTTTCGGCCTTTGGCCTTCATCAGGTAAACAAGAAAAGGAAATATGTTATATTACATTGGCATTATTGGTAAAAATATGTGAGTGTGTGTGTGTGTGTGTGTGTGTGTGCGCGTGCGTGTGTGTGTGTGTGTGTGTGCATGCAAGGGAAAGAGAGAGAGAGGGGAATAAAGTCTGCATTCCATCTTCGAATTCTCGTAATTCACTATGTTTAGTTGATCTAAATCCAAAAGCTTCTTTGTCTTTTATGGCTTGGTCAGGGTTTAAAGAAGAAAAAAAGCTATCTAATGTTTCTAATAGATTTTTCTGTTTTGTTGATTAAGCATTTTAGGTATTGTTTGTTAGTCAGTATTGGTATGTTCTTTGTTGATTATTCAAAGTTAGTACTTACGGGCTTCATAATTTCTGGTTGATAAAATGCTCAACAGGACAGTAGAACTGGACACCACATCAAAGTGAAACGCCTTCATCACACTCAAGATCATCAACCAAACTTCCGTAATAACATTCAATGTCGACTCATTAACCCATGCAAATCCCAAATTGAAATAATAAGTACAAATATCTCAGACAGAATCAACAACATAATCATCAAGAAAACCACACTCAATTGTAAGATCACCTAAGAGGCGTCATGTCTCATTCTACACGTTACATGTTGCTGTTGGTCAGGGACCCCTTGTAAAGTGCTTTGAGCATGTTTAGTGGATATTGCGCTATATAAAAGCTCAAGTTTAAGTTTGTTGATGGTATTGGTGGTTTGAGCTACCATGACACCAATTAAGGAAAAAAAGAAAAAAGAAAAAAAATATGAATCAATGAGAAGTCCTCACCCAGGTGTGGTGTAAGGGCATCGATGGCTCAAAAGTATGATTTCACTTCCTCCAACAAAAATCAAGCAATGGTATTGGTGGTCAGTGATTACACAGGTGACAATGATCACAAATCTTTGGCTCAGGGTGTTGTATCCTTAGGTGAGGCACTTTACGTACATAACCACACTCGACTTAGGTAGTAATGATTACCTGGCCATAGGCAGTAATATTCAGTACAACACTAATATAACAGCCAATTTGCACTGTGTGAAATAGAAAATTTCGTTCCACATGGCCTGATGGCTAGATACATTAATTGCTTTGATTAAGATGAATCTGGGAATTGCACTATATCAATTGTCACATTTATTTTGATTGGGTTTTGCAATGGGTTTTGAAATACTAGCTCTCAGAATTCTTCACTAATAATAAAAAAATATTGCTATATTTTAGATATGCTGACCGTGCCAAACAGATCATGTGCAAGGCTGTCGTTAATGAAGATCCTAATGCTAGACTCATCAGAGAACTCAAGGAAGAGGTCGCCAAATTGAAGGAGATTTTGACTCATGAAGGAATCGAATTGAATGAAGGTAAGAGTTTGATTATTTTGTTGTAATATAATAATAATAAATAATAATAATAATAATAATAATAATAATAATAAATAATAATAATGATAATGATAATAAAAATGATAATAATAACAATAATAATAATAATAATAATAATAATAATATATATATAATAATAATAATAATAATAATAATAATAAAATAATATAATATAATAAAAATGATAATATAATAAATAATAATAATAATAATAAAATAATAATAATAATAATAATAATAATAATAATAATAATAATAATAAATAATAATAATAATAATAATAATAATAATAATAATAATAATAATAATAATAATAATAATAATAATAATAATAATAATAATAATAAAAATAATAATAAAAATGATAATAATAATAATAACAATAATAATAATAAAAATGATAATAATAATAATAACAATAATAATAATAATAATAATAATAATAAAAATGATAATAATAAAAATGATAATAATAATAATAAAAATGATAATGATAATGAAAATGATAATAATAATAACAATAATAATAATAATAATAATAATAATAATAATAATAATAATAATAATAATAATAATAATAATAATCAAAATGATAATAATAATCAAAATGATAATAATAATAATAACAATAATAATAATAATAATAATAATAATAATAATAATAATAATAATAATAATAATAATAATAATAATAATAATAATAATAATAATAATAATAATAATAATAATAATAATAATAATAATAAATAAAAATGATAATAATAATAAAAATGATAATAATAATAACAATAATAAAATGATAATAATAATAATAATAATAATAATAATAATAATAATAATAATGAGATAATAATAATAATAATAATAATAATAATAATAATAATAATGATGAAGATGATGAAGATGATGATGATGATGATGATGATAATGATGATGATGATGATGATAATGATCATAATGATGATGATGATGATGAGGATGATAATGATAATAGCGTGGTTACACTGAAGAATTCATTGGATGTGATAGAGTGAAGGCTTTCCATTTATGAATAAGATCTCTGGGCTATTTATCGATTGAAATGTTTACATTAAAAAAAAAGATCTTTTGTTTTTAAACATTAAAAAAAATTTATAACAAGTGTGGTTTAGACAAACATACACACACACACACACACACACACACACACACACACACACACACACACACACACTACGACTAAAAGACACTATCTCTTCTTGATCATTTGATAATATAACACTGCGTAGCCAATTATGATATAACACTGAGTAGCCAAACATAATATAACACTGCGTAGCAATATAGCACCGCGTAGCCAATCATAATATAACACTGCCTGAAATGTCTATCATTTCTGGAATATCAAGGATTTTATCTAGCGTAATCACTAGAATCAAAGAAACAGTACAAACACTTCCTGTATTCTCAATTGATATTTTCAGTCCCAGGCATAGATCAAAGAATTGCTTTAGAAAATAACCTTTGTTCCTTTTTAACATTTTTAAACATTATTATTTTCTTTTTTCATTTACTCACAAATGGAAACCAGATGATTTTGGCTAAACCCTCCCCTCTATCAAAAGACAAAGTCAATTATTAGATGTATAGTTTAAAAAGAATATTTTAATAAAGATATTTTACCTCATTAAAATTCCTTGATTCAGGCCAGTCTATTCAGGAGATAATGGAGACCCGTGGACGATTCAGATCTAGAAAAGAATCAGTGACTCTGGAGGGTGGTGATGATGCCATGGAAAGACTCAAAGAGTCTGAGAAACTCATTGCTGAGTTAAACTTGTCGTGGGAAGAAAAGCTGAGGAAAACAGAACAAGTCAGAAAAGAAAGGTAATTAAATTTTTTTATTATTATTGCTATTTTGTTAAATAATAGTAACACTATAATAAATTCTTCTTATTTAATAATGATAATAATATTAATAATAATAATAATCACATCACCATCCCTACCACAATTACTACTACCACCACCACAACATCACCATCCCTACCATCACTACTACTACTACTAAACAAACCACCACCACCACATCACCAACCTACCTCCACTACTACAACCGTCCCTAATACAACTACTATAACCACCACATTAGATTTTGAGAATTTTGAAAAAAAAAAACAATAGCTAGCCGAATATGGCAAGGTGATTGCTTAAACTTAGCACAATTAATAGTTCAATTCAAAGCATTGATATCTAGCAATAAAGGAAGGATGAACTTTAAGCCGTTAACATTGAACAGCAATTACAATTGAGATTCCACTAGCGGATAGTGTTCAAGAAATTCGTTTAATCTTGATTTAAAAAATCACTGAAACTCTGATTTCAAACTGGAATTGCTACGGGAACCCTGTTTCTTATCCTCACGAATATGCATTGTCAATTGCAGAGAGGCTGTTTTGGCTGAGATGGGTGTTGCTTTGAAGGAAGATGGCGGCACCATTGGAGTCTTCTCACCCAAAAAAGTAAGTCAAAATTTTATATTTGTCAACTCTTATGAAAAGACAACTTTGAAATTTGACTCAGTGGTAAATTCAGTAGAGTCTGTAATGCATCTTTAAAGGTTTCAATATTTCTCAAAACTTGATACCAGAAATAAGTTATTCCATAAGCAGAGGATAATGGGGAAAAAATGTGATGAATTTGTAACACAGAATGTTGAATTGGGAAAAAAATGTGATGAATTTGTAACACAGAATGTTGAATAATAAATGCAACGTTTTAAATGTTTTCTTTTGAGAATTGGATTGGAAGAATTATCTCATTTAAGATATTCATTACTATTCATTAAAAAAAATGATGTTGACCATCCCCTCTGCTGGTATCCCTCAGAGTAAATTTGATAAAACAAGGTATATTTGAATTTGATTTTAGGATTGATTTATTTTGATTTTGATAGTCTTTTAAAATAATGTTTATATCTACTTATGTGAAAGCGTTTTTTGTGTGTTTGTGTGTTTGCGTATGATCAGCAATAATGTTGCGATTAACCAAAGTTGCGATTAACCGAAGTTGAGTTTCCGGTCCATGATTGCAACATTTTCTCTCTGAGTTAACACTGGCCTCGGACTGTCCATCGCTCAGTATCTTTGGTCAATTTCAGAAAAAATTATGAGACGCTGTTTTCAAGTAATTGTGATTTGATCACTGATCATTTTCATACCATTTACATTAAACTCAAACCATTTGTTGTGAACATTTTTCGTAGTCCATCGCAGACTGAGTAATTTAATTGAAACAAAAGTCATATGGTAGCCCCGTAAAGATTTTGACAAGCTAAAGCAGTTTTGATGCAAGCCGACATCTTATTCAGATTGTATTAGCTTTCACTCTTTTGTTCTCAACATTTATACGAGTCAAAGAGATTAGCCATGATGAGACACAATGCGCTCTCACCAAACCCATTTGTCACAATGCACAGTTTGTCAATCCCAAAACAAAGGATATCGGTCAGTCTCTCCTTACAACTGTCATTGTCTTCCTGTTGTCTAGACCCTGCCCAGACTCCTTGCCTCCTATCTAATGGTCACAGGTGACCTCAAAAACCCATACTGCAAAGCGCCCGCCCTCTTTTGTGTCCAACAGAGTGGTGACACACTACTCTAGCATTAAACCCTGGCTACTCCTGATTAATCATGAGATTTTGTTTGATTGATTTCTTGAATTTGCCACTTTTTGAGGTCGAAAATTTGCTGCAAATAACCAAAGTTTGTTGCAATTAACCAGTGACTTTTATATAGAATTAATTTTGTTCCTAAGGAAATTTTGCACTTAATCGAAAGTTGTGACTAACTGAGTTGCGATTATCCGGAGTGGACTGTGCTAGTAGTAGTAGTAGTAGTAGGAGGAGGAGGAGGAGGAGGAGGAGGAGGAGGAGGAGGAGGAGGCGGAAGAAGAGTAGTAGTAGTTGTAGTAGTAGTAGTAGTAGTAGTAGTAGTAGTAGTAGTAGTAGCAGTAGCAGCAGCAGTAGTAGTAGTAGTAGTAGTAGTAGTAGTAGTGCAGAGAGCCCAAGGGAGTGGTAATAGACTGTTAATAAATAAATCTCTTAATAATTGAAATGGGATGATGATAAAAAGAACCACCTCAAAGATAATTATAGAAAGCTCCAACTGTCTGTGTCTTTTCACATAGTGTACTGTCCTAGCACTAGTATGTTGTTTGTCTTTGAAGCAAAGGTATCATGTACTGAGATTATGGGAAAAAAGAAAAGAAAAGATCTTTAAACTTGAAATGGGATGATAAAGAAACATCCCATCGATGAGTATAGAGAGCTCGACAGCCATTGTCTGTTTTCTAGTTAAAGAACCATTATGTTTAGTTCATTCAATATAAGAACTTTTTGTTTTTACAGACTCCCCATCTTGTAAACCTGAATGAAGACCCTCTCATGTCCGAATGTCTCCTGTATTATATCAAAGAAGGGACCACTAGGTAAGCATAATAGACATCCCAAGAAATAAGTGCAGCCATACAAAAGCTCAATAACAACAAATCGCCAGGTTTAGATGGTGCTAGAGCAGAAGAACTAAAATGTCTTGATGACGAAGGCATGCAAATACTGGCTGATATGTATAATAAGATATTTAAGACAAAACAACAAGTTCTCAATCTTGGAAGTGGAAAACTCATTCTGCTGAACAAACCAAATAAGAAAGGTCCTTTAGAAAATTTGCAACCAATCGTTTTATTATCCACGCTAAGAAAGGTTTGAAGCACAATCACGATCAACAGAATTAGAGAAAAGGTAGAGGAATATCTTTCACTGTCACAACACAGGTTTATAAGAGATAGAAGCACTGCGGACATAGTGTGGGCCCATCGATGGCTGAAAGCCAGAATGGAAAATATATAAGAAAGAATTGACCATAGTTGGAATCAATATAATTTCGACACCATGTATAGAACCAAGCTGTCACAACAATCCTGGACTCATCCTTGGACAAAGATCATATGAAGCTCATAAGATACCTGTTATCAAATACTACATTACAATTTGAATCTGGCAGAGAATTAACAACAACATTAACCTCAATGGGATCCCCTCAAGGAGATAACTTGAGTCCAATTCTGTTCATGATAAACCACCGAATCGGCCATGTAATATTTAGCTTCATGGTAATTCATCCTGCAGCCTTAATTTTGTAATCAGAATGTGATATTTAAAAAAGATCATTTGTATACAGTCACTGTGTCTGACGACACCACATGAGATTGCTTTCATACTCAGGCCAAACACATCTCATGAATCATTTTTAAAGTTAATGTATATTAAAGCAATTCTGACAGCACAACTTTTGTTTCTTTTCAGGGTCGGTCTCCAAGAAACTGACAAAGTCAATGATGTTCAATTGAGTGGACAGAATATCCTGGATGAGCACTGTGTTTTTGACAACAAAGATGGTAAATTGCTTATGTCTTTGCTTTGTTAATTCATTTTTGAATTTGAGTGGTAATACCAATAACTCTTGATTTTAAAAAAATGTCTTTTTGCTTTCCTACTTTTGATTTGCCTTTTCAAACAATTTATTTCTAAGGGTCCGATCTGTATTTATGACAAGTTTGGTTTCATTCATTCATTCATCCCATAATCGGCAGGGGAAACACGGGATGCAGCTCTCACCACTTTCCGCCATTCTTCTGTATAGTTGATCTTCTCCAAGAGTTCTTCCATCTTCATTCCTGCCCATTCCTTGATATTGCCCATCCAAACTTTCCTTTGTCTCTCTCTTCTTCTTTCTCGTTCAAGGGTGCCTTCCATCACCGTTCTATACAAACCTTCATGCCTCACATCGTGGCCAAACCTTGACAGTTTCCTCCTCCTAACTGTGGTGATGAGGGCTTCCTGTCGTCCTGTACAATCTTGCACCTCTTCCAGTCCATCTTTATAAATGCAGAATCGAGTCGAAGTTTTAAAAAACCTAGAATTGTGGCAAACAATTCCAGTCAGCATTCAATTAAAATGAGAATTCAATGCGACATGTGCGAACAAACAACCTGATGCCATATTACAGTTCGAGGATATCATAATCACAACAAACAGTGTCAATAGCTTGTTACAAAACCTTGACCCCTCAATACATGCATTGAAAGAGCTCGCATCCAAACTGGCTCCAGTGATTACAATGCAGGTCATGATGCAGAGGTCTGGCAGAATCACACCCACGCTTCATGAATACTAGTCTGGCAGAGCTGTTCTGGACAATCTGAAGATGTCTCAGATTATTACACATATTCCAAATTATTCCAAACTATTCCAAATAAATGTCAAATACATCTCAATTGCTGCAAACAAACAAACATTGACATTGACAGACATGTTGATGACCGTTAGTCAACGTTTTAGTTTATAAAGCTTTTTAAAATTAATTTCTTTGGTATAAATTTCCTTCTGATTTTAGGTGTAGTGACTGTGATCCCCTGTGACGGTGCTATGTGTTTTGTGAATGGTAGGCAGGTGACCAGTGCCACTGTCCTCAAGACGGGTGCCAGAGTCATTCTGGGTAAACATCACGTCTTTCGGTTTAACCATCCACAACAAGGTAGGCAGACATTTTATTTTGGTTTGTTTCAAGGGGGCAGTGTGGCTCAGTGGTAAGGTCTTTGCTTCGTACCCGAAAGGTACCGAGTTCGATCACCCACCACTGTGCTGTGTGGCCTTGTGAAGTCACCTCGCCCTAGCTCAATTTGTGGCGCTGCACTGCGGCTGACGCCTGGGTTATTCCAGTCTTCCTTTGGAATAGACCCTAGAGAAAAATTCCCCCTGTGGGCTGAATAAAGGGAATTTTATTTTATTTTATTTTTATTCTACAAGGGTACATTGAACATTAATGGAGGGTAGACTTTTGGGTTGTAATTTGGCCCCAAGTTTGATGAAATTTGGAAGACAGCATTACAGCCAAAGCTCTCGACAGCATTACAGCCAAAGCTCTCGACAGCATATTGCTTTTTATGAAATTCAGACTTTATTTGGCTTGGTCATTTCAAAAAGGCTACCTTAATGAAGGTCAGTCAAAAATCAAAGATCTGTGTGTGTAAAAGATTTTCTAATTTTGAATGAAAAATACCAGCAAATATTAACCAATAAAAAAAATACACTTTTGAATTATCAGCTTTGGAATTAAACATTGTTTGCAGGTGGGTCGATGGTATAGAAAACTGATTTAATGTAGAAGCAGATATTCAACTTCATTGGAAAACTAAGAAGATCAGGAAAATCCTGAAAGCAAGTGTGATTCTCCCTGATGAATTAGCCTGAGGAAACTTTATGACCTCAGACGCACACTGTTAGAAATAAAATGCTTCAGAATGATAGTTACAGTGTCTGACCTGATTTGAAAATTAGCGAAGTACTTTTCACTACAAGAATGCCCATTTGCATTTGGGTGCATTGAAAAGGAGACTATATGTGTCCTTCTATTGATTGTCACAATTTACTCTTATTGTGTCTTCTTTGCCAGTGAAATAAATTCAGTTTTTCTTTGTAATTAATGCTATATTGTCCCATTTTTATTCTGCAGCCCGTCAGAGCAGAGCCCTGATGAGTGAGTCAATGGCGATGATGACTGACTCCATCACCATGATGAGTGATTCGATGATGGAATCCACTGACATGCCCATCAGTAAGTTAAACTTTTACATGCACGGTTCCATTTTATTCTAACCTAATAGCGTAGTAACAGTAAAGTGATTTGGGTTATATTGAAATCTGCATTGTCACTGCTGTCTTGTTTGACAAGATCTAGATCTACAGTTGGAATCCGAGAAAGAAACCTCGATTCACCAAGTTAAGCTAACTTGTGTTGGGAACATTTTGGTTGTGTAGTGGTTCAGGCTGATGTTACTACAACAGATGTTTTATTTTTACAATGACATGATCATATTGAGGCTGAGAAAGAAAATAAAGATTTTGGACAATGACATTGCAAGACAAGATGTCACAGATCATGAGAAGATAGTTCACTCATCTCTGTTGCTAAACTTAAAACCATGAAAGATAAAATGAAAAAAAAGATACCAAAAAAGTGGTTCCCCTTAGCCGTATGGCAATGGAATCAGTTAACCCCATTTTTTATAGTGTTAAAAAGATAGTAACAGTTGCTTTCTATCCATTCCATATGATTTTGGTCCATCTGTAACTATTTTCCGTCACATCTAACAGACAAAAAATAAACGTTGAGCCGTTAGCAATACAATACATATTTATCAGGTATACACTCAACTTGTTACCTGTAAGTTTTGCATTTGACTCCGTTTGTGGGCAGTGCAAAGTTCTTTGGAAAAGACTCTTTACTCACATATTCTCATCATGCTCAGGTCTTAAATAGGTACCTTTCCAGTAGCAGCATTTTTCCGTCGAAAAAAAACATAAATATAATAGTTCCTTGCAGACATTATGTCCCAACCTATATGTTTAGTGTTGTTGTTGGTGTTGAACCCTTTGTAAAGTGCTTTGAACATTTAGTCGTAAAAGTTTACAAAGTAAATAATGTCTTTTTGATACAGCTGAACCAGTGGACTGGACTTTTGCCCAACTGGAGTTGCTAGAGAAACAAGGCATTGATCTACGCACAGAGATGGAAAGCAGGCTGATGGTGTTAGAGGAACAGTACAGGAAAGAGAAAGAAGAGGCGGATTTATTATTCCAACAGCAAAGACAGGTCTGTGGGATAGATTCAAATGAATATTATTCGTGAATTAATCAAGTGTTGGAAACTATTGCAATAGGCTCAAACTTTTTTTATCAGATTGTGGGAAAGTTTTGGATTTGGCATATAAGTTAATAAATTTTGAAAATTTAAACACATAACAAGGAAAGAAAAACTCAAAACATGATAAATCCGGGCACTGTTTCCATATGACATGACCTTTCTTCTTTTCTTATTGGCAAATTTTGGTCAGAACCACCAGACATGTTTTGTTAGCTGCATGGATACGGGTGAAAGGAATTAACGAATAAATAAATTATTTTTGAAAGCATTGAAATTGAAAAAAAAAATCATGAGCACAATTTCTATAATTAGTTTCATAAAGTAAATGAAGCAAATACCAAACGAATGTATAAGAAGTATAATGGCCAGACTTAATGTATGAAATTTTGGTTGAACATCCATGGGCATCCCATCTTTGTTTGGATCCCTACCATGGGACATGTATAGGATGCTGGACATGTATAGGGAGCTGGACATGTATAGGGAGCTGGACATGTATAGGGAGCTGGATGTGTATAGGAGCTGGACATGAATAGGAGCTGGACATGTATAGGGAGCTGGACATGTATAGGGAGCTGGACATGTATAGGGAGCTGGATGTGTATAGGAGCTGGACATGAATAGGAGCTGGACATGTATAGGGAGCTGGACATGTAATAGGGAGCTGGATGTGTATAGGAAGCTGGACATGAATAGGAGCTGGACATGTATAGGGAGCTAGATGTTTTTAGATTTCTTTCTTTTTCTTTTACAATGAATAATAAGGGTGCCTTATAAGTTTATAACTCAATGATTGAGTAAAATTACGTTTTCCACATCACCAAGAGGGTATGATAAGCACCATATTATAATGGGTTAAAGCTGACATTGTTTTACAATTTTGATCAAAAGAAATCGAATGACTAGGTTATTACTTACATGTATTCTATATATTTCAGCCTATCCGTATTAGGTTGCATTATTCAATTTTTATGCCATTTTTTTCACAGACCTCCTCTGTGTTGTATTTCCATTTAATTATTCAAAATATATTTCTATTTTTAGTTTTTCAAAAAGTTGCTTTTAAATTTGGAAATTCATATATTTGTAATCTATTATTGATTGATGACCAATTTCTTGAATGGTTTGAATTTCATTTTATTTACATCTACATCCGTTTTTTGTTTTAGGACTATGAGAATCGTATCCAGTCTCTCCAAGAACAAGTCGAGAGACATTCTATGATTTCAAGCGTAGCTACAACACATATGTTTGATGAAGAAGAGGAGGAAGAAGAAGGTCAATAATTTTGGTTTTGTTATACATTGTGCTACCGATATTTTAAATTGATCATTAGATTATGCTGCTTCTGTCAACCATGCAATATACAGGCCTGTAAATCTTCCGTCTATTGTCGGATTTCTGACAGTAGGATTTTGCTCTATAAGTGCTAAAAAAAAAATAAAAATAAAAGATAATACTAAAAATAAAATTCGTAACGCCAAAGAACAGAACCAATAACAAAGAAAATAAAAGACTTATTTCGTTCCTCGAAAAAATTAGATTTTATTCCGTTTCAAATGCCGACTTAAAAAAACAAAACAAAAAAACTTTTTATTTGTCGCATCAAAGATAAAACATGCAGTCTATCAGTTAGCTATAATATTATCATGCCACCTACACGCGCCGCTAGCCGTGGATGTATTCACTGCTTGGCTACTGTGCCACAGCCAGCGAGAGAGAGGTCCCGAAGTTCGCGCGAGTCGTCTTCACACACACACACACACACCTAGTCAGTAAATAACGCACACACAGAAGTGTGTCGAACCAGACCGGAAGGTTTCTCTCTATTTTGCTACCGACACACATGCATATCTCCGGTTCTTATTTCTCAGTCTCTATATTTCTTTGGTTCAGTCCCGATGTGAGACGGAAAATAAAATAATGCGAAATAATTATTTTTCTTCGAAATATATATTCTTCTTGGAAAGCTCTCACACCACCACACAACTTCTTCTTCTTCTTCTTCTTCTTCTTCTTCTTCTTTCTTCTTCTTCTTCTTTCTTCTTCTCTTCTTCTTCTTCATCTTCTTCTTCTTCTTTTCTTCTTCTTCTCTCTTCTTCTTCTTCTTCTTCTTCTTCTTCTTCCTTCTTCTTCTTCTTCTTCTTCTTCTTCTTCTTCTTCTTCTTCTTCTTCTTCTTCTTCCTTCTTCTTCTTCTTTCTTCTTCTTCTTCTTCTTCTTCTTCTTCTTCTTCTTCTTCTTCTTCTTCTTCTTCTTCTTCTTCTTCTTCTTCTTCTTCTTCTTCTTTTTTTCTTCTTTCTTCTTCTTCTTCTTCTTCTTCTTCTTCTTCTTCTTCTTCTTCTATAAAAATTAATCCAAATAAAGAAAAGAATCAGCGTAAACATTTAACACAAACAGGAGCGAAGATACACAGCACTAGACGTCTAGATACACATCCTTCAAAAGGGTAGGAATTGTTCTCTTCCTTTCATTTTACAACTAACTCAGACCTGGGACCTCAAATAATTGGGATTTTTTTTTTGATACCATAAAATAAGGTAGGTAGGTAGGCATCCTTCTGTCTCAAGAGACGATGGTTTGCGCCCTGTATGGCTTTAGTCTCATCAGTCCTGTTGAGAGCAACGACGGGTGTGACTCAGCAGACCAATCCTTGCATGGCAGTCTCTACCGCAGTTGTTGCACACGTAGTTTGACTGTGTGTTTGGTATTTGGATCTGCTGCCTCTCTTTCCTCCTTGTTCTCCTCTCCTCAAACTTCATCTTTCTCCTCTCCTCACCCCTTTTCACTCCCTCCATCACCGCATATCTCCAGCCGCTGCGGTCGTCAGCAAGCGACTCTCAGGTGTTTGAGTCGATGCCTGTCAATTTCATGTCTTGTTTGCAGACATCATAGAAGCGCAGAGCTGGACGGCCAGTTGGTCGCCGTCCAGAAGCTAGTTCACCGTTCATGATGTCTTTGGGTATGCGTCCATCGTCCATCCTGTGTACGTGACCAAGCCATCGCTGCAAGGTCTGGGCTGGACGTCCCGCTTGCTGAAAGGAAATTGATGTGCCTGTCTGACAGAGATTATTGCATATGGCCTCTCATGCATTATTGTGTCCATAACAGCACCCTCCCGTGGTGTTCCCTGTTTCTACTGAGTTTGTTATAAAATAAGGACCTCGTTATAAATAAGTAGGGGAAAGTGACATGATTTGACTAGTCAATTGACGTGTCATATCTGTGTTGTGTCCATATTTTTGTCCTGTTGTGTTTCGCGTGTTCAAAAAGTTCCGACAATTTTTTCACCAACCATTTACAGGCCTGAATATAGTCTTTCCTTTTCATTCAACTTAAATCTCTTGCCTTATAGTTCATCATATTTTCTTTTCGTTTGATTTTTTCACTCTTTTTTTATCTTCTGTAAGTTATGAGATGATACATTGTTTGCAATTTTATGTTCTTACTTATTTGAATAGTAATTTGAATGAATAGCTGACAAAGCACCTGGAATGAATTAATTGTATATTATATATGAGAAGACAAACTCATAAACATTTTAAAAGATAAATGATTTAGTAGTGTTGAGATATTCTATCTTTTTAAAAAATAAGCCTGTAATAGCGAGACTGCATTTCTTTCAATTTATAATTTCGTACTTTATTTACTTGATTACAACTGTTGATCATATTGTTTTCAAAAAGAGCAGTAACTGTTTATTTACTTGATTACAACTGTTGATCATATTGTTTTCAAAAAGAGCAGTAACTGCAATATGATTCAGGCATTAGGGGGTCCGATAGCTCAGTTGGTAGAGCACTCGCTTCACGCCCAAAGGGACCAAGATCGATCCCGAGTGCAGTCAACATTTTTTTCTGAATTCCCCCCACCCCCTGTCCACCCAGCAGTGAATGGATAGCTGAGTCTGTTAGGCTTGGCATAAAGTACTTTGCGATAGACTAGTGTCCTATCCAAAGGATAGCAAGTAATTGCTATTGTCCATTTCACGCTATAGAAACTGGGATAAATTCCGGCTCCATGAGCCCAATGGCTCTAAGGACTACTTTTTTTTTTTAGTCTGTATTACATCCTTACATATATGTGATGAAACCAAATGCCTTTTCAGAGGTTCCATGGACAGAAAGAGAGAAAGACTTGGCTGTGTGGGCCTTCAGAAAATGGAAGTATCACCAGTTCACCTCACTCAGGGTATGAGAATTTGGGAAATAGAAATTTAGTTTAAAATGTTATTTGTTCATTACTTGATTCCCTTTTCCAGACCAGAAAAAACGGCATATTGGATTGAGAAGTGATGGGCACAGTTTTAGAGATCTCTTTCTCTCTGACTCCAGTTCTATATTTATGAGATTCTATCACAACGTTTAACTTTTAAAAATATCCAGTCTCTTTTGATTTTACTTGCACAATGCAGTGATGCCAAAACTCCGGTCTGGAGCAAAAAATTCCGGGCTCCGGGCAACTTCCGTCAAATTCCGGTGAGGTCAATTTGTTCCAAGGATTCCCCCCCCCCCCTTCCAACCACCACATCATCATCATTACCACTAGTATTACAACCATCATCACCACCACTACTACTGCAACCACCACCACATCATCATCACTACCACTACTACTACAACCACCAGCTTCACATCATCACTACCACTACTACTACAACCACCACTACCACATCATCTTCACGATCTCTACTACTACAACCACCACCACATCATCATCACTACTACTACAACCACCACCACTACATCGTCATTACCACTACTACTACAACCACCACCACCACATCATCATTACCACTACTACTACAACCACCACCACCACTACTACTGCAACCACCACCACATCATCATCACTACCACTACTACTACAACCACCAGCTTCACATCATCACTACCACTACTACTACAACCACCACCACCACCACATCATCACTACCACTACTACTACAACCACCACAACCACATCATCATTACCGCTACTACTACAACCACCACCACCACCACCATATCATCACTACCACTACTACTACAACCACCACCACCACATCATCATTACCACTTCTACTGCAACCACCACTACCACATCATCACTACCACTACTACTACAACCACCACAACCACATCATCACTACCACTACTACTACAACCACCACCACCACCATATCATCATCATCATCACTACTACTACTACTGCTAATGCTACTACTATACTACAACAACAACCACTACAATATCATCATCACTACCACTACTACTACAACCACCAGCACCACATCATCATCACGACCAGTACTACTACAACCACCACCACTACATTATCATCACTACCACGACTACTACTACAACCACCACCATATCATCATTACCATTACTACTACAACCACCACTACCACATCATCATCACTACCATGTGTACTACAACCACCACCACCACCACCACATCAACATCACTACCACCACCACATCATTATCATCACGACCACAACTACTACTATACCACCACCACCACCACCACATCATCACTACAACTACTACTTCAACCAGCACCACCACCACATCATCATCACTACAACTACTACTTCAACCAGCACCACCACCACCACATCATCGCTACAACTACTACTTCAACCAGCACCACCACCACCACATCATCACTACAACTACTACTTCAACCAGCACCACCACCACATCATCATCACTACAACTACTACTTCAACCAGCACCACCACCACATCATCACTACAACAACTACTTCAACCAGCACCACCACCACATCATCATCACTACAACTACTACTTCAACCACCACCACCACCACATCATCATCACTACAACTACTACTTCAACCAGCACCACCACCACATCATCATCACTACAACTACTACTTCAACCACCACCACCACCACATCATCATCACTACAACTACTACTTCAACCAGCACCACCACCATATCATCATCACTACAACTACTACTTCAACCAGCACCACCACCAAATCATCATCACTACAACTACTACTTCAACCAGCACCACCACCACATCATCATCACTACAACTACTACTTCAACCACCACCACCACCATATCATCATCACTACAACTACTACTTCAACCACCACCACCACCACATCATCATCACTACAACTACTACTTCAACCACCACCACCACCACATCATCATCACTACAACTACTACTTCAACCACCACCACCACCACATCATCATCACTACCACTTCAACCAGCACCACCACCATATCATCATCACTACCACTACTACCTCAACCACCATCACCACCATATCATCATCACTACCACTACAACTACAACATCAACCACTATCACATCTTCATCATCTCTACCACTATTACTACAACCACCAACACCACATCATCCTCACTACCACCAGTACTACAATCTCTACCGTTAGGTTTTGGCGCTTTACTTCATTTGAAATAAGGAAACTTTGGGATTGTATTTGGCAATGTGTTTATATATCATAATATAATTCTAATCAGTTGTCTATTTAGAACTATACAATATGTAAACACAATGCCAAATATCATTCCAATTCCTTTTTTTTGTGCGCGGAAATTCCTCTTTCGGCATTGAAATTCCTACGAGTGGTGGCTGAAACTCCTGTGAACGAAATTCAAAGTTGGCATCTCTGCACAATGACAATTTTTATGCTTAAAGATTTTCTGTCTGCAGAAGTAACTTTTCTGCTTAATAATTTTTCAGATCTAATAATTATCTGATTCACTGCCTCAAACTGGTTTTATGTCGGAGTGAATTCGATGCTGGAAACTAAATATAAATTCTCAGTACTCACATTTTCTCACCATACTCTTACAGGCATCATGTCTCATATACATATTAAGTGTTGCTTGTATTGTAAAAGGCTTTGAGCCTATTTAGTGAATAATATTCTCTATAAATACTCCTTTTTAAAGATTGAGGTTAGTGGATGATAGTTTTTAAGCTTCCCCAAAAAATCTTTCATTACTCTGATCCTTTTGAGTACAAATTCAATTTCCATCACTATATTTGTTCTGACCTAATACAATATTGTTGTGTTCTGTTGTATTAATATGAAATAAAATTGTTGTGTTCAGTTGTATATTGATAGTAAATAAAATCGGACCACAACATCATGATGTTATTATTCATCAATGTTTATTCCTCACATCAGGATGATTTGTGGGGCAATGCTATCTTCCTCAAGGAAGCAAATGCAATCAGTGTGGAACTCAATAAGAAGGTAAAGTTAATTGAAAAGGTAATATATAAAATTGCTGATAATATATAGCCATTTCACAGTTTTAGTTAATTGAAAAAGTAATATATAAAATTGCTGATAACATATAGCCATATCACAGTCTTGAACAGGCAATCTTTTAGCACTCTACCTGCGCTGTGGTCTGGAGGTCATTCACTCTTATCAATTTCCCTGCCACTGCAACGGGTTATTTCCCGTGATACTTGAATATTTCTTACTGACATCTGGTTGATTTACCATTGCTTTTGTACGACATTTGATGCTCAGTACTGACCACTCCGCAGCTGCGGGGCTATAGGGCAGTACTGACCAATGAGTACTAGTGCCTGTTCGTCAGTACTGACTATATCCCTGTTCTCTTTTCAATTGGTGGCTTGCCATAAAGTTAAATCGATATTCAAGGGATTTTGAGGTACTATGACTATCAAAGAATGTCAAAGTAAATAAACTGAATAATTTAGCACTGACAAAAGGAGTATTCGTCATCGGTGATGAACAAGCACTAGGGTACATTGTCAGTGCTGACCAATAGGTGCTTGCACCCAGTTTTCAGTACTGACCAACAGGTGCTAGTACCCATTGATTAGGTCTGACCGATAGCCTAAGCCTTCTTTTTTTTTAAATCTGATTTTTTTTATTGACAGGTCCAGTTCCAATTTGTCCTTTTGACCAACACACTGTACTCTCCACTGCCGGCTGACTTGTTACCATCCAGTGACAAGGAAGTTTCCCATCCATTTCCCAAGACAGTGGTAGCTGTAGAAGTACAGGATACAAAGAATGGAGCAACTCATTACTGGAGCTTGGAAAAACTGAGGTGGGTCAAGCAAACTGCAAAAGTATTTAGTCCTTTCTTCATTTTTTGTCTTCATTTTCCTGTCCATTAAATTTCCCACTCAGTCATGTGACAAGAATGTAAACTCCTGATGGAATTTTCCAACTTGGAATTGGACAAAGTTTTATAGTTTATAATGTTGACAAATATCAGACATTTTGAACAATACATAGAATATACAAAGATTATTTCTTCTTCCTTTTCATCGTGGTAGTAGCCTCTTAAATAGAGGATCCAGACTACAGTTCATGTTTATGAATTTCATGACACACACACACACACACAAACCCCCACACACACACAAACATTCAAAATACACGCCATGATCATTTCATCATGTGGTATTATCCCCACGCCTCCAAGACTGTTGTAAAATCTTGATTGTTTTTAGTTTCTATAAACTCCTGAGGTAGTTCATTCCATAAACAAACAGCGGAGGGCAAGAAAGAGTGTAGGCGTGTCTCTGTTCTTGCTGTTTGAATCGATAATTTGTTGTCCTGTCATGTTAGTCTGTGTTTTCGTTTTATGTTTGGGAGATTGAGGCTGGTGTTGCCTGCATTAATTTTTTGGAAGGTACATATCTTGTTTTTTTTTTTTCGAAGATGTTGCATTTTTCCAGACCTCGGCTTTCTGTGGGTTTTGTTACGCTATTGTAATGTGAGCATTTATTAGTTATTCTCCTTGCAGCTCTATTTTGTACCATTTCGATCTTGTTGATATGAGTTTTGGTGTAGGGATCCCATACTATGCTTGCATTTTGAGGATGGGTTTTACTATAGTTATATAGGCGAGTGTTTGAGTTTTGACAGGACAGCCACTCAGGTTTCATGTTTAAAAAAGTGCTTGTTATATTTGAGGTTTGTGATTTCCATCTCAGGTTATGGGTAATATTTAGTCCAAGATATCTAGAAGATTTGACAAATTTTTCGCCATGAAGGTGGTACTCCTAGTTTACAGGGGTTTTTTTGTTTGATAGTCAGAGCATTGCATTTGCTCACATTGAAGCTCAAAAGCCATGATTTCTCCCATGCTCCCAGTTTTGCCAAGTCCTTGTTTAGTTTGATGCTATCTTCAGTTGAATAGCTGTGCAGTGTCATCTGCGAATAGACGAACTTTGGATGTTTAACCATCAGGATGGCTGTTAATGAAAACAAGAAAAAGCAAAGGACCTAGAACCAATCCTTGGGGGACTCCCGAGGTTACCTGGCGTATATCAGAGCCATTTCTAAAAACTAATTGTTGGGTTCTGTCGCTCAGAAATGATTCTATCCATTTCAGTGTCTGATAAATTATTCCAGTGTTTTGGATCTTGTAGCTTATCAAAAGCTTTCTTGAAATCAAGGAGTATCAAGTCTGTTTGTCCACCTTTGTCAAGTTCCAGTGAGGCGCCATCAACCATGGAGACAAATTGTGTTTCAGCGATGTATATTTCTTATTTGAAACTTCTATTCGTGCCATAAGGCCTATCGAGCCAAGATTATCCCTGCTTGTCTGTCATAAATGACCTTTCACCAGATTTAGACATAAGGGTCAGAAAAAAACCTCGATTCATTCTCTATCTCTTTTCACAGTCAACATTTTCAGAAGCTATTCAGTTACCTTTTTGGGGAAAAAAAGAACTAACTGTTTAGTGTCTTTCCATTGAGATACATGGCATTTAAAGCTGTCTTTGCATTGCAGTGATAGGCAATACAAATTTAGAATCTGAGATCACTACATAGCCAGACCTATAATTCATTGGATCCCATAGTGTAAATGTTGCTGCTCGAAGCTCGAAATAAATGTAAATGTGAAATTGAACGCCACTACCACATTATCTCATTTATCTGTAGTGCTTCTTTCATCCTGTTTTGTTGATAAAGGGGAAACCCAAAACGTCCATATTATCTGTTTTCATATATTAAATTGAAGCTTACATTCAATTTCACATTATTATTTATTTCATTGGATCCTATCGGATTACAGAAATGCTTATCTGGAACTATTGTTTTCATTTTTCATTCTTCATATTTTTAAAATCATGTACACTAGAATTTGTTGCTCTTTGAGAACTGTTCAACTCTCCACTGACAAAACCCACCTTTTTTTCCATTTTGGACAGAAAACTATTAAGATGGCCACCAACTTGTCAAAAAAAAACAAACATTTAGGAAGTATTGGTGTAACAGGTTTGAGGTCAAATTATTTGATTGAAGTAAAAGTTTTCTGATCAAAATGAGAATGGCCGTGCTAGAATTACATAATTTAAAATTTTAAAAATACAAATTGTCACCAATTTTTATTTCAATGTCATTCAAATGAATGCTGTGATTTTTTAAATTATTTTTTTATTACTCCAATGATATTTTTCTTCATCTGTCTCTTTTTATTCGAGAGTTTTATTATTTTTCTTCTTAAAGTCTTGATCATTTTTTTTTCAAACTATCCATGATTCTCCCCTTTTTGTGATCTGTCCCTGCTCTTTGTTGGAATGAGCAAGAAGTGCACAGAGGAAAAACGATTTAAGATTGACAATTTGAAGACAAAAGTAGAAATTGTAATCTTAATAAATTGCTGCTTAATTCTGATTCATAAAGTATTAATATTATTTCCCTTTTCTACCTTGCATACATTACATTTCTTCTCATATGTTTATCAATTGTTATTGCAACAGTATACACATTTTAAATAAACACTCTTATTTCTCCCTGCCTATCCTATCTCTCTTAACCCATTTGATTCAACAGAGAGAGGTCAGTTCAGTGCGCTTTTACATTTCTGTATTTAAACGTTTTTCTCCAAGTTCTATACTTATATAAAATTATGGTTTCTTTAAAAGAGTTATATTTCTTTGAATAGCATTACAGTGCCTCTTTCCTTCTTTAGTTCTGTGTTAAAATGATTTTCTAAGTTGGGAATGGACAGATGGTTTTATTTTTGTTTAATTTGCATGACACATTTGTATGGGTAACAAACCACTCATTAAATTGCAGCTGACTGTAACATGAGAAAATCAATATAATTTATACATAACAATGAATAATGCCAGAATATTTTGTATAACAATTTTTATTTTGTCAATAAAATGAACTTGTTTAAAAAAAAAAGAATGGTTTAAAGTGTATTCATAAAAGACTGTACATAGTTTATTTTATTTTCAAATATCTAAATTAATTAATTTTTCTGAAAGCCTGTTTATAGTGGGTAAGGTGCTATTTAAGAACTTTCTGTTATCATTTTATAGTCACCTTTTGTACAACACTTATTACTGTTCAATTTTAAATTAACTCATTGTGATTTTTTAAATTTGAAAATTGTGAGGAAATCTCAATCCTATGCTTTACATTCTCCAATGCCTATGAATGTTTCTAAAGGTACAAGTGTGTAAAAGGAATGTTAATATGTTACACCAATGTGGTTTTGAAGTTTGTTGCAACGTATTTTTGTTTCAATGCTAACACTCTGGCTTACAGTGGGACTATGTGGTTGTTATGCTTTCCAGTCATAATGGAACAAGTAGATTGCCCAATCAGTCTGAATGACATGTGGGAAATACCGACTAGAACAGGATTATGATACATACAAATAATGTTCATGACCAACTCATTAGTGTCTCTCTCTCTCTCTCTCTCTCTCTCTCTCTCTCTCTCTCTCTCTCTCTCTCTCTCTCTCTCTCTCTCTCTCTCTTGTTCCCTCCCATTCTCTCAAATACATTCTTGTTTACATATACACAACAATTTTCTTGCAAACACTCACGCCAAATTACACACTTATACAAACACTTTTCAACAAAAATAATACCTCTTCATCTTTTTTGAGATGTTGGATATAGTATGATTTAGCATAAATTAAGAATTGATTTTTTTAAAAATCAAGGCCCTCTTTTTTTTCAAATAATGTCCATAAAATATAATACATGATTTGGTTTTAAACCCTTTTGTCTCTCTTTTTTTTTTTACACGCCTACATTAGACATCGGCTTACGCTGATGAGAGAAATTTATAATGAAGACCTGTCACCTGACACCCCAGAGGCCAAGCAGGACATTTTCCATTGCCTGTCCGCTTGTGGCCAGCAAAATGTATTTAACTTCCGCACTCTCATTCCGCAAAGGTCAGGGAAATTTTGAATGTGCATCGGTGTCTTTTCATTTTTCCTTCATTTTTTGTGTATACCAAAAGGCCTTCATATTTTGCTCTTGTCTTTATTTGTTTTTTGTTGCTTTCTTATTTATTTATTTTTAACTGGTAAAATCTGTGAATATCTTTAATGTGATTTTTCTTCCTGAATTGAAAAAAAAAATAGAATTGTGTTTAGCATATATATTTTATCAATCTTATTTGTAGAGTGTTTAGGTACACATTCTTTCCTCATTGTTAGATGAAAGCACCTTCTTCGATTTTTTTTTCTGTACCATAAAATATGGAGGATTCAGTTCTATTATTTTCTGGTTTTGATTACCCGTGGTGAAATATTTGATGTGTCATTTGTGTATGAACACATTATCAACTGTACTGTGCTTCTTTTTTTATCACAATTGAAATGGTGTGTCTCTCAAATGGTTTTGTTTTCTTCTTTGGACCTCATTTGCTCAGCTCAGCTCAGGCCATAACGTAATGTCACCGTGTAATGTCATAGCCATTCGGCCATCATGACCTCCTTCCAATCCACTATTTTAATCTTCACAGGATCAAACTCTCTCTCTCTCTCTCTCTCTCTCTCTCTCTCTCTCTCTCTCTCTCTCTCTCTCTCTCTCTCTCTCTCTCTCTTTCTCTCTCGTTATCCAGGGGTGTCATTATTCTGGGGTAAAATTATGTCATTACCCAGGGGTGTCATTGTTCCAGGGTTTTCATGGGAGAGTGGTGACACCCAGGAATATATCTATGTGATACTCAGGCCAGTGCCTGTGATGAGGCAGGTCCCAACCACGTTAAAATATGTATTTTTTCCTGCTGACAAAGGTTTAACTAGTTACACTTTCACTCTCCCATGTGTTTTGTCATTGTTTTTTTATCATAAACAGTGCTCAGCAGACTTGTCACAGGCTAATTTAAAGACATGAAAGTGATAAATTAAGGAGCAGATATAAGATAAAGATCTGAAAAGATATTTCCGGCACTGTTTCAAACACCTTTTTTCAGTTCTTTATTTTTAAAGACAAAGCTGTGTCGCTGTTTAAATATATTGAGCCAACCATTGCTCGTTTGAAAAGCCACCACTTCAAGCTTGTCTGCAATAGTTTCTGCTTGCTCACAGATAATAGGGCCAGAATTTGGTGTGTTTTTTGGCTGTGCTGATGACGATGATAATGATGAATTAAAGAAGAAAAATAGTTCGCCCTTTTCATCACAGTGTAGCTCGTTTAATTCGAGTTTAACAAAAAACTTAATGAAACAAATTTGTTTTGTAATGCAATTTCATGTGAACTCAAGAAATTTAGAAGGCAATTTTAATGTTGCCAGTCATTTTCGCTCTTTTTTTTCCAAATTACATTTATTTATGGAACAAACTGACTACTAGTCCCAAGATTTAACCGTTTGGAATATGGAATGGAGACTATTAGGAAAGCACCTGAACTTTTCTTTCTTTCTTTATTTATAAAAAAATGTATGAATTGTCACCATCAATGGCAAATTTCAATGTGACAATGAGTCAATTTACATGAAGTTTAAAAGAAGAAGGAGAGGAGGAGGAGGATGAGGCTTGTTCATTTTAAGTCCATTTGAGAATGGAATATGATATGGGACAAAGCCTATAAACTGGGTTAACAAGAAACAATACCATTATCTCTAAAGAATTGAAAGCAGCACCTTTTGAGCCAAAGGCATTTGACTTACCTCTCGGCCACGGTTTGCCTGGGACATTCCTTTGTTTATTTTGATACATTTCATTTTATTATCCCTCTTTACATTGCATGTTTTAAAAAAATCCATATAGCTCTATCCGTTTTGTCGATTGTGCTCTCCCTTTTGTTATTTCCCATACTTTGAAAGGGATCTCGTGAACATATTTGAATAGTCAGTTTCAATTGGGTTTGTTTTTTTTTTGGTTTATTATTTCTTATGTTTATTGTGAGAATAATTTTATTTGGAAGAAATCACTCAAGTAGAGACTAAAGATTGGTGATTCAGAGATCAGAATGAGATAATAGTGTTTACATTTTCTCAATGGAGTTAGGCTTTGCAATTCTTTTCAACATGTTGTAAGTCTTATTAATCAAGACCAACAGGAAATTTCAGGTAAGAAGTGAATACTATATTTACCATATTTTGTACTGTACTTAAATATTGGGAAAAGGAACACTTTGTCTATAAAAAAAAAGGCAAGATTTACAGCACAAATCAGTGGGTTATCAGAGTAATCACCCCCTGCCATTTACTCGAAATGGAACTTTGTCTTACGACTATATTTCTTAGCTAAGATAATTAATAAAGTGAAGTTATTGTTGTCGTACTGCAATAGCAATATGTATGCATTAGTAAGATGGTCTATGTTTGCACATTGCTATCATTTTCACTTTTTTTGAAGTTAATAATCATTGCGTGTCATGGTTTTAATATATATATACATTGTCTGTGTTTTATCAAATATACAAGTCGGTATAATTTTTTAAACGATAGCTACTATCTTCCATCCTTTTCGTCCCTTCTATTTTTTATTTTTTTAGTCTAGCCCAAATGTATAAGTTTCTCTCATAACATTTTACAATCTGTAGCGAGATGCAAATAAACTTCTGAGAAACAAAAGACTTTTTCATATCCAAAAATAGATTAGCTTTTCCTGTCATGATTCCACGAGTGAACTTTTCTTGTTTTTGTTTGTTTGTTTTATTTTTGTTATTTACACTCATCTATAGACTCCTATTGTTTATATTGTGTTAGTTTCCATTGGAATGGTTTCCCTTAAGATTGGTTAGTATCAATATTGATTGATTTAAACATTTTTTAAAAATACATATTGTTTCATTTCAATGTTAACATTTCTGGAAGATTTTAACCTGAAACTTCCATTTATTTTTATCATGTTCTGATTGCTGCAAAGTTTAAATTTGTATGCCTGTCTTTTATCATTGTACTGCTTATCAGCGAAAGTTTTTTTTGTTGAGAATGTGACTTATGTTATTAAAAATTATGGTTCCATTTTCTTTTTCGATTTTTTAACAGGTTTTGAATATGTGAATGTCTATTTTGAATATGTGAATGCCTATTGTTCAGTATTATGACCTAATTTTTTTTTTGGTGATTAACTGTAAAGTATATTTTTCTCAGTCAGATTTACACCAGGTAGTAATCATTAACTGGTTGTAAGATTGATGTGTAAAAATGACTTAAAAGGACCGGAAGTGCCTCACCTTTTTCCATATGCATGAGTGAACATCTATGATAGATTGCAGAATAGAAGAATTAGATTAGTATTTGAATGCAGGAAGCATGGAGCAGAAGCTGGTGTGCAAAATTAAAGGCAGAGAAGTGATGTAGGATTCAGCACTAGGAAAAGCAAGAGAGAAACTTCAAGAAAAACTTTTCTCTGTACATCTAGATCATTCCACAGATACTTGACAATTTAAACAGTTCCAATTTTAATCCGTCTCACAAAAGAAAATGCACATGATGCCTTTTGGATCCGAAAAAAATGAAAAGAAAAGAAAAATACCAGTTTTATAATGATCAGTTCTTCTCAAAGGCTTTAATATCATCGTCATAGCACAACCTTGGGCACAATTGTAATATCCTTTTCTATAAATTTTGACTACATAATTAATGATATTTTTTATAAATGAAGTATTGTGAAGTGCATTGAGCTCGATAAATCCATATTATTGCAATATATAAATGTTTTTATTTATTTTATTATTAAATTAAACTTGAATCACAACTTATTTAATTCATTAAATGGATTGACAATTTTACTTCTTTACCCTGATGTGATGTTTACAACAATTATGCCATTTTTCCGTCTTGATATTACATGGATGCATTATTGTATACTGTAGTTTGCTCGTTTGAATTTAACTCTATATTTATGTTACAGACAGGAAACAAAGTTACATATTATATGATAATTTTGTTAAAGAATGTACAATGTATTCTACTTGTTTATAATCATAACCCACCCTCTTCACTATAATTGAAACAAAGGAAATTTTTTCCCTTCTATTTAAAACTATTTTCAGAAATATTTTTCTGAGCGTTTTGGGTTTTTTTTTGTTTTGTTTTTTTGTGTGATTGATTTTATGATCAAATGAATTTTTCATTTAACTTCTGCAGTCAAAAAGGACCATCCCATCATTCTAACTGCCAGTTATTGACGTTTTTTATAATTTAAAAAATAATTGAATTTATGATTATTTATCAAGCTAAGTTTGCTTTCAGTGTTATGTGTTAACCCCAAAACAAGTTAATTTGAATGGTAATTGTTTGTTTTTAGTTGTATTAATTTTTTGTTTGTTCATATTTGTATATTCCACCATTCAGACAACGCCTTGAGTTGATGAGGGAAATGTACCATAATGAGGCTGAGCTGTCCCCGACATCCCCAGAACCCAACATTGACAGCATGACAGGCGGTGACCCATTTTATGACAGATTCCCCTGGTTCAGGCTAGTGGGCCGTTCATTTGTCTACCTAAGCAATCTGTTCTATCCAGTGTCTATGGTTCATCGGGTTGCTATAGTCAATGATAAGGGAGATGTTAAGGGTTATCTACGCGTATCTGTGCAAGCCATACTGCGTAAGCCTGTTTAATATCTTGCCTTTATTTTGAACTTTTGTAAATTATTGAATCATTTAGTATTAGCAAAGAGCGCATAGTGTATTTCTTACAATTTATTATTTTGCATATGATTTTCACTGTTCAAAAAAGAGTGTAACAATGTTTTTCTATCTAAAACTAATTTCAAGTTGCAGCCATCATTATTTTCTCAAGAGTAGTTGTTCAAATAATGGTGATAGATTTTTAATTATTTTTCCAAACAGGATATCTGATTTAAAGACCTAAATGATTAAAGTATTTTTGTTTGTTTGTTTTTAAAAAAATTCCTTTCCCTTTTTTTCTATATAATCCATCACTACTTTTCTCGTTTTCTTTTCCTGAATCAGCTGGACAGGAGGACCATCTGGAAATGGCTCCAGGTGTGAAGCAATCTGGGAATGCAAAGATAAGCTTCTCTGATGAAAGTTACTTCATCAAGGTAGGACATTTTAAAAATTATATTAAATGGTAAACGGCCCTAAAAGCAATGTAAAGGAGCTCTAAAGAACATGGCACTGCTAAAAAAAAAGTCATCACTTTCTGCCACTTTTACAGTTCACTTCGGATCATCGCAACACCTTGGGATCAGCGAAAATGTTGCGATTAACAGAAGCTGAGTGTCTAGTCTACTATTGCAACATTTTACACATTCGTGGTAAACACAAACCAGTTGTTGTGTACATTGTTTGTAGTCCACCACAGACTGGGCAATAAGATTGAATAAAAAACAACATATGACAGCCCTGTATAGATTTGTCAAGCAAAAGCAGCTTTGATGCAAGTCAATGTCTTATTCAGATTGGATTCACATTCACTCTTTTGTTCTTAACATTTGTAAGAGTCAAATAGTTCAGCCGTGATGAGAGACAATAGAGCTCTCACCAAACTCATTGATCACAATGCACAAGTGTCAATCCAAAAACAAAGGATATCGTTCAGTCTCTCTTTACCACTGTCATTGTCTACCTGTTGTAAAGACAACAGCCCACTCGCCTCCTATCTAATAGCCACAGATTACATCACAAACCCATACTGCAAAGCCCCTCTTTTGTCTCTCTAATAAAGTGGTGACACAATACTGTAGCATTAAATCCCTATCACTCTCGATTTTTCAACTTATCACGATTTCTTCCATGATCATGATATTTTGTTAGATTTATTTCTTGAATTTACCACTTTTGAGGGCGAAAATTTGTGCGATTAACCGAAGTTTGTTGCAATTAACCAGTGACTTTTATATAGAATTAATTTCGTTTCTTGGGAAATGTTGCGATTAACCGAAAGTTGCAATTAACCAAGTTGCGATTATCCAGAGTGGACTGTACAAATTTTTGGGGATTCAAATTCAGGTGGTTTTTTTTTTTTTTTTTTACATAAGCTTCAGTTAAAAAAAAAAAAAAAAAAAAAATAACAGAATATTAAGAGAAATAATGAAGACCGTTTTTTTTTTTGGCTGTTTCAGATATGGATGAAATAACAAATTGAAGTATCCTACATTATTTTTAATGTGACTATGCACTTAAATAGGGATGGAAATCATACATTTGAAACTCAGGATTTTGTCCTACAAAAATAAACAGATTTCTTGCCATTGCATACAAAAGGCTTGCATATATGTGCTGTGAGAACAGATTATTGTACAGATTTTTTTGCTTAGTAGAAAAAGAAAAGTTATTAATAAAACAATTTTTACTTGATTGATATAAAATCACAGAGACTTCATATTGGAATCCTCATTTATTAGGATTTAGATTATTTTAGATTATTTCTCACATCATTGCTCTCTGTTCATCGTTTTATACAACTACTTATGAATCGTTAAGTTCTCAGTTTCTGGATTGTGTATCAATATTTAGACAAGTGAATATATTTATCGTGCCATTGGTTTCATCTTCCATTCTTTGACTTGCCGCGGTGTCCCACTGTGTCATGCAACACAACAATGAGTTTTTATCACAACCACAAATGTTTTCTAGAAATTCAGGAAGTGTTTGGAACAGTAAGAAAATCAAATGTCAATTTTATTTTAGTCTAATAAAGTTTTTAAAATGTTCATTATCATGATATTGCATCATTTGTAAAAGGAATTTTTATACTGATTTGTTTTCTTTCATTTCATTTTATTTTTGTAAATCGTCAAGCTCTGAAACTTTGTTGAATTTATTTTCATTGTTAGAACACTTGGTTTCTTATCAAAATATTAACTACCACATAACTAAATATACTCTAATTGGTCCAGATCCAAAGAAACAAATTTACCTCACTTAAATGTATAGAACTTCATTTTATTGTTTAATTGAACAACCATAATCTAAAATTGATTGAACAGGTAAGCAAAAGCAATTCTTTTTGTTTCTATCAACTTCATGCATCACATTTTATAACTTTTCACACATAAGGGATTGGGCCAACTTTACAATCACTCTATCTAAAATCTGTCATTGTATTTTGAATGCCTGTTTTCAATTTTTATTTCAGAAACGTGAGCATTCCACCAACTTCCCACTGCCACCATGTGTTACAAAACCAATTGAAACTGTCTCCTCTCTTGAAGAGCTCCGTGTTGTAGAAGGAGAAGGGGAAGTCACTGACACTGCTTACTTGACTTCTGGTAAGGCAAAATGGACTGTGCCATTTCTTTCTGTTTTTAAAAATATGTTTGTTAATGATTCAAAGTAGCATTCTACAATACTTGTTTCAAAGTTATTATTATTCATCACCATATATTTGCATTATTTATATTCTATTTACAAAATATTTTTGGTCATATTCAAACAAAAACTGTTTGACATTTATAATGTCATGAAGTAACCAAAATAACTTAAAATTCAATTAAATCCAATTTGATAACCCACAAGAAGTTACATTTTGCAAAATCTGAATCCCTTTTCATAAATGAAGAATACTACTACTACTACTACTACTACTACTACTACTACTACTACTACTACTACTACTACTACTACTACTACTACTACTACTACTACTACTACTAGTACTACTACTGCTACTACTACTACTACTACTTTCACCACTACTACTACTACCACCACTACAACAAAAACAACTACTACTACTACTACTAATACTACTACTACTACTACTACTACTACTACTACTACTACTACTACTACTACTACTACTACTACTACTACTACTGCTACAAAAACAACCGATAGCCACATCTGATCATAATACAATTCACCTAGTACCGACGTACATCTCTAAATGAAAGAGTGAGAAATCAACTGTAGTATATCGCCATATCTGGACTCAAGAGGCAATCCAACATGTGAACGGCTGTTTTGACTGTACTCGGTGGGAGACATTAATGGTAGAAGGTGACAGTATTGATGAATGGACCGAAACTGTGACATGTTATATTGCATTTTGTGTGGATTTATGCGTGGAAAAAAAAGAAATTAAGATATTTCCTAACAATAAGCCATGGGTTACAAAGCGACTTAAATACTTACTCAATGAAAAGAAAATTGCCTATATGAGTGGTGAGATTAAACTAGAATTTGAAAAGGGAAAGGAGATCAGAAATACAATAAAAGAAGAAAAGGTTGAATACAAAAACAAAATGGAGCGACAACTGAGATCGGGCTGCGCAAGGAAAGCATGGGAGATGATAAAGCAAATGGGAGGAGTAGACCAAAAGAAACACACATTCCCACAAGGAAAAACGAAAACTGATGTCAACAAATTAAATGATTTTTACTGTCGTTTTGACAGGCTCCCATCTGTTCACAAAGGTTTGTCAAATAACAATGAGCCACCTCCAGATGTTGAAGAAGAAACTGTAAGCTCCCTCTTCCGGAGATGTAAAGAACATAAAGCACCAGGACCAGACAACATTACCGGAACTATTTTGAAAAACTGTCACCAACAATTGGCTATACCTTATACAAAACTTTTTCAAAGGTCAATCGAACAATCAGTGCCAGTACTTTGGAAAACATCGATTGTCGTTCCAGTTCCAAAAAAGCGTTGTCCGACCGTATTGAACGACTTCCGTCCAGTGGCGCTTACATCGCTTGTAATGAAATGTTTATAAAAAATTTTAAAATCTGAGCTCCTACAAAAATGTTATGACCTGAAATTGCTAGATCCGTACCAATTTCCATACCAGCAACATCTCAGTGTAGAAGACGCACTTTTAACTGCCACAAATTCGATCTCAAAACACCTTGACCAAATGCCCTCGAATTACGCCAGAATCCTGTTTGTCGACTTTTCGTCAGCTTTTAATGCCATGAACACAGATATTTTGCTTCAAAAGTTGTGCAACATGGATATTCCAAACTACCTTATTAAATGGTATAAAGAGTTTCTGACCCATAGACCGCAATGTGTAAAATTGGGTGAACATATCTCCAACAAAATAACGTTGTCGAACGGATGTCCCCAAGGCTGCGTGACTTCCCCAATCCTGTACATCTTATACACCAACGACTGCAGCCATCCTTTGAAAATTGTTTTATAGTGAAATATGCAGATGATACTGCTATTCTTGGCTTATTAAAAGATAAAGTTACCGAAAAGAATTATTTCAAACAAATAAATATATTCACCGATTGGTGTAAACAAAATCAGCTTGAATTAAATGTTGAAAAAACGAAAGAGCAGGTGTTTGGTGTAAAAAATAAAAACGACTTAAAGTGTGTGGCGATTGGTAAAGATGATGTTGAGATAGTTGACTATTTTAAATATTTAGGAATAACCATTGATAGTTCACTCAATTTCTCTCAACAAATTAATATAATATCTAAGAAAGTTGCCCAAAGATTATACATCTTAAGGAAATTGAGAACATTTCAAGTAAGGAAGAAAACTATGTTAAGAGTTTATGACTCATTGATTAAAAGTGTAATTGCGTTTGGCTGCACCAGATGGTTTAGAGGATGCCGACTTAAAGATAAATCAAAAATTTCAAAATCTATCAAAGAGGCATCAAAAATAATAAACCATCCTCTTGATGGAGTAGAAAGAATTCATGGAAAAGCAATAGAAAGGAAAGCATTCTCAATTACCAACAATAAAAAACATATTTTATACCATGAATTTAGTCTTTTACCATCTGGGAGAAGGTTTTGTCAGTTTAAATGTAGAACTAACAAGTATAAATCAACGTTCGTTCCATCAGCAATAAAAATTTTGAATATTTCATATGGTACAGAAAAACCAAGGATTGATTCGTTGACTGATTAACTGATTAATTTATTTAATGTAAGATTAACTGACCAATTGATAATGATGATAATTTTTGGTGTCGAATTGCCACAATTGTAACAAATTGAAAACGAAATGAATATGTTTATGTTGTGTATATCACACGTGTGAAAGAAAGAGAGGAAGAGAGAGAGAGAGAGAGAGAGAGAGAGAGAGAGAGGGAAGAGGAGAGAGAGAGAGAGAGAGAGAGAGAGAGAGAGGAGAGAGAGAGAGAGAGAGAGAGAGAGAGAAAATAAGTAGGAGTGAAATATCTGTTCAATGTTACAGTTATCGTTTAACGTTATAACAAGTGTAACTAAATGACAAATTGCCATATTTATGGACAATAAAGATCTATTATTATTATTATTATTATTATTATTATTATTATTATTATTATTATTATTATTATTATTATTATTATTATTATTATTATTATTATTATTATTATTATTATTGTTAGTATTATTATTATACTACTACTACTACCACCATGTGAAAAAATTATATTAAAGTTATAGAAAATGGGTTTTTAAAAAAATAGAAAGTTGATACTTAGGTAAATGTAATTGGAGCATAAAGAGCATATACCATTCATTTCAGAAGAAAATATTTTCATTTCCTTGGTCGTAAATTTGGCTCTGAAATTTTGCTTGATACCCTGGAGATAGATCATGCAAATTCAGCAAATTGTCTATAACAGAGAAAAGATCATTAACAACCCTAATAAGTGCTGATTCCGTCGAACCATGTTACCTATAAGCCGACTGAAATTTTCTTCAAGAGAATTATTTTAAATAGACAGTAATTGTTTCAAAACAAGCTTTTCCAAGATTTTAGAGGGAAAAGGAAGAAAAGACACTGCATATTTAAGTTCTCTTAATCTAGATCAGGTTCTTTCAAAAGGGGTTTGACATGAGCAATTTTGTAAATGTCTGGTACAGCACCTGAATGCAGAAAATCGTTTACAATATTAATTATATGTAAATGGTGTTAAAACTACATCAATGCATTTTTTTAGCATAGCAGTATTTATGGGGTCCAAATCAAAACTTTCAGTTGGTGATGACAAAATGCCGTCTTCTGAGTCAAATATATGATAATACAAAATTATGTCACTTATGGATTAATTTTACTTATTTTTTCCCTTGACAAAAGCAGTCAGAAAAA
>NC_088363.1:83400362-83455362 GCF_034508935.2 Berghia stephanieae
CTTCTCCTTCTTTCTCTCTCTCTTTCGTCTCTCTCTCTCTCTCTCTCTCTCTTCTCTCTCTCTCTCTCCTTCTCTCTCTCTCTCTCTCTCTCTCTCTCTCTCTCTCTCTCTCTCTCTCTCTCTCTCTCTCTCTCTCTCTCTCTCTCTCTCTCTCTCTCTCTCTCGTAAAATGATCAGTTACAATGATAAAATGTAATTGACATCTGAAACAAAGGCTGATTTTAAACTCAATTTTTTTATTAATTTCTCGAAGCGACTATGTTTTCCTGTGTATTTAGAAGTGAAGTAAGACTGAAAGCATTATCATTTATCAATTGTTTTGTCACAACATAATACTCATTACAATTTAAGTAGTGTCCTATATGCGGCTATGTGGTCTTGTGGTATGACACTCGCTTTCGGATGGGAAGGTCCTGGGTTCGAGCCTCACTCTCTCTCGGTGCATAGTTGAGTCCTTGAAAAAGACTCTTTACTCACATTCTCTCACTGTACTCAGGTGTAAAATGAGTACCTGGTCGTTAACAGCGTTGTCTCCATCGGAAAAAAATGTAATATCGCCTAACAGGCATCATGTCTCTTTCTACACGTTGGTCAGGAACCTGTGTAAAGTGCTTTGACGATTTGTGGATATTGCACTACATAAAAAGCTCAATTTTTTAATTTTAATTTTTTTTTATGCTTGTCTGGATGTGAGTATAATAATGTGTACTAAATGATATCCTTAATTTGGTATGTTTCATTTTGGATTAGGTTTGAATTTGGCAAATGGACAGATGAATTTCCCATCTTTTTGACAAATGTCCACGATCCTCACTGAAAAATTTTGAATGGTCGGGTTGTATGTTTAAGACTTGAACTTTTACTGGACAGGGTGACAAGCAATTTTTAGACTTAACAATACAATATTTTTAGACTAAATAGTCCAAACATAATACCATTTTAAATCATGACTGTAATGCACGTTTGGATGTTCAATTGTAACCCTTTGAAAATATGCACCATTCATTGTTTATTTTACAATTTTCTAAACCAAAATTTTTTTGATTTACAGGTTGCAAATGCAAATTGCTTGAATTCATATTCTTTTTTTTTTTCCCCTCCTGCTTCAGCATCCGGCCTCCTCCAAGCCGTAGCTTTCCAACCATGCCCATATCGAAGCCAGTCCCCTCTCCCAAGTTTGGTGTCATCACAGCTCCAAGGTGAGTTCAACCATTGTGTCACACAACCCACTCATTTCATTGTTGTGGATGTTGTCCCATATGTCTCCTTCACGTGTTAATTCTACGAGCTGTCAAAATGCCATTTCAAGAATTAAATGCTCTTGTGAGGAAAAAAAACAAAACAAAATAAATTTTTAAAAATATGTAAGCCTGTTAATAATAAACTTATGGAAAAACTTCAAAGAAGACTTTACTTCATTTTACTCAATTTAATGACATTTTGATGGTTTTTAAATTGTCAGTGCTTTTGTAGAGCTTCTACATAAATTTCACTTATCTGATTATATAGACTTCCTCTCCTGGTATTGTAACATAGATTGTACTATGTGTCTGTATCATTTATATCTCTGGAGTATTTTGAAATCTTTATTAATTTA
This sequence comes from Berghia stephanieae, assembly GCF_034508935.2. NCBI lineage: Eukaryota > Metazoa > Mollusca > Gastropoda > Nudibranchia > Aeolidiidae > Berghia > Berghia stephanieae. Next base: position 83,401,960 of record NC_088363.1, read on the forward strand.
TTACTGATTAAATAGCTAAAAGGATTTGCTATCTGTTGTTTCTAAATCTCGTGTGAATAAGAGCTAGGGTCACATCCATCACAGCCTTTAGGCAATACAGATTTAATAGGCAGACATTTCATATTTTTTATAATGTTTGGTTGTCATTTCTGCCTTTTATGACAAGACACTTTTTTTTGATTTATTGAGGTGACCCAAAAAGTTTTAAGCCTGGAATTTCAAGACTTTTGACATGTTTGATAGACATTGAAATTTATTCATATTTAAATCGTTTTCTTGCCAAAATAAATAAAAAAAGAAGTCATATGTTGGTGTACGGCAGAGTTGTAATATTTAGTTTTATGAGAAAAGGAAAATACATTCTAATCGATAGAAACTGTGAATTTCTCATTTAGCAAACGAGCTGAAATGATTTTGAACTTTCAGGAGAGATTAAAATAATTTTGATATTCCTGATTAAACTGTAAAAATACACAGTTGATCTGGATGAAAAAAAAAGAAAAAGATATTATTGAATGCATCAACTGAACTGACTTTTAGGTAAAATTTATTGAAGACAATGTCTTTTTATAGAATATTATTCATTTCATAGCTCATTTCATTATATCTGTGCTTTGTAAACCTTGTTCTTAATGTTGTCTGCTTTTTGTTTCAGGTTTCAGTTGTTTTGAGCACAATATTATTTGTTTTATGTTTGGGTGTTTTAAAATTGTCATACATCACTTTCAAGACGTGCTATGATAGATATTTCCTTGACAATGATTTCAGTCCATGGATGCTAGATCCTTGGTATATGCATGCTGCAACAGTGTGTGATCCCAGAGCACTTTCTTAACACACTAATTCATACATTAAAAAGCAATACTGATGATGCAAACGAATAATATATAACTTGTATAATCTTTCGTTGTTATAAATAGGTTCAGTTTTGAAATCCATGTCAGGGGTAAACAAATTAATAGAGACTCATTGTCAACAACTACATAAATTTCAACAATTTGCATACTGTTTTTCAATCCACCTATAAGCGATCACACAGCACAGAAACAGCTTTTTTGATATTGTCGACCTACTTGACAAAAACGATAATGTAATACTACTGCTTTGGACCTAAGTGCCGCATTCGACATATGGATCATGCAATACTACTAGACCGAATACAGATGCTCTTTGGAATCGGAGACAAAGCTCCAGAATGGTTTTCATGCTGTCTACGAGATCGGTTCCAACGCGTTCTCATAAATGATTTCTTTTCATCACCAACAAAGCTGCAATTGGCGTTCACCGGGTTCAGTGCTTGGCCCTTATATTTTCACAATGTACACAAAGCCTTTAAGCAAGATCATCACAACTTTGTCTCAGTCATCATTTCTATGCCGATGATACCCACACTCCCATTTCATAAAAAAATATCGAAGAAACAAAACAGTGACTCACAGCATGTCTAGATAACATTAAAGCATGGATGACAAACAACAAGCTTAAATTCAATGAGGACAAAACTGAGCTGATTGTATTAAAAAAGACAGGAAAGGATATACTCATTGACCAACTGTCCCTCTGAGAATCTGTTATTAAAACTTCCAATGTCGTTCGAAACCTTGGTTTCTATTTTGACACTCACCTAGACATGCGCGCACACAGAACAAAGTGCTGTCAGGCTGTTCATAGCCCTCTCCAAATGATATGCAGAATACGAAATGTTATTGATGACGAAACATGCAAAACACTTATCCATGCCCTTGTTACCAGCCGCATGGATTATAGTAACTCTCTGCTGTTAGGCCTACCAAAAAACATTTCTGAACAGACTACAGTTGATGCAAAACAAAGCTGCTCATATAGTTACAAGGACAAAGCCTTGGGACCATATAACACTGGTCCTTAAATCACTACACTGGCTTCCAATAGAGAAAGGAATAATGTACAAAATCGTATGTTTTGCTTACAATTGCCCTCACCATACATCACCTGAATACCTTGAATGCCTTGTGAGGGAATATAGCCCAACTCGATCCCTGTGATCCGCCAGTTCTTTGCTAATGGAGAAGAACATCCCAAGAACAAAGTTTGCTGAGCGTGGTTTTGCATTTTAGACTCCAATCATATGGAATTCTGTACCACTTAAAACCCGATAATGTGAAAGTTTACCAGTCTTCAAACGGCATTTAAAAACAAATCTTTTTCATTCTGCTTTTTGTGATTCTATTTGAATTTCGAACAAGATGTGTGTGTGTGTGCGATTGTTGTGGTGATTTCGTAGTCGAATGAATGAACTTGTGTGATACCAAAAAAAACTATTGTAAAGCACCTCTGAGAACTATTTGTGGATACTGGCGCTATATCAAATAATAATAATAATGATGATGATAATAATAATAATAATAATAATAATAATAATAATAATAATAATAATAATAATAATAATAATAATAATAATAATAATATATGATGATGATGATGATGATGATGATAATAATAATAATAAAATGAGACACAACATTGATATAAAAATAGTAGTGATGATGATGGTGATGATGTTGTTGATGGTGATGATATCGAACCGAAGTGGAGTTTCCTGTCCACTATTGCAACATTTTACACATATATGGTAAACTCAAACTAGTTGTAAATATTTTTCTTATTCCAACACAGACTGACCAAATTAGTTGAAACAAAAACCATATGGCATCCCTGTATAGATTTGTCAACCAAAAACAGCTTTGATGCAAGACGACATCTTATTCAGAGTGGATTATCTTTCACTCTTTTGTTCTCAGCATTTGTAAGAGTCAAAGTGATTAGCGGCGATGATAGACAATAAGCTCTCACCAAACTAGTTGGTCACAATGCAGTTGCCAATCCCAAAACAAAGGATATCGTTCAGTCTCTTTACAACTACCATTGTCTACCTGTTGTAAAGACTATGCTCCTCGCCTCCTATTTAATGGCCACAGATGAGATTACAAACCCATACAGCAAAGCCCCGCCCCCTTTTGTCTCTAATAGAGTGGTGAAACATTACTGTGGCATTAAATCCTGATCACTCTCGATTATTCAACCTGTCACGATTTTATCCATGATGACATTTAATCATGATATTTTGTTTGATTGATTTCTTGAATTTGACACTTTTTGAGGGCAAAAATTTGTTGCGATTTACCGAAGTTTGTTGCAATTAACCAGTGACTTTTATATAAAATTAATTCCGTTTCTTGGAAATGTTGCAATTAACCGAAAGATGCGATTTACAGAGTAGCGATTATAATAATATAATAATAATAATAATAATAATAATAATAATAATAATAATAATAATAATAATAATAATAATAATAATAAAATAATAATAATAATAATAATAATAATAATAATAATAATAATAATAATAATAATAATAATAATGATAATAATAATGATGATGAAAATTAATAATAACAATAATAATAATAATGATGGTGGGGATGATGATAATGGTGATGGTGGTCACTGATAATATTGTGGCAAAAGCAAATCGTACCCTGGATTCCTGAGGCAGAACCTGTACCAGTGCCCCCCTAAGGTGAAAGAACAGGAATACAATGCTTTAATCAGACCCATATTGGAATACGTGTGCACACAGTGTGGGATCCTTATCAGCAAGGTCACATTAAGACAATCCAACAAGTTCAAAGGGCAGCTTTGAGTTTTGTCACCAACAATTTCTTGTGAGAACCAGGATGCGTTATTGAGGCCCTGAGATTGTTGCAGTGGAATACACTGGAAAGTAGGCGGAAAGAAAAACGCCTCCAACTTCTCCACAGAACAGTACATTCCAACAAAATAGCAGTAACTCTACCACAATATTTCACAAGAAATTATCATAGCAGTAAGTTCACAACCCCAACACACAGAACCAACACATATAAAAACAGTTTCTTCCCAAGAACCATCAAGGAATGGAACACTCTCCCACCAGAAATCCTTGATATTACCAACAACAACAAATTTGGTCAACTATTAAACATTTATCTGTCAACTCAATAACACAATAGTAGAGAAAGTGACAACATAAATGTATAAAATCTACAGTGCTGGGCAATCCGCCTTTTTGCAGATAAAGACGTTGAACTTGAACTTGAAAATCAAGCTATGATCTTACAAACAGAATAAAAATAAAGGGACACGATAGACAAGTAAACAGAAAAAACTATAAAAGCCAAGCAATGTCAACATAAATGTAAAAAAATGGACTACAATTGTCTGTGTGAAAAACCATAAATCACACACTAGATAAACCTGTTAAACACCATAAATCACACACTAGATAAACCTGTTAAACACCATAAATCACACACTAGATAAACCTGTTAAACACCATAAATCACACACTAGATAAACCTGTTAAACACCATAAATCACACACTAGATAAACCTGTTAAACACCATAAATCACACACTAGATAAACCTGTTAAACACCATAAATCACACACTAGATAAACCTGTTAAACACCATAAATCACACACTAGATAAAGCAATTTTATTTATTGGCTTTCTTATGCACTTTTGGTTTTAAGTGGAAACTAACAAATTAGTTGTTTTGTTTGTTTTTTTGTTCCCCCTGTGACCATCGAAAAACCTTGGTAGCCATTGTCATGATTTCACTAGTGTTTCTATGTGTCCTGTGTTTCCCCTTTTGTTTCAGTCATAACACAAGAAGTGTAAAAGATGATATAGAGCTGGTGCATGCTAGAAAGCACAGGGGGAAAGATCACAAAAATGTCACTAAAAAGATGACAAGGCAGAAAAACCGCAGGTATTGTAGGCTGAATCTTTTGCAATTTTTATCATCAGAATGGAAGGATTTTGGACATCGTTTGAATATTTTAGTTTTTTTAAAATCATGAAATAAATAGAATGTCATTTTTTCATGGTCAGTCAGTATTTTCCACAATATTTTAAAACTTTTAATGATTATTTAATTGTTCTCCGTAATCATTCAATTTGTTCACATGTCGTAAATTTGTTGGTATTTGTTCAAGTATTTAAAACCAATGTTCAGAGCAGATTTAAGTTATAATTTTATTATTCTGCTGTCTACGCCTGCGCAAAGCTAGAAATACTTTAATTTCTTCACCTGGGTTTATCATGTTATTTAAAAATGAAGTTGACCATTCAAAATCTCCAGCGAAGCAATTTTAACAAAGATTTTAAATTTTTATACATTATGATAGTAAAAATACTTTATCACAATTGTAAAAGTTATTTTCTTAGAAGATTTGTTTGCTGTCCACCACCTCCTTTTGATGTGCATTCAATGTTTGGAAATATTTGTTGTCTTTATTGATTTTCGTCTCTCTTTAAAAAGTATATTTTGTTCATTTCACAAATACAGGAATGCCACTCTCTGACAATTGCCAGAGTTTCTGTAAATTTTTAGTTGTGGCAGCACCACAGAAAAGTTCCATTAGTAAAGGTGTATCATATTTTATTTATGTTATTCGACTCAGTGATTTAATATATTTCGTTTCTGATTCACAAAAAAATGGATCAGAATTTGCTTTGCATCACCCCAAGCTTGTGGGGAGATGTAACAGTTTAATTTTCCAGAAACAGGAATTGAAATGAGGCGTTAACCTTACCTCTATGGGAACTTTTTATTTAATCATTTGTTACAAACCAAGCAAATAATCTAGTTAACTCTTTTAGGTACTTGTGGCATTTCTTAAAATACACATTTTAATTTTTCCTTTGCTTCCATTGTGCTGTATTGCCCAATCAAATTTTACCACTTTTCGCCCTATCACCTTTTAAAGTCTATTTTATTGTTAACAGTTGAAAAAACTTGATTGTGCCATTTTCCATTAGGTCGCTCATTCTCAACGTCAACAATCGGAGACGGTAAGATGATATTGGGTTTTGTATGGCTTACAAAGACAATGGCAATTTTACTAACAACTATATAGGCATAACACCTGTCTGGTATTTTAGTTTTAAACGCAATTCGTCTATTTTTTCATCACAGCAATGGGAGAAATGTTGTATTTTCAGCAAGTTGAAAGAGTTCTCATCTTTATATCCTCATCCTAACCAACCATTCATTGATCACCAATTATGCTTGGATGCATGTTAAAACATACATTTCTTTTTCTCCTCCAAGATCATACTGGACTTTTAATATTTATTAACCTTGAAAATTATACTCTCTCTTGAGAAAGAAAGGAAATGGGGAGTGTCCACTGTGATTCTGTTCAAGGGTTATTTATTTTTTTTAAAAATTGATATCTTAGTCACTCTCAAATAAAGTTTGAAAAGGGGTGGGGAAAGATTGTTATTAAACAATTGGTCTACAGTATTGGGACAACTGATATGCTCTGTCTAATCCAGACTAATCAAATAGAATTTCTCATATAATGAGAAATGATGTTTTGTCAACGATTTGTTAGTGTGAACGATCACATCCTTAACCTTGAGCTGTTTTTCACCTTTGATAATTGATCAACTAGTAACACGTTGTATACAAACGGTCTACCTTATGCCTTTACTAACAATCTTTGCTTATCTCTGGTGGTGGTTTATATACATTTCGGTTCTTTTCCTTAAACTTTTGACATTATAACAGAATTGCTTTCAAATTGTAATTCTCTCAATTAATTATCTAGATATAATTGCAGACCTAACCATTTTTCCCAAGAGAGCAGTAGCACCGTTGATGGTCACACTGCTTATACTGCTCTTTTGATGAAAATGGTAAGATTGGTGTCAGGCTTGATTCAAATCAAAGCTTGATTCTAAAAGGATAAATCAAAGAGATTTTACATCTGACAAACTAACAATGGAAGATTGACTGTTGTAGGTATTTATATGTGACCCAATGCCTCCAAACAGTATTATGTTGGGATTTGAAAAAACGAAGAAAATTGGCTTATTAAGTGGGAATGGTCAAATTTATCAAATTTCAGGTTTTTCTAACAACTTTACACTTACAGATGAAAGATTCGGATTAGTCAAAGCTGATCACATGCGCTCGTTGGCCATTAAATGTGTATTGTCACACAGTTGGCATGTATCTGTGTTGTGTGTGTCAGTGTCTTTGTGCATTTTGATACATACCCAGTTGTTTTATTTCTTTAGTTAAACAGGCTGCATTGGTTAATAATTGAGGTGAGGTTGCTTCATGACTATGTCTTTTACAATTAAATTATATTATAACACGATCTTACTCCTTACTTCAAACAGTCATTTCTTGGCTACGAATTATCAGAAGGTTATGAATCAAATTTTCAAGCATAAAATAAGCTTTGATTGGGTACAATAAACCCAAAAATGGAAAAACTCGACATAATACCATTTCGAGGCAGGGGGCCACATATTTCCTATGACCTTTACAAAATGTCTTTTGTATAATCCCCTCACCCCCTCCCCTTATAATTGTAGTATAGTTTAGTTCCATATTGCTGCTACAGCATGAATATTTCGCCTCACACAGTATTTGTAGACTGCTATTATTTTTAAGTTTCATTCCTAAAGTGCATACATTGCCAATTATGATTACGTTTATGAGCATTTCAGTTTAAATGCATGCCGTGGGACAGATCTAACTTTTAATGTTATTATTATTTAAACAATTCTTTTGCATACTTAATTATCAGTGATCAGTTGTTTGTTAAGAGTACCCTTTTCCTTACCTGCATCTAAAAACCATTAATAAATAATAATAATAATAATAATAAAAATAATAATAATAATAATAATAATAATAATAATAATAATAATAATAATAATAATAATAATAATAATAATAATAATAATAATAATAATAATAAAAAGAAGAAGAAGAAGAATGATAATAATGATAATAACAATAATAATAATAATGATGGTGGTGATGATGATTATGATGATGATAATGATGATTATGATGATGATAATGATAGATAATAGGAGGAGGAGTATAAATATAAAATTGTAGAAAAATTTTCAAAGTTTGTTTTATAGGCCATCCATTTCACCCAATTGAAGCAAATGATAATATCACTCTGTCGAGCACTCTCTCACAACTTAAGGACAAGATTTGTTCCCAGGTGCAGTTAAGGTTTATCTCTTATTCAAATCAGCAGCGATTGGGTGGCTGAGTCTCTTATATTATAACGGAAAGTACTTAATGATAGACTAGTACCTATCCAAAGGCAAGTAAAATAAATAAATAAAATAGAATTCCCTTTATTCATCCCATGGGGAAATTTATCTCGAGGGTCTATTCCAAGGGAAGACTGGAATAACCCAGGCATCAGCCACAGTGCAGCGCCACAAATTGAGCTAGGACGAGGTGACTTGCTCAAGGCCACACATCACAGCGGGGGATGATCTAACAGTACTTTCGGGTACGAAGCAAAGACCCTAGCACTGAGTCACATTGCCCCTTAGAGACAGTTGATATGTCCATTTTAATATCAAGAAACGTCGATAAATTCTGTCTCCACTGAGGGAGCCCTGAAGGACTTGCTATATTTCAGGAACATTCTGTACCTTTTTTCTTTTAATTCCTAAGAGGTAAAGTCCTACTTCAACGGGTTTTTGTTAGAGTGGTAAAAAAAAAAAAAATAAAATAAAAAAAAGCAACAAAAAGCAAACAAACCCAATGTGATATCCTGATTTTGATATTCTGTAATATTTCCATTAAATTGATGAGAAATATAGGGTATTAAGAAGTGACAGATGAAAACAGAGAATAAATTCTAAGTTTCAACCAGAGGAAAGTTGGATTTGGTCATTTATAATTTGCATCTCTGATCGTGACATGTTAGACATATGAAGATAAGTCATATTTTAATTTGCATTTACTAAATCACTGGGATTTTTTTTATTTGTTTTTTTTTTTTGTTTTTTTGTTTTTTTTCCATAATGATTCTGATAAAAGTATAGATGTTAGACAAATATATCTTGAGTACCGATTTAACCCAGTAAGGGTTTTTAATATCGGCCACTTTCAAAATTGTCAACTATGATGCATTCTTCATCCAAGGGGTAGAGGGGGGGGGGGGGGTGTCGTGTCTGGAACCCCTGAAAGATTGTGAACAGAGTTTATGATTTTTTTTTGTGTGAAATACTTTTATAGTTTTATTTCTAATGGTGAAACTCCTCTTCCATCCCCCCTCTCTCTCTCTCTCTCTCTCTCTCTCTCTCTCTCTCTCTCTTCTCTCTCTCTCTCTTTCTCTCTCTCTCTCTCTCTCTCTCTCTCTCTCTCTCTCTCTCTCTCTCTCTCTCTCCACCCCATGTTTATTATCAATTGTATAGAGTTATTTACAATGTCCTATTCTTTCCATTCTAGTTCCAGCCCCATTCACTCCCAGTGTGATCTTCTGGTTTGGTTTGAGATCTGTGAATTGGCACCAAATGGCGAGTAAGTAGCTCTTGAATTTTCTTTTTCTCGATTTTGATTTGGGGTGATATATTTTTTGGAAACTTTTCTACTCAACTTTGTATAAAAATATTGTTATTACTGAGGTTTTTTAAAAAAATGTTCTTTTTTTTTCTTTTTTTGTCATTTCAATATCTTAGCTTGTAAAGATGTACCAAATGTATCATATTTACGTGTTATGAGGACAAAGTCATTTCTCTCATCCTTTGCTTCAATGTCACTGACATCTCACCAAGCATATAGAGCATACATTGGTTTTTAAGCATGTCTGCTTTTTCCTTTGCGGCAGAGTATAATACATGATCATGCTCAAGCGGTGCTATACCAACCGAATCGCACCTCATACTTTTTTTGTGGAATATGAGGAGTTTGTTGAACGTCTTTGGTGTAGTGGTTTCCATTATTTAACTGAGACTGGCATGCTTTCTTTTCTATCTCAGATATGTGCCAGTTGTGGTGGACCATTCCGATGACCTTCCCACCAGGGGTGTGTTCATGCTGCACCAAGGCATCCAGCGCAGACTGCGGATCACCATTGTGCATGAAACCAGGACACACTTTGCCTGGAAGGATGTCAGGGAACTTGTTGTAGGTCAGTATGAATGTGAGAAATTATGAAGCAGGCTCTGGGGCTAGCCAGAAATCTGAAAAATGTGTCCATCATGTTATGTTGTACAATGTAGAAATAGAAAGATTAATACCCAAAAAAAAATAATATGAAAAAAATCTTCCAGAATGACTCGGGATTAAACTTCAGACCTCCTATTTACACAACTTGGTCGTTTGGGCTCAGAAAATAAACCTTGATGGAACAGGGAACCCTTTTTCAGTCTCCCTGAAATAAACAAAAAATAAATTAATTAAAAAAAAACCCAAAAAACAGAGACAAAAATTGCTAGAAAAGGTTTCTTTCACAAATTGTTGATGTATAAATGAAGGAAACCCAATTTAAAAAAAAAATAATAGTAGAAAAGTAAAGAGTATTATTTTACTTTTGAAATCCTTGGAATTACACTTAAAGGTTAGTAAGTACTAATAACCAGTTGATAGTGAAACTGCTAATAGATGGTTGTGTGTACTACCCAATATAGAATTTATACCATTGGAGTGATATCTATTATGCTCAGCTATTTTTACTTTTTCCCCATGGATATTTAAAATAAAAAGAAATAACTATTGAAAATTCTTGTTTGAATACAGTGTGCATAAAAATTGTCTTCATTTTCATGATTTTTAATCTTATTTTCATTTTATTTACTTATTTATTTATTTATTTATTTCTATATTATTAATTAATTAATTAATTAATTTATTTATTAATTTACGTTATGTCTTTTTCCAGGTCGCATAAGGAACACTGTGGAATTTTATGACTATGATATTGAAACGACAGTTCTCTCGCTTGGGTTGTTCCCTGCTCATTTCCTGCAATATCAAAATGATGATAGGTACTACTCCTTTAAATTCTTAGGTTTTTAGGGTCAGTAAATATTATGTGGGGAGCGAAGTGGCCGAGTGGTTAAGGCTTTGCCCTGTGATCCGGAAGGTCCCAGATTTGATTTTCGCTTCAGGCATTTTCGTTTTTTTTTCCTTGGGCAAGATTCTTAACCCCCAATTTGCTCACTTGGAGAACGTGGGTGATTCCTGTTGACATCAGACATACTGTTTGATGGATTATCTATATTCCTTCATGGAATGCCTAGGTGACAGGATCTTATGGTGCCGTTGCGAAAGGGCTTAATTTAAAAAATAAAATATTATATATAATTTCATCCCTGAAATATACTATCATTGATAATCACTTGTTTGATTTTACCAGTGCGAGATGGCTCAAGGTCTTGACCCGACAATTGATGCCCTTGGTTTGAGTTCCACATCAGGCCTGTTTTGTCTTTAAACTGAGCTTTTATATTGCGCAATATCCCCTAAACATACTCAAAATGCTTTACAAGGGGTCCAGACCAACAGCAACACGTAACATGTAGAACGAAACATGACACCTGTCTGGCAAGATTACAATTTTTTTTTCCGACTTAGACAACGCTGTTAATGGCCAGGTACTCATTTTACACCTGAGTATGGTGAGAGAATATGAGTAAAGAGCCTTTTCCAAGGACTCAACTATGTGCAGAGTGAGGCTCGAACCCAGGACCTTCCGATCAGAAAGTGAGTGTCATACCACAAACCACGTAGCCATAAACGATCAATATAGGTCCAGTAATAAAATCTGTCGATGCGCAAATTAATAATATTTTTAGAAACTAATTTTAGAATCACTGTCCTCTCCGTGACTTATTTTGCACATGCAGCTGGCCGCCTGGTAGCTCTGATTACAATATCAAATGCATGATTTTGTTTCTCCATAAGAGGCAACTACAGATTCCTCACTTGGACTTGGACAATGTGAATGATCTCTGTCGACCACCGACGTTTCTCTTTTTAAAAATCTTTAATGGAAAACCAAGGCAATGCCATTATGTATTGCTGTCTGAAAGGGCCTAATTTTTTTAAAGTTCAAAATTTTAATTTTACTTCTTCAGAACTTTGATTCAACAATAAATCATGCATTCACATCGGTGTGCTCTTATTGTTGCAGTTAACAAATATGTACAAATTATGGTTTTAAAATCCTCCTTGTGAAGATTTTAAAAAAGAAAGAAAGAAAAACACAAAGTCATTGTGCTGGTGAAGCTGATCCTTCTTTGAATGTAAGAAGTTGAGTTTTGAAATATGTATGTGGCTATGTGGTCTAGTGGTATGACACTCGCTTTTGGATTGGAAGGTCTTAAATGTCTTTAAAAGGCTTGGAAAATACCTTTCAAAATTGAACAAGTTAACAATATTTCACTCTTTTGTATTGTCAAATTTCAATTTCTGTCCACTAGCTTGGCATTTCTGTTCTAAAACGAATTGTGATAAACTTGAAAAGATACAAGAAAGATCACTGCGTTTTATTTATGATGATGACAAAAAATCCTACGACCAATTACTTTCAAAGGCCAAAGTCCCCTCCCTACAAATAAGACGAATGAGAACAATTGCTTTGGAAACGTTAAAAATTTTATACAAAATTACTCCTCCTTGTCTATCTGATATGGTCATTTTGAAATGTAATAGATACAATTTTAGATATACAAACCTTCTTGATATTCCAAGGGTCAGAACAGCGTCTTATGGCAAAAGATCTTTCAGATATTCTGCTGCTGTGCTTTGGAATGAACTTCCGGAGCACATCAGGAAAATTTCAAATTTTAATGTTTTCAAAAATCATATCCTCTCATGGAATGGCCAGCCATGCAAATGTAATATTTGTAATTAATCTAACCGTACATATATATATATATAATATTATGTTACTTTTCTTTGTGTGTCATGATTGGAATCTTGATGAGGGAAGGTTTTTAAGGGAAAATGTATTACTATGTATTTTTATGCACTATGTGTTAAAACCTATGTCGGTCAAAGGCTTCTATTAGCCTGACTACATTATCTATTAAACATTTTTAAAATGCCTACAATTAATAAATATTTGAATTGAATTGAAAAGGTCATGGGTTCAAGCCTCGCTATGCTTATAGTTGAGTCCTTGGAAAAGGCTCTTTACTCGCATTCTCTCAGGTGTAAAATGAGTAACTGGCCATTAACAACGTTGTCTATGTGGGAAAAAATTGTAATATCAATATAATAAAATTGTAACAGGTGTCATGTCTCGTTCTACATGTTACATGTTGCTGTTCGACAGGGACCCCTTGTAAAGCGCTTTGAGCACATTGAGTGGATATTGCGCTATATAAACTGCTCACGTTTAAATAGCTCAAGTATTTCTTGGGGATTTCTTTTCTGAATGCTCTCTGCTTTAGCTCTATCTGAGTCAACCCTTATTTAATGTTAACAACAACAGCAGCATAAGCTAATGATGATTTGATAGAATAAAAAACTGGTATGAAAATGATTTCACTAATGCAAACCGTACCCCTGATATTCTTACAGAGTATTCTTCCAATTTGAGGCTGCCTGGGACAGCTCTCTTCACAACTCCTCCATGTTGAACCGTGTAACAGCCTATGGGGAAAAAGTCTACATGACTCTCTCTGCTTACCTAGAGGTTTGTTTTGTATGTGAGCCTTAAGATGTTTGAGAGGTGTTGATTGGAACTCAATTGGCGTTAAGGTTTTCAAGTAAAACACGATGAAGCATTAGAATTAGCTTTAAGGTTGCCAACTTAAAATTATAATAAGGAGTTGTCCACTGATGATACCTGTTTTAGACTTTCCTTTTGGTTTTAAAAAAATAATTAATTTAAAATCTATTATTTCTTGGTGTTATTGTTGTTGTAGTTGTTGTTATCGTTTTCATTCTTGTTTTATGGTACAATATATATATTCATTCATTCATATATATATATATATATATATATATATATATATATATATATATATATATATATATATATATATATATATATATATATATATATATATATATATATATAATTATTTTTAAACCAAAAGGAAAGTCTAAAACAGGTATCATCAGTGGACAACTCCTTATTGTAATTTGGTGTTTTGAATTAAAAAGATCAAATTAAGCATGTACTTAAACACCCTTTTCTAAAGATTTTCTGTAAATCATGTATGGTGAAATCTTTATTTTAAATTCTGTCTTGACATACATCCTAATTAGTTCAATCATGTACTACGCCATTGTCATAGGGAGGGGGGGGGGGGGAATCTCACTCTCCCAACAACCAGTGGTTGAGATTGAATAGGTCGGTATGGTGTTTAATGTGGCCTGTACTATTCTAATGGACTATTAAAACATTGTATAAATGTTTAAATAACGGAGCTTGTTCCATTCCCCATTATTTTTGTTTAATATTGTACGTATTACGATGCTAATCAACCTATACATTTTAAATGATATTCAGATAAAGATTTGCTTTGTTGCCATTGTCAGGTGGAGAACTGTGCCCAACCGGCCTGCATAACCAAGGACCTTTGTATGGTGGTTCACTCCAGAGACACCAAGATTTCTGCCCCTAGGTATACAAACCATAAGAATCATATTATGAATTCTACGTAGGTTGTTTTTCAAATTTATTTCTTTTTTCAGAAAGCCAGCTTAAATACAAATCCTCAAACTACTCCCCCCCCCCCCCCCCCCCCCCACACACACACAGAATTAGAAAATTAAAAATTGCATTATTAAGAGTAGAGCTAGTTTTAAAGAATTACTCAAAATAAAAGGGAGAATCAATGTACATTGTCCAAGATAAGTAACAATATTTCAATGGTCACGATTTTAATGTGGTGAACATTTGCTGAATCTACTTTTAGCAGTTTAGAGTTGTATTGCATCAAATTTTTATTCCAATTTTTATTTGATAAGTTGAATTAAATTCGATTTAAAAGCTTGCATGCCTTTTAAAATCTTTTTTTTTTTGGTTAAGATTGTTATGCCATCGTTTTTGTTGGGTTTTTCTTTTTCTGAATTAAAGCACTTATGTTTCTTCCTCTTCTTTTTTTAAACCACACATTTAGGAATTCTCATAGATGTGTACACATTTCTGGTGTTTGAAAATATCAATTACCTTGCCTAGAAAACTGAACATCATTTAGGTTTAAATCCACATCACCTTAAAGTAGGAGAGAGAAAACAAAGGAGAGAGAACAATTATGGATTTTACTTATTTAGTTACTAAATAAATCAAATCATAATCGATGTTGTGAAGTTTATAAACTTTTGTTATGATTTCAACCAGTGGATTTATAGATGACAATAAAATACAGAAACTGCTATCACAGATATGACCGATTGCCACCCTTTGATGACCAATTTCGTTATTTTGTTTCATACTTTTATAACATAATGAATATTACAGATTAAAAGAACAACAAAATACTTAGCAAGGAATGTTTTGAACCTCAATCCCTTCAGCCATCACCAAAAACATAAAAGCTGTAGTATTAGACTTAAAATCCAGAGAGAAGGAAAACCCGTCGTTTTTATTGTCTTTGACTTTGGATGAAGAAAATGGTTTTGATCTGATAAAGTAGTTTGTTTCTTTATTTCAGCTGACTAATATTCATTGTTGTCTTCTACATCAAAGCTTTGATTCAATGTTGTTTTGTTTTCAAATTTATATTTTTAAAAAATGAAAATACATAATGAAAATCTGCTTTTAGTATTGCTGTATTCAGTGTTAATGTTTTTAAATATGGAGGGGGAGGGAGGTCGATCAGATATGAAAATCACGAGAATCAAACGATTTCTTATTCCGAATTTGAAGCTCAACGTAAAAAGAATAAGTTTTTTAAAAATATATCAGAAATGAACTTTGTTGTATATTTTCAGATTGACTACACATTAGAAGAAAGTAAACAGGTTTTAAAATGAGCGACACAGTTACAGAGATGTGTAATTGATAAAAACCTGATATTTTAAATTAAAAAAAAAAATAATTAAAGATTTTTAAGGACAGTTTTAATATTAGTGACCAAATTTTAAGTCAAATTTTATAGACTTTTTTTCATTTTGACAAATAAATGAATAAAAAAATAACTGCCCAAACATAACATAAAGATTTTAAAATTCTAAAGCATCTCATTAAAAAATCAGGCTCTGTACCTTTGTTTTACCATATGCTAATAATTATCTCTTTTCCACACACTGTTTGCTCTCTTTGTATTTACGGAGAATCCAAGTTTAAAACTTAAACAAAAATCCAGTATGATGGTCATTTTACCACGATGCAACCAATGTGGAAAGCGTGTTTCCAGCTTTATTTTTCTTCTTTGGATATTTGGAGGGGTATAAAAAAAATCTCTTTGAAGAAATGAAGCAAGAGAGTTTTATGTGTGGTCTTCCCCCAAGGTGATAAAGTGATTAATGACATGGGTATTTCAGTCTGTGCTTTATTTTGTTGCACTGCTAATCAATGGCTCATATTATGGTTTTGTTTTTAAGGAAAATGTTTCTTTTTAAAATTTCTTACAGCATATTTTATTTTCTGATTTAGTTGTGCTTGAAATCACAATTAAAGAATTGAATTGACTCCTCTGTATATTCAGGTCGGCATTGAAGTCTCGAAAACTCTTCTTAAACCTGAAAGTTGTTCTTTGATAAAAGAGGAATTTTTTAGAACGGGACAGTTGGACAGAGCTTGTTTCATAAATGGCAAAACAGCAAAACAATTTGATCTTCTAATCCATAATCAGAAGATCCGAGGTTTACAACCCAACATGTAAACTTTCCTAAAATAGTTTTGAAATTTCTTACTTTATTTTATTATTTATTCATTGGACCGTATATATATATATATACAGTAATGATCAAAAGTAACGTTACATTTTTGTTTTCTGTAACCCTGTTTAAATACAAAATAAATCCACAGTTGTAATATATCAACTGAAAGAGGAATACTAGAACTAGAAGATTCATAAAATCACAGATTTATTGACAAGCAAGACATCATTGCTCTACAGTAAATAACAATTTTTAAAAACTGACATTCGCAACATGGCAGAAATGGTTTTGGTAATCAATATTTTATCTGGCCCCTTCAGCATCGAGCAAGGGATTTCCTCAATGCCTCGTCTACATGTAAGACATTAGACAGGTTTTGGTAATTATCTTGGTTCAAATTTCAGTTACAAAAGTATAAAGTTCGCTGTTGACTCTTTTTGGAATTGAGTAGTTTTAAAGAGTTTAAATTTGCTGCATCATTTGTTCCACGTGATTCATAAACAGTGACAGGGCTGGCCACATATGAGGGCATCCAGCTCTAACCATGCCAGTGCCATATGCTGTAAAAATGAGGTTTTTAGCTTTGATTAAAGTCCAATCCCTCCCATACCCTTGTGATCAACAGAGACTAACTACCAAGAATTGTCATGTAATCTAACACACATGACAAGTGTCATTGCATAAGCTGCACTGTTCTTGTCTATTTTTCTTACAATCACCTCTCTTGCTCTACACTGTTAGAGTCTGGTGCTCTCAATATATATATATATATATATATATATATATATATATATAATATTATATATATATATATAATATATATATTATATATATATATATATATTTGAGACTGTTACAAAGGGTCGTTTTTGTGACGCTCGCCACAAATATATTCCAATATTAAGTTATTTCGAAACAACAAAGGGAAAAAATTGCTTTCATCAGTTTCAATGGGCTAATTAAGGAAAAAATAAACCAAAAACTGAGGGTCTGGCATCAAAATTATGGTAGCTGTTACTTTGATATTGTCCACACATTTTTTAGCATTTAAGAAACTGTGTCTGCTATTCCATTGGAGCTAGATCGCCAGTTTTTGGTTTATTTTACATTATTTAACTAATATATAATGATGTAAGCTAATTGTTTCCTTAGTTTTTTTTTCCAAATAACTTACAATTGTTCTTTTTTGTTGGCGAACGTCACAAAAACGACCTTTTGACACAGCCTCATATAAATATGTATGTATGTATGTATATGAATAGTTTGCTTTGTTTTGTTTTCTTATTTATATTTTGTGGCTTTGTTCAATGTGTATTTGAGTTTTTATTGAGAAATAAATTGTTGTCTAGTGACCTTTGGGCTTGTGGTCAGTTACAGTTTTACCCATATTTGTCAACGGGACTACACAGTTTGATTTTATTTAAAATTCATTCTGGTATTGTGTGTTTTTAATGCCAATTTACAATATTTCTAATGCCTCAATTGTGCTGCTTTCAATTATCAAAGGACGACACTTGATATATGTGGAACTCTCCTCTCTCTCCCCCCCCCCCCCCAAAGAGAAAATAAAAATCAGTGAATGACAGAGGGTGTCCTATACATCAAATTCTTACTATAAAGTTGATATCAAGAATAAAGTGATGAACTTTGTGTCAAATATATAGTGTTTTAAGATTTTGATTTTCATTGCAATATTGTTATGTTTGTTTTTTTGTTGGTTTTTTTTTTTAATATTTTTTTTTAACAAATTTTTTGGGGTTTTTTTTTTACAAATGTATTAAAACAAATAAATGTGAGAATAGAAATCAGAATAAAATGTGAAACAATTAATTCAAAAGAAGTCATCAAGAGAGTTGAAAGACATTTTCTGTATATCGAAAACGTGTTTGATTGTGGACTGAGAAATTGGGACAGATCAAAACGTTAGGATTTTATTCCAGAATTCATTTGAGCAAAGACGGCCAGACTCTGTAACAACCAGTTTTCTAAATTTAGAACATCAGTCCCATGTTTTATTGAAATGAGGTTAATTCAAACTATATAAATGAGATAACTTGAATAAAATCTCCAACCTCATTTGTTTGGTTTTAGAGTTTTCTAAACATTCGAAATTCCTCAAGGTTACTTTAGAGCCAGAAGTTTCCAACATAAACAGTACTAGTTCATCAGTGAATCACCCAGGAATTTCCAGAGAGGACTTGACATGCCCTTTATCCACTCACTGCAATGTTAAGTTTGGGTCCAGCTAAATGGCACAGCCTTGAAATACATTGCATTGAAAGTGAAAATGTGCTCATTCAGGGATCAATAACTTACAATATGTTTGTATTCTTCTTGGGTATTCAACTTGATGAACGTTTTCTCTCTACTGTGGTTTGAAGCTTTTGGTCTTAAATCATTTCAACTGTAAAACTGAATGTTTGGTCCATTAAATGTTAATTTTTGTATTGAAGATAATGCAATGAATTGTTTCAGAGATAAAAAGTTTGATTTTTAAAAATTCTTACATAATCGTGGAAGTGAATTGTGCTGAAATCCATAGAGAGTTTTACATGAGGCCAACTTAACCTCGAGGTCAAATTCTTATACAATTTCTATTTAAGAAAAGCTGAGAAACTTTTCTTCAATTCTGAATAGATTTTAATGATTTGAAAAGAACCATCCTCTTTCAAAATATTTTTGTGATAGTAATGATGTAGACTTGGACTTTGTAGAAAATCGGCAACAACTTTATTCCAGGAATGGCATTTTTTAGGAAAACTTGTATACATAGAACAACGCATAACAAAAAACAACACCCTGATCACTCACACTCTATACTCCATCCCCATGTCAGTTTTTGGCCATTCATTGCTATGCTTACTTTAAGTTGGAAATGTAGTTTTGATATTGCTTTAGTGGTGATCTCCCATCGGTGTTGCATGAATCATCTGTTTGGTACCTTTTCCCCTCCCCACCACTCCCCCTTCCCCCTTTTCTCACCCCTGAAGTCCCCGTTTCAGAGCTCTCAAGAGTCTTTTTGGAGTGACCAAGAGCCCGGATTATGGGAAGGTGTCTGGAATCTACGAGCTTCTGCTGAGGCAGCTCTCAGAATCAGGTAATGTTTAAACAAAAATTTTTGTGAATTTTAAAACTTACTGAATGAACAATTCAGTCATTAGAGTCATTGCTAATAGGTTAATCTAGTGAGCTTCTCATAAGATGAGATTTTAATTTCTTTTTAAAAGATGACTGGGAATCCACAACCCCGCTCCTAACACTGAATGGTAAAGAATTCCAGACAGTGGGAGCAGCATGAATAAATACAGCATAGGTCTTAGATCTTTTTTTAGGAACACATAATTGTGATTGAGAACTGGATCTTAAAGAGCAGGAGGGAGTGTAAACATTTATTAAATCTATTTTTATCAAATTCAAATAGTGAAAGCTGATAACACATCATTCTTTCTGACACATTTCTTGTATTTATAAAAAACTGTTTGCTCTGAACCAGGTGTGGAACGCCGTCAGCGTAAGGTGGTGGACACATCTCTGACTTACGTGAGGGGTGAGGAGAATTTGAATGGTTGGAGACCCAGAGGGGATTCCTTGTTGGGAGATCATCAATGGGAACTGGAAAAACTCACAAGGCTACAGCTGGTAATCTTACTACACTTTCTCTCTTCTTAATTTAGATTGCAATTATGGAATCTGATTTCCTTAGGGGCAGCACGGCTCAGTGCTACGGTCTTAGCTTCATATCCGAAAAGTACCAAGGCCAGGGTTTTAAAGTATCGCAGTTTGGACACTGTGTGGTCCGTCTGTGTTTCTGTAACAATTCGAGTTTTACGGAAGGGGTTAACCTTCAACAACCCCCAACCTGGAGGACCAGGTGACTCAAAAAGGGAGAGTCACACACCAGTAGTCAATTTTGCGACATGCTGGCTTGGCATTGGGCTATTCTTGGATCCTATCTGTTGAGTGACCATGGACTCCACATGAAAGATTCCCAAGAATAACCTAACAATATTAGCACGAAAAAAAATCTATAAAATGGTTTAAGTGAAGATATTCATTCTTTGTATCTTTCTTGTTTCTAACTTTATTGTTTGTTTTGATAATGTTATTCCATCAAAATTCTAGGTTGAGAAAACGAGGCATGTTCTTCAACTAAGAGAGAAACTGACTGAACAAAACAAGGCTCAAGAATTGAGTAAAATGGACAAGGAAATCGTCAATAGACAAGCTAAGGTAAGAAAATGACTGATAAAACTACATGATTTACTTAAATATTCATCACCATATACAGACCTGCCTAGTACTATGAAATATTTGTAGAAATACAAATTTATGGCAACAGCTACAGAACTGTATTCACCTCTTTGACTCAAAAAACCTTGTTGAAAAGGAAACTTTAGTACCTTAGTAGAAGAACCTGTATTATTCAGGACTTTGGAGCATTTTTGGATCTGCTGAGGGCAAATTATTTATTTCTAAAGTTAATCGAAGTGACTTTTTCTTTTTTTTCTTTTCCTTTGGAAACTCCAAATTTTTTTAATTTCACGTAGGCAGCTCTGCATTTTTCAACTTAGGGTCATATAACAGGGACATATAACAGGGACAAATAACGGGACAAATAACAGGGACATATAACAGGAACAAATAACAGGGACATATTACAGGGACATATTACAGGGACATATAACAGGGACAAATAACAAGGACATATAACAGGGACAAATAATAGGGATAAATAACAGGGACAAATAACGGGACATATAACAGGGACATATAACAGGAACAAATAACAGGGACATATAACAGAGACAAATAACAGGGACATATAACAGGGACAAATAACAGGGACAAATAACAGGGACATATAACAGGGACAATAACAGGGACATATAACAGAAACATAACTGAAGTCACTCTAATTAGGTCACAGATCATATTCTGCTAAAGCAAGAAATAAAGTCTGGCATTTTTAGCCATGTAAATCAGCACGATTCCACGACCCCAAATTCACACGTACCACTTTTGAAACCGTCTTGCTTTCTTTGACTCACCCAAACAACTATCATAATTTTGCCTGTATTTATAGACCACCCCCAAAAGCAAAGTACAAATTCTCTTTTACAAGTTTCATCACAGAAGTCAAGGAGCATCTGAATATTTTTACTGTGGTATATTGAAAAAGGATGTTTTTGTTTCATATCATAACCAAGTAGTTCCAGAATTCAAGAAAAGTCCACTGTTACGTCATAATTCACATTTTTGTAGACTTACCTCTGGTTTATTTTTTAAATGTGAAAACTCTCTCTGTCAAATTCTTTACTCTGATAGGTGCAGAACCAGCGAATTCAGAAAGAGGACAAGAAGGAAATGAAGAATGACGAGAACCCCAAGGACGTCGATGTCAAGGAGAAGCCCATTCAAATCTTGAGTCGTGGGGAGAGCCTGGAGCTGAAAACGGATGGAAACCCAGAGAAAGAGCTGGCAGCCAAGTGTGTCCGTTACATGCTGCAGGGAAGACTTCCTTTGAAACCACCTCCAGTAGGTCAAATTTCATTTTTTGAAATAAAGAAAAGAGAAAACATATTGAAAATAACAAACAGGCAATTATCAATATCAAATCAGATTTAGGATAGCTTGTGATAGAAAAAAAAATGAAAGAAAGTGATGATGTTTTGTTTATCTTTCATTGCTCCGATTTAAAAAAAAATATTATGGCAGCAATATTGACATATTAAAGCTTTTCTTTTAAAAGTATGAGAATGAAATGTCAATTTGCTTATTGACAGATCGATGTGATGACGGCATCCAACACAACAGCAACATCTGAGGAAAGTGATGGTCACTCAAGCAGCGATTCTCTGGGCACCAGTCTGACCAGTTCCATGGCATCGGACATGCTGAAGTAAGTGAAAAGAAATTTGACTAACTGTCTCAATCTAATGTTTTTTGGCGGTGAAAAGTATAAATGATAAAGTTTGTGTTTAATGAAATGCTTTTATTGTGGAGAATGGAAATAGTTTTTTAACTATAAATGCCTTACCTCAATTCTTTTGATATGGCTTGACAAAATACCAGAATGATACGGTGGGTCACAATTGTCAGCACTACCATTGTTTCAAGCATTATAAAAACAAACAAACAAACAAAAGTGTGAGCTTTGATATGGCGTTTTATCCACAAAATATACTTGGAGCACTTTGCAAGGGGTCTGAAGCCAACGCCAACATTAAGCATGTAGGACAAGACTGGGCACTATTACAAATTTTGTTTACAGTGGGTATCATACAACTAGACTATAAAGTCACACAATGATGTAAATCTTAGAGAATCTAAGACCGTCCATTTACCACCTCAGTAAAGTATGAACACAGTGATCTCTTGATATTTCTCAGCTCAGCTCATTAGAATGTAACTTTCTGTCCATCGAAGAGGGTTAAATATTCATATCTTTAAAAGGCGAAGACATGGGTCAGTTATCAAATCGATTTTAAAAATTTTTTCTTCAGGTCTGTGACGAACGTTCCCATCCAGAATAGCAAATCCTGTGACAGTCTCCTGACCACGTCACCGTCTCCATCTAGTGATTCTGCAGACAGGAAGTTGTCCCTTCCCATCAAGCCCATCAACCTGGACCAGCCCATGTTCCTGCCAGATGTGGAGGAAGTGAGACCAAGTCCAGTTGTTTCACGAAGAGGTTACCTCAACTTTCTGGAGGACAACACAAAAGGCTGGGTTAAAAAATGGGTGGTATGTTTGCCATAAATTTCACTAAATCTGGTCATTTTTAGCTGAATCAGATGAAGAGAATTGAGAATTAAAGTGAAAATGATTAGAAATAAGAGAATAAAGTAATGTATATAAAATGATTAATGTCTTTACATGTGAGTTGGGAAATGAAAGTTTACTTTATCATGCATATAAACTGCTCTTGGATCAGGATGGACAAATTCTTTTTGACCTGGACGATAGGGAGACGATACTCCTGTCACTTGGGGATTGGTTTTTTTAAAATTTAATTTTGTTTGTTTGTTTTATTTTCTTTTTGCAGATTTTTTTTGTCTTTGTCTCCCTTTTAAAAAAAAAAATTGATTACCTAAGAAATTCATTTTATTTTTCTCACAATCAAAAGGTTATATTTTGAAGACGATGTTTTTATTCATTTACAAATCCATTTATTATTGAAGAGAAGTCTTATAATTTTTCTTAAATTGAAATTTTATAGTGTCTCGACCCAGGTGTTAAGTTGGCTACATTCGAAAAATTTTCTCTACTTTTTAAAGAATTTTTTATTTCTTTGTCTCTTCCCTCCCCCTTTTTTTCTATCTCAATTATTTTATATCAGCCAGATAGTTAAGGGACGAAATAAGACAATTTTTTTTCCTGAAATCTCCTTATTCAAAGCTTACTTGATATTATTTTTCTTATAATATTATTTTTGCTCAGATTGTACGTAGACCATACATGTACATATACGGCACAGAAAAAGACCCTGTAGTGAGAGGGATTGTAAACTTGGCCACAGCAGAGATTGAATACTCAGAGGATCAGCAAGCTTTGCTGAAGGTGAGCTGTCTGGAATGTATTCATTTGCATAAGGTGTCTTTTCTAGATATTTATATCTTTACACTTTTATAATCTGTATGTCCCTTAATTTACACTATGTAATTATTCTTACAGCCTACAATATTATTATACTATATATACCTATTACCAAATTTTACTTTACCACATTATATTTACGTATATTATGTTTATGTATGTATCATTGTCGGCATTTTATACGTCTGTACAAAAATTTTCTTTTGGATGAACAAAGTGCATTATTATTATTATTATTATTCATTTGCATAAGGAGTCTGGAATGGATTCATTTGCATCAGTTCTATTGAAAATAAAAGTGACTTGTCTGACTGATGAGTTTTCCATGAAAACCAACGAGAAAATTTTTTTTAAATTCCATTGGAAAATATCTCAAGTATTAGGGAAATTTGTTTGTAATGGAAAATATCTCAAGTATTAGGGAAATGTGTTTGTCATTGAAAATATCTCAATTATTAGAGAAATGTGTTTGTCATAGATTCCAGCCTTTAGTGATGATAATCTTCCGCGAGTCAAGATTTTCTTTGTAACTTTGTAAGTAGGTCAAGAGTGGTAGTACAGTTATTGGTTCTTTTAAAAAGATAAGTATTATAATGTCCCCCTAATTTGAAAAAAAAGCCCCATCAATTAAACTTCTTTCACTCTCTTTCTCTCTCTCTCTCTCTCTCTCTCTCTCTCTCTCTCTCTCTCTCTCTCTCTCTCTCTCTCTCTCTGTTTCTCTTTGTCCATCTCTCTCATTCTGTTTTTCTCTTTCTATCTTTCCCCTCCCTATCCATATATCTCTCTCATCCATTATTCTCTCGATCTTCATGTTAACTTTATTAAGGTCATATTGGAGATGATATTAATCTGTTACAATTATAAGGGGTGCGCGGGTGGTTGGATGGGAGCATCACCCTTGAATCATATACCTATGATGTTCGCATGGGTGTACGATCCGATAGTGATGTCGTTTCTTCTTCTCTTTACTAGCCTATCCTGCTTCTTTAGTTTGTGATTAACGGGTGGTTGGATGGGAGCATCACCCTTGAATCATATACCTATGATGTTCGCATGGGTGTAGGATCCGATAGTGATGTCGTTTCTTCTTCTCTTTACTAGCCTATCCTGCTTCTTTAGTTTGTGATTGTATTTTTGACAGGGGATATTTTTTTTTCTGTAAATCTTCTGCCTGTTTGTTCTTGGTTATTTATAATTTAGCTTATGATATCTTTAGGTTATGATTTTGATTTACATTTGTACTATTTTTGTTAGATTGCTTGTTTTTTTGTTTCAGCGGTCTCTCATATAACCTCAATTGTGTTGGAAGAGACCTAAAGCAACAAACAAACAAACAAAAAATAAGGGGTGCTGAACTAAGTTAAAGCTTTGTTTTTACAATGTTTTACAATTTTAAGTTATTAACGATACTTCAGTCTTATTTGTAAGAGCCGTAGCTACTTTGCTACAGTAACAAAGATAAAACAAGTAAAAACAAATACTTTCGGCCTTTTGACCAAAAGTTGATTTTAAATCTCTTTGAATAAAAGGTATTTTTAGCAAATTGTTTTAAGGAAAACATTTGCATAAAGTAAGTTATATCTCTACTGTTAAGAATAGATGTACACAGGAAGTAGTATTATAATATACGAAACTGTGATATTTTATCTTTGATTTTGTTTGGGTTTGACTGATGGACAGATACATTTTCCTCCTTTTTGATAATTCTATTATCATCACTGATCCCTTGGTTGTGTCCACCACAGTTAATACTATAGACTAATGCTCTATTCTATAAATTAAATTAACAATTCAGACCATATTAGAATGAGTAAAAAACAACTCACATTCGTCCAAGATGGCCGTTTCTACACTCAATGTGTTTTGTCAGTTGGATCAGATCTTGGTTAAAGGATAATTCTGTCGTATTCATTATGAGTTTTTTGTGGTGCGTCAAAGGGTATCTGTGTGTGCATTGCAGTGTGATCGGGTGGGTATGTTTGTTTGAAGAAAAAATTGTTTAAAGATATATATATATATATATATATATATATATATATATATATATATATATATATATATATATATATATATATATATATATATATATATATATATATATATATAATATATGTCATAGCAAGAAAGGAGCATAGAGAATAAGGATCAGAATTGGTTTGATAAGGAAAATACTGTAATTCAAATGATTGGCTCAATGTCTCCACAGATCCAAAATGCTTTTACAGTGAAGACGAAATTGAGATGTTTCCTGCTCCAGACAATTGATGACAAAGATTTCCATGACTGGCTGTACGCCATCAATCCACTTCTAGCTGGCCAAATAAGGTAATTACATGTGTATTCAATAACGACAATTGCCTTTTTTTATAGTCATACACAGAAGACTTGAGTAATTTGGCATTTTATGACATTTTTATTGAAAAGTTCCATTCATTTATTTACCTGACTTTGTGTAGTGATTTTCATCTATTCTTCTACTTAATAATTTACTTTTTTGCCTTTTCAAAAAAAATCAGATCCAAGCTTTCACGCAGGAAACAACCTCAAAAGATCTGAAATCTTCCAAGAACGTGAAGGAAGCCCATTTGCCATGAGCTAAATCATCACCAATTTCATATTCTGTGTAATCATCCCGTCAAAACCAAACCACATCACAGCTTGTAATTCATGCATAATTCATGCTTATTTGTAACGAGCCTGGCAGAACAAGATGCGTCATCATTATTTTTATTCTAATGGATATTTTAATATTGATTTATAAAAATCGATTTTGTGACATTACTATTTTATTGGGGTCTTTTTTCTTCTGCCTCTTAGATAATTTGGTTTTTATAAAAAAAGATGTGAGTTGATAATAATGCTTTCTATTGATTTGATAAGAAAAGCAAACATTAATTTATTTTTTTTTAACCATAATTATAATGATTTCAGATTTGATGAAGATGAATAAAAAGTAGATTATTTTGTAGATGGTCAAATAATCTTTTGATTGATCCTTCGTTCTCTAAATGTTCTGGAATAATTATAGTAATGGCATTTACCACCAAAAAAAAATCTTGAGGAAGATTTTGTTCTTTCTTTCGTCACATTTTCGTCTAATGAGGTCTTCCCTCAAGTTTTATAGTGAATGCCTTTTAATATTTATAACATTATTTTTTTTTTTTGGGGGCGATAGAGAGCTCTTAGTTCTGCCACTCACCTATGATCACTATTCATAACATTAGCTGTTATGTTGTATCGCAATTGTTAGCATTGTCCTGTCTTAGCTTTACGTATTATGATATTATAATTAAATGCAATTTGTTATATATACATACAGTGGATAGCGTAAATTTCCCTTTTTTTCTTGAATGATTTTGATCTTAGCCATATTATTATTATTATTATTATTATTATTATTATTATTATTATTATTATTATTATTATTATTATTATTATTATTATTATTATTATTATTATTATTATGTTGTTGTTGTTATTGTTGGTGTTGTTATTGTTGTTGTTATATTATTATTATTATTATTATTATTATTATTATTATTATTATTATTATTATTATTATTATTATTATCATCATCATCATCATCATCATCATCATCATCATCATCATCATCATCATCATCATCATCATCATTTTTATTTTTTACATTTTTTTCAAGGAAAAGAAAAATCAAACAACAAATAACACATTGTCCTGGGCATGCTTGGTCAAATTCCTTCAGATCAGTATTAGTTTGAACTCCTGTAAGCATAGATAATGAAGACTTTGGTTTTGTTTACAAGGGGTGATTTTGCTTACTCTCCACTTATTTTATGAAGAGATTTTATTATCATGAATCGTATCATTTCATGCTTTCTGTGCAATATTTGCAAACAATTGAACATCATACTGCATAGTTGACCAAATGATCCAACTTACTATGATGAGAGAATTCGTCATACGAATTGAAATGCAAAAGAAAATGCTAAGACAACTGCAATGTTCATTAATAACTGCATTTAAAACATGAACCAATTGGCGAATGTTATGAAGCGGGTTTTAATTGGTCTAGAATTAATTGTAAATTGTTGTGAGATATAATAATGATTTGAAATTTAGATAGCATAGGTGCAGTAAAATATTGTACGATATTGTATGATAGAGTTGGTTAACAAAGTGTTTTCTTCAGTTCTGAATTAAGAACACATTTTTAAAAATCCAACTCAATAAGTGGTCACAATCTATTTTGATCCTATTTCTTTAGATTTATTTCTATTTTTAATGGCATTGTTGAGTCAATGGAGCTGTTTAACTTTGAAATATTTGTGATGTTTACAATTCATAGTACTTATCCAAAATCATTTGATTTACTTATTTTTTTTTTCATAAATATAAAATAATGAAAGTTGTTTGTAATTTCCGAAAATGAACGTTCATGTACGTAATGATGGATTTGTGATTTTAAATGAGTTATTGATTCACATTGTTATTCTCATAAGATTTATTCTAGTCAGTTCAACTACGGCAGTATTTGAGTCCCTTTTCATGTCATTGTCAGTGATTTGTCCAATGTGAAGAATAATAACATGGTTGCATTTTCCAACACTGCTTTAGTTCCTGAATTTTCCTGATCCATATTAGATTTGTTTGTTTTGTTGAGGCTACAGTTTTGTCTCGTTTGTTTTCATGTGATGATATCATGATGGAATGCACACCAAATGACCTTGTTGTGTGAATATGTTTTTGTTTTAAACAATAACCAATTATTTAATATATCAATCCATGTTCCTTCATCGTCAGATTATTGCCAACACAAAAGTGTTTTTCCTATTCATGCATTATTTATTTATCATATTTTTAGGGGATTAATTGAGACAAATCGATTTACACTTTCATGATATCTGTTCAATCTTAAATGTTACAACCTTTTGGAAATTCCTAGTTTTTAGACTGTTATAAGGACAATTTATTCTCAATGAAGTAATTAGATATTAATCTTTAAGAAAATGGTGGCTACAACACTATGAAACCACAAATATTATTTATGTAATGTCTCAACAAATACTTTTACAATGCTACAAAAATATTGCTTTCTGAATCACATTTTTCTAATCAAAATTAACAAAATCAGTTGAAAGTTTCTTAAGAATCAGAAAATTAATTTTGAATTAAATTTTTTTTTTTCATTTCAATTTGAACATATATTAGGTAGGCATTAAAAGTTCTCGATAAATCATCATATCATCATTAATTTTATAATTTTTGTAACTTATTCCTATGTCTTTCTTCGGTCCCATACAATTTACAATGCATACACAACTTTTCTTTTGTTTATACTCACACTTATTTACTTATTTACATAGGCTTCTCTAATTGCATGGAGAGAGAAAGGGAATAAAGGGAATAAATGCGACTCATGTAAAAGGGGACTTTGGCCTTCCTCAGGTTACAAGCAGATAATGACGCGAAAGAAAAAATAAATATACATATAAGGTATAAAATAAAAACCACAGAATAAAAGTGCTCGACTTTAGTATTAAAGGAGCAGTAAATATACATAAATAGACTATTTGAATTGGTATTAACTCTGACAGGTCTGTTTCATGTCTTTTACTTTGAGATCGCCCAAAGTAAAAGGCCTGTCAGAGTCAATACTAATTCAAATATTCTATTCTTTCTCTTTCTCATCATATCTGCGTGTTGGAAGGCGGGAACATTGTTTACTTTGTGTTGGCCCCTTTTCCATGAGTCACATTCACTCCCTTTATTTTATCTCCATTTTATTGGCTCAATCAGGCACCTCTAGCTTTTGGTTTTTCTGTCATGGCATCTTACCTAATTTATCTGTACAGTATATTCGTCTCCTCTTTTTACAAAATAGAATTTCAGTTGATCGAATATTGTGGGGGTAAAAAAAAAAAAAGAAGTATCTGGGTGGGGATCCTGACCTCCCATAGCGGGCAGGGAGGTACATACTGTGTCTTCTATCCCCTTATATCTGTTTTCCAACATGCTTTCTGTCTTTGTCTTGGAATGAGATTACTTGGTTTTGTCCTGGCTGTGGCCGGAGTCCTAGCTGGGAGGGAAACAGTCAAATGCATAGTTATTGTTTTGGGAGATGATATTTTTTTCCTTGTAAACCATCTCTCTGTTATGTATTATTATTTTATTTTGAATGTATAATGTAAGCATTTGAGTGTATTCCTCTTTGTTGGATTTTGTGCTTGTGCCTGGATGAGACTTGTAGGTGATTTCAAACTTAAGTACATTGGTGGTATGCTCTTGGAATCTACATCTGATCCCTATTTGTTCTCAGTTCCCCTTTGTCTTACTTTTTCTTGGGTGCTTTAATTGTAATTCTAGAACTTTTTACTATCCCATTTTCTTCCTTTTTACTGGCGCTGATATAACCTAAATGTGTTGCAAGCGCCGTAAAACCCTTAAAAACAAAAAAAAAAAAAAAAAAAAAAATAAAATATTCTATTCAAATATTCATCTTGATGCTGATTTTATTTAAAATAACTTTGTTGTGAACAATATATTTGTTTATTTTTAGAAAATAGATGAGTATAATATTGAGAATTAAAAATTTGATTAATAATATTTTCTAGATTGGAAGATATTTCTTATTTCGCTTGAAATTGAAAAGTGTTTTGAATGTTTTCCACCTTAATTAAAGAGACTAGTATTGCCAGTCTCATTGTTAAAAGAATTCTAAAACTTCGATTGTTTGCTGTTTACACAGCAGCTCTCTCTCTCTCTCTCTCTCAGACACTGACAAACCGTCTTTTTCAGTTTTGCCAGAAATGAAATATCGTTTTTTTTTTAGAAATGCACACCAGAGCTTTACTACCAGTTTTGGTTAAAAAGTCAGTTCTTAGGGCCAAAATGAGGAGTGCACTGATTAAGTGATAATTAGCCGCTAGTTAAAAATAAAAAATGAATATATAACAACTTTGAAAAAAAAAAGAACCAAATACCATACATGGAATGTTTCAGGCTTGAAACCCTTCTTCAGCCAACAGTAAAAACAAAACATAATTACATTACTTAAAAACCCAGATAGACAGGTAGAGTACTTTGATCTTGGAATGTCTTTCAGTGTTTGGGATTTGTTCTTTCTAGAAGTTGTTATATTCATTTTCGTTTATTCCTTTTTACTGTGCTCTGATTACTAGAGTAGAAAAGTTTTGATCCTTTTAAAAAAGTAACCTGCAAATACATTATATGCCCGGACAAAGGATCTGTTGTAATATATTGTGTATCATATTTTGCTATCTGTGATGGAATCGTTTTGTGTGCTGGAGCACAAATCATTCTTTTAAAAGTGAGATATAGTTAACAGCTTGCCAAGTTGTTGTTTTTTTTGTTTCTAAAACCTTTCCTATGTATGAAATGAAATACACTCACAGATTGGTGTTATTTTATCAGGGTTCGTGATATTGTTGTTGTACAAACTTACAATCAAAATTAAATCCCTTGTAATTAAAGGTCATTAGAAATTTTCAGACAACTTTCCCAAATTTATATTTTTGATTTTTACTTTCTTTATGAAAAAAAAGGATTTTACTACAGATTTTTTGGCTACAGCCAAATATGTTCTTATTGATAAACTTTGACATGCTATTACTAGAGGTTCATCATCACACAGAACATTAGATCTAAACTCAATTATACGGGTGAATAGGACACTTGTAATTCTACTATTTTATTTGATTGTATTTAGTTTTATTTATGTCATTATTTCATACATCATTCTCCTTCTTCATCCATCAATGAGCAATGTGCAATATATTTAAAGGGGAGGTAACATTCAACTCGATTGTGAAATTGAAATATTCTTTAGTCTACTTGGAAATCAGAAGAATTGTGTTTTCTTTTTTCCTGTTGTTGTTTATTTGGTCCTGTTTTTTTTAAATTTTATTTTTAGTCTTATTGTTTGGCATTTTTAATTTCAACTATTTTGTAGTTTATATCAGCCCGAATTAGATTTCTGACTCAATCCATTCCTTTGTAAGACTGGCACCACATGCTTTTGGTGTTTCAGATACTATAGTGAAATCTGCTTCATTCGAAAGAAAATCCATACCCTCATGACAATGTCAAAACAATGAAAGGAATATTATAAATATTATCTTTTACGTCATCAATTTTTGACGACTATGGTACAAGTTAAAGGCAAAGAATGAATGCATTCTTCCCTACAGAGACCTGCCAACTGCATAACTACAGATTTTTTGGCTACAGCAACAAAAGTACAAGAGCATCTTTAGTACTTTGAAACTTAAAGAAACAGAGAGTCTGGTGACAGTGCTCACACATATTTGAGATTTTGAAGTGTTTTTTTATTCTGCTGGTCTATTAAATTGATAACATCAGTTATAGTGACTACTGTTCTGTTTTGGGGTTTTAAAAAAATTTATTTGGGGGTGTGGGTGGGTGGTAACCACGAAAACTATGAAGTTATAAAGACAAAAAATAAATAGACAGGTCTAATCAAATTAAGATAGAGACAAAGAGCAATGGGTTTTCTATTTAGCTTTGAATAAGGTTTTCATCTGTAAAATTTCCTATGATGCGGACATCATACTTACATTGTGTGCATGTATTTATTATATCGATGGAAGGTATAGATGATTATCAATCTAATAGTTATAATTGTGATTATGAAAATTGAAATTTTCATTATTTTTTTTCTTTATTTTTTTTTGTTTTTTGTTTTTGCAAAAGTGATTCTATAAGAGAAGCTGATGTGAGTGTGGTCGGTATTCATTCAATTGTCAAAGCTGTGTTTTTGATAGTGTTCATAGTAAACTTAGGATAGAAGTAATTTGATTCTTTTCAGGCTGGAGGTCACGTTTAATTATGTAATAGGACTTCTCACTTTTTGGGGATTTGGTGTGAGAATGGGATTCTGAGAGATTCTGATTTATTAGCTGGGTGGGATTCCTGACCTCCCGTAGGGGTTCTTGACCTCCCATAGTGGCCAGGGAGGTACTTACGGTGTCTTATATCCCCCTATATCTGTTTTTCAACTTGATTTCTGTCTTTGTCTTGGAATGAGATTACCTCGTTTTATCCTGGCCCCGGCCGGATACCCTGGCTGAGAGATAAACTATCAAATGTATAGTTTCTTTTGTCTCTCATCAGGTGTCCGTCATTTTCCATATTGAAACTTATAAAATTCCCAGCTGTTATAAATTTTAAAGCATTGTATCAGAAATAAAGTATTTTCCATTTTCTTTTCCTCGTGTAGAAAATTCTTCCACTGTGAGTACCTTTAGTGGTTTGATTGATGACACCTGAAGGTACATTTCCTTAGAAAGTTTCTGCAGATGTCAATCAGTTGAATAACAACAATTCGATTGTTGTGGTTTGGCATTAAAGATGAAGGGAATGATGTTTATCAAGTTTTTCGACTTTTTGGATAAACGTGGAAGATATGTGTGAGAAATAGTCAAATTTAGGAATATTTCTGCTATACATTGCTAGTTGTTCATCCCATCTGACAATTTGGATTTTTTTTGTTTTCAAGAGTTAATGTTGGAAGCACAATGTCTTTATTTCAAGTTTAATAAATCAAAACTTGGTATTATTTAAATTGTACTCCATTGTAGTCAAGGAAATGCGTTTGTGTCAGTTTATGAATGTGTGATCAGTCCATAGGCAACGATGTGAGAGAAAGAAAAAGAAAAAAAAAAAAAGAGAGAGAGAGAGAGAGAGAGAGAGAGAGAGAGAGAGAGAGAGAGAGAGAGAGAGAGAGAGAGAGAGTGTGTGTGTGTGTGTGTGTGTGTGTGTGCAATCTTCTTGACAAACATTCTAGTTGCATATCAAATTGTACCTTCTGGGTCCTCATTATTATGTTCAAAATTTCAATATAAGTAATTCATAATATTATCCAAATACCAGTTTACAGGTTATAATACAATGTACTTTGGGGGGTTCCCGACCTCTCATAGTGGGCAGGGAGGTACTTGTTCTGTCTTCTGTCCCCCTGTATCTGTTTTCCAATTGCTTTCTGTCTTTGTCTTGGAATGAGAGATTACTTAGTTTTGAAACAGTCGAATGTATAGTTATAGTTTTGGGAGATGATAGTTTTTTCCTTGTAAATCATCTCTCTGTTATGTACTGTTATTTTTTTTATTTTAACATGTGATTCGTAAACATTTGAGTGTATTCCTCTGAGTGGGATCTTGTGCTGGTGTCTGGGTGAGACTTTTAAGTCATCTCAAACTAAGTACACTTATTGTGTGCTCTTGGAATCTACATCTGTTTCCTCTTTAAACCATTTCTCCTATGTCTTACTTTTTCCTGGAGTCCTTTTAACTAGAATGTTTTTACTATCCAATTTTCTTCCTTTTCACTGACGCTGATGTGACATAAATGTGTTGCAAGCGCCGTAAAACCCTTAAAAACAGACAAACCGTATCATGTGTGTATGATGGCTTTGTGACACCTTGTGACCACAAAAATGAACAAGTCATAAATGGGAGGGAAAAAACCCCCAAAAATTCTAGATGAAGGCAAACATCTAAAAATGACAAATAAAAGTATCTCAAAAGCGGCCAACATTAGCCTGTACAGGCATGGTTTGAGTTTTCTCAAACCTAATTTAACACTAATTTATCCCATTAATTATATTATAAGTATAATCCGAGACCAAACCGTTTTCAACAAGAGAGCAGTCAGAATGAGATAACTCAGAGGCCTTCATTGGGTTTCCACCGAGCCGAAGTTGCATTGCTGCAACTTCTCTCTTGTGAAAACGAGTTGGTTTGCGGTTTAAGTTATATTGATAATTGGAGAAATTGTTTCGAAAATTCTAATCTCACCGTAAAAGAAGTTAAAAGAGAGTTCAAAGTTCTGTCCTCTCAGAATGAACAAATGCGTATATACAGTGCGACACGTATTGCTCATTCTTGCCCAGCCAAAATATTTATATGAGGAGGAATATGTGAAACTTGTATGGAGAAAATAGAGAAATGTATTAATTTTGGATATTGAGATTGGTCCGAGGAATACATGAGAATGACTGGGTGGGGTTTTTTTACCTCCCATAGTGGGCAGGAGGTCACTTGCTGTGTCTTCTATCCCTCTAAATCTGTTTTCCGAGTTTGCTTTCTGTCTTAGTCTTGTAATGGGATTACTTGGTTTTGTCCTGGTCCTGACCAGGGTCCTTGGCTTGGAGGGAAACAGTCAAATTTATAGTTATATAATATAATATATATATATATTATATATATTATATATATATATATATATATATATATATATATATATACATACACACACACACATAATATATATATATTTAAAGACCTGTCTTTGATTACTGTCGTGGTCGCAAGGTATAAATTTCATTGATTCCAATTTTAAATTTAATGTGCCAGCCAGCTAGTGAATACGTGACCAGCTTATTCTTGTATTTATTATTCCTATTAATATCATTATTATTATTAATTATTAGACGATACTGTGTGTAACGCTTCTTGTGTTTGAGCTCCTCATCATCAGTTTCAGTAATAAAATACTGGCAAGTCAAAACGCTGCTACAGAGTTCAATTTTATTCTTTCCATTAAAACTGATTAGATATATCATGGTTGCAGGAGTAGAATTCTCCTTCAGAGGCGTTAATTTGTGGGGAGATTGTGGGAGGGAAGGGGGATGTGGGGGGGGGGGGGACTCGGTCTCAATGTTCACAATCGTTTTTTTTAATATCTTGTGGTCGGTTGAACAAAACAACCTCTTTTCTTTTTAAGCAGCTCCGCAAAGCCTGTTATAATAAAGACACAATGGTGCATCAGGCACAGGGTGTCTTTTTTTCTTTTTAAAACTAATAATTATCTATTTATTTAAACCTCCCTTTACCACTCCCCTCTCTACTACTACTAATACTACTACTACTATGGGGTTCCTGACCTCCCATAGTGGGCAGGGAGTTACATACTGCGTCTTTTATCCCCCTATGTCTGTTTTCCAACTTGCTTTCTATCTTTATCTTAGAATGAGATTACTTGGTTTTGTTCTGGTCCTGGCCAGATGCCCTGGCTGAGAGGGAAACAGTCAAATGTATGGTTGGTTTTGGGAGATATTTTTTTCCTTGTAAATCATCTCTCTGAAATGCACTATATTATGTTTTCTTTATATATGATTTGAAAACCATTTGAGTGTATTCCTCTTAGTGGGGACCCGTGCTTGTGTCTGGATGAGACTTTTAGGTGATCTCAAACTAAGTACTTGGATAGTGTGCTGTTGGTATCTACATGTTTCCTATTTGAATCAATTTCCCTTTGTTTTACCTTTTCTTGGTTGCTTTAATTGTAATCTACTACTACTACTACTACTACTACTACTACGACTACTACTACTACTACTACTACAACTACTACTACTACTTCTACTACTACTACAACTACTACTACAACTACTATACTACTACTACTACTACTACTACTACTACTTCTACTACTACTACTAGTATTACTACTACTACAACTACTACTACTACTTCTACTACTACTTCTACTACTACTACTACTACTACTACTACTACTACTAGTATTACTACTACAACTACTACTACTATTAGTATTACTACTTCTACAACTACTACTACTACTACTATTAGTATTACTACTACTACTACTACTACTATTAGTATTACTACTACTACTACTACTACTACTACTACTACTACTACTACCACTACTACTACACACTACTACTTTTTAGTATTTACAACTCTATTTTATTAGTTTGAAGCACACTCAAGTTACTGTACTAAAACTAATTTACTACATACTTACAAACTTACTACTATTACTACAATCTACTCATGGGTTAGTAGTCAACAAGTAGCCAGTAGTTAAATTTTAGAGGAGGGGTTCGAATTCGACGAAAAGACTGGTTACAAATGGGGCGTAACAAAAAGGTCTGTTTTTGATTCGCTTAAGAAAATTAGATAGTGCAGGTCAAAATACATGTTAAAAAACAAAAAAATCCTGTTCTTTATCGGCTCTGACTAAGATAATCGAGTGTACTGGGAGTAACTACGAACAATCTCTGAAGAGATGTTGCGTCAAAGAACAACCAAAAAGAAAGATTAGAAAGTATAGTGGAGATAAAAGTTATTCTTCTGGCAGTGTAACTGACTGAAATAATGGGATTCATCAGAACACACTTTCTCTTTCTTTTTTTTTTTTTTTTTTTTTTTTTTGGGGGGGGGGGGGGTTCAATTTGTTTGAGTTTCAATAACGCTTTCATTGACCTGAGTATATAATTGACAGTCGACCATGGGCATCATTGTAGTCTAGCAGTCGAACGTCAATATCACGTGATTTGATTCATCATGATAAAAGTAAGTTAAATTATGAAAAAGAACGAAATATTATTTATACCGGATGAGTTGCTAATTTCCTCTTTGAAAATCTTTTGCTTTGAAAGTATGTAGGCGGGTAACTTACCCGCCGTCGTGTATTATCTTACCTGCACAAATAGCCGAATTAGTCGCTGCCCTTACAACGCCCGCTTCTCGGCAAGAGACGAGCTAGACAGAGACTAGAAAGCGTTAATGAAATCCGATTTTTTAGTCACTTGCTCCGCTTAGGCCAAAGACTAGCAAATCATTTAGTAGACTAGAAAATAACTAAATCTAGTCCTCGTTCACGACAAATGGCCGTGGTCTTATTTTTGCACTTTACTTTAACCTCAACATAAATCTTGTTTTCTTTTTAAAAATCTGTTTTTCTGCCTCATTTATGATTTAGTTATCTCATAAAAGTAATTTGGCATCAAGAAATATTCATCCTGTCGGGAAGCAGTTTCGTACCGACCTTATAAGAATCAAATAACGGGCAGAAATAGTTCTTCACTTTCAAATAGTGAATTAGTAAATTCAAGCAATATATATTCTATATATATATATATATATATATATATATATATATATATATATATATATATATATATATATATATATATTAAAGAATATGTGTATGTCAATAAAGCAAACTAAATCTAATTCAAAGCGTATCGTTGGTCATGAAGATATGTGACAGAGATATTCCTTTATAGAATTTATTTGTTTTAGCTACCACACGATGGGTCTCCTCTTGGCTACTTTTCGTCGATAAATGGCGAGACGGGAAATTTTCTCGGAGTGAAGTAGTATTGACAAAAATATAACCAAATAGCAGATAGAAATAGTTCTGATCTTTTAAATAGTAAAATCATAAGTTCAAGCATAATATTATACATTTTTGTGTAAAATAGAAGAAAAATAAAGTTGATTTTAATAAAGCTTATTGCTGGTTATTTGAATCTTTCATAGACGTTTTCCATGTAAAAATGTAGAATTTGTTAGCCACCACCTTAGCTATTTCTTAGTCGAGAAATGATAAATTCTCGAGAAAACTGATTTCTCGACGGCCTGTCTTCGATCGTTGTTGATATTTTCGTCCCTATTTCTTGTTCATCGGCTTGTGCTTTCAAGAACGCTTGAACCATTTTCAGATCGAATCAACGGAAAGAGAGAGAGAGAGAGACACAGAGAGAGAGAGAGAGAGAGAGAGAGAGAAAGATAGAGAGAGAGAGAGAGAGAGAGAGAGAGAGAGAGAGAGAGAGAGAGAGAGAGAGAGAGAGAGAGAGAGATGGGTGATGGTTCTTTATGGATTGTCTCATCGATAAATGCGTTTATCGATTATTGCTTCCTGGCCCATAAACCAATCGGATCACAGACAGGCTTCTTGCCAATGTCAGGTGCCCTAATCTTTAGTCTAATAACCATCATGCGTGAATGAAAAAACAACATTTTAAAAATAAATTTGGGCCAGAAAAAGTTTACTTCATAAAAGATAAAGATTATAACATACTTGTCAGAAAAGACATTTTGAAGTATCGGGTTCTAGCCTTTTTTTGAACGTTTGGGATAAATTATTTGTCCAGATTTGTATGAAATAGTTTTTTTTTTCTGACCAAAATTAAAAGAGTGTTTTGTCAATATACGGCAGAATCGCCTCCGACCTTAATAGGGTCAGTATTTTGGTACTTCCATGACTGGTATGTGTCTGAAGTGTCTGTCTGGGGAATTCCATTGTGACAATTGGGAAGAGCTCCATTTGTATTTTTATGGAAAGTCTACGTGAAAGCAACATTTTGAATACGATATTACAAAATTGTTTAAGGAGATTCACACACAAAAAAGATAATTAATTATTTTATCCAATCTTCAAAGTTGAAGTATATTTATGCTAATTTTGAATGATATTTTATTTCCCTGTCGGATATGAATGTTATCTTCGTTGCTATCATATTGACTGTAGCTATCTAGTCGATTTAGGCTATATACGAGTTATTCGTATAGAAGATTTGTTTTTAAAAACCCACAAAATTTAGCATTGGATAATATTTTAAAGCCCATACACAATCACACGGACCTTATAACGGTGGTTGATTTGGTCCTAGATAATTTTTAAAAATAAATGTCAAATGTTAAACGATTCAAACGAATTCAAATGTGTGTTATAAAATATTATATATCTTGAAATATTATGGCCTTATGGCCAGGAAACCAGGCTGTTGTTTGTATTTCGGATTTCTGATTCATTTTGCGGCATTTGCATCCCTCCTGGCTGGGTACAGCACCCCAAACTGGACAATGGTCAAGATGTCTACGGGGGAGACCAAATCCCTTGGTCTTGTGGTTACCTGTGATCGCGAGAAGTGTGACATGCTTCACGTAACAAATGCCAGAAGTAAGTCTTTTTATTCACATGTTTGTCCTCATCCTCCCCCTCCACTTCAGTAATAATAATAACAATAATAATAATAATAATAATAATAATAATAATAATAATAATAATAATAAATAATAATAATAATATAATAATAATAATAGTAATAATAATAATAATAATAATAATAATAATAATAATAATAATAATAATAATAATAATAATAATAATAATAATAATAATAATAATAATAATAATAACAATAGTGATGTTGCTAATACTGATCTGAAGGAATTTTACCAAGCATGCCCAGGACAATGTGTTATTTGTTGTTTGCTTTTTCTATTCCTTGAAAAAAAAAGCGAAAAAAATAAAAACGATGATGATGGTGATGATGATGATGATGATGATGATGATGATAATGATGATTTACTTCATTGTAAAGGTTGTATCCTTAGACAGCTATACGAGCCATTAATCATTGCTCTTTATTGTTATCATGTATTATGTACCGGGGAAATCACAGGATTATTAAATTAATCTTAATTAATAAGGCGATTTTTCAGAGCAGAATCTGACTAGGCCTACCTATGTAAAACGCTCGAGTGGTTTAGAAAATTATCTCTTACCTTTTTTATCTTAACTTATAAAAAATTAACCTCCACCTTAAAAACCACATTAAAATCCTCCTCCTCCTCCCCCTCCTTCTCCTCCTCCTCCTCCTCCTCATCATCATCATCATCATCATTATTATTATTATTATTATTATTATTATTATTATTATTAACATAACATATAATAGTAATGGTTGCGTAGGCTATTTGTACATATATGTACAGGCCTGATAACGAAAGCATGTATGGACTTGATTTAACATTGTTGTAATGGTTAATATTCTGCGTTGGTTTGAGAGTTTTTCCATTACAACAATGAGCCCGTAACAGTTTCATTTATCACATAAATAGCAAAACATAAGTAACACTGGCTCTAAACTATCGGAACAATGGCGGACGCCCGTATGAAATATTTCTCCGGCGAGCATAAAAGCGTTTCAGGGGAACAAACCCCCATAAATTTGATCATGTTTTGACTTTTACACATTATGATCACAAGGCATATGAAAAGGGAATGAAAAGTTCTAGCCAACATGAAGAATAGAACCAAGATGGCCGCCGTTGCCGGGTGGCGTGACATCAGACTACTGAATCCTATTGAAGAAGATATTTAATTTTTGTATTTGACTTCCCGGGTAAATTTACGTTGGAATATCTACTTTAAAATTGTATTGTGATTAACAATTTTTATAGCTATAAAAGGTCACCCCTATTTTTTCTACATTAAATGACATATTTTAATTATGAATTAATTTATTCAACATTTGTTTCAAACCTACGCGATACCTTATTGAACCAATTTGTCATTTTCGGCCAAAATTTTTGGGATTCAAATTTTTAAAAGACTCTCAATTAAGTGAATACTAAGTAGCTATCTTGATTACATCCTAAAACTGGCATTATTTACTTCCACAGGCGTGTTCGTCATCATATTTGGATTGTGTACTTTCTGCATACTTCTATCACTATTCTCTATTCAGATATCATGCCTCGCCCTATGCAACAGGAGTTGTAAGGAAAAAAACATTGGAACTTGCCTATCTTACCTTTCCCTCTTCATTGGTAAGTATTAAGTTGGCATTTGTAACCCCTTGTGTCAGACGTGTGAAATGAGACAGATGTAGGAAATTGAGTTAAAAGTAAAATTGATCAGAAATGCATTTTCTCTCTCAAAAGTTAAAGGAGCGATTATTTCTCTCTATTTAATCCGATAAGAGATTCATTACTTCCACGAGCAAAAAGATCATTTCACTTGAAATACCAATCAATACACTCAAAGTTTTTTCACAGATTGCATAACGGTTTGTCATAGTTTTGAGGAATTAAAAATTGAACTTTTATATAGCGCAGTATCCACTAAACGTGTTCAAAGCGCTTTACAAAGGGTCCCTGGTCAACAGCAACACTTAAAGCCCCCCATAGACGCCGACATCCGATGATAGCGGGACGGATGACCTATCGCTGTGACCCGATCCCTGCGTTTATCGCAGATGATTTTTGCCCACATACGGGGAGATATTTTTTTAGGCGATCGGCGATCGGGGGCGTGGCAGTATAAAAAAGTGGACAATTTTTTTCGGATTTTCGCTGTTTTCACGTCGGATTCGTGATCAGCGTCAAATTTACAATAGGTTTGATACTAAGAACTGTGTGTTTACTCCAAAAATTGGTGAAATTAGAAATAAATTTTAATTAATAGTGAGGCTACGATCCCAGTTACTGTCTGTTATTCTACCTTTCGTCTTGCGCACAATAGTGATTACTTCTCACTAAATTATATCAATTAGACTGTTGACTGAACGAAATTGACATCATTCCACTCTTTGTTATTGTATTAAGGCAGTCATTTTGGTAATTAGTTCTCACTAAATTATATCAATCAGACTTTTAACGTTCAAGGTTACTTGTAGTTTTGTGTGACGGTACGTTATTTCCGACTGGTGGATGTTGTGAGCATTTTACCTAAACTCATAGCATCAATAACCGTCCAAGATATTCCCATCATATGTAGCAATAGCTATAAGAGAGAGAGAGAGAGAGAGAGAGAGAGAGAGAGAGAGAGAGAGAGAGAGAGAGAGAGAGAGAAAGAGAAAGAGAGAAAAATTTACTTGCGCTATATATACCGCTATATTCAATAAAGGTGCTCAAATCACTTTATAAGGGTCTTTGGCCAACATAAAAACATGTTAGACGAGACATGACTGTTAAGCGATATTGCAATTGTTTCCCGTCAGAGACGACGCTGTAAACAGCGAGGTACTCATTTTAACAGTGAACAAGGTGAGAGAATGCGAGTAAAGAGCCTTTTCCAAGGACTCAATTATGCGCCACTCAGAGCGGGACTCGAATCCAGTACAGTCCGATCCAAAGGCGAGTGTCATTTCACAAGATCACATGCATAGCCGCACAAAAAAGTGATGAGAGAATA
This sequence comes from Berghia stephanieae, assembly GCF_034508935.2. Classification (NCBI taxonomy): domain Eukaryota; kingdom Metazoa; phylum Mollusca; class Gastropoda; order Nudibranchia; family Aeolidiidae; genus Berghia; species Berghia stephanieae. The sequence continues at coordinate 83,444,957 of NC_088363.1, forward strand.
GATTCATATGTATTGAAGGAGGAGAGAGCGGATGGAGTGAGTAAAGTTCTTGGCTATTTAAAGAAGGAACCAAATTGACGTCACTCATCTCATTGTTATTGTTTTTTGACACACATTTTTATGATTAGTTCTCATTAAAATATATCAGACTATAACGTTCAAGGTTCCATGTAGATCTTTGGGCTGGAGTGATATTTCTGGCTGGCGGACTTTGTGAGTATTTTAATTTAACACAGAGCATCAATAGAAGGAATGAATTTGACGTTAGTCAACCCGTTGTTATTGCTTTTAGACAGCATTTTATAATTAACTTATCACTAAGTTATATCAATCAGACAATGAACGTTCGCGTTTGCAGTTTTGTGTGTTAATATGTTATACCCCGATGGAGATGTCGTGAGTATTTTTCCAATACGCATAACATCAATACATTTGCAATCCGATTTAAGTTTAAAAGCAACGTAGACCACGGAAATTTTTCCATTTTGTGGACAATAAAGATTTTTTATTTATCGTCATTATTATTATTATTATTATTATATTATTATTATTATTATTATTATTATTATTATTATTAATTATTATTATTATTATTATATTATTATTATTATTATTATTATTATTTATAAAAACAAATCGACAGTGTTCCCGTGGCAGGTTAAACGGGTACTCCTCGGGACTACTCGCATTCGCTACCCCCCCCCCCCCCCACCACCACCACCACACACACGCACACAGCTATTTTCTTTTTCTTTTGGGGGGGGGGGGGCGTTGTTTGTAGATTATAATTCAAGGTTACAATGCCCACCCCTGTCATCACGTAGTCAAGGCTTTTTGGCATCTGCCAATCCCAAATATCTGTGTCAAGGTCGACCGTCATGTCGCGTCAACGGGTGAGGAGGAAAAAAAAAAAAAAAGAACTGGCATATTATTATATCATTACATTGAAAATTATGAAAACTATTTTTTATTTTGTATGAAATCCTTTATAAGTTTTACGATGAACAAGAACGAAACTTTTGCCATCTACTTCTTCCTGGCGCAACATTTATAAAAATATTATTTAAAAAAAATAATAACACAGCATTTATTTGGCGCAATATCCACGTGCTCAAAGCGCTTTACAAGGGGTCCCAAGGCAACAGCAATATTAGACTTGAAAGACGAGGCATGACGCCTGTCAGGCGATGTGACATTTTTTCCCAACAAAGACAACGAACGGCCATGTTCTCATTTTACACCTGAGTACGGTGAGAGAATGTGAGTAAAGAGCCTTTTCCAAGGACTCAACTCTGCGCCACTCAGAGCGGGTCTCGAAACCTGAACCTTCCGATCCGAAAGCGAGAGTCATACCACTTGATCCATCACAAAACAGGGAGGGGCACTTTTCTGTCGGCCACATAGCCTCAATATTAATTAAAATTTATTTCTAATTTCATCAATTTTTGGAGTAAAAACATAGTTCTTGGTATCAAACCTATTGTAAATTCGACGCTGATCACGAATCTGACGTCAAAACAGCGAAAATCCGAAAAAAATTGTCCAATTTTTTATACTGCCACGCCCCCGATCGCCGATCGCCTCGAAAAATATTAAGCAAAGCGGGCTTTGCGGGCGATCGACCGTACCTAGGTTTATCGGCCAGGTATTTGGCCACACACATTGCGTTTTCATCCGGTTTGCCTGATCGGGGTCTGGACCAGGATCATATCCGGGCGTGTATGGAGCCTTTTAGTCGATATTATAATTTTTTCGGACAGAGACAACACTGTTTACGGCCAGGTACTCGTTTTACACCTGAATACGGTGAGAGAATGTGAGTAAAGAGTTTCTTTTCCAAGGACTCAACTATGCGCCGAGCGAGGCTCGAATCCAGGACCTTCCGATCTGAAAGCGAGTGTCATACCACTGGACCACATAGCCGCACAAATATACAAATTATAGTCCAATTTTTTACTAATGGCGCGTGTTTTTCTAGTTTTTCTCAGCTGCCCCTTTATCAAAAGTTGTAATAATTTGTGTCAAACAGAATCAATTTGTCTTAACTGAATAGTTTGGACCGTATCAATGCCATACCAAAAACGTTTTCTGTTAAGACCTATATAAAAACTACTTTCAAACCACTGTCATAAAATTAGAGATTTTAAACAAGTTATGCACCACAAAGTAAGAGATAAATTCGTCATTTTAGGGTGATTCTGTGAGTGCAGATGCTGACAACTTGTGTAAAACGCTTGAGTGGTTTGGAGAATTATAAAAAGTCATATTTAAAAGTGTTAAAATTTTGATCAAAACATGACGTAACTTAGAAATTATCTTTTGCATTTACATAATATTTTTAACACGATAAAGTAGACACTAGAGTCTATATCAAACACATTTGTGACAAATATTGGATTTGAATTATTTTTAGCATAATTTGCCTGTGTAACCTTTCCTTTTGACCTTAAAAATCAATGACAAAGTATTTCGATCTTGGTAGGCATTTGGGATTATGATCCTAGACTCTTACTGGTTTTTAAAAAAATCATTATTTATTTTTGTGCCATTTTTGCCGGTTATATTGAAATTGAAAAGCATTCCATTAAATTAAGTCTTCGCCATTCTGTCCTGTCCTCCATAAGCGTACGCAGCTCCCGGGTGTTGTGCATTCCTGTGTCGTCTAGCAGACAGTCAATGTAGGTTTTATCCCGTCTGCCCCTGCTTCTGGTTCGCTCAGGTGGTTCCCATAGCACAAGACTGCTTGCAATTTCCTCCTTGTGTCTCCAGCAGTGCCCCGCAAGTCTCAGTCTTCTCTTTTGAATCTTCGAGGTCACTGGGGGGAGGTCACTGTAGAGCTCTTCATTTGATATGTGCTCTTTACAGCTTACATTAAGGGCCATCCGCAGCATACGGGTGTAGCAGCCGTCCAGTTGCTTCTCAAGGGCTTTAGTAAGAGTCCATGTCGCTGCTCCATAAATTCGTCAATAAGATTTATTTTAACTTTCTGCACAGTAAAGTATACCAATATAATAAAGTCAGATTTTTTTTTATTAATGCGTGTTTTTCAGGTTTTTCTCAGCTGTCCCTTTATCAAAAGTTGTAAAAAATTGTGTCAACCTCTGAATATAGATTTTGGACCGTGTTGATGCCATATTAAAAAAAAAAGTTTTCTTGTTAAAGACCTATAAAAAACTACTCTTAAATCGCTGTTAATGATGTAAACAAGTTACGCACCACAAAGTATAAGATGAATTTCTCGTTTTTCCAAAAAATCTCGTGCCTGTATGAGCATTAATATGAACTGATACTCTTATTTGTTTGTTTATTTATTTTATTATCTAATGTTTGTTTTTTACTTACTCTTTTGTAAGTTTCTATTAACTTCTTTTTGCAGCTTTTACTATCGGCGGCACTCTTGGACTGTATCAAATCGACTTGAAAGAAGAATCCAAACCAGATGTGTTGGACATGTGGATGGGCTGGTCACGATTCTGTGTCATTGGGGCTGCTGGGGGATTCTTCCTCGGTGCGTGGCTGAATGCAGCAGACTTCTATTTTCGTAATCGTTCAAGGAACCGAGAGCTCATGAAACGAACAGCAGAAGTTAAGGCAAAGATTGCTTCACTGGCCATGTCACAAGGTCAAACAAGGGATGTAAATGCTAATGGAATCAGATCCATTGAGAACCGAAAATTATCTTTGGCCGAAAGACGGTTGCAATACGCTAGCTTGGAAAAATGGCGGACACCGATAGAAAAGAATCGGCCAAGTCCTAAAATGTACAAAACAGTTGAATGTGCTGTAAGGAGTGCAAGGAAAAGAGAACCCCATCACAGTAAAGACACCACAAAAGATCGCAGCCGGAATCTTACGATCGAAAGCAATAAGACACGTGGTGAAGATAGCAATAAAGTTGACATGGGGTTAGTATATATTGCCAAGCAGCACGGGCTAAAACAAATAAATGTCAAAGAAGCACCAGGGATAAAAGCGACAACAGGTTCAATGGATCGCAACCCCAGGGTTAATTCGACTTCTGAAAACAGTGGCAGTGAGTCCAGAAAAACGATAAAACGCGAAGAAAAGGGTGAGTTTTCTGACGCTGCTTTAAAGTACCGTCTAGAAAAGTTACAAGTTACTACGTCTCTCCCATCAACAACCGACGAGAAGAGAAAACTGTCAGCAGTCCAAGAAGAACCTCGGAGGAACGATCGCGAGAACCCATCAACTCAGAAAGAGAAACGAGTTTTGAATCGACAAGAGACAAAAACCCTCGTGGGTCAAAGTCTGCTTCAAACCACAGCAATGAGTCTTGACATTAGTGCAAACGATGATGCTAAAAAACGAAATTCTGAAGAAATCCGACCATTAAAAAAACAATTGAGCCTGGATAACAGATCGTCCATGTCAAAAGATTCCGATACAACCAGACTCAGCGAAAATTGCATTTCACGTCATACCAAGCCACATCCTCTCCAGCGAGATGGTCAAATATCATCTATAGAAAATAGTTTTGGTTCCAACACAAAGTTACGGCAGACAAAAAGAGGGACTGAATCCTTAGATGATCAAAGTTCAAATGCTATTTCAAATCGAATATCCAAGGATGATGTCATACCCTCTATAAAATCACAACCAAAGACAGATCCCAGTATAAGAAAAGGTATTGCTTCTACTTTATCAACAACCGATTCTAGATTAAGTGAGGACAAAACAAATTTAACAGCTAAAAGCAAAACTTTGACAGAAAGTATGGACGGAAAACTGAGAGATTTACAAAGTCAAGATTCCTCAAACTGTTCAGAATTGTCAGAGGAACAAATTAAAAGGCGTCAGATTGTAGAAAGCATGCTGCAAGCCAAGAAAGACCGCAAGAAAAAGAGAATAACGCAGTAAGTACGGGCGCCATACCGTGGCCAGTGAACATAATGCGTTTCTCTGAATTAAATGAGCTACGCAAGGGCGAGAGAATCACACTCATGGAATGATTTCACATAGACACTCGCTATGTTTTCTTCTCTCGGATGTTACAATCGACGATTCACTCAGTCTGCAGATATAGAATTGTGCTAAGGGGAATTTACTTTTTACTCATTGTTTGTCTACTTGGGAATATTTCTGCCTGAACACAATAATAAAAGTTTCTATATAAAACCTGTGTTGTTTGCAGAGCTTTAGATCGTGGATAAATTGCACGTGGATGGGACTACGTGCTGAGTAGTAGATTGCTTGTGACCTTGGCCACTAATGACTGCGGTCAAATTACTGCAACAAGGCAGCCAAACACAATGAGCAAAATTCTAATGCTGTCTGCACGGATGAGTGAGGACAAAACTGAGGCTTTACCTCAACAGATTTAAAAGAAAAACAAGAAGCTCCCGATGACTAAATTAACAATCGGTGGAGTTCTGACGACAAAGCGCTTTTAGTTTTACAATCAACGTGGCATACGAGCCATCTCCATTGTTGAACATTGTAGCTCCGACGGAATGCAATAGTAAAGTAATAGATCATGTGGGTAAATATAATGCTCTTGAAATTATGTTATTCGACCCCTCTAATTGGAAAACCCTATCGTTTCTTAGTAAATACGTCGTTGAATAATGCTTTGAACGCGTTCGATAAAAAATCTATTCAACAATTGCAGAATATTTTCGCACATTCTATTGGTGTGAAATAAGGTGTAAAAGACAGCTGATTGATAATTAGACGTCTATAAATAATAAATAATATTGGTGCTCATGAATACAAATACAACACTTAAAAAAATTATTATCACCGATGTGTGAACAAGGAATGAATGAATGAATGAATGAATGAATGAATGAATGAGTATAAAACGGGGGAATTAATGAATGAATACATGAGTGAATAAATGAATTAATAAATGTATAAATGTGTGAATGAATAAATGAATGGAGGAATACATTTATGAATGATTGGATAAATGAGCGAATGAATGAATGAATGAATAAATAATGTATAAATAGGCGAATAAACGAATGAATGAGTAAATGAATGAATAAATAAATGATTCGATAAATGAATAAATGAATCAATAAATGAAGGAATGAATAGGTAATTGGATAATCAAATTAAATGAATAAATGAAAAAATGAAATTAAGGCAATTCTGTAAATATTGAGATCATCAAAAATAATATAATCAAGTGGGGCAATTAAAAGTTTTACAATTTAAACTTTAAATTGAACGAAGGAGATATATGTGACTAAATAAATTCAATTCTTTTTATGTGTCCCTTCCAAAATGTCGTGGTCTAATGGGCGCTAGAGAGCTAACTCGACTATTTTGTAAAATAAAGATGTCATAGATGCCATAGAAAAGGCCCCCAGAATATACTCGTTACTTTTAAAATAAAGAACCATTGACGAGTTGGTTTATGATGATGTGGATATAGAAATGTGAAATTTAATGAAATGAATGTTCTTATAAATAAATAATGATCACAGTTACAAATGATAATAAATAGAGGTGCCTAAATGAGTCAATAAAATGGAGATAAAGATAAAGGGAGTAAATCTGACTCAGGAATGAACAACACAAAACAAACGACGTTTCGGCCCTTAGCCTTTTTCAAGTAAACACAGAATACATATATATTTATATTAGATTGTCATAATAATATAGGCGAAAAATTGTAAATGTATGTGTGTGTGTGTGTGTGTGTGTGTGTGTGTGTGTGTGTGTGGCAATGGAAGAGAGAGAGAGAGAGAGAGAGAGAGAGAGAGAGAGAGAGATGACGTAATGATATAAAAACTATGTATATTTCTCAAGAATAAGGCAGGGGGATTATTGAAGAATACTAGACAGCAATAGTGTTATAAGTGGTCCCCTACCTCCGCTGTTAATATATTGAAAAAAAAAAAGAAAGAAAGAGAGAGAGAGAGAGAGAGAGAGAGAGAAGATAGATAATAGAGAGAGAGATAGAGAGAAGAGAGAGAGAGAGAGAGGACAGAGGACAAGACACAAAGAGAGAGAGAGAGAGAGAGAGAGAGAGAGAGAGAGAGAGAGAGAGAGAGAGAGAGAGAGAGAGAGAGAAAATGAAAGTGGGAGAACGGGAGTGGAAGGATGCGTTTCAAAGTTATATTTAAAATAGAGGAGAGTGGTGGATTAAATTTAAAAAATAAATATATATATATATAATAATTACTGAACACAAAACAAACTATATTATTCTAAAATAAATAAAGAAAGAAAACTTAGCTTGAAATTCCTCATCGAATCACTTTGTTGAAATTCGTGTAAATAAAAAATGATAACATGACAATATTACATACCTTCTGTGATCTTGAGGGCAATGCTGTACGGACTAGTGAAGTTCTACTTCCAAACAGAGACTACTTTCGGCAAGACCAAGATCCGACAATCTCGACAGCGTTGTTGCTAGTAAAGGTGACCAAGGAAGCCCCGGCATCTTGATATGGGAAATCAAATACTGGAGTTTCCCACCAAATCCCGATAGTGAGATATAAATCTTTAAAATATAAGTGATATGACGATGGGAGTGGTCTGACCGTCAAGGCACAAGTTCTTGAGTGAAGTGAGTGAGGAAGATTAAATCAATCAGCTTTTATAATACGTGGCGACGTGACAAAAGGTAGAACGAAAAGTATTCACTAATTTGAAATGAATTCAAAGAGAAGGCTATTAAAGGAATGAGTATCTAATATTAAAAGGCAAAGTTTTTCTAAGCCTATAACTGGAGTGAGATGAACTCCGTTCTTATGTTTATATCATTAAAATAAAAAGTTAATAAAATAAATGTGAATCATCGTCACGTGACAGTTGTTACTGTTCTCTCTCTCTCTCTCTCTCTCTCTCTCTCTCTCTCTCTCTCTTTTTTTTTTTTTTTAATGAGCTTTTATATAGCGCAATATCCACTAAACGTGCTCAAAGCGCTTTACAAGGGGTCCCTGGCCAACAGCAACACTTAACATCTAGAACGGGACATGACGCCTGTTAGGCGATATTACAGTTTTTCGAAAGAGACAACGCTGTTAACGGCCAGGTACTCATTTTACACCTGAGAACGGTGAGAGAATGTGAGTAAAGAGTCTTTTCCAAGGACTCATATTATATATATATATGTAATCTCTTACTTTTACTTTTACTTTTACACCCCTTCCGCAGTAGGACAAGATTGTCCTGGGACAGTCCTGTCCCAAATCTGTAACATATATCATTTAGAGAAACCGACCGCACTTATTGGGACGAACCCAGGACCTTCCGATCCGAAAGCGAGTGTCATACCACTAGACCACATAGCCGCACAATAACTCAAATGATTAGAGAGGCAGCCGAGGCGTCCCGATCGGATGATTATGAAGCGAAAGGCCTTAAGTAAGTAAAGTATATATATATATATATATATATATATATATATATATTATATATATATACATAATATATTTTATATATATAATACTATATATATATATATATATATATATATATATATATATATATATATATATATATATGTAATCTCTTACTTTACTGACGCCTGTGTTATACCTCGCCCTAGCTCAATTTGCGGCGCTGCATTGCGACTGACGCCTGGGTTATCCCAGTCTTCCCTTGGAATAACCCTCGAGAAAAAATTCCCCTATGGGCTGAAAAAGGGAATTATATTTTTTAAAAATTTTAAACTGTTATCTGTCTGCTCAACGCTAGAGAAACATGGATAAGTTCCGGATTTATAAGCTTAGGAGGCAAGATGGCCCATGGTTAGCGTGTTGTACTCTGGACTCAGAGGTTTTGTGTTCGATTCCGACCGAAGCCAATTTGTACTTTCTAGAGCAAGAAAATTTACTCCAATCACTGACTCCATTCAGGTGTAAAAGGGTACCTGTCAAGCTGGGATAGTAATCTGCGGTAGACTAGCGTCCTGTTCAAAGGTTTTCAAACAAATACGTTAATTGTCCGCTTCACGCTATTGAAACCGGAATAACTCCTGCACCATTGGCTACAAGGCTCTAAAGGACTTAATTTGTCTTACAATGAGTCCAAGTGGCTCAGAAGGACTTACTTAAAAATATTTTCATTGAGAATTCCCGAAATACATAACGATAAAGATAATTGATCCCACAAGTTACCGAATAGATGTGCGACCGGTTTTAGACACGTTACTGCTGTGTCACAAAGTGTGACACTTCTTAAATTATATTTATAAACACACGTTTTTAAATTGCCGAAAATGTTTATGTTGCTATGCCTTCTGTACGTGGTTTCATCACATGGAATTATTTTTTGAATTGTTCTTACTTTTTTATATTCAGAATTGAAATAAATAAATAAATTATAACTGTGAAATTGAATGTAAGTTTCAGTTTAATATACGAAAACAGATAAAATGGACGTTTCGGGTTTCCTCTTCATCAACAACACATGATGAATTAAAAACTACAGACGAATGAGATACTGTGGTAGTGGCGTTGTTAAGATGCATAAACAAAAACATTGATGGGCAGGAAATTGTATGCTACTTTGTGAGGAAGCGCGAATTAAAACAGAGCAATAGAAATTTATAAAAGGTGCGTAATTAATTAAGTCAAAAGAGGGGAGGCGGGGAGGAACTGTGTAATGCAGTATAGATAGTGAACTAAAATAAATTGTGGACTATTGTTGGAAAATAAATACAATGGAATTGGAAATAAATACAAAATATGAGGGATGTAGGTATTAATATATTAGTGGCATTAGCAGCAGCAGAAGCAACAGTAGAAATAGTAGTAGTAGTAGTAGTAGTAGTAGTAGTAGTAGTAGTAGTAGTAGTAGTAGTAGTAGTAGTAGTAGTAAGTAGTAGTAGTAGTAGTAGTTAGTAGTAGTAGTAGTAGTAGTAGTAGATTAGTAGTAGTAGTAGTATAGTAGTAGTAGTAGTAGTAGTAGTTAGTGTGTTGTAGTAGTAGTAGTAGTAGTAGTAGTAGTAGTAGTAGTAGTAGTAGTAGTAGTTAGTAGTAGTAGTAGTAGTAGTAGTAGTAGTAGTAGTAGTAGTAGGGATGCAGAAAATAAAGACAGGCATTTCAATTTTGACACGGCGCCGCCAAGTCTGGGACTTTTTTGTCCTAGTGCGGAAGGCTGCTATATTTTTCTGCTATCACAAACGATATGAACACGGGACTGGGACAGTCCTGTCCCGTTGATTTTGTAGCATTTCACAACGGCTTGAGACACAACGGGACTGTTTTGTCCCGTCCCAATAGGTGCGGTAGGTTTCTCTAAATTCTATATGTTATAGATTTGGGACAGGAGTGTCCCAGGACAGTCCTGTCCTAGTGCGGAAGGGGTGTTACTGTACAGCTGTAGTCAGGCTAGTCGCCTTTTAGCCGGTCGGTGATGTCGTATTTTTTTTCTTCATTTACTACGTTGTCACACTTGGTTTGATATTGTTGCGTAGTGCGTGT
>NC_088363.1:83457862-83580362 GCF_034508935.2 Berghia stephanieae
AAATTTACCAATCACAGTTGTGCAAAAACACAGTTGATACGATCGTCAGAGGAAAACTTTTGGAGATATTAACAGACATAGTAGACGAAGATGAGCTCCGAATAATCCGATTTCTCCTCAGCAACACAAAGATACAACCAAGATGGGGCCACAAAACAGACGCAGTTCGAAAGTAACATCGGGACCCCCCAAGGAGATAGTCTGAGCCCGATTCTGTTCACAATATACTTAGAACACGCTCTGAAAGAAGTTCGAAAAGTCATTCCAAAACCAACGACTCATATTGAGAATGCAATCCCTAGAGAAATCGCCTATGCAGATGATGTCGATTTTATTGGATCAACACCAGCAAATATAGACATCATACAAAATACCCTCATAAAATATAACCTCCAAGTCAATGCCAATAAAACCGAATTTACAACAATACCGAGGAACAAAGAGGAATGGAAAAGAACAAAGAAAGTCGGCTCACTAATTGGAGACACCGAGGATGTACAAAGAAGAAAACAGCTATCAAACGCCGCACTCAGTAAACTCACCAATGTATGGATTAGAGGTGACAAAATAAAGAGAAAAACCAAACTGAAACTGTACCGTGCTCTTGTAAAACCGGTACTTCTGTATAACTGCGGCACTTGGGCGTTGACAAAATCCAAAGAAGAACATCTGGATGCCTTCCATCGCACACAGCTAAGAAGGGTACTGGACATCAAATACCCAAAAAAGATCTCAAATGAATCACTCTATAAGATCACAAAAGAAAGACCAATCTCCCTTGACATTTTACAACAACGATGGCAACTTTTCGGTCACATACTACGCAGGGACATACCAGCTAACCAAGCCATGTCGGGATACTTCCAAAAACAATAAAATAATATAATCAAGTGGGGCAATTAAAAGTTTTACAATTTAAACTTTAAATTGAACGAAGGAGATATATGTGACTAAATAAATTCAATTCTTTTTATGTGTCCCTTCCAAAATGTCGTGGTCTAATGGGCGCTAGAGAGCTAACTCGACTATTTTGTAAAATAAAGATGTCATAGATGCCATAGAAAAGGCCCCCAGAATATACTCGTTACTTTTAAAATAAAGAACCATTGACGAGTTGGTTTATGATGATGTGGATATAGAAATGTGAAATTTAATGAAATGAATGTTCTTATAAATAAATAATGATCACAGTTACAAATGATAATAAATAGAGGTGCCTAAATGAGTCAATAAAATGGAGATAAAGATAAAGGGAGTAAATCTGACTCAGGAATGAACAACACAAAACAAACGACGTTTCGGCCCTTAGCCTTTTTCAAGTAAACACAGAATACATATATATTTATATTAGATTGTCATAATAATATAGGCGAAAAATTGTAAATGTATGTGTGTGTGTGTGTGTGTGTGTGTGTGTGTGCAATGGAAGAGAGAGAGAGAGAGAGAGAGAGAGAGAGAGAGAGAGAGAGAGAGAGAGATGACGTAATGATATAAAAACTATGTATATTTCTCAAGAATAAGGCAGGGGGATTATTGAAGAATACTAGACAGCAATAGTGTTATAAGTGGTCCCCTACCTCCGCTGTTAATATATTGAAAAAAAAAAAGAAAGAAAGAGAGAGAGAGAGAGAGAGAGAGAGAGAGAGAGAGAAAGAGATAGATAGATAAATAGAGAGAGAGATAGATAGAGAGAGAGAGAGAGAGAGAGAGACAGACAGACACAAAGAGAGAGAGAGAGAGAGAGAGAGAGAGAGAGAGAGAGAGACAGACACAAAGAGAGAGAGAGAGAGAGAGAGAGAGAGAGAGAGAGAGAGAGAGAGAGAGAGAGAATGAAAGTGGGAGAACGGGAGTGGAAGGATGCGTTTCAAAGTTATATTTAAAATAGAGGAGAGTGGTGGATTAAATTTAAAAAAATAAATAAATATATATAATAATTACTGAACACAAAACAAACTATATTATTCTAAAATAAATAAAGAAAGAAAACTTAGCTTGAAATTCCTCATCGAATCACTTTGTTGAAATTCGTGTAAATAAAAAATGATAACATGACAATATTACATACCTTCTGTGATCTTGAGGGCAATGCTGTACGGACTAGTGAAGTTCTACTTCCAAACAGAGACTACTTTCGGCAAGACCAAGATCCGACAATCTCGACAGCGTTGTTGCTAGTAAAGGTGACCAAGGAAGCCCCGGCGTCTTGATATGGGAAATCAAATACTGGAGTTTCCCACCAAATCCCGATAGTGAGATATAAATCTTTAAAATATAAGTGATATGACGATGGGAGTGGTCTGACCGTCAAGGCACAAGTTCTTGAGTGAAGTGAGTGAGGAAGATTAAATCAATCAGCTTTTATAATACGTGGCGACGTGACAAAAGGTAGAACGAAAAGTATTCACTAATTTGAAATGAATTCAAAGAGAAGGCTATTAAAGGAATGCGTATCTAATATTAGAAGGCAAAGTTTTTCTAAGCCTATAACTGGAGTGAGATGAACTCCGTTCTTATGTTTATATCATTAAAATAAAAAGTTAATAAAATAAATGTGAATCATCGTCACGTGACAGTTGTTACTGTTCTCTCTCTCTCTCTCTTTTTTTTTTTTTTAATGAGCTTTTATATAGCGCAATATCCACTAAACGTGCTCAAAGCGCTTTACAAGGGGTCCCTGGCCAACAGCAACACTTAACATCTAGAACGGGACATGACGCCTGTTAGGCGATATTACAGTTTTTCGAACAGAGACAACGCTGTTAACGGCCAGGTACTCATTTTACACCTGAGAACGGTGAGAGAATGTGAGTAAAGAGTCTTTTCCAAGGACTCATATTATATATATATATGTAATCTCTTACTTTTACTTTTACTTTTACACCCCTTCCGCATTAGGACAAGATTGTCCTGGGACAGTCCTGTCCCAAATCTGTAACATATATCATTTAGAGAAACCGACCGCACTTATTGGGACGAACCCAGGACCTTCCGATCCGAAAGCGAGTGTCATACCACTAGACCACATAGCCGCACAATGACTCAAATGATTAGAGAGGCAGCCGAGGCGTCCCGATCGGATGATTATGAAGCGAAAGGCCTTAAGTAAGTAAAGTATATATATATATATATATATATATATATATATATATATTTTCATATATATATTTTATATATATATATATACATACATATATATATATATATATATATATATATATATATATATATATATATATATATGTAATCTCTTACTTTACTGACGCCTGTGTTATACCTCGCCCTAGCTCAATTTGCGGCGCTGCATTGCGACTGACGCCTGGGTTATCCCAGTCTTCCCTTGGAATAGACCCTCGAGAAAAAATTCCCCTATGGGCTGAAAAAGGGAATTATATTTTTTAAAAATTTTAAACTGTTATCTGTCTGCTCAACGCTAGAGAAACATGGATAAGTTCCGGATTTATAAGCTTAGGAGGCAAGATGGCCCATGGGTTTGCGTGTTGTACTCTGGACTCAGAGGTTTTGTGTTCGATTCCGACCGAAGCCAATTTGTACTTTCTAGAGCAAGAAAATTTACTCCAATCACTGACTCCATTCAGGTGTAAAAGGGTACCTGTCAAGCTGGGATAGTAATCTGCGGTAGACTAGCGTCCTGTTCAAAGGTTTTCAAACAAATACGTTAATTGTCCGCTTCACGCTATTGAAACCGGAATAACTCCTGCACCATTGGCTACAAGGCTCTAAAGGACTTAATTTGTCTTACAATGAGTCCAAGTGGCTCAGAAGGACTTACTTAAAAATATTTTCATTGAGAATTCCCGAAATACATAACGATAAAGATAATTGATCCCACAAGTTACCGAATAGATGTGCGACCGGTTTTAGACACGTTACTGCTGTGTCACAAAGTGTGACACTTCTTAAATTATATTTATAAACACACGTTTTTAAATTGCCGAAAATGTTTATGTTGCTATGCCTTCTGTACGTGGTTTCATCACATGGAATTATTTTTTGAATTGTTCTTACTTTTTTATATTCAGAATTGAAATAAATAAATAAATTATAACTGTGAAATTGAATGTAAGTTTCAGTTTAATATACGAAAACAGATAAAATGGACGTTTCGGGTTTCCTCTTCATCAACAACACATGATGAATTAAAAACTACAGACGAATGAGATACTGTGGTAGTGGCGTTGTTAAGATGCATAAACAAAAACATTGATGGGCAGGAAATTGTATGCTACTTTGTGAGGAAGCGCGAATTAAAACAGAGCAATAGAAATTTATAAAAGGTGCGTAATTAATTAAGTCAAAAGAGGGGAGGCGGGGAGGAACTGTGTAATGCAGTATAGATAGTGAACTAAAATAAATTGTGGACTATTGTTGGAAAATAAATACAATGGAATTGGAAATAAATACAAAATATGAGGGATGTAGGTATTAATATATTAGTGGCATTAGCAGCAGCAGAAGCAACAGTAGAAAATAGTAGTAAGTAGTAGTAGTAGTAGTAGTAGTAGTAGTAGTAGTAGTAGTAGTAGTAGTAGTAGTAGTAGTAGTAGAGTAGATAGTAGTAGTAGTAGTAGTAGTAAGTAGTAGTAGTAGTAGTAGTATTTAGTAGTAGTAGTAGTAGTAGTAGTAGTAGTAGTAGTTAGTTGTAGTAGTAGTAGTAGTAGTAGTAGTAGTAGTAGTAGTAGTAGTAGTAGTAGTAGTAGTATGTAGTAGTAGTAGTAGGGATGCAGAAAATAAAGACAGGCATTTCAATTTTGACACGGCGCCGCCAAGTCTGGGACTTTTTTGTCCTAGTGCGGAAGGCTGCCATATTTTTCTGCTATCACAAACGATATGAACACGGGACTGGGACAGTCCTGTCCCGTTGATTTTTGTAGCATTTCACAACGGCTTGAGACACAACGGGACTGTTTTGTCCCGTCCCAATAGGTGCGGTAGGTTTCTCTAAATTCTATATGTTATAGATTTGGGACAGGAGTGTCCCAGGACAGTCCTGTCCTAGTGCGGAAGGGGTGTTACTGTACAGCTGTAGTCAGGCTAGTCGCCTTTTAGCCGGTCGGTGATGTCGTATTTTTTTTCTTCATTTACTACGTTGTCACACTTGGTTTGATATTGTTGCGTAGTGCGTGTGGCGGGGTTTTTAACCAGTCTGACGACAAGGTGTACCTGTGTTGACTCCATACTCTGTCTAACCTATCCTTGAAGGAGTTTAAGGTTGGCGCTGAGACAACATCTTCACTCAATCATGTCCCCTCTTGCTCTCCGATAGTAAAGGGAGGGCAGGTTGAGTTTCTTCAGGCGTTCAATATAGTCCAGCTTTTGTAGCTCATGATGAGTCTAGACATTCTACGCTGTACTGATTCTAGCAGTTCTTGTTTCTTTGAGTCTAGGGTGCCAGGCCACATTATTCCAGATGGGGTAGGATGATTGATTTGTATAGGGTGCTTAGTGAAGAGCTGTCCAGAGTGGTAAATCCCCTTCTGAGGTGTGCCAGTAGCTTATTTTGCTTTTTTAACTTGAATGTAGATGTGCTGCTTGAAGTTGAGGTCTTCGTCTATATTAATACCAAGATCCTTTTTCCAATTTTATTGATTCCAAAGAAATCTGTACACCCTTGGATATCATTGTATAGTTTGCATGGTCCGTATTTTTTCCTATGTGCATGACCTTACACTTTTCTGCATTGAACTTCAGCTGCCAGGAGTCAGACCATTGTTGTAACCTGTCTGAGTCAGCCTGTAGGGTGCATGACTCGTCCGGGACGCGAGTTTGGTTTTTTTTTTTTTTGCACCAGTTTGGGAACAGGCAGGTTTAAAAATGGGTCAGGGAGGTTCCTCCATGTCTACCGTCTCACGCTGATTCGTGGAGAAAAATAATCACGCGACAGTACTATTTTTACGTGTCGTTTTGACACGCAAGCGGTTTATATGAACCGTAGGGAAACTCACCTGATCAAGTCGTTGGGAACGCTGACTCCACGCGGACTCAACACTAGGATTGACCACCACTAACCTCCACTTGCAACAACTGCCACTACAGCTACTGCTGCTGCTACTACTACTACTACTACTACTACTACTACTACTACTACTACTACTACTACTACTACTACTACTTACTTCTACTACTACTACTACTACTACTACTACTACTACTACTTCTACTACTACTACTACTACTACTACTACTACTACTACTATACTACTACTATACTACTACTACTACTACTACTATTACTACTACTACTACTACTACTTTGTGCGGCTATGTGGTCTAGTGGTATGACACTCGCTTTCGGATCGGAAGGTCCTGGGTTCGAGCCTCGCTCGACGCATAGTTGAGTCCTTGGAAAAGACTCTTCACTCACATCCTCTCACCGTACTCAGGTGTAAAATGAGTACCACGCCATTAACAGCGTTGTCTTTGTCCGAAAAATTGTAATATCGCCTAACAGGCGTCATGTCTCGTCCTACATGTTAAATGTTGCTGTTGACCAGGGACCCTTGTAAAGCGCTTTGAGCACGTTAAGTGGATACTGCGCTATATAAAAGCTCAATTTTTATACTACTACTAATACTACTACTACTACTACTATACTACTACTACTACTACTACTACTACTACTACTACTACTACTACTACTACTACTACTACTACTACTACTATACTACTACTACTATACTACTACTCTACTACTACTACTACTACTACTCACTACTACTACTACTACTATACTACTACTAATACTCTACTACTACTACTACATACTACTACTACTACTACTACTACTAACACTGCCACTACTACTACTACTACTACTACTACTACTACTACTACTACTACTACTCTACTACTACTACTAATACTACTACTACTACATCTACTACTACTACTACTATTACTACTACTACTACTACTACTACTACTACTACTACTACTACTACTACTACTACGCACTGTTTTTATGCACCTCCGTTGGCGGTGAAGGTTAATTAATGAAAATGTTACTGCATACGACCATGAGGCTTAAATAATTTTAGATTGTAGTTTAGCACGCTGCTTAGTGATTACCGATGTACGTTTATACAATGATAATAAATTAAAGAATATTCACAATAATTTAAAAAATCAAAGGTAAAAAGAGACATGGCACACAAATACTGATCTTAAATAAATAAAGAATTTTAGAAAATTAATTTTTTTAAACACGATAAAAAGTTTTAGAAAAAAAAAGTATGTCTTTCTCAATAAAGTAAACTTTAAAAAAAATATATGTTTACAATGGGAATCGAACCCAGGACTTTCAAGGTTAAAAAGTCCGACAGCTTGTCCACTGCGCTACGGAGCCACCTAACTGTCCATCACATTTAATAAGGTCTTTCTAAGGCATACCTTTCGTACCTTCAATGCAACTTCTATTTTCTGGTTCTATATTTCGATTTTTTAGTTTATTATTATTTTTGTATAAATTTATTAACAAAAACATCCTACAGATGTCACAATATAACTTTCGCCATGTCCGAATAAAGAAACACAATATCGCTGATGAAATTGGGTGGAATGCGCATGCGTAACGGAGGTGCATAAAAGATACACCGTCAACGGAGGTGCATAAAAAACACTACGTTTTAAAAAAAAAAAAATTGTTGTTGTATTTTTGCAGCAGTTATAAATTTACCAATCACAGTTGTGCAAAAACACAGTTGATACGATCGACAGAGGAAAACTTTTGGAGATATTAACAGACATAGTAGACGAAGATGAGCTCCGAATAATCCGATTTCTCCTCAGCAACACAAAGATACAACCAAGATGGGGCCACAAAACAGACGCAGTTCGAAAGTAACATCGGGACCCCCCAAGGGGATAGTCTGAGCCCGATTCTGTTCACAATATACTTAGAACACGCTCTGAAAGAAGTTCGAAAAGTCATTCCAAAACCAACGACTCATATTGAGAATGCAATCCCTAGAGAAATCGCCTATGCAGATGATGTCGATTTTATTGGATCAACACCAGCAAATATAGACATCATACAAAATACCCTCATAAAATATAACCTCCAAGTCAATGCCAATAAAACCGAATTTACAACAATACCGAGGAACAAAGAGGAATGGAAAAGAACAAAGAAAGTCGGCTCACTAATTGGAGACACCGAGGATGTACAAAGAAGAAAACAGCTATCAAATGCCGCACTCAGTAAACTCACCAATGTATGGATTAGAGGTGACAAAATAAAGAGAAAAACCAAACTGAAACTGTACCGTGCTCTTGTAAAACCGGTACTTCTGTATAACTGCGGCACTTGGGCGTTGACAAAATCCAAAGAAGAACATCTGGATGCCTTCCATCGCACACAGCTAAGAAGGGTACTGGACATCAAATACCCAAAAAAGATCTCAAATGAATCACTCTATAAGATCACAAAAGAAAGACCAATCTCCCTTGACATTTTACAACAACGATGGCAACTTTTCGGTCACATACTACGCAGGGACATACCAGCTAACCAAGCCATGTCGGGATACTTCCAAAAACAATAAAATAATATAATCAAGTGGGGCAATTAAAAGTTTTACAATTTAAACTTTAAATTGAACGAAGGAGATATATGTGACTAAATAAATTCAATTCTTTTTATGTGTCCCTTCCAAAATGTCGTGGTCTAATGGGCGCTAGAGAGCTAACTCGACTATTTTGTAAAATAAAGATGTCATAGATGCCATAGAAAAGGCCCCCAGAATATACTCGTTACTTTTAAAATAAAGAACCATTGACGAGTTGGTTTATGATGATGTGGATATAGAAATGTGAAATTTAATGAAATGAATGTTCTTATAAATAAATAATGATCACAGTTACAAATGATAATAAATAGAGGTGCCTAAATGAGTCAATAAAATGGAGATAAAGATAAAGGGAGTAAATCTGACTCAGGAATGAACAACACAAAACAAACGACGTTTCGGCCCTTAGCCTTTTTCAAGTAAACACAGAATACATATATATTTATATTAGATTGTCATAATAATATAGGCGAAAAATTGTAAATGTATGTGTGTGTGTGTGTGTGTGTGTGCAATGGAAGAGAGAGAGAGAGAGAGAGAGAGAGAGAGAGAGAGAGAGAGAGAGATGACGTAATGATATAAAAACTATGTATATTTCTCAAGAATAAGGCAGGGGGATTATTGAAGAATACTAGACAGCAATAGTGTTATAAGTGGTCCCCTACCTCCGCTGTTAATATATTGAAAAAAAAAGAAAGAAAGAGAGAGAGAGAGAGAGAGAGAGAGAGAGAGAGAGAGAGAGAGAAAGAGATAGATAGATAGATAAATAGAGAGAGATAGAAGAGAGAGAGAGAGAGCAGACAGACACAAAGAGAGAGAGAGAGAGAGAGAGGAGAGAGAGAGAGAGAGAACAAAGAGAGAGAGAGAGAGAGAGAGAGAGAGAGAGAGAGAG
The DNA here is from genome assembly GCF_034508935.2 of Berghia stephanieae. NCBI lineage: Eukaryota > Metazoa > Mollusca > Gastropoda > Nudibranchia > Aeolidiidae > Berghia > Berghia stephanieae. The sequence goes on from NC_088363.1 coordinate 83,467,340, forward strand.
AGAGAGAGAGAGAGAGAGAGAGAGAGAGAGAGAATGAAAGTGGGAGAACGGGAGTGGAAGGATGCGTTTCAAAGTTATATTTAAAATAGAGGAGAGTGGTGGATTAAATTTAAAAAATAAATAAATATATATATAATAATTACTGAACACAAAACAAACTATATTATTCTAAAATAAATAAAGAAAGAAAACTTAGCTTGAAATTCCTCATCGAATCACTTTGTTGAAATTCGTGTAAATAAAAAATGATAACATGACAATATTACATACCTTCTGTGATCTTGAGGGCAATGCTGTACGGACTAGTGAAGTTCTACTTCCAAACAGAGACTACTTTCGGCAAGACCAAGATCCGACAATCTCGACAGCGTTGTTGCTAGTAAAGGTGACCAAGGAAGCCCCGGCGTCTTGATATGGGAAATCAAATACTGGAGTTTCCCACCAAATCCCGATAGTGAGATATAAATCTTTAAAATATAAGTGATATGACGATGGGAGTGGTCTGACCGTCAAGGCACAAGTTCTTGAGTGAAGTGAGTGAGGAAGATTAAATCAATCAGCTTTTATAATACGTGGCGACGTGACAAAAGGTAGAACGAAAAGTATTCACTAATTTGAAATGAATTCAAAGAGAAGGCTATTAAAGGAATGCGTATCTAATATTAGAAGGCAAAGTTTTTCTAAGCCTATAACTGGAGTGAGATGAACTCCGTTCTTATGTTTATATCATTAAAATAAAAAGTTAATAAAATAAATGTGAATCATCGTCACGTGACAGTTGTTACTGTTCTCTCTCTCTCTCTCTCTCTCTCTCTTCTCTCTCTCTCTCTCTCTCTCTCTCTCTCTTTTTTTTTTTTTTTTAATGAGCTTTTATATAGCGCAATATCCACTAAACGTGCTCAAAGCGCTTTACAAGGGGTCCCTGGCCAACAGCAACACTTAACATCTAGAACGGGACATGACGCCTGTTAGGCGATATTACAGTTTTTCGAACAGAGACAACGCTGTTAACGGCCAGGTACTCATTTTAACACTGAGAACGGTGAGAGAATGTGAGTAAAGAGTCTTTTCCAAGGACTCATATTATATATATATATGTAATCTCTTACTTTTACTTTTACTTTTACACCCCTTCCGCAGTAGGACAAGATTGTCCTGGGACAGTCCTGTCCCAAATCTGTAACATATATCATTTAGAGAAACCGACCGCACTTATTGGGACGAACCCAGGACCTTCCGATCCGAAAGCGAGTGTCATACCACTAGACCACATAGCCGCACAATGACTCAAATGATTAGAGAGGCAGCCGAGGCGTCCCGATCGGATGATTATGAAGCGAAAGGCCTTAAGTAAGTAAAGTATATATATATATATATATATATATATATATATACATATATATATTTTATATACATATACATACATATATATATATATATATATATATATATATATATATATATATATATATATATGTAATCTCTTACTTTACTGACGCCTGTGTTATACCTCGCCCTAGCTCAATTTGCGGCGCTGCATTGCGACTGACGCCTGGGTTATCCCAGTCTTCCCTTGGAATAGACCCTCGAGAAAAAATTCCCCTATGGGCTGAAAAAGGGAATTATATTTTTTAAAAATATTTAAACTGTTATCTGTCTGCTCAACGCTAGAGAAACATGGATAAGTTCCGGATTTATAAGCTTAGGAGGCAAGATGGCCCATGGTTAGCGTGTTGTACTCTGGACTCAGAGGTTTTGTGTTCGATTCCGACCGAAGCCAATTTGTACTTTCTAGAGCAAGAAAATTTACTCCAATCACTGACTCCATTCAGGTGTAAAAGGGTACCTGTCAAGCTGGGATAGTAATCTGCGGTAGACTAGCGTCCTGTTCAAAGGTTTTCAAACAAATACGTTAATTGTCCGCTTCACGCTATTGAAACCGGAATAACTCCTGCACCATTGGCTACAAGGCTCTAAAGGACTTAATTTGTCTTACAATGAGTCCAAGTGGCTCAGAAGGACTTACTTAAAAATATTTTCATTGAGAATTCCCGAAATACATAACGATAAAGATAATTGATCCCACAAGTTACCGAATAGATGTGCGACCGGTTTTAGACACGTTACTGCTGTGTCACAAAGTGTGACACTTCTTAAATTATATTTATAAACACACGTTTTTAAATTGCCGAAAATGTTTATGTTGCTATGCCTTCTGTACGTGGTTTCATCACATGGAATTATTTTTTGAATTGTTCTTACTTTTTTATATTCAGAATTGAAATAAATAAATAAATTATAACTGTGAAATTGAATGTAAGTTTCAGTTTAATATACGAAAACAGATAAAATGGACGTTTCGGGTTTCCTCTTCATCAACAACACATGATGAATTAAAAACTACAGACGAATGAGATACTGTGGTAGTGGCGTTGTTAAGATGCATAAACAAAAACATTGATGGGCAGGAAATTGTATGCTACTTTGTGAGGAAGCGCGAATTAAAACAGAGCAATAGAAATTTATAAAAGGTGCGTAATTAATTAAGTCAAAAGAGGGGAGGCGGGGAGGAACTGTGTAATGCAGTATAGATAGTGAACTAAAATAAATTGTGGACTATTGTTGGAAAATAAATACAATGGAATTGGAAATAAATACAAAATATGAGGGATGTAGGTATTAATATATTAGTGGCATTAGCAGCAGCAGAAGCAACAGTAGAAATATGTAGTAGTAGTAGTTAGTAGTAGTAGTAGTAGTATGTAGTATAGTAGTAGTAGTAGTAGTAGTAGTAGTAGTATGTAGTAGTAGTAGTAGTATAGTAGTAGTAGTAGTAGTAGTAGTAGTAGTAGTAGTAGTAGTAGTAGTAGTAGTAGTAGTAGTTGTGTTGTTGTAGTAGAGTAGTAGTAGTAGTAGTAGTAGTAGTAGTAGTAGTAGTAGTAGTAGTAGTAGTAGTAGTAGTAGTAGTAGTAGTAGTAGTAGTAGTAGTAGGGATGCAGAAAATAAAGACAGGCATTTCAATTTTGACACGGCGCCGCCAAGTCTGGGACTTTTTTGTCCTAGTGCGGAAGGCTGCCATATTTTTCTGCTATCACAAACGATATGAACACGGGACTGGGACAGTCCTGTCCCGTTGATTTTGTAGCATTTCACAACGGCTTGAGACACAACGGGACTGTTTTGTCCCGTCCCAATAGGTGCGGTAGGTTTCTCTAAATTCTATATGTTATAGATTTGGGACAGGAGTGTCCCAGGACAGTCCTGTCCTAGTGCGGAAGGGGTGTTACTGTACAGCTGTAGTCAGGCTAGTCGCCTTTTAGCCGGTCGGTGATGTCGTATTTTTTTTCTTCATTTACTACGTTGCCACACTTGGTTTGATATTGTTGCGTAGTGCGTGTGGCGGGGTTTTTAACCAGTCTGACGACAAGGTGTACCTGTGTTGACTCCATACTCTGTCTAACCTATCCTTGAAGGAGTTTAAGGTTGGCGCTGAGACAACATCTTCACTCAATCATGTCCCCTCTTGCTCTCCGATAGTAAAGGGAGGGCAGGTTGAGTTTCTTCAGGCGTTCAATATAGTCCAGCTTTTGTAGCTCATGATGAGTCTAGACATTCTACGCTGTACTGATTCTAGCAGTTCTTGTTTCTTTGAGTCTAGGGTGCCAGGCCACATTATTCCAGATGGGGTAGGATGATTGATTTGTATAGGGTGCTTAGTGAAGAGCTGTCCAGAGTGGTAAATCCCCTTCTGAGGTGTGCCAGTAGCTTATTTTGCTTTTTTAACTTGAATGTAGATGTGCTGCTTGAAGTTGAGGTCTTCGTCTATATTAATACCAAGATCCTTTTTCCAATTTTATTGATTCCAAAGAAATCTGTTCACCCTTGGATATCATTGTATAGTTTGCATGGTCCGTATTTTTTCCTATGTGCATGACCTTAAACTTTTCTGCATTGAACTTCAGCTGCCAGGAGTCAGACCATTGTTGTAACCTGTCTGAGTCAGCCTGTAGGGTGCATGACTCGTCCGGGACGCGAGTTTGGTTTTTTTTTTTTTGCACCAGTTTGGGAACAGGCAGGTTTAAAAATGGGTCAGGGAGGTTCCTCCATGTCTACCGTCTCACGCTGATTCGTGGAGAAAAATAATCACGCGACAGTACTATTTTTACGTGTCGTTTTGACACGCAAGCGGTTTATATGAACCGTAGGGAAACTCACCTGATCAAGTCGTTGGGAACGCTGACTCCACGCGGACTCAACACTAGGATTGACACACACTAACCTCCACTTGCAACAACTGCCACTACAGCTACTGCTGCTTCTACTACTACTACTAATACTACTACTACTACTACTACTACTACTACTACTACTACTACTACTACTACTACTTCTACTACTACTACTACTTCTACTACTACTTCTACTACTACTACTACTACTACTTCTACTTCTACTACTACTACTACTACTACTACTACTACTACTACTACTACTACTACTATTACTACTACTACTACTACTACTTTGTGCGGCTATGTGGTCTAGTGGTATGACACTCGCTTTCGGATCGGAAGGTCCTGGGTTCGAGCCTCGCTCGACGCATAGTTGAGTCCTTGGAAAAGACTCTTTACTCACATTCTCTCACCGTACTCAGGTGTAAAATGAGTACCACGCCATTAACAGCGTTGTCTTTGTCCGAAAAATTGTAATATCGCCTAACAGGCGTCATGTCTCGTCCTACATGTTAAATGTTGCTGTTGACCAGGGATCCCTTGTAAAGCGCTTTGAGCACGTTAAGTGGATACTGCGCTATATAAAAGCTCAATTTTTTTTATACTATACTACACTATACTACTTACTACTACTACTACTACTACTACTACTACTACTATACTACTATATTACTACTACTATACTACTACTATACTACTACTACTACTACTACTACTACTACTACTACTATCTACTACTACTACTACTACTACTACTACTACTACTACTACTACTACTACTACTACTACTACTACTACTACTACTACTACTACTACTACTACTGCACTACTACTACTACTACTACTACTACTACTACTACTACTACTACTACTACTACTACTACTACTACTACTACTACTACTACTACTACTATACTACTACTACTACTATACTACTACTACTACTACTACTACTACTACTACTACTACTACTACTACTACTACTACTACTACTACTACTACTACTACTACGCACTGTTTTTATGCACCTCCGTTGGCGGTGAAGGTTAATTAATGAAAATGTTACTGCATACGACCATGAGGCTTAAATAATTTTAGATTGTAGTTTAGCACGCTGCTTAGTGATTACCGATGTACGTTTATACAATGATAATAAATTATAGAATATTCACAATAATTTAAAAAATCAAAGGTAAAAAGAGACATGGCACACAAATACTGATCTTAAATAAATAAAGAATTTTAGAAAATTAATTTTTTTAAACACGATAAAAAGTTTTAGAAAAAAAAAGTATGTCTTTCTCAATAAAGTAAACTTTAAAAAAAATATATGTTTACAATGGGAATCGAACCCAGTACTTTCAAGGTTAAAAAGTCCGACAGCTTGTCCACTGCGCTACGGAGCCACCTAACTGTCCATCACATTTAATAAGGTCTTTCTAAGGCATACCTTTCGTACCTTCAATGCAACTTCTATTTTCTGGTTCTATATTTCGATTTTTTAGTTTATTATTATTTTTGTATAAATTTATTAACAAAAACATCCTACAGATGTCACAATATAACTTTCGCCATGTCCGAATAAAGAAACACAATATCGCTGATGAAATTGGGTGGAATGCGCATGCGTAACGGAGGTGCATAAAAGATACACCGTCAACGGAGGTGCATAAAAACACTACGTTTTTTAAAAAAAAAAATTTGTTGTTGTATTTTTGCAGCAGTTATAAATTTACCAATCACAGTTGTGCAAAAACACAGTTGATACGATCGACAGAGGAAAACTTTTGGAGATATTAACAGACATAGTAGACGAAGATGAGCTCCGAATAATCCGATTTCTCCTCAGCAACACAAAGATACAACCAAGATGGGGCCACAAAACAGACGCAGTTCGAAAGTAACATCGGGACCCCCCAAGGAGATAGTCTGAGCCCGATTCTGTTCACAATATACTTAGAACACGCTCTGAAAGAAGTTCGAAAAGTCATTCCAAAACCAACGACTCATATTGAGAATGCAATCCCTAGAGAAATCGCCTATGCAGATGATGTCGATTTTATTGGATCAACACCAGCAAATATAGACATCATACAAAATACCCTCATGAAATATAACCTCCAAGTCAATGCCAATAAAACCGAATTTACAACAATACCGAGGAACAAAGAGGAATGGAAAAGAACAAAGAAAGTCGGCTCACTAATTGGAGACACCGAGAATGTACAAAGAAGAAAACAGCTATCAAACGCCGCACTCAGTAAACTCACCAATGTATGGATTAGAGGTGACAAAATAAAGAGAAAAACCAAACTGAAACTGTACCGTGCTCTTGTAAAACCGGTACTTCTGTATAACTGCGGCACTTGGGCGTTGACAAAATCCAAAGAAGAACATCTGGATGCCTTCCATCGCACACAGCTAAGAAGGGTACTGGACATCAAATACCCAAAAAAGATCTCAAATGAATCACTCTATAAGATCACAAAAGAAAGACCAATCTCCCTTGACATTTTACAACAACGATGGCAACTTTTCGGTCACATACTACGCAGGGACATACCAGCTAACCAAGCCATGTCGGGATACTTCCAAAAACACGGGAACCTTTTCAGAGGAAGACCGATCACAACACTCCCTGTGATCCTAAACAAAAACCTCACAACACTTGGACAAAGCATTAGTCTCATAACGGCAGGGGACCTTGAAAATCTGAGAACCCTAGCAGAGGACCGGCAATATTGGAGACACCTCACACAGGAAATACTGGAAACAGCCAAGGCGACCCGATCTTACGGTCGAGACGCGAAAGGCATCTAAGTCAAGTAAGTCAAGTTGTGCAATAATTTATCACCTAAATATAGTAATAGACCTACAGAGATGGACCCTACAATGCATTTGACTTGTGTAACGTACTTTTTCTGCATCTATCCACACTAGCTACCACTGTAGACACATCTCAAGACAACAATAGTGTGGTTTAATTTCTATTGCTAACTTAAATTTCAAACTTCAACTACAGTATTATAATATTATATCAAACCTTTAAAAAAAGTATGGTATCTTCTTCTCATTCTTCGTCTTCTTAACAATCAAAAATACGGTAGGCGTACATTGTGTAGTGTGTAGTGTAGGCTAGCCAACTGCACACCCCTTTGAACCTTGAACAACGCGCGCGCTGACCTATGGCCTTGTCCGACCTCTGTCATGGCTTTCCCATTGTGGCGATGCTAAAAATAGTGCAGGCTAGTTGGCGAAGAGGGTTATTCTCAGATGACATCACAAAATGGCCCAAACTGGTGCAAAAAAAAAAAAAATTAAAAAAAAAAAAAAAAAAAAAAAAAACTCGCGTCCGTGACCTTGGCAAAAATCTTCGTATCATCGGCGAATAGGAAGGTTGCTGATTTGACATTGTCAGGAAGGTCGTTTACAAAACATACGAATAATAGCGGACCAAGCACACTTCCTTATGGAATACCAGACAACACATCACCCCAATGTGGTTCTCTCTGTTTACCACCACACTTTGCTTCCTTCCAGATAGGAAATCTTTTACCCATGACAATAGATGTCCCTCAATGCCATACCCTTGCAATTTTCGAAGCAGTCACTCATGTGGCACTGTATCAAAAGCTATCGCAAAGTCCAAGTATATTGTGTCAATGTTGCCTTCTTCATCTAAAATCTGCGTCCATGTTTCAAGTACTGAAAGCAGGTTTGTGGAGCAGCTTCTGCCTCTGACAAAACTATGCTGGCAGTCACTAAGAAGCTGGTTTTCTTCAAAATGTTGGAGGAGGTGGTCTCGAATGATGGATTCCATCGTCTTACAAATTACACTTGTAAGGCTCACTGGTCTATAGTTGCCTCGGCATGTCTTCTTTCCCTTTTTGAATATTGGAGTGACATTTGCTAGCTTCCATTCGGATGGTATGGATCCTTCTTTTATCGATTGATTCATGAGTATTGCGAGTGGGAGTGCTAGTTCCTCAGCGCATTGCTTTAGTATCGCAGGTGGAATGCAATCTGGGCCACATGCCTTGCTCGGGTTAAGTTTAGATAATTTTTTTTTGACAATATCATCGGGTTCAATTTCAATAACACTGAGACTTTTTATGTTTTTTGCTTTGTTGCTGACTTCCGGTATTTTGTCAGTGGTTTCTTTGGTAAAGACAGAGCAAAAGAATTTGTTTAACGTTTCTGCTTGCCAAATCATTTATTATTATCATTATTATTATTATTATTATTATTATTATTATTATTATTATTATTATTATTATTATTATTATTATTATTATTATTATTATTATTATTATTATTATCAAATCGGACAAATCGGCAATGGGTGGTGGAGGAGAACGAAAACTCGGATACCAAACCCGGGAAGATGGATATCGTGAACCCTGGCAGGCAGTTCATCTAGAAGAAAGAAAACTTTGAAAATAAACTGACATATGGAGTTGCGCCTCCATGTATCTAAATAGCAACCGAAACCCAAATCATAAAGCTACAACCAAAATGCACCAGGGTTAAAGCCCCTGTCTATACCCATCCAGGACCTCAGGCTAGTACTAGTACTGCTCATGACGTGGCATCCCCAAACCCGCAAGGAAGGGACGTCACCGATTGCCGAAGGGTTACAGGATTCTTAAAATGTAAAGAATACAAGCAAGTTGGAACTCTCAACACAAGAACTTTAAAGGAAGAGTACAAAGAAAAGAACTCGCCAATATCTTCAACGATCTCAATCTCTCTATTCTTGCAATATCAGATCACAAGATTGTTCACACTAAGGAAGACGATATGGTCAAATACTGGAGGTTGGAGAACTGCACTCTTATCACTACCAGTGCCTGGCGAAACACTCAAGGTGCAGCTGTAGGAGGAGTAGGAATTTTAGTGAACAAACAAACAGAGAAATCTCTAGCTGAAGTCAGATCTGTCAACATGCGGATAATGGTAGCTACTTTTAATGGAAATCCGAACACAACAGTGATATCAAACTACGCGCCAATTGAGGGAAGTGTAGACTGCGAGACCCATTATAACAAACTCTCAGAAACCTGCAATAAGATTCCCAAGCACAACTTCCTAATTGAGTGTGGTGATTTCAATGCTCATATTGGTGAAAAGGATGCACCATTCACGTACCATGAAAGCACCAATAGCAACGGCTCTTTTCTCCTAGAACATGCCAACGAAAGTAACCTGGTTATCACAAACACGCCGAGGAGAAAGAAGAAAGGCAAGCTATGGACATACATGTCAGACATGAATGGTAGAAAAACACAGATTGACTACATCCTAGTGAATAGAAAGTGGAAGAACTCAGTCCACAATGTCGAAGCATTCAGTAATTTCATTAGCCTAAGAGAAGATCACCGTCTCGTATCTGCCACAATTCGCTTGAGTCTTCGAAAAAGCAAATCAACACCATCAAAAGTGAAGTATGACTGGTCCTCTCTAAAAGACTCAATTATACAGAACCAGTATACTATAGAGGTGAGGAATAGATTCACATGACTTTGTACGTGAGAAGAAGATCCAACGGAACGCTATGAGAAACTCATAAAAGCAAACCGGGACACGGCAGAGAAGCTAGTACCGAGGAGAACAAAAGTCACAAAAAGATCCACCTCTAATCACCCACTGATTGTTGAAGCTAGAAAGGAAGCTCAAGATGCATTCAACCAACACCAACAAACACCAAACTCAGTAAACGAAGAAAGGTGGAGGATATCAAAACAGAAAATACAAACTGTCTGTAGGGATAATATAGAAGAACGAGAGCTAGATAGTCTCATCCAGGAAGTGGAGAAAGCCGACGAGAGAAGCAAACATGGTGAAAGCTGGAAACTGATAAATAGAATAACTGGTAGGAAAGCAAGCCGACAAGGGATCCTCAGGGGTAAAACAAAAGAAGAAAGAAGACAGAAATGGTTCTCACTTTTCCAAACACTTCTGGGAGAAGATCCAGTCAGAGCAACAGAAGATGACGTAGACCAAGACCCAAAAGATATCTGTATAGACGAAAGTGACTTTACAGTGGATGAGATAAAGAAGGGCAAAGTGTCTCTCAGTGATGGAAAACACTCCGGACCTGATGACATCCCACCTGAAGTATTGAAGTACTGTGACTTAGATGATATCCTGTTGGAGTTTACAAATGGTTTACTAAACAGGAATGAAAAACCAAATCAGTGGTCGGAAATTGATCTTATTCCAGTCCCAAAGGGAGGAGACCTAAGTGATACCTCCAACTACAGGGGAATCAGCCCTGCCGCTATAGCTGCCAAACTCGCCAATAAGATGATCCTCAACAGAGTCCAGCCAGAGATTGACCCTCATCTACGTTCTTGTCAAAACGGCTTCAGACCAGGAAGATCCACGACTGCTCACCTCCTGGCATTGAGAAGGTTAATAGAAGGAGTAAAAAGTCACAAGAAGGCAATCATTCTATACGTGACTTAAAGAAGGCCTTTGACTCGATACATCACCCTACCATGATGAAAATCTTAAAAGCATATAGTATATCTCCTAAACTTCTCTCTGCTATTAAACTGTCCCCGCAGTTTTTCGCGCCGCAAATGGCAGCAGCCTCTTATGGTTCACACTATTATGTTATGACGATCGACCCAATCAGCAAAGTCCGGTCCGCATTCGTGCACCGTCGCAAACCCGCCTGGTAGCATCGTCACAACACACCTTTCGACTAGATGCTCTGCCGTCTCGGGTTCTTGCCCACAGCGTGGACATATTGGACAGGAAGTTAGACCCCACCGATGTAACGCACTTGCCGTTAGGCAGCTCCTCGACCGAAGTCGATTCGCAATCTTTACCTTGCAGTGGTGAGGGGGCTTGAGCCACACGGGAGGGCAAAGGTGTAAATCCCGGTCGACCGTCACGAGACCATCCCGGGTATCGAGCCAACGAGCCACATGGGCTGCTCGCCCCGGTGTGTGACTAAATTTGATCCAACCCGGTGCCCGAATAGCAGCCCTATCCCGGGCGCCACACTATTATCCTTATGCCGCAAATGGCAAATTTGCGGCCGCAAATTTCACCCTTGACCCCAAAAAGCAGCAAATTTTTATTTGGCCGCAAAAAGCCACAATTTTCGCCGTTTTTAGGCTAAATTGACGATTTTTTGTTTAAAAAAAACAAACAAACAAAAGCTATGAAAAATTGTGAAAAGACGGCGACTTTCAATGCTAGCATCCAAAATTGGCACTTAGTTTTCATGATATGATTATGATTTATCATGATTTTTTCCAGTTTTTTTCATTCAAAAACCCATTAGGCCTATATTGAAATATAAAGCAATAATAATAATGCTCAAAATTGGATAGTAAGTAGAGAATACAAATTTAATGTGTCCCCATTGGAAAATGGATTTTGTTTCTCTTTCCTTGTGAATAGTTATTTTTTTCCTCTCCTTAATTAGTTTTTCAAATTTTGAATTTTTTTATGCGATTGTTCACTTTGATTTCCCAAATTCTAAGAAGCTAAATAGTTAATTAAATATTTTGATTACTTCCTTCTTTTTTTTTTACTTACTTACGAGGAATTGTTTAATTCTATGCTTACTTATTATTATTATTATTATTATTATTATTATTATTATTATTATTATTATTATTATTATTATTATTATTATTATTATTATTATTATTATCATTATTATCATTATTATTATTATTATTATTATTATTATTATTATTATTATTATTATTATTATTATTATTATTATTATTATTATTATTATTATTATTACATCAATATTCTACAAAATGCCCTATTTGTGTCAATTTTTTTTTACCGTACATGTTGTTTTAATTGTTTGATTTTTGGGCGAATTTTGCTATTTTGATGGCAAATTTTACCATTTTTTATGGCAAATGTTGGCGTTTGAAATGGCAAAAAACCGCGGGGACAGATTAAAAGAATGTATGAGAACACACGGGCAAAGGTTATCTCTCCAGATTGTGAAACTGAGCTGTTTGAGATCAAAGCAGGGATGCTTCAAGGTGATACATTAGCCCCTATCTCTTTGCAATTGTCCTGGACTATGTGATGAGAAAGACCTACGCTGGCAGGGAGAACGAGCTGGGCTTCACGCTACATAGACAAAGAAGTAGGCGCAATTCAGCTATTATTGTCACGGATCTAGATTTCGCAGATGATCTGGCTCTACTGAACGAGGAGATGGACCAGGCACAAGAAGTCCTCAATAGACTTGAAACTGAGGCTGAACGAGTAGGACTGTGCTGTAATGCTAAGAAGACAGTTTTCCAAACCTACAACCAAGAAAGGCCAATTAGCATACAGGCAAAGAATGGAGAATGGCTGAAGGAAGTTGACAACTTCAAGTACCTAGGAGGTTGGCCCCAACGCAGTTCCTCTGATATTTCTATCAGAAAAGCATTGGCTTGGAGTGCCTGTCACAAACTCAGGAAAATCTGGAGTTCAAACCTACAGAGGGAAATAAAGAAGAGACTGTTCCTGGCAACGGTAGAGTCATTGCTTCTATATGGAGCAGCGACATGGACTCTCACTAAAGCCCTTGAGAAGCAACTGGTCGGCTGCTACACCCGTATGCTGCGGAAGGCCCTCAATGTAAGCTGGAAAGAGCACACATTATCAAATGAAGAGCTCTATAGTGACCCCCCCCCCCCCCAGTGACCTCGAAGATTCAAAAGAGAAGACTGAGACTTGCAGGGCACTGCTGGAGACACAAGGAGGAGATTGCAAGCAGTCTTGTGCTATGGGAACCACCTGAGCGAACCAGAAGCAGAGGCAGGCAGAATAAAACCTACATTGACTGTCTGCCAGATGACACAGGAATGGACAACACCCGGGAGCTGCGTACGCTTATGGAGGACACGACAGAATGGCGAAGACTTGTGGCTCATGTTGGGCGCCCCAAGGGGCGTCCTAAGTAAGTAAGTAAGTAAGTAAGTAAGTAAGTAAGTAAGTAAGTAAGTAATAATAATAATAATAATATAATAATAATAATAATAATAATAATAATAATATATATATTATATTATTTATTATTATTATTATTATTATTATTATTATTATTATTATTATTATTATTATTATTATTATTATTATTATTATTATTATTATTATTATTAGGACATGCTTCTAACCCTCCACTGGCTGCCAGTCCAGGCTAGAATTGAATACAAAATAGCCCTTGTTTGCTTTGGTGTATTTGTCTTCTGTACCCCTCTACATTCAACACTTACTCCAACCGTATTATTATTATTATTATTATTATTATTATTATTATTATTATTATTATTATTATTATTATTATTATTATTATTATTATTATTATTATTAATTATTATTATTATTATTATTATTATTATTATTATTATTATTATTATTATTATTATTATATTATTATTATTATTATTATTATTATTATTATTATTATTATTATTATTATTATTATTATTATTATTATATTAATATTATATATTATTATTATTATTATTATTATTATTATTATTATTATTATATTATCATTTTATTCTTCTATTTCTTCTTTCATTCTTCTTCTTCTTCTTCTTCTTCTTCTTATTATTATTATCATTATATAAGTGTTGAAAACTGACCTTCCCATAATTTAAAGTCGAAATATTCATTTACTTACTTGAAGAAAAATTGCGAATTAATTACCTCACTCTTTATTGTAGGAGACAAAATAATATGAGTAGACAGGTATGCGTCCTATGCAACGGACATAGACTAGCCGTATAGGATAAAACTGTTTTTTCCCGCTTACGTGAACATTTAAGTATCCGTCGAATAGAACCATTTAAAAGACATAATTTAAAAAAATATTTCGTCAGGTGAGAGTCATTTATAGTACAATAATCCCTGAGTTAGATAAAACGAAATGCTTGCTCGCAGTTCAGTGTATCTAGAAGACTAGTGGGGCCACCGTGGGCCGTGGAATCCTATTCGCAGTAATACTATTACTGCATTAATACTTACTGCTATTACTAATAGAAGCGTTCTACTATAAGTATTGGTCATTAATTATAATTTTTAACTGACTTTTGTCCCATTTAAAAGACAGTTTCTTGCTTTTACTGTTCTGCCAAAAACAGTGCCAGGAAAGTAGTTTCCATGAAGAGTGGAGGCTAAGTGAATAAAACTCTATAAATATAAATATGAAAACTGAAAACACCGAGAAAGGGGTTTTGAGATATTTTTACCTCAAAGCAGTGTCGTAGAAAGAAAATGGCATATCTCAAATATAAACAGACTAAAAAGGCAAAAGCTTCAGAGAAGCATTGTTGAGGGAGGCATTTTCGTAGAACTCTTTTTGGAATCTATAGATAAAAAAAACAACACAAATTTGATGAAGGAGAAAATTGGAAGAAGCAAATATGAGCATCACTTCCTTTCTTTTTGTCCAGAACCAGAAATATTGATATAAAATAATATTTTCATCCAAAGCACAATTCAGGACGCTCTGAGGTGTATAAATTTGTGACAACTGTTTAAATATAGGAGATGTCATAAAAAGACAAAATTAGGTATCATTATAATCCTTATTCTGCTGTAAATGGTGAACTACCTTAGCAAAAACTGCTCATCGAAATATGAAGTAACATCACTGGTTAGATCTGACTTTGAATGTTACTCACAGTCGACTAAATTCTGAGTATTTGTATCCGAGCGTGGAAAGAGTTGTTGAATGCGACAGCCATTGTTGTTATTTAGGCCGAAGAAATTTGATAATCTTTGTTTGAAGGTTTCTAAATCTGTTGTGTCCACGCATGATTCGGGAAGAGCGTTCCAGTCTTTGATGGTGTGGGTTGCAAATGAATATGTCAAGATGTTTGAGTTTGTAGATTGGTGTTTTAGTGTCTTTGATTGGGTTTTTCTTTGAATGCGTGAATGTTGTTGTATGTCTGGTTGATCTTTTGAGATGGCCGGCATTTTGTTTGTAATTTTGAACATAAGAGTCAGATCCAAGATGAAGTGACAATTAAAAAAAAAAAAAAAATGTATGTCTGCCACTTTGGTCCATAGTAAATGTAATCTTATTGTTTATATTTTAATGTATTTTGTTTCAGCCATGGATATGACACCGTCTCAATTGAATGCCATTGTTGATTTATTTAAAGAGCCAGATGATAATTATGACAGTGATGAAGACAAGGTAAGGTCCGCAAGCAGCCGGAAAAAAATAGTTGTTAAATTTAATAAACCTAAAGAGAAAAAAAAAAAAATTGGAATGCCAATTGCAATGAATATACATAGCACAAGTAAATTCACAAGTGATGGGTTCTGGGTATCTCAAACAAGACACAAAAAATGTCAAAAAATAATTTGATGACAACACAACAATAACTGTAGCAACAATAAAAGCTGCTATGTATAATTAGGTGCCACAAGAGACAATTTATAAATATTTAAAATGGGTTTATCGTTATTGAAAAAATGTTTTAGCTTGCCAATTGATGTAAGAAAATGTTCAATATGTAACTAAATACAAAAAAGATTTTTCATCCTTGTGGAACACATTTTTAGAGTACAATGACTGGATAAATAAAAGATAACAAGATTTTAAACAGACATAAATTTTTCCTAAATCTACAGTCAGTTGAAATTCCCCCAAAACACTTGCGAAAGTAAATGTTTTGGCCTCCAGAATGACGAAATAGCATATCCCATAATATACTAAATGAACGTAATGATCATACAAAATACCATGTAATTAGTACTCCTGGGAAGAGGTCCATTATTTTCAGACATTTTCTTGAAATGTTCTTTGCAAAATACAGAAGTGAACATCAGGAAACACGCAATTTTGTGCATCGGCAGAAAAATAGCTTTAATTACGATAAAAATGCATTAAAGATTAAATATCTCACAAAATAATACTGATATAAGAAAATTATCTCATGGTTAATCAAAATTGGCCTGTTCCTCCGTGACTTCTTGTTGCTATGCCTGTCAAACTATTGACATAGATGCCTTTTTACTATTATTTTATAGTATGAGTCGAGTTATTCGATCAACATAAAAAAATTAGCTTTTATATAGCGCAATATCCACTAAATGAGATGTTATGTGTAGTCGCCTAACAGGCTGTGTTTTTGTTGCTCCACAATATATGAACATTTTCTAATTTTTACTGGTGTTACACAGATTTTTATTCCGGACTTTATATATTCTTGTATTTGTGACACTGTGCTCTTTCATTCCATATAACTTTTGCTGGCTTCTAACAGGATTTTTAGTGATTTTATGTGATTGTTATTTCTGAATATTTAAAATGGATTTTATTGATATGACAATTTGTCACTAGGCCCTGTTATTACATTCAATGTTAATATTTATATTCACAACTCAATTTTTATACCAAGCAAATATTTGCCGTGAACTGTTTTTAAACAGTGACTATTTTCACCAACAATGTATTTATAGAAACCAATGAGGTGGAAGACGAATACAAAGGCCAATTATGGTGAAAACTGATCATCGGCCTACCCCTCGTCACCACCCACCAACACTGAAAACAATACAAGTAAACAACACAGTGACCAACAACGCATCCTTCGATAACTCACTTTCATCACATCAAAATCATTTCCAATATGACAACAACAGTTCATATCATCATTCACATAGTCACTCCACATTGCTGAGTAACAGTTCACACAGCAACAACTACACACAATATAATAGAGTAAACAAAGACAACCTCCACCAGACACACACGTGTAAAACACATAATTTATATATCAGATTTAAATTTTAACAATAAAGGTGATAGAGAGGAAATAAGAATAGTAAACGCCAATTCCCGAAGCCACATTAGCCACAGAAAGAAACTGCAACTGGAACAATTAATTGAAACACACAATCCTGACATCATACTGGCCATAGAAACTCACCCAATGATGACATCTAGAGTAATTACGTATTCAATGAGAATTATATGAATCCACCACCTTATTGTAAAGACTGTAAACTCGGGGAAGGTGGAGTGTTGATAGCTACAAAAAGTGACATTATAAGCACAGAAAAAGACGTTGATTCTGACTGTGTAATCATTTGGCCAAATTAACTTTTTAAAAAGGGAGACTTTCTTTTTGGCTGCTTTTATCGTCAACCAACCTGTGGTATTGAGAAAATAAACCAATTACAGCATCGTTAACAAAAATACATAGTAAAGGACCGAGTACTTGACTTAAACATAAAATTCAGCGCAAATCACCTCAGGTATTTTAAAGTAAGGGAACATGAAGGAAACATGAATTAAGAAACAGCTACAAGACTTTTGATAAACAGTGATCTGCTAAAAACATCAACAAAAACTGGGAACCTTTTAAAACAATGCTCATGAAATTGATTGACAAACACATTCCTAAGAAAAGGATAAGTGGAAGACCACATTTACCGTGGATGACCCATAACGTCTGATTAATAAAAAACAAAGGCGATACAACAAAGCCAAACTGCATAACAGAGAGGAGGACTGGAATGAGTTTCACAGACTCCATTGTGAATTACACACAGAACTTAAAAAAGAACATGACAAATATGTAAATAATATGCTTGAGCCAGAGACCATGGACGATAATCTAGATGGTAAAATTACGAACCGATTCTGGAGATACATCCGTTCTAGGCGTAAAGATGCTTCTAGTATACAAGTCCTTCAAACCCCTGATGGCCCAGATATGACAGACACAGAAGGAAAATGCAACATCAACTGAACAAACAGTATGACAGTGTGTTTACTATAGCAAACCCCTCAATGCCAATCATATGTAAAGGCATCATAACATCTGTGCCAAGAATCAACAGAACGACATACAATATACAAAAGCAGCTGCCACAACTAAACCCATCCAAGACAGCAGGGCCAGACCTCATACCAACTAGAATACTTAAAGAAGGCAAGGTGTTGGTGACATAGCCCCATTCCTGTGTACGATTTTCCAAGAATCCCTGAACAAAGGAACAGTGCCTACAGACTGGAAGCATGCTCTTATAACCCCCATCTATAAAAAGGGAAAACGAAACCTGGCTTCAAATTATAGACCTGTATCTCTAACTTCAGTTGTTGGCAAGATATTTGAACACATTATATTCCATTCTATCATGGGACACTACAGAAAAACATACTTGCATGAAGGAGAAAAAGGTGATTTTAAAAATTTGACGAATATTGTTTATATTTGAAAAATTCCTGACCTTATAGGACATGACACTTAAGCAGTGTAGAATAAACAAGAAATGATTTATTCTGTATTATGTAAATATTTACACCTCTTCTCCCCCCCCCCCCCCATTTAGTCTAGAATTGTAATTTATTGTAAGGACCAATATCAAACCATTTCTATTACAGCCAGTATCAGCCACAACAGCAACTCTAGGGCCAGGAAATATTGGGCCTGAAAAGAATAAAGAGGAAAGCAAAGAGGGTGAGTAGCGCTGCATTCGTATTTGTACATTGATTATAAGGTGTGGGATGGATAAAGCATTGTACCTTTACCCAGAGGACTTGAGATCAACCTCTAAATGTTGATATATCTTTTATTTATTTTCTTCCCTGAGCTTTTATTAGCTTAATATTCTCTGAATGAGAATGTCCAAAGCGCTTGACAGAAACCCCAAGCCAACTGCAACACATTTAGGACATGGTGATGCTTGTCAGGAGATAATCTAAGTGAGGAGCCTCCTTTAAGGACTCTGAATCTGAGCATTTGTATTTAAGGTGTCTAGATCTGTTGTGTTTGCACATGATTTGGGAAGAGCGTCCAGTCTTTGATAGTGCGGGGTGTAAATGAATAATTGAAGATGTTTGAGTTTGTAGATTGGTGTTTTAGTGTTTTTGAGTGGGTTTTTCTTTGGATGTATGAATTTCGTTGTATGTTTAGTTGTTCGGGTGGCCATCACTTTTAACATAAGAATTAGTCGTTGTTCTTTCCGTCTGTCTTGTAAGGGAGTTTATCAAACCTGTGTGAGCATATCTCTTATGGGGGCTGTAGTCCTTGTTTTGTTTGTTTTTAAGGGTTTTACGCCGCTTACAACACATTTAGGTTATATCAGCGCCAGTAAAAAGGAAGAAAATAGGATAGTAAAAAGTTATAGAATTACAATTAAAGCATCCAAGAAAAAGTAAGACAAAGGGGAACTGGGAACAAATAGGAAATAGATGTAGATTTGAATAGCATACTATCAATGTACTTAGTTTGAGATCACCAATAAGTCTCATCTGGACATATGCACGGTCCCCACTAAGAGGAATACACTCAAATGTTTACATTATAAATTCAAAATATAACAAATATAATAATACATAACAGAGAGATGATTTACAAGGAAAAAAAATATCATCTCTCAAAACAATAACAATGCATTTGACTGTTTCCCTCCCAGCCAGGACTCCGGCCAGGGCCAGGACAAAACCAAATAATCTCATTCCAAGACAAAGACAGAATGCAAGTTGGAAAACAGATATAAGGGGTTAGAAGACACAGTATGTCCCTCCCTGCCCACTATGGGAGGTCAGGAACCCCACCCAGGCTGTAGTCCTTGAAGACAAAATCTTGCAGCGCGGCGCTGGACAGATTAATTGCCTTCATATCAGATTGTTGGTGTGGGTCCCAAACTGTACAGGAGTAGTCTAAGATTGATCTTATGAGTGTTATGTAGGCAGTTTCTTTCAGGTTTGCATGGGAATGTCTGATGTTCCTTTTAATGAGCCCTAGCACGGATTTTACTTTATTTATTATTTTGCTGATATGTGCATGCCATTTTATATTTTATTGTATAATGATGCCTGAATATGGATGTTCTGTAACTGGTTCCATTGTGTGACCATTTAATGGGTAGTTGGATCTAAGTGGTGTTTTGCTACATGTTTTTCCATCTGGTCTAGGACTTTTAGTTATTGAAAATAAAAACGTTTTGTTTTTATTATTAAACAGATAAATTACAATGAAACGCTAAATGGACTGGTTTTATGTCAATCATTATCTGGATGTTGTGAGTTTCTACACACGGTAACAATTAAACTGATACAAAGCAATGGAAAAAACAATGGACCCAGTTTTATGTTAAAGCGTTTCAAGTCATTGACTGAAGCCATAGATAGCCAGAGAGTAAGTGCTAGTCCGTGTTCATGAAAACGGCCCCAGGTCTGTTTTGGACGACTCCATCACCATTAGTGAGAGTCAACCCCCCCCCCCCCCAAAAAAAAAAAAAAAAACAAAAAAAAAACGACCCTCAGGTCAGAAGCTCAGAGTCATACCACAAGACTGCAAAGCTGCACAACTTATCAATTATTGGTCACTTTGTAGAGCTGCATTGTGGCCGATGCCTGTATAAATTTGGTCAAATATTTTCAAGATAGATCCTAAAGACACATTTTTTTTGCATGGGGTTAGAAAAGTCGATTTTAATTTATCAATTTTTTAATAATTTTTTTTTAGATATAATATATTCTCAGTATCGAAATGAAGCCAAATCTGCAGCTAAGACTGAATTCTTCATGGATAAAAATAATTAATTTAAATTTTTAGCTCCAACTTTAATTTTTGTGGTATTTTTTCAGATACAAAGAAAGACAACAAAGATATATGGTGTGAGGAAGAAGTACCCGAGGGATCAGAGTTTGAGTCTTTGCATGATCCAAGACCCCAGCCAGAGTGAGCTTGATACCCAATGGGTCTTTTGTTAAACTTAAAAAAATATTTTAAAACTGAAAAATGAATGGCATTTTTATTTGACAAAAAGCATTGTGATAAAATGATTTTTTGGTGAGGTGTCAAATGCATTTTATAAAATGCTTTTTGGATCTTAATCTTAACCTTTGACTTTAAAAATCACGGCAGTCGTTTTACTTGAATGCCTTCTCTGACATTTTTTTCATGATGTGGTTTGTCGCTATGGTGTAGTAGGGTCTTGAATTTGTGATAGATTAGTGTCCTATCCAAAAGGTAGCAAGCCATTGCTATTGTTCATTTGATACAATAGAAATGGAGATAAAGTATAACTTCTTGAACCTGCTTAGATATATTTGCAAGGCAAACAACAGGTTAAGATTATAAATTTGAACAATTTTGTATCGCATGAACTAGGGAAGAATCCAACAAAATTTCACATTCAATGATCACAAGAAAAATCTCAATTTTTAAAGAATTTTGATAAACATCACTAATGACAACCTGCATTTAACAAAAGCTCGAATTCAACAAAATCAGATAGCTGGTTTGGTGACTACATTGTACATTCATTGCTTTTTTTCTTTTTTTTGTTTTTTATAAAAACGTGTTTCCTTTTTGGATTATTGTCTCCAGGTATGATGTGATGTTCAGCCAATCAGTAACAAGTGAAGATGTTTTCTTACAAATGGGAAACAAAACGCCAATGTCATCAAGTTGTGAGAACATGACGGTGAGATCACAGACAAGTCACCTATTAAGATTTGACTTCTTTTCATCTTTTGTGAAGTATAGGGCCTCAGAACAGTCTTTAACTTTCTCTGTCGTTGACCGAAGTCTTCATCTCTTCCCAAGTCAGACCTGAGGCTTTGATTTACTCTAGGTCTTCAAATTTAGTTGGTGTACATAAGTCTATTATATTATTATTGTTATTATTATTATTATTATTATTATTGTTATTATTATTATTATTATTATTATTATTATTATTATTATTATTATTATTATTATTATTATTATAAATAAATATTTTGAGGACCCAAAGTTTGCCAAATTTGAACTTTTCCTCAAAAGATTCGGATTTTTTAAATCTTAATTTTTCGGAAATTAGGTAAAACATGGTTATCTTGCTTATAAATAGATATTGATCCCATTTGCTTGTGAAAATATGGACGCCTAACAAGCAACAGTATGAAATGGAAATTTGGTTCCATATTGACTTCTGAGGGCCTACATCATGATATGCCATGAGCATGAAATTTCCGTGGAAATGCGTCATACAAGTTGTCAAATTTAGATATATTTATTTATATGCAAACAGATGTTTTTTATATATGTATTATCAAATGCAATTCCAGAACTTTCTACTCTTAACAGTTTAGTAATATTTGTAATAATGTGACGATGAAAAATGTTAGATGGATAAATCAAAGCTATTCAATACTGCTTATGTACATTGAGCTCAGACTTTAGGGAAAGCACCTACATCACATTGGTGTGCTGCGCCAATCATTCACGGATATTCTTAAGCAATGAAAATTCTTACTGGAAGCTTTTTTAACCAATGGAAATTCTTGTTTATTTGTGATTTTATTGTGGTCATGAATGATAAGATCATCAACTTAAGCGAGATCGACTTACGAGGAGTGTTTTTAAAAATACTGTTATATAGGATGAAAGCGGAGGGACCAAGAAAAAAAATCGACTTATGCAATTACGTAATTTTGAAAAACAACCACATAAAATGATCCACCAGAGTAAATAATGAAAGCAAAGCAGTCTTTCTTGAAACTTTTTCATTTCTTCTTATTATATAAATCAACGGACTCTATTGCTTCATATTAGAACATAACAAAATTGATTTGATATCATTGGGTACCATGCTGTTCTTTTTTATTGGTTTTATTTATTTAGAATTGATCTTTGGCTTCTTTTCCCTATAGGTGAAGATAAAGCTTCCAAACACAAAAATGGCTGATGTCGATCTCGATGTAAAAACCAAATTTCTTGATTGCAGAAGTCCAAAGTAGTAAGAATTTTTTTTTTCTATGTTGTCATTACTTGTTCAGATAGTGACCACAAATTCTCTCTATATCTCAGTGTATCAACATGTCAAAATGTGTCACTACATATTACCTTATTTTCATAGAATATAAAAATTCTAGATTATAACTATACATGCATTTTGTGTCAAGTGAATCCAGCGGTGAAAATAAAAGTTTCCGGTCAAATGCAATGTTTCCTTAATATCTCTCCAAACAAGACAGGAAACTTGGCAAAAAGGCAATGGCAAATAGACTGGATTAACTGTAGATCGTGATGTGTACTGCGTCCTGAAAAGAAAATTAAATAATTACACATACAAATCTTTTGGAGACTCAAATACACCAAATCAGACAAGGACTAGGAATAATAGGAAGAACACATCATGCACAAATCCCAAACACTTTAAACCTGGATCAAACAGATGTACAGCAAGAAATTTCCATGCATCCAAATTAATAAAACCTCACATTTCGACTGAAATTGATAAAAAACACTTTTATCCTGATAACTATAACTTTCCCAATAACTATAACTATCCCGATAACTATAACTATGAGAAAATGGAATTCATTGTCAAATCATGTCATCAGCAGCCTTCAGACGATTGGTCATGAGATGACCCCCTACCATCCATTATTTCGTGCCGTGCTACTACTATTAGAGATTTGCACTCCAGGGCATCTCATCTATTCAGATTCAGATTCACATGTTATATGTCTAGCCCAAAGGGTTATTTATATATCTATATATTTTAAAAATTATATCCTCCATAATATATGGCTTTTAAGTAATAATCTGTGCTTAAAATTTGGCTCTTTTTCTTTCTACAAGTGATTTTTTTTTCTTTCCAGTAAACTTGGCCTTCACCTTCCTCACCCTGTTGATCCCAAAGCAGGGAAAGCACAGTGGGATAGCAAGACGGACACACTGATTGTCACGTTACACATGAATAGAGAGTATGACATGTTTAATTTTTGATCAGACATTTGAGTTCTATTATACCCACCAAAAGTGTTTCACTCAATGGAAACGACAATAAAGCAAATTTAATTCTGGAAGGAGAAAAAAAAAAAAGAAAAGCAAAAATTATGAGTTTCACAAACTTTGTACATTTAAAAAAGAGAAATGAAACTGATAAAGAGGTTGTGTTGAAGTCAAGGATATTTGGCATAATATGGTAATGACCGAAATGCATGCTAATGTTGTAAAGTGTTAATTTTATCTGATATGTTTATTTGATTTGGTTTTTTAACATAGTTCCACAAATTGATAGATTTATTTCTGAATATATTAAATTTATTTGTATAGAGAGTTATAGTCTGACAGGCAGACAAGTAGACTGACAGACAGTAGACTAACAGACACATAAATAGATAAGATAGACAGTCAGAATTACAGATAAATGTTTAGATAGACCAACAGGCAGGTAGAAAGATATAGATATCTAATTTTAAGCAAATTAAAAAAAATGTTGTTTACTTCATTCTGAATAAGAAAATAATATTCAATTGAAATGCGATTGTACATATTTTCATGCAATATTTTATTTCTTGTCATTCAATAAAGATGTCAAGCTATTTGCAGTTTGTTATTTCCTCCTCCACCCCCCCCCCCCCCCCCCCCCCCCCAATATACAAAAAAAAACAAAACAACATGTTTTATCTGTATTTGTCTCATAAACAGTCCAAAGTGGTTGTGATCATATTGATATTGAGAATAGTATTCTTGGATTTCTAATTCAGAAGGAATTCCCAACCATGGAGCTACCACGGAACTGTGGAATGCGTTTGCGATGATTTCAAATGCAAGGTTGAAAGAATTTATTAAATAGACCTCTCTAATAGACTTAGTTATTTTTTTATTAAGATATATTGTTTTTTTTTGTTTTTTTTTAGTTTGAGTTCGAAGAATTATGAGTGTAGACACATACAAGGTGTTCATTTAATATTCCCTGATAAAGAGTTGGAATAGCTTGGCGTCTAGTTTGGATAAAAACAACGAAGGTTTAAGCAGCCCAATCGTAGATTATATACGTGGAAAAGTCCGGGAGACAGATACAGAAATCCAATCAATTACATTCTGTTAAAATCAAGATTTAAAAATAACATCACTGCAAAACGAGCCCTGGTGCCGGCATATGGGCTAAATTTTATGTAAGCGGACTAGATTTAGTTATTTCCTAGTCTAGTGACTTTAAAAAATCGGATTTTATGAACGTTTTCTAGTCTCTGACTAGCTAGGCTCTTTTCCAGAAGTGGGCGTTGTAAGGACAGTGACTAATTCAGCCAATTTTTGCTGGTAACATCAAGCTCTCTAGAGCATGATGGCAAGTAAGATATCAGCTTTTATACTTTCAATGCAAAAGATTTCCAAAGAGGAAATTAGCAACGCATCTATATAGATAATCTTTTGAACTTACTTTTGCCATGGTGAATCAAATCACGTGATATTGACTGTCAACTGATCAGACTACAATGATGTCCATGATCGACTGTCAATTCTATATTTAGGCCAATGGAAGTTTCATTGAAACTCAAATTGAACCAAAAAAACAAAACAGAAAGTGTGTTCTGATGAATCACATTATTTCAGTCTGTTACAATGCCAGCAGAATAACTTCTGTTTCCACTATACTTTCTAATCATTTTTTTTTGTTCTTTGAAACGAGCCCTTCCACTCTAAGTCTCCATTCACTCGCAACTTGTGAGCTGATTTGATTTGTTTTTTAGTTTTTACTCACAAAAATGTGTACTTTCGACGATCTGCCCTTTTCTTACAGTTTATTAATGCCAGTGTCAATAGCAACAGGACACTTTTTGCCTCTGTCATTTGTAACGATGTATTTTCCTTCCCAATTGAAGCTCTCTCAATCTAAAAACAGCTGCTATCTTGTCGACGCTAGGTGTATTTGGGTAACTAGTCTTAGACTAAGCTTGAAGTCCAGCCTCAGCATGACTAAAACTTGGCCAAACTGATTTTAGTCTGCTTGATCAACTCACATAATCGCTAGTCCGCGTTCATGAAAATAGCCCATGGTCTGATCATCACCCCATTGTAATGGAGATGAGACTTTGAAAAAAAAAATTCCCTTTATTCATCCCATAGGGGAAATTTGTCTCTTGAGTCTATTCCCAGGGAAGACTGGAATAACCCAGCCAAATAACCCATTGAACTAGGGCAAGGTGACTTACTCAAGGCCACATAGCACAGCAGCAGGTGATCAAACTTGGTACCTTTTGGGTACGAAGCAAAGACCGTACCGCTGAGCCATGCTCAGGGACCTTTCAATCAAACCAAATAGGAAAACAAGAGACAACACGGATATACTGAGGGACCAGGAAGTTAGCAGCTTATACTCAGTCGAAGGTATGAACAGCTATACGTTGAAGATGAAATCATTAAGGAAAAATCTGAAATTGAAAAGATTGATAACAACTGGAAGGCTTTCAAGACTTCCATAACAAAAGCAAATGAAATCGTATTGCCAAATCAAAGAAATGAAGCAAAACAACCATGGCTGAAGGATGACATAGTGGAGTTAATGAAGGAAAGGAAAGAAAAGAATAAGGATAAACTACCATATGGAAATAGATTGGGAAATAAAGAAGAGATATAAAGGAGGAAAGGCTAAATGAGAAATGCTTGGAGATCGAAAAACTCCAAAGAGATCTTTGTTCTGTGCTTTTCTTGTAGTCTTTGTGTATTTGGTTGGTGATGAGTGTGTTATATGTGTCGGGTTTTCGTTTGTAGTAGTCGATAGATTTGTCTGCGGGGACCAGTGTGTCTTGTTGTTTATCTTTTTCATGTCTGTGGCAAGTTGCTTTTGGATTTTGTTATGCGTTGTCCTGAAAAACAATATATATATAAAATCTTTTTACTGGTATAAAGTTACTGAATGACAAATTGTGTTAAACCTATAAGGACGAGACGAGAAAGTGTTAATTAATAAAAGGAGGAAACTTCAAAGATGGATGTTACAACAAATAAAAAGATAATGTATTCTCCAAATGTTTATTTTGTTTCTTCATCTTTCATAAAAAATCTCATATATGATGTAAATATGTAGTCGATAAAGTCTATTCAGAAGTAATAATCATATATATATAAATATACGGTATATGTATATGAAAAGTGTTTGGAGACAGAATATATCCACATTGCATACATATACAGACTCATGCACATCAGACACTCATTCACAAACGCACAATTTATGCCCTAAACAGTCATAGAAATTGTTTAAAAAACCAAACATAGTACAGCACTATATATAACTCCATTGAATTAGTTAAGCAGGAATAAATAAATTATTGAATTACTTCTACAACGTCTTATTTCACTTCCATGCTGCTTTATGGACTTGTTTGGGAATTATATTGCTTGGTTTTGCCTTGGCCCACTCTATGATCCTTAACCGAGTGGGTGCAGTAAAATGTATTATTCCTTTTATGTAGGATGATTTTTCCATTGTAAATCGTCTCTTTATATTTTATTAGGGGTATCGATATATCCGTTGGCATGAGAGTTCTCTCTTATATGGGATCATGCGCTTATGCCCGGAGATGTGCCTCAACCCCCTATCACCCCAAAGTCGTTTAGCACCTTAAGGCCTATGATCCGTGACTGTATCCTGATTTTTGTGTTACTGAATGAACAATATAACTGGTTTCTACCCTTTAGATAGGATGCTAGTCTGAAATAAAGACCTAGCCACCCATTATTTTTTATTAACTCCCTTTGCATGAGAGGTGAGTATTGTACAACCTGAGGTATCACAAATCTCACCAAAACCAAAACTGAAAAAAAACAAAAAACATTGATCTCTTTATTTGTTTTGTTTTTCTCGTCTTAAATTTACATCTCCGTTATGAGTGGCACATTCACAAATTAATCAGGGGAATAAGATTTGTCTCTCATTTGTTTTTATTAATACGAGAAATGTCACTGTCTGATAACAGTTGAAATAACTGACATTAAAGTGATTACGAGATTTAAACATTGATGAAGGCAGTCAGTAAAGAAAAATCGCTACATTGAAACCCAATCATCCATTCTACAGATCTTGGACAATTCATCAATGAACATGGCTTCATCAACAAGAAAAAACCTTACAGTATGGATAAAAGTAGAGTGAACTATGGTAAATCTGAAAAATTGCTCAATTTCATGGCCGCCGCTTAATTAGGATGATTTCTCGGGAACTGAGCCATCCCAATAAACCAGCTTGGACTGTACTTGACTTAGGCGTTGTATTTTATCCCATAATGAAAAGCACAAATGTACTTTACATCAACAATAAACTTAAGCTCTAAAAGATTGAAAAATCATACACATCTACACAGACAAAAACACGTACTCCTTCATATGAAACAACTAATTTAGTCATACTGATTTAAACAAAAAAGTGAATGCCTGTACTAAAATTAAAGAAATCTTAAATTTAAATATAAAAAAATAAACAGCAAACAAAGCAAATGATCTTAAACGTTTATCACAGATGAGGCAGTTTATGAATTACATTTCTGTCATTAAATATCACTTTTCAATTCTCAAATAAAACGATTAAAACAGTTATGCCCTTAAAATAAGATTTATACCAAAGTGGTAGATGTTGGATCAATTAAATTATTATTAATTGATTTCAAAAACTTCCAAATCGATTGATGTGCTTTTGAAACATAAAGACTATAATTTAAGAATATTATTGTTAAATGAAAATTATAATATAACAATACATTCTATGGGAAAAAAAAAATCACCATTGTTTTTCACCAGACATGAAATAATAGAAAAAAATCATATTAACTATAATCTGGCTTGAATATCAGCAATTTGAATTATTAATGTTTACCATTTTGCATACAGACAATAAACACAGGGTCAGAGTAACAGCGATATAGGAATCGCTTTGCAACTCACATCATAAATGAGGTGCTGTGTTTCTCCTCAGCTCACGAGATCATGTTCTTATTGTTACTAAGAATGGAGCTTACTACTTGAAAGAAAAAATCCTTCATAGGAATAAACAAATTTACAAAAAAAGCAAAAAACAAAAACAAAACATAAAATAAAAGAAAATACACAAACGTGAAAATACATGAATAAATCAATAAAAAACCGAAACAAATAATGGTCAATAAATAAATCACCAGAGACACTGTGAGATTTAAAATTTATGATTTCTTGACAACTTTGTTCGGTCTGCTTTGAATGTGAACAGCACGCTTGTAATCATCAATGGCTTCAGTCTGTTTTCCCAGCTTGCCTCGAACATCCGCTCTTCGCTTCAGCATCAATGGGTCATCGGGCTGCAGTTCTAGCGCTGTTAAACAAAAATACATAAAAAAAAGAAGTAAATAAGATAGAGTCAGCAGAAACTCAGACATTAAAACACTTGCCAAATATTGTTTCAAGATTTACATATAAAAATAAAAGGTATGGTTTTATAATAAATTATGTTATCCATTATGTTATTCATTATTTGTGAATCCAGAATAAAACCTTGTGAACCTTACACTAAAATATTAATTAAAAAGGTCTAAATTATATAAATTGAGTTTTATAAAATTTTGATAGAGGAGATATAAAGATATGATATTGATATGGTGCCATAAAAATCATAAATTTCATCGATAATTTTCATGTTCAATTCAATCACTTTATCTGGTTCATCCTGATACTTGATTGATGCACTGGATCACATACGATAAATTGAGAAGTAAATAATATTTGATATTGGACTATATCCACTAAATGTGCTCAAAGCGTTTTAGTAGGGGTCCCTAGCTAACAGCAACACTTAACACGCGGCACAAGACATGATGTCTGTAAGGTGCTATTACAATTTCTGTTCAGATCAGGTACCTACTCGTTTTACATTTGAGTACAGTAGGAGTAGGAGAATGTGAGTAAAGGTCGCCACTTTGTGTCACCCACAACAGGACTCAAACCAAGGACCTTCTGGTCTGAAGTGAGTGAAGTACCACAAGACCACAAAGCTGCACACTACTAACCTTTAGTATACTCTTTTTCTGCCTTGTCAAACTGTTGCAACGATGCATAGACATTGGCTCTGTTGAAATAAATATGAGCTGAGTATGGGCTTAGTTTGGCTGCGATCTTGAAGTCGGCTAGAGCTCCTTGGGTGTCGTGGAGGAGAACCTGGAATTTAAACAGATCAAATTGCAATGATGATCACCAACTGAGGCCACTTTTTAAAAAATTGAATGTAAAAACAAATGCATATGCAAAAATTGAGTTGAAGTTGATGGAGATAAATAGAAATTCATGACCAAAAGAACTGGTTATAGGTCATTGCCAGACCAAAAAAAAAAAACACAAATAAACCCCCAAACCCAACAGAAATGGCAATAGATACAACAGTTAAAAGTTACAACACCACAAGAAGTAATTAACAAAAATGAATATAACAGCTTCAAAAAAGAGCAAAATACCAAACACAGAACGTTTCAGGCTGAAAACCCTTCTTCAGCCAACAACAAAAAACTAAAGTAAGGCATTTCACCCATATATTCCTCATCCTTTCAGAAGCTTACATTAAATTTAAACGTGTAAAGCAATTTTGTCTATTTCCAAAAATAGCACTTCGCCTAACAGGCTACAGATCCCATTCTGTCTTAAATGTATACTGCTCCAAGGAGACTATTAAAACATAAAATTGTAAAGCACTTAAAACATGGTGATTACCGTAAATAACCAATATATAAATGTAATATTTCCCTTCAATTTTTCTTTCTGAAAGTAAGCAATACAAATTAAGTTATTTTCAATTTGGTCGTGCCATGGACATGGATAAAAATACCATAACAAAGCCCCCCATTCCCCTAAGATAAACCAATCATCGTTTGCCAGCAACTTACCTTAGTGATGGCTCTGTTCAAGAACGTTGATTCATCCTGTGGGTTGTACTCGGCAGCTTTCTTGTAGTATTCCAATGCCTTGAACAGTCAAAAACAAATAACTAAACATGTCATCCTTATTCATTCTCATCATAATGCAAACCATTCATTTGAGATGAATTAAAATGAAAAAAAAAACCTTTTAATTTTAAAATATGAATTTATCGGACTTGTCCACTTGCCCAGGACAACAATTAATCAAATCTTTCGAAATAAATAATTTTAAAATCATCATTTAAAAAAAAAAGACAAATCCATGAGATTAGAAAAAGCAAAAACGAGAAAAAATAGACAAATAAATAAATAAATAAACAAACAAATGAATAAATAAGAGAATAATTAATAAATCAATCAATAATTATATAAATAAATTAATAAGTAAATAAATGCATTACTAATTAAATGAAATTTTTTTTTAATGAAATAAAAAATCTGTAAATGAAAAAAATAATTACTATCTGTTCATTTTTTTCTCTCTAAAACTGATTTTATAGTTCTTAAAACATATGAAAGAAAGTGTAAGTGTTTACACAATATGCCGACACATTAATGAAAGAATTACAATGCAACACATGACAACACCATGCTTATTTTTCAATTGCCTGTGACAAGCACTGGATAGCCATGGACTCAGGCTATAGTTTTACAAAGGATAAGGGTAAACGTGTGCAGACAAGTGCTTGTCCCCCTCCATTCGTACCACTTCCCCACATCCTATCATGTTATCCCACGTGCTGTGGTGGTGTGTTTTGTTTTCTAAGGGAGTAACTCATGAGTGAATGATATTCATTATGTTGCCAACAAAAAGGCATGAATCTACGACATGGGTGCCAGCAGGAAGAAGTGCTGAAACCTGAAACTAAAATCTCGACACTTTGCCAAATCTGAAAATGTTCCTACTGAAAATGCAGCCTAAACTTTACTCTTATTTCATCACCTTTTTTATACCATTATTAAATGATTACACAGCAAACATATTGACACAATGAGGAAATTGATTGACAATTTTGATTTTAAAACGTTTTCGAATTTTTACCGATGCTATTAGGTTATTTTACTCAAAACACTGAAACCGGAGGTGTTTGACTTTGAGATATCGCGAAACCGGAAATCCGTCATGAACAAGAAAACTGGCACCCATGATCTACAAAATCAGAATGTGCAAACATTGAGATCATATACTTAGTCAGAAGACTGCATCACAGTTTGTGTCTCGTGTCTTTATAGCCACGTTCATGCATTTGCCGAAACATGAATTCGATAAAGTTTTCCGACTGTCCCAATTAGTTTGTCAAATGTGTTTTGCACTGTAATCAAAAAACAAATAACAACCCCCCCCCCCCAAAAAAAAAAAAAACCCAAACCCCCCCCCCCCCCCCCCCCAAAAAAAAAAAAAGAAACGAAACAAAACAAAATAAATAACAAACATCCCCCTCTCCCTATATAACAGATATATAAAATTCAATAATATATCTATCAAGACAATGTTTGTATTAAGACCAATACCATAATATACGTTGCATCCAAATAACATGATAACATCATTATGATATATGTGGCATCAGAGTGCAAAATTTCATCTTGTTATAAATTCAAGTGATGATAAGCATGGTCAATTATTGGATAAGTGACAATGATTACAAAATTCTGGCTTTAGCCTCACTCGAATCATGTTTTAATGTTAGAGTGCTGATGAAATGTCAAATATGACAAGGACATTTTGTTTATTTGGTCTGCTGGGAGAAAGTAAATGAAACATTGTGAAACCCATTGAGCATGGTAAATCCTTGGAAATATACGATATAAATATTCATAAATTTATTTTAAAAACTGCCTTACGTACCTGTTTGAAATGCCTTGTGTGGAAATACACATTTCCAGCATTGAAATAGGCCAGTGCATAGGTAGGATCAAGCTTGATAGCCCTCTGATAGTCTTGCATGGCCATGACCGGGTCTCCCATGAACTGAAACAAATTATAACTCAATATAAATTGTAGATGATGGTCTAATGAGATAAACCAGTTGCTGGTTTTTGAGTATTTTAGAGTGATCAGATTGTACAATTGATGTCTTTCTATATTCGGTTACATAATCTGTAGTCAGAATGTAATGTATGCATAGTGATGGTTTCTTCCTGCCTACATCTACATTGATAAAAGAAAGATAAAATTTTTGTGTCTCTTTGTGGGTCATCTACAGGGAAAACCAGACTGCCGTCTGCTATGAAAATTAACCAGTTCATTAGCATTTCTATCTTTCTGATGCAAGACATTGAGATTTCTGCAATTTAGGTTTATTTTACAATGGCCATATGAATTTTTAAATCCATTTTCTTTGATCCCTAAGATTTACAACACCGTTTTGACTGGAAATCATGTATCGGAGTACATAATATATTTTTCACTCCATTGAGTTTGGTGTGCATATATTTATTGCACCATTTGTTGTTCATTTTGTTTATGTTTATATTTATATTATTTTTTTTTGGATACGTTTATTTGGATGCCTGTGGTAGAGAGAGGAGGAAGGAGAAAGTAGTGACAAAGGGTGGGGATGTCAATGATTAGTTTTACATTGAAGATGTAGCATGTTTGCAATATTATATCTAAGTGATACTCGGCTGCTAGAAACTGTGGACAGTAAAAAGCAATAAACAAAAATGAATATAGCAGCTTCAAAAAAGAACAAAATATCAAACACTGAACGATTTGGGCTTAAAACCCTTCTTCAGGCAACAACAAAAAAAACAATAATATCAGCACTTAACAGAATATAAATAAATATAAATCGTACTGTTGGAAATCTGACAATTGTCGGAAGATTTACAGGCCTGATTATTATTATTATTATTATTATTATTATATATTATTATTATTATTATTATTATTATTATTTTTATTATTATTATTATTATTATTATTATTATTATTATTATTATTATTATTATTATTATTATTATTATTATTATCATTAAAAGTACCAAAAAATCCTTCTAGAGCTTTGGATAGGATGTGAGTCTATCCCAAAGTACTTTCCACCCAATCTAACAGATCTAGCCATCTTAAAATTGCTGGGTAAACAGTGGGGTCAGTAAAAATATCAACTACACTTGGAATTGGCACCTAGTTCATTGAGGGTGAGGCAAATGCTCTACCAACTGAGCTGTTGGGAATTTTTAAAACGAAGTTAGTAGAGGAACCCACCTGATTGATGACCCCTCTGTTTGTCAATAGTTCGGCTGTAGCTCCACAATTGATAGACCTGCTAATGTCTTGATAGGCAGCAAATGTGCTGCTCATTTGGAGATTGATGATTGCTCTCCCTTCCAGAGCTGGTTTGTAATCTGAGGAGGATAAAATGTCGCGATAATATCCTACTTTTACACACAGATCAAGCAATGCCTGCATATCACGTTAACATCTGTTACTTAACATTATTGGAGATGTTTGACTTTGGTCGATAAGAAATTGGATTAAAGTTGAAATTGACCTTTTCACTCCATTCCAAAACAAAGAAAATATCAAAACTTTTGCGACATAAAATTTCATTTAATGTTGTTACCTACAATTTTTCATTTTGCATGACTAAAAATAAGGTGTTTATTGAAAGTGATAAAAATACAGATTTTTGGGTCCTTTGAAATAAACCCCAGTAAGGTGAAGTTTTGAAGACCTTTCAAAGGGTAGACAAAAGCTTCTGAGTGAGATGGACATTTTGTAAAGGAATAGTAACTTTGGCCTCTCTCTCTCTCTCTCTCTCTCTCTCTCTCTCTCTCTCTCTCTCACACTCTCTCTTTCTCTTTGCCACAAGCAGATACATTACCATACTAGTCAACTATGACCATAAGAACAAAACGTAATAGATTTTTAAAAAAGAGGTGCCTATTGGATGTTCCATCGCAGTTATTTAATAGAGAAAAAAGGGTGTTGAGAATGTCTTGAGGTTATGAAATCCAAGTCTCCAGACTATTTATACCTATGTGACTGTATTCGTTTCAATGCCTTAATAAAGATGCGGTTACCCCCCCCCCCCCCCCTACATTCTTCATCAACTAAATTCAAATACTTTATCAAAAAAACAAAATTGGAGGACTTCATCATCACCATCATCATTGCCTTTTTCACCCTGGGTCAGGATATAGGCCATAGACAAACAGTTTCCATCCTCCTCTATCTTGAGCTAACTTTTGTATCTCGATCCATGTCTTCTTTAATCAGCTTTTTTTTAATCAGCTTTTTTTTAATCAGCTTTTTATCAGCTTCTTTAATTCTTCTCCATGTTCCCCGTGGCCTTCTCCTTGAGAGTTCCAGTCCAATACTTTCTTTGTTATAGTGGATGGAAGACTTAGTAAAGAAGGAATAATCAACACATATAATTAAAGATTTAGCACAATATCTCATCAATAAAACCTACTTGGTTTTACTTCGATCACAGCTGTGAAATGCTTCCAAGCCTGCATGAGCTTGCCTGAAACTTGTGCAGTGTAAGCCAGATTGATGCGAGCTGGTAGACACAAGGGATCCAGTCGCAGGGCTCTTTGGTAATCCCGTCTAGCAAACTCAAGGCCTCTCTCGTGGCCGTAATCCATGAACACATTTCCTCTGGCGATGATCCCGTCCAGGAAGTATGGCTTCAATTGTAAACAGTGAGTGAATGTGGCCACTGCCTCCTTCAACCTATTCAGTCTAATAAATGGTTATAAACATTCAAGTGATTACCAAGCTGATAGAAGCAGAGGCTTGTAAAAGGTAATCCGACAAAAATGAACATAACAGATTCGAAAATAAAAGAACAAAATACTAAACACACATTTCTAGTTATTGTCTTTTCTTCAGCAAATACATGGCAGAAAAGTCTTTGCATGTCAAGTTCATCTGGATTAAACATGATGTGTTATTGTATTAACTGTCTTTGTTATTGGCTGACGAATGGTTTTGAGCCTGAACCATTCTGTATTTAGTATAACAAAGCTGTTATATTCATTTTGTACAGTATTACAAAAAATAACAATAACTAATAATTAATAAATAAGTAGTCTTACGTCTGGTGGAAAATAAATATATCTTGCATTTATTTTAAGTGCTTACAATTGTTTAACTGCTTTGAAAGCTATTATAAGTTCTGTTTGACAAAACACCTTTAACAAGACGCAGCCATTTTTTTGTTGTTGACACATGTGACCAAATATCTCAATCGGGTATCATGTCCAGGTAAACCATGAGACTGAAAATTCTATTCAAATTCTTAATAAAATAATTTCTCAAAAATCAAATGTTTAATTTAGCTTATCAGACATCAATATTTCATATTCTTGCTATGAAAGCATTCAATTTTCTAAGAAATTTTCTTACAATTGGAAACATTTAATTTTTTTATTTGATCTTACTTATGGAAGCATAATCCCAGGGTGTGGTGAATTCGATGATCCTTTGAGCTCAGCTTTGCAGCAGCTTGGAAGTCAAATAAAGCATTCATGTAATCTTGTCTCTCAAAGTACAGTAGGCCACGGTTGATAAGAACCTTGAATGATACAACCACAGCAGTTTAAAGTGGGATGTTTCCATTATTTCTATTTTTTATTTTAGATGTGATATATTTTTAAGAGAATTTGCTGAATATTACATAAAAAGAGCATAATCTAGTCATGCATTGACAAAACATATCTTTTTTTCCCCATTTTGATACGAAAACTATTTACTTCATGAATAAAGATTAAGATGATCCCTAAATTTGTCAAAAAGTTTCATATTTCAATGAAGTCGTTGGTTCAAGAATTTTTGATCAGTTGCTTGCCATCTTAATACATAGATATGTATTTAAAACTTTTCTGACAAAAATGATAAAAATGTGTTTTGCTAGTGTAGAACAGAATATTAAAATATCAATTAAAAAATATATAAATCTATATATATATATATATATATATATATATATATATATATATATATATATATATATACACATATACAGATTTTTGTACTAGCATTCTTATAATATGTTACTGCCAATAGCCTGATTTAAGTGTCTAAAGTGCCTTGCACAAGGATGCAATGCTGGGGCTATTCATTTTGTCAACCATCTGGTCAATGACCATGCTTAACATTGCTTTATAAATTAAAGATGAGACACTGTACCGCTGAGCCAGTGACACCACAAACTGTATTACCAATACATGACATTAAACTTACTTTTAAACTAAGCATGGAGCCAAGGAGCAAAACAATCCCATAGTCGGTCAATGCTTTATCATACTGTCCATTCTCGTGATAACATACAGCCCTGTTGAAGAATGGCAGTGGGCACTGCGTATCGATGGCTGCAGCCTTGCTAAGATCAAGGATGGCTAGTTCATAGGCCTTGATGTGATACTTGAGGGACCCTCTGAAAGACAAGGAAAAAATATTAAAACAAATTTAAGACTTGAAAGAGACGATTAATATAAAATTTAAACTTTAGGAACAACATTAGACTGAAGAGTTTAGAATAATACAAACTTCTTTTTATAATACTTTGAATCAGTCTAAAAAATGTCAATGTGAAAGTCATGCAACGTTTTGTAGAGAAAGACAAGCTGAATATTATTTTCCTTTTTTTTCTCTCTCGCTTTCAAAACATAACCAAATTTTTACTAGGATGCAATTAACATTAGGATTTTTAAAATATCCTAATTTTACCGGTATAAGAAAGCTCTGACACTCTTTGGCTGTAGTTTGATGGCTTCGTTACAGTTAAGGATAGCCTTGGCGTATTTCCCTTTCATGCCATAGTAACAGGCACGACTAAGATAGGCTTGAAAGATCTTGGCATTGATGGCGAGGGCACGGTTAAAGTCTTGGATTCCTTTCATCTGTCTCATTTTGACTGCAGCTAAGCCTCGCTGGTAATAAGCCTGTACAAAAAAAGGGAATATAGAAGTGCAGTTGACAAAATAATCGACAAATTTGTCTCATATAAAATTGATTGAGACAAGTATGATAATTGCGATCTTGATAATGATAAACCAGTCAAATAATATAACATAAAAAATATCATTTTGAAAGATCAAATAAAATTAATAATAATAATAATAATAATAATAATAATAATAATAATAATAATAATAATAATAATAATAATAATAATAATAATAATAATAATAATAATGATAATAGTAGTAGTAGTAATAGTAGTAGTGGTAGTAGTAGGAGTAGTAGTATTTTTTTCATATTTTTCTATATCGACGTAGGGGTGTAAAACCACCCCATTAGATAGGAATAGGGTAACTCACATTTTTTCTTATCATTGGAGTAAGGGTGTAAAACCACCCCATTGGATATGAATAGGAATATGAAAATTGTGATAGACATCTCGTCTGCTATCTCTCTGCTTAAAAAAAAAAGAACATGTCAACTTCTACAAAATTGATCTTTCAATGTACATGTCTGAGGCCTTCAATATCATTGACCATTGCATCCTATTAACGAGAATTCAACGTTTATTTAGGGTAAGCGGGATTTGCCTTGATTGATTTATATCACACTTGATGGACTGCAAGCAAGCCGTAGGGTTCAAAAGGTCAAGGTTCGTCAGCAATAATGATGATGATAATTATTATTATTATTATTATTATTATTAAATCATTATTATTATCATTATTATTATTATTATTATTATTATTATTATTATTATTATTATTATTATTATTATTATTATTATTATTATTATTATTATTATTATTATTATTATATTTATTATTATTATTATTTTTATTATTATTATTATTATTATTATTATTATTATTAGTTATTTTTATTATTATTATTATAAATTTTCTTTTTCTTTTTTTTTTCCAGATTATTAATTCTTATGACTTCTAAAAGTAGACAATTAAAAAAAAAAAAACTGACGTCAGCGTGAGAAGGGTTGAATTTGATGGCAAAATTGAACTGCAGTAGAGCTTCGCTGTAGTTCCTCAGCTCCATATGACAGAGACCAGACAGGTAGTGGGCGTCGGCTGTCTCAGGTGGCCAGGGGTCTCGTTTTCTCCATGGTCTCTGAAGATGAGATGACATTAGAAAAATAAACCCCTCCAAAGAAATGGAAGTGTTGAATTGAGTTTTTTGATGACAATTATAATCGAAAATTGATCGACAAGTGATTAATAGAATAAGTATTTCAAGAAGATGATTCATGTTGCTTTAGTCAAGAGACAAGATGTAAAATTTTGATATCACAAATATGACAGTTGGGACTTCTACCATATCTTTGGTATCTTTACATACCATTTTTTCAAGAGCAGCCTTGAAGCTAGTAACAGCATCCTTGAATTGTTTGGCTTTCATATTCGTTTTTCCAAGCATCATGAAATAAGGAGCAATAGGTTTCAATCTGGACGCTTGGACGAGGGCGTCAATGGCCTGGTACAGAAATATGTTAAAAACAATATGAAAATAGTAACGATCGTATTCGTTGACATCACAAAATATTTTGGCAGTCATTTTTAACTTATCACAGAGACTTAAAATATAGAGGCAGGCAGAACTGGTTAGCATTTTTATTATATGCATATCAGCTATGTAACATAGCATCATTTGAGTTTAAGATCAGATCAAACAATTCTTTTGATCTGTTGTTATAAAATGCAATGCAGTTATTCAAATTGTTTTTAAAAAAGTCTTTCAAACCCAAAAGAAAGGAGCGAGAATCTATCCTGATTTTTACAGTATAAAATGAAAAGTAACGACTTTTTATACTTTTGACATCGTCAAGTACTTTCCACCTGATCCAAAACACTCAGTTACCAAATAACTGCTGGGTAAAGAAGGAACAGAAAAAAAACAAAAAACGTGACACAATCCAAGATCAAAACTAATATCTTTGCTTGTGAGAGCTATTCTTTACTAATTGCCATATATCAA
This sequence comes from Berghia stephanieae, assembly GCF_034508935.2. NCBI lineage: Eukaryota > Metazoa > Mollusca > Gastropoda > Nudibranchia > Aeolidiidae > Berghia > Berghia stephanieae. The sequence continues at coordinate 83,507,142 of NC_088363.1, forward strand.
AACCCTCACCCATGTAAAAGAATGATACTATTTCTGCTATAAAAAGATTGGATAGGTAGAGTGGTTAAGGCATTGCACTACGACCCGGAAGGTCCTGGTTTGAGCCCCACTTCAGGCACTTTGGTTTTGTTTTTCTTGGACAAAATTATTTAGCTACAATTTGTTCACTTTGGATAACAAGGGTGATCACTGTTGGCATCAGATGCTTGTTTGATGGGTTTTATATAATCCTTTATGGAATGCCTAGGCGATGGCACCTAGACAATGCCGCGCAGAAGGACGTAATTTAAAAAAAACATTTTTTTAATAAAAGAATCAGTCATCGACACATTTCTAAGATCTAAGTTCCTTATCAATTGCATTCATGAAAACATGTTTTTGTGCTCATGTTTTTGTTTAAAGTTTCAGGTACTTCATGGTTTGACTAAACATAAAAAAGAATGATACCAAATTGAAGTCAAATATCTTGAAATAAAATTCTAAATACTATAATCTAGAGTGTACGGAACAAGATGATATTTAAAGAGATTTTTGTTGATTTATTTATCAAGCTCTCTTACTCTTACTCTATATCATGAGGCACATGTTTACACTTGTTGTACACAATGGTTTTAGTAGCTTTGCTATAAACATTTAATTTTATTAGACTCTTTTATAATTGATTTGTTTCAAATGAAGGAAAACAATAAAAATAAGAAATAAAAAATATATCATTGTTGCAGAATACCCTCTAAACATTTTGACTACATTTTGGTTGAAAATCATATAAAACTGTGTGAAAGAATACCATTACTATTAGCAAAGAAAAGTGCCAGAAGACAATAGAGAATAAAAATTTTTCGCGGCGGTGGTGGGGTTTGAACCTGCGACCTTATTGGTACGACAACTCCGCCTGGCAGGTGAGAGCGTGGCTCTACCGTGTGAGCTATCCACGAACACAAAAATATTCGTTTAAAACTCAAAGTCATTACTAGATCCCTCTCTCACCCACTTCTTGAGACCGCCGATTCGTTCGTACACCACCATCGCGAATAATTTTGACCAGCAGTTAAGCTTAATAGCCAATATTCTCAACACAAACATATAGCATAAAAAATTTTTTATTCTCTATTGTCTTCTGGCACTTTTCTATTCACTTCATATCTTGTTGTTACCAACATAAGTGCCTGCTCCACTCACTTTTCTGAATTAAAAATTCACCCCATACACCGGAGCATACTCAATGTCTCAATCGTTTCTATGTTATATGTTTGTGTTGAGAATATTGGCTATTAAGCTTAACTGCTGGTCAAAATTATTCGCGATGGTGGTGTACGAACGAATCGGCGGTCTCAAGAAGTGGGCGAGAGAGGGATCTAGTAATGACTTTGAGTTTGAAACGAATATTTTTGTGTTCGTGGATAGCTCACACGGTAGAGCCACGCTCTCACCTGCCAGGCGGAGTTGTCGTACCAATAAGGTCGCAGGTTCAAACCCCACCACCGCCGCGAAAAATTTTTATTCTCTATTGTCTTCTGGCACTTTTCTATTCACTTCATATCTTGTCATTACTATTAGCACAACATTCCTGTAATGACAACATTATCTTTTTTACCTTGTCGTAATTTTTCAAGAAAGACTGTACCACCGCCTGCTGTGTCGGGGATCCTCCAAAAGTACTTGTGGGACTATCCATTCCTAATTCTGAAGCATGCCGAACACAGAATGCTGCAAGGTCAAGGTTACCCATCTCCAACACCAGCTGACCCTTTACAAAGAAACCAAGAATGAGTCGATTAGCACAAGAGAAAAAAAAAAGCACCATTAAAACAGTACAGTTCTTCTTTTTGTAAAAAAAAAAAAGGAGTAACAGATTTCGGTATTGAATGATTAGTAAAATCAACTTATATTTGTTTTTGTTTTTTTATTATCATAGTCAAAAGAAGAACAACCCCCCCCCCCCCCCCCCACCCCCATCCCCAAAATAAACTAATGGAAAAATAAAAAAAAACAAAAACAGAAACTTCTTACTCTGAACATGTAGTAATGGTGGATGTCGGGTCTCAAATGAATTGCTCTCGTATAGTCTTTTAAAGCATTTTTTGTCTGGAAGAAAAAACATAAACATAAACAAACAAACATGAATCAATAAGTTCTTATCATTAAAGTTTGAAAAAGATAGAATTCCCTTTATTCATGCCCACGGGAAATTTGTTTTGACGGTATATTTTTAGAGATGGCTGAAGTGCAGTGATGCTAATGAGCTAGAGCTAGGTGACTTGCTCAAAGCCATAGAATACGATGAGTGGTAATTGAATCCAGTAACAACTTGGTATGAAGCAAAGACTATTCTGCTTCGCCAGTTTTGTCTTTAAAAAAATCTTCATTAGGACATTACAATAAAAAAAAACAAATAAAACAAATGAAAGAAATAAATACTGAAACTAAAATATCAATCACTCTTTTCAGCTTCTTAGTTGATTAATTCTTTTCAGCTACAAACATTTGAGTTTGAATATAAATTACCAAATTGGAAAAAACTTGTGAGATGCATATCCTTATCTTTCCAAAAATTCTCCTCACTTGATTAAATGTGTAATTTAATAGTATTAAATGTGTAATTTATTAGTATTAAATTTGTAATTCAATAGTATTAAAGGTGTAATTTAATAGTAAATACTTATCAAAAATACGTATCTATTTACATTGCAGTCTGTAAAAAGCATTGATTAAAAAATGAATAGAACAACTTAAAAAAAATATTTGCAAACAACAAAAGCAATTAATATGGTAATACTTTACGTAGAAAAAAACAGCTGGAGAAAAAAAGCTCATCACATCTTTATAAATTCGACGTAAGAAATTATCATTTTTATTGATATTTCTAACAGTTAAAGAAAGGTTTCAGTCTAGATATTCCAGGTTAAGTTTTGCTTTGCTTTCATTAACTACTCCAAACTGATTTTTCAAATCATACATGCAGAAAATATGTTGCCTGTTATGGACAGAACAGAAAATTCTAAGACTTTTGAAACGGCAATCAACATGATAGGGCAATTAGTTTAATAGTTATACAAATTTGAACTTTGGACTTTTTTGATCGCATTTCAAATGGGCCAAAACCCCATTTTCAAATCCCGCTGACAGCATAAATTAGAATCCCAAACAACTCAAATTTCTTGTACTTACACTACACTACACTGAACATATACTACACTTCACTGAACATACACTACACTACACTGGCCAATCACCTAATTTTTTCAAGACTGTGACTGTATTGAAAAGTTAGAAATTATTGCATTAAAAATGCTAAAAAATAAAATTTGCACAATATTCGAACATGACCTAAAAATTGCAACAATAACCAGGTTTCAAAAATTCATTAAAAATTTAAATAAAGCCACACAAATTTAAATAAGACATCAAATGAAAAGCCAAGAATAAGTCCTATTGAATCAAATCAAATTAATTAATCAAAATTAGCATCTTCAACAGAATATCACTGATTCAATTTTGATAGTGGAAAAAAAGTGAGGAAGAACAAGGAAATTCAAAAATTCACAGAAACTTAAAGAATACAGTTACAGACATCAAAAACCAGTAAAATTAAAGCTTGTAATAAAAACTAACGGTTAGTGAATATTTAAATGAAAAATAACATAGTAGCATCTTTATTTGGTTGATCTCAAAATTTTGGAATGTTGATGAAATAAGGTGTTGTTCGTGACACAACTTTACAAAACAGTGTTGGAATGAAGGATTTCAAAGTTGAAGCGTTCCGTAAGTCAACTAGTTGAATGCCACCAATCAAGGGATCAGACTAAAATTTTGACACAAAACAAAACAGAGGATGGACTTTTATTTGATACAACTTTAAACGTTAAAAATAATAAAAACTTGTTATTTTGGTTTTTATTTTTTAAAAATGATATTTAAAAACTTAACTCCTGCAACCACAATTTTTAGTTATAATAAAAGATATGTCTTTTTTGCCATCATTTTGGTACCACTTGTGAATAAATCCAATCAATGGGGTGGTCCAACCTCCCTGGCGAGTGCCAGATGGGGTAAAATTTGGCTATCAAAACACTGTAATTTCTGATGAAGATTGTCTAAAGTGAATCAATTTAACATATATTTCCAATAACATTAATCAAACAAATTAGCACTTTTAAACTGTGATAGAAACATGTTTCTAGCTCAATTATGAAGCAAATGCCGGCAGTTTTAAAAGACCAATCAATATTTTGAGAGAAAAACTCCCGCTGACATCAAAATCACACAGTTTGGAGTAGCTACTTTTATATAATTTTTATTCACTACTGTCTTACCTCATGTATTTTATGATATGCCTCAGCTCGACACACATAGGCCCTGACATATGTTGGATCAACTTTGATTGCTGAGCTAAATTTCTTTATTGCTCTATAAAAGAAGGGGAGAAACAATTGAAAATAAAATCTGATGTAAATTATAAAATAAGGTATTTGCCCTCGGCACAGAATCACATCTGACTTAAAGTATATGTTTTCAGTTTCCTTTTTTCGGTTAAACAGAACCATCATCATCATCATCATCATCATTGCCTTTTTCACCCTGGATCAAGGTATAGGCCACAGACAAACAGTTTCCATCCTTCTCTATCCTGAGCTAACTTTTTTTTTTATCTCATTCCAGGTCTTACCACTTCTCTGCATATCAGCTTCTTTAATTCTTCTCTATGTTCCTCGTGGCCTTCCCCTTGATCTTCTGCCCTGAGGGTTCCAGTCCAATACTTTCTTTGTTATAGTGGAGTCATTCTTTCTAAGCGTGTGTCCAATCCACCTCCATCATCTTCTTCCTATTTCCTCTCCCACTGGTTTCTGCTGTGTTCTTTCCCATACTTCTTCATTTTTTATTCTATCCATCCATTTTATTCTGAGTAGCTTACGCATGCACCTGTTTACGAAAATCTGTACCCTCCTTATACATGCCTGTGATGCGTTCCAAGTTTCACATCCATACAATAGGACAGAACCATATATTAGGCCTATTGATCATTTTAGAATGATTAGTCAGATACAAGGTGAGCAGATGGTGACTAATAATACATTGTGCTGTCTTTATTTCCCGACTCAACCATCTCCTCTCCCTGCACCCATACACAAACTAACTAAAATAACATGGAACATGCACAAGACTAATGAAGGCCTACACAGTTTGATGCCCGATAACAAAATGGTGTAATAGATGGATAGAAATCCATGTACTTCACACATTACTAAGATTTTGTAAAAATAAGGACTTTGTGATATCAAAAATATGAAGTTGACCAAGTTGGAGCAGGACTTGGTGCATTCTGCACATTGCTGATAGCAAATCTAAGACTAGCCTCGAGGTATAGTTTGTCTAGAAATCGTAGCCTTGAGGTAGATTTTGTCCAGAAATCCAGAAATACCATTTAAATTTTTATCCATTTCAGGTTCAATTTAAAGAATGAATCTTTTTATTATTTTGTTTTCTCTTCATTTTTTCACTGATAAACGTTTTATAGACACAATTTACCCTTTTAAAAAAGCTGACAAAAACTTAAAACTCTCCGTACCTGTGATAGTTGAGATGTTTCATCATGTAAATAAGTCCAAGATTTACATGAGCGGCAGCAATATCCTTGTTGAGTTTCAGAACGCTTTCAAAGTCAGGTATAGAATCTTCAGGCCTAAAGTAAATAAAAAGAAGAAAAAAAATCTTTTTAATATGTGATCCGCTGCCTCAATAGTCACCGTTGACCTCAACACAAAGCTGCCAACGATGCACCAGTTATTGCATTGCATTGAAGAGGAATTCAAGTGTCAAACTTCGAAATCATTGAGTCGCCTCCACCTGCACCTCACCATCACTGCCAAAATTTGCTCCCTTAAGGTGTCTCTAAAGTCTTAAGAAAAGTAAAAAGTCACATGGAGCTAAATTGAAACTGCATGAGGGGGGGGGGGGGGGGGGGGGGGGGGGGAGGGGGTGTTCTACAACGTCAATAAAACTTCCTCTTTCATGCATTTGTCTATGCATTCTTGGTATCTAACGAGCACATACATTTCCAAGGTTTCTCAAATCATTTATCCGTCTTCTCCATATGAAATTCTAAGCCTTTGCAAAGTGTCTGATTGGATTATCCAAGATTGGCTCGATTTAGTTTGTCATTATTTTTTGTTGATTTGCTGATGCACTTAGTGAATGACCATGACAAGCCTGGGGTCGTTAATGTTGGTCAAATACACTGACATGGCGTTTTTTTGCAAAAATAAATCCCAAATTTTGCAAGCTAAAAACAGCAAAATTTGCAAAAATTTTGCAAAAAGTTGCGATTAATTTTCCTAAAAACCCATAATTCGTTCATGAAAGAGAAACGTATTTGTTTGTTTTTAAGGGTTTCACGGCGCTTGCAACAAATGTAAGGTCATATCAGCGCCAGTAAAAAGGAAGAAAATGGGATCTAGTAAAAAGTTCTAGAATTACAATTAAAGTACCCAAGAAAAAGGAAGAACACGCTATCAGTGTACTTATTTTGAGATTATCTAACTGTTTCATCCTGACACAAGCACAGGTCCCACAGTGATGAAAATGAAAATTTGTCAAAAAGGAGGAAAATCTACCGGCCCGTCAGTCAAACCCAAATCTAATGCAAATATAACATAGCTATTCATAATTATTTAATATATTATTAGTCCTAAAGCACTTCTGATCATTAGACACATCCTGACCTTTTGCAAATATAATTTAATGAATTGTCATTTCCAATTAAACATTTTAGAGGCCTATAATGTCGCCAACTATATCAAGTGATTATGACAAACTTTTGGCCAAAAGACCAGGAGGTATTTGTTTTTACATAACAAACCCGGTTAGTGTCTGTGTTATTGAAACCTTGTGATGATGCAGCTTATAAATAAGAATCTTTAATTAATTGCAAAACATTTTCCATCAAGAAATCAAATTTAAATTAGCCTTTAAACAATCATTTCTTAAATCGATCAGCCTAACTTATTATCTCTCTATTACCAAATGATATCTATAAACATAATATGAAGATAGAAGGGTGGATGAGAGAGAAAGATATGAGAGAGAGAGAGAGAGAGAGAGAGAGAGAGAGAGAGAGAGAGAGAGAGAGAGAGAGAGAGAGGGGGGGCGGGGAGAATTGATGAATTGTTTTATAATTAGACACACGTTGTACTGTTAACAAATTAAGAATAATCAAACAAAAACAAAACAATCAAAAAAAAAGAAAAAAAAAAAGACAGGCTTATAAAACTTATAAAATCGCCAAATGTACTATCATGCTACAGCTAAAAGGTACATAAATATTTACACCCATTTGCTCCATCCCCTTCCCTTTCGATCATCTTCTCATCCATGGCCACTATGTGTCTTGTCCCACTTTTGACATTTGGCGGCAGTGTGTCTAGACTAACGTCATAAGTAAAGGAGTGTCACCAAAATTCATGCAACTGAGCAGAGGTGTCAAAAAATGATAGAAGGCAGATTTTTTTTCATGAACTACCACTTAGCAGAAAATGTTTGACATGACAAAAACAACGGAACATTTATGAAAAAATCCACGGAAGATTATCATCAATGGTACCGACTAATTTTTTAAAAATATATATCTATAGATATTTTTATTTTGGTGCAAAATCTCGAAAATTTGCAAAAATTTGCCATAAATTGCAAATTTTGTGGCCGCAATGCAAATCAGCGATTTTTTGCAATTTTGCGTTGCGCCCGCAAGCGATGCAAAAAACTGCCATCTCAGGATACAGCATCAGTTCCAGCAAAGCCCTTAGCTCACCTTTTAACTTTTCGAATGCCAACACAGGAGTTGCCATAAACAAGTCTCAGCCATTCATGAATGTTTACAGGTGCACCACATCCCTCTCCGCCGTAAGGAAATCAATTACAGACCGCTGCATAATTCCTTTTAAGTGATTTCTTAGACTGACATGTTGGGTTAGAGGTTCTTTCAAATGAAATAATTTAAAAACACAAAATAGCAGCTAACTCAAATTTGGTGACATCATGATAGAATAAATTGCACACATTTTGATCTAAGGTATACACTGTGCGTTAAATACTATGATAAATATCTGATAGGCGTCAAGCCTATGTTGGGGTAAAGAAGATAAAGAAAATAAAGTTTTAAGTCAGAATCATCTGGATAAGTAAAAACAACTCACCTAATGAAAACCAGGCAAACCTAGGTGCCAGGAATTTAAGATGACCTCCCCCCACCCCCCTTTCTCCCCCAAATAAAAATATATTCATTTCTTTTGCAAACCTGATTTACTCATGCATATTTTAATGTCTATTTTAAAAAAAAGATAAAAGGCAACAGACAGCCGCCATTTTGGCAAAACTTTATCATACAAATAAAAGGAGAAGCAGAAATTAGACCAAAGATATCTCCATGAAATCAAACTATTTAAAAATAACAAACAAAAGAAAACAAAAAGACAAAAAAAAAACAACAAAACAAATATAAACAATATAAATTATAATGTACAACTATCGGGCAAGAATTGAATATATACAAATATCATCCGAGCACCAATTTGTCTAGAAATTCAATAATCAACTATGTCTGGTTGTTGTAGAATGTTGTCAAAAAAATTAACCAACCCAGCAAAATAAAAATAAAAAACAAAACCAAGATGGCTAAAAAATAACCCCAAACCCACAAGTATTACACGTCGGTACTTACTTTCCCAATGTATCGTACAGAATCCCTCGATGCAAGTAAGACATGACATTTTCCTCTGTATCGTTCAACAACAAAGACACACTGTAGTCTTGTAGAGCTCTTTTTGGATGGGCTCTGAGATATGAAAGAGGGAGCTGGCTGTCATATTTTACTTCACACATACTGTAGCAATAAGGTCATGAGTCAAAATGCACTTGGCATTAAACCGAAGACTGAACAGCAAAAGATACCATATCATAAAAACTCACCCCATTTCCTACTTGTTATAATATATATATATATATATATATATATATATATATATATATATATATATAATATATATATATATATATATATATATATATATACATACATAATGTTTTCCCCTTTTTTTCCTTATGTGTTGAAATCATTTATAAATTATAATACAGTTGTGAAATTCCTATATGCTATACATCATTATAATAGTAATAATAAATAACAATAGAAATTTCCATCCTTTCCATCAAATAGACTCATCTCCCAAATTATTGTCGGGTAGACAGAAAAGCCAGAAAAAAACATCACCCAAGATTGATACATTTTTTGCTATGTGAGTGATCTTCTGTGTTACAGCGATCACATTGTTTCACCAGGCAAAATAAAAAAAAAATGTTTATCATCTTTACTTTCGCAAGATGCATGCTCTTTGGTAGAAAGCCTGCCAGTTGTACGGGTCCAGATGTATAGCAGCACTGAGATCTTCCACTGCCGGCACCCAAGAGTTCATTTTGGCATAGGCTCTGCCTCGAAACAGTCTGGCTGTGGCGTTGAGAGGGTCCACCTTAAGTAGTTCTGTAAAGTCATTGATGGCATTTTGCCAGGTTCTATGTAAACGATAGAAAAATAAAATAAATGAAAAAATATGAGGCAAAATCTTAGGGTAATTGAAATCAGCAAAGTAGTACACTGAATGTTGAATAAGAGAAAAGTAAATATGACACGCACATCGAAGGTTAGTATTAAGGTGAATTCAGATTTTTATTCATAGTAATGGTAACATCAAATAAAATCATAGAAATAAACAGGAGACCCAAAAACACTTTTCTGTTTTAGTTCCATATAAAAAAAACCCCAACAAAACACAGGGACTGATCTTCTTTCATAGGGGCATCTACATTATGGCGATGGAGGAGAAGAAACAAAAAATGACTAACTCATTTTCAAAGTAGTACATCCCATGTTTCATGATGGCGTCGGTCCTTTGGGGTGATATTTTCATAGCTTTAGTGTAGTCTTCCATGGCCAGCAACATTTCACCTCTCTGGAAAAACAAAAGGAGCAAGGGGCAGGGCAGGGAAGGTATAGTTCAAGAATTATGAATCATCCAAATGAAATAGCTGGTGAACAGAAAAGAAAAAAAAAAAAAATCTTTATTGTCCAAAAAAGTGGCAATTTGTCATTTGGTTTACAGTGTTTGAAATTAAAAATACGATACATAGATAGATAGACAAAAATACACTAATAAAAAAAATAATATATAAACATCAAAATGAAGATGCAGTTTCATATCAGTTTCGAAACCCTATACATACTCTCACTTACTCACACTTACACACATCTACACATACACACACACACACACACACACACACACACATACGGACACAAGCAGAAGCATAAAAGCTTGGAAAGCTGTAGATTTATAACATTGATATTAATGGTCTTCTATACTGTGTTTCAAAAGCTCTGTCCAATATTGATTATTTAATTTTTTCACTCACGCTTTTTTAACACGTTTTCTATAGTTACAATGAGTTTCTCAAGCAATTTTCTACCAGTTTGTTGTCTTTAAAAATGAAAAACCTCACCTAGTCATGCGATGTAGTAAAGTCGATAAAATCATATTTTGACTTATAAGATAAAACTGTGCTCATCCAGAGTGTTGTTTTTAGCACAAAACACACTTGTGAGTACACGATCCAAATGCAGTATTACGTTTGAGATTCTAATGAAAACTTTTATTGTGGCTTTATTATTCAAAATGGTAAAGTTGGATAATTCAGCGCAAGATCGTGCAATTGGTATGATTAATTCTGGGATTGAAGTTTCTGTTGTTTGGCGTGTGAATAAATTTATAAGGATAAAGAATTAGGCTTATATAGCTTTATTTATTGCTTTAATCACGGGGGGTATGAAAGTAAATTTATATCTATTTGTTCTCTACTACTAGGAGTGAACCAGGGACTATGGGAAGAGGATATCAGAGGGAAATGAACCTGGTGCCCACTTCACATAGTCCGGCATCAATCCCCAGTGGTACCTATCTCCTATGGTCCCCAGTTAATTTCCCAGAGAAAGAGAGAGAGAGAGAGAGAAAGAGAGAGAGAGAGAGAGAGAGAGAGAGAGAGAGAGAGAGAGAGAGAGAGAGAGAGAGAGAGATGTTACTACCTCCTCATAGAGTCCAGCCCTTTGGTAATATGCCTCGTGATCCACTGGATTAAATTTGATGGCAGATGAATAGTTGATGATAGCCATAGTGATGTCCCCTTGTCTCTTGTAAATCTCTGCCCTGTTTTCAAATGCACAGATAAAATCTTTATTAGGGAGAATGAATTTCTTTCAGTTAATAATTTCTTTCACAATTTATCAATGATGGTCGCAATCCTGAGTGTTTTCACAAAAAGTATTTATGTGACCGTATGGGCCTTGGAATCAGGCTGGTTTCTGAATGGATGACAACAAACGTTAAATGGAGGTGCTGTATTCGGGGAACAAGAATTGTTCCATCACAATTATCCCAGGTCTAATCCAGGAAGGATTGACAGACCTGGACTTTGTGTGTATTTTGTATTGCTCAAATCCGCGATCGTCACATGGGACTTAAAAGATTTTCTTAAATAAGTTCATCATCATCATCATCATCATCATCATCATCATCATCATCATCATCAACATCATCATCGTAGTCTTCATTATCATTATCAACATCATCATCATCAACATCACCACCACCATTTTCACCACCATCATCATTTTTGCCATTACCATCACCTTAATTATCTTCATGATTATTCATCAGCACCAACATCACTGCCATCACCTTTCACCACTAAATATACTACCACCACCACCACCACCACCATCAAGACTAATATCACTATCAGTAACATCATTACATCACCACTTTGACCACCATCATCATCTTCAGCATCACCACTACCGTCATCTTCATTAACATGACCTAAACCACCATCACTATTGTCATCACCACCATCATGCCTATAAGTCTTGTTGACCCAGCTTAGACATGTAAGTCTTTGCCAGTGTCCTACCTCGGGTCTGTCTGTAAAAAGGCGCTCAGATTCAAGATGATTAGATTCAATTACAATAAATTGAGAATTGCCAATTCAGGAAAAAAGTAAAGCCTGTACTCTCGCACTGCTACACCAACATATTTACCACCAAAGCCTACATCACTTATCAGCAAATTTTACAGTTTCAAAACTATACTGAAATCCAAAATTTTACAGAAAATCAGCAAACTAGTAAATTATTATTATTCCATCTAAATGACCTTCTTTCAAATAGCATTAAATAACAGCGAATCAGTGATGATGATAATAATGATGAGGATGGCAGTGGCAGATCATGAGAACAGAACTCTGACGTAGCATCATAACCAGATGATAGCATTTGTTGAAAGTGATTTTTACATGGATCTGTAGGCTCCTGCATGATTCTTGTTCTTTTTCATGATAAAGTTGAGATCATCCAAAGCAGCTGACTTCCTATCCTGCAGAATGTACAATAAATGCCTGTGCCAGTACGCGTCGAGCAGCTCTGGTTCCATGTTGATGGCTCTGAAATGGAGGTGTGTCACGCTAAGTTGTTTAAGTGAAATGAAAAGTATTTAGCAACACATCTGAAATGGAGGTGTGTCATGCTAAGTTGGTTAATTGAAAAAAGAAACACAAAGCGAGAGTAGAAGAGCCTATCATAATTATGTTAAGGAACTTGTGAGTGAAGACACAAACAAAAAGCTCTGGAAATTTATAAAAAGTAGGAGGTGCGATTTGGTTGGTATTGCGCCCCTTGAGCATGATCATGTATTATACTCTGCCGGAAAGTCAAAAGCAGACATACTTAATAACCAATTCTGCTCTGTTTTTGCTTCAAAAGCTCATACCAAAATTTCCACTCAACAATTACAAAGTGAAGAAAACAATCACTACACTATGGCCGAAAAAATGTGACAGTAGAGGGCGTTTCCAAAATCCTCACCACTCTAGATCCAAAGAAAGCACATGGCCCTGACAAAATACCATCCGGTCTCTTAAAGAAAATCTATCCATGTCATTCCATGTAAACAATGTCTGCAGATCTTTGAGTTTTGAAATCAAAAGAATATTCCTTGTTAGAAAGTTTTTAACTAAAAATATCACAAAAAAATTAATGGTTTCTTTGGTTTTATCAACACCTGATTATTGCAACTTCCTTTTGTTAGGTCTCCAACTGGATTTGACTGGTAAATTACAACGGGTACAAAAGAAATTCGCCCCACTTTTGGAAAATGTGCACTGGATTCCTGTCCGCTATAGAATTGATTATAAAATTGCTTTATTAGTTTTCAAATGCATTAACAATTTAGCTCCTCTTTATTTTTCTGAACTAAAAAACCTTGAGCCTCGAACCAGAAGCCTTCGATCATTACGCGTTATCACTTTATTATCTATACCAAAAAGTAAGTTAAAATCTTTTGGTGATCACTTTTTTCAATATTATGGCCCTAAGCTCTGGAATACCCTACCGTAACCCATTAGAGAAATCGAGAATATCTCGAACTTCAAATCTGCTTAAAAAACCCACTTTATCAAAATTCATTTTACACCATGCCGGCTGTAATGTTTGAATACTATTATTTAATAAACTAGTAAAAAGCCCGCAATTTCGCGGGGAAAGAACTATTTTCATTCAATAATGTACCCACCATCATTTAATGAGGGCATATTGGTAAACAACGTTGTCTGTGTAACTTGGTACATCCCCCTGTTGATTTGGCCCAACATGAAGTGTAAGCTACTATAGCCTCTGACCCGTGACACAGCAACATATAGTTGTCCGTGTGTGAAAACAGGTTGTGGTAAGAAAGTCAACTGCGAAAATAAACCTGAAGTAGCAGACGAGAGCAGACTTGAAAGACGATCCTGGGATCGAGAACTTACCTTACAGTACAGTACTCTGGTGATCATGTTTGGTGGCGTTTGGCACCGTTTTTATGCACCTCCACTGGAGGTATACAAAAACGCACCATTTTTATGCACCTCCTTTGGCGCTGCTGGTTGATTAATGAAAATGTTTCTGCTTCAAGCTCGAAGGAAAAAATAACGATAAGTGTTGAATTGTAAGCCTCAATTAAATAGACGAAGACATATTGTGGACGTTTCTGATTTCCCCTTTATCAACAAAACACGACGAAAAAGACACTAAGAACGAATGAGAGATGTGTAGTGTGAATGGCGTAGATAAGGTAAATAGACACAAACAATGATGGGACGGGAAGTTTTTGAAAAACAACAAAAACAAACCAAAAAAAAAAAAGAAGAAGAAGAAGAAAAAAAGAAAAAAAAAACCCAATAAAATTACAAAGACGCGTTAAAACGAATACACTGATGATAATGATAAAATATTATAAAATGATAACAATCAATGTTTACATATAAATGCACATCAATAACACATTGAATGGTACCGATGTTGTTTTTTTTTTCAATATAATAATAAATAATAATAATAATAGATTAATTTAAGGTTTTAAATATATGTCCAGTAACTATAACAACGAAAATGATGTCTTTCTCAATAAAGTAAACTTTAAAAAAATGTCCACAATGGGATTGAACCCAGTACTTTCAAGGTTAGAGTCTGACAGCTTATCCACTGCACTACGGAGCCACCTGACTATTCATAACATTTAATAAGGTCTTTCTAAAACCTTATTTTACCTTCAATGCTACTTCTATTTTCTTGTTTTAAATTTCCATTTTTTTAGATTATTATTATTTTTAAAAATCTATTACCAAAGAAGTTAAACCTGGGTATTATCCACCCGAAACCATCACCTTGAAAGCATCAAAGGGGCAATAATAATACTTGATGTCATAAATAGAGGAAAACTGTTGAAAACTTAGTGTAGATCTGAAATCCTTAAAGTAATTAAGTGAATACATTATTTCGAATGCGACGATTTGCGTAAAAACGCCAAACTGACAACTTTTTACAGTGTCGAAATTGGTTGCTTTTGAGAGTGTTAGTTTGACTCAACGAAGTTTCAAACTGACTTTAAATTATAAAAGGAAATCAAATTATCTGTTTATCTATCTCTAAAAAATACATTTCTAATTTTCAAATCTTTCGGTAGAGTTGTGCGCCGTATAATTTTTTTTATTGACTCAAATGGCACAATGTTCTCCACAAGGCTAGAATATATTTTTTAAAGACAACAGTCTATACGTTTTTATATTTCATGTTCTAAACTGCATTACACAGTTCCTCCCCGCCTCCCCTCTTTTCAATTAATTAATTGCGCACCTTTTAGAATTATCTAGCATTCTATTTTAATTCGTGCTTCCTTACAACAAAGGAGCATACCAATTTCCTGCCAACCAATGTTTTGTTTATTCATCTTAACTACGCCACTACCACAGTATCTCATTCATCATTCATCTGTGGTGTTTCATTCATCCTGTTTTGTTGATAAAGGGGAAACCTGAAACGTTCATTTGATCTGTTTTTGTAATTAAATTGAAGCTTACATTCAATTTCACATTATTACTTATTTCTTCGAGCAGCAACATTTACATTAAATGAATACATTATACTGGGGATGTAGGAGCTTTCGGAATGTCTCCCCTTTACTTAACTTATGGAAAAACAAACATCCTAGCACCTTTACTAAGACTTATGACTAATCCTAATAGAAAAAAAAAATCCTCTGATCTCGAGCTAACCTTAATAGAAAAAATGATGACAAATTGAATAAATAAACGCCTGACAAAAGATCAACTGTGAAAATACAAATTGAATGAATACTGGGGATGTAGGAGCTTTCGGAATGTCTCTCCTTTACTTAACTTATGGAAAAACAAACACCCTAGCACCTTTACTAAGACTTATGACTAACCCTAATAGAAAAAAATCCTTCGATCTCGAGCTAACCCTTATAGTAAAAAAGACCCTCGGACTCAAAATGGAGACTGAAAATCAAAACAATGGTCAAAATCCATGTCAACTTTTGGTTGTTCTTCCTGTCGTAAAAACGCCAGACAACTTTTTACAGTGACGAAATTGGTTGATTTTGAGAGTGTTTAGTGTCGTCTGTACGTATTTTATGATATCTGCATGACTCAACGAACTTTCAAACTGACTTTAAATTATAAAAGGAAATCAAGTTATCTGTTTATATATCTGTAAAAAATACATTTCTAATTTTCAAATCTTTCAGTAGAGTTGTGCACCCTATCAATTTTTTTATTGACTCAAATAAGCACAATGTTCTCCACAATGCTATATTTTTTAAAGAAAGATTGCGTATTTTGTTTCAATATTTCATTTTGACCACCTGTCTTCGTCACATAATTCATTATATGGCTGTAAAGCACATTGAGATGTTTGATTCATGAAAAGTGCTCAACAGGTGTCATTCATTATCATTATTATTCAAACTATAACCCCGATTTTCAAAAGACTGATATCTAATTGACTTGATTATTTCTATAACTATAGCGACAGGGTCTTCAATTGTTGATAACTATCATGCAGTTTTAACCCACCTGTCTAAGTCTTCTTCTGCTTTCTTCAGCAATCCAATCTGCGTGCAAAGGAAAAAAAATAGGAAAACAATTTCTTAGTCAAAGCAAATTTTGGGCATGGAAATAAATTGCTTTTTTGTTTTTTTAAAAATCGAGTTGCCTCAGTTAATTATAGAAAATCAGTTGCTATCAGTAGTATAGACCTTAGGAGTATTATAATATTCTTTAAAATGTATGGTCCAACCCCAAAGAGCCTATCAGAACAGAAAATTGATGTGAATTTTGAATTAAAGTTGAATTACTTTCCAAATAATTGCTCAACAAGGTCAATGATGACATCAACATATTCATAATTTAACAATATTATCTTCCCATGTTGCCTTTATGATGGCAATTGACAATACTAAATTTAAGGCATTTAGCTTTATAAGCTAGTAGAGGTTTTATAAAGCACAATATCCACAAAACATACTCACATTGCTTTAAAAGGATCCCTAGCCACAGCAACACAAAACATGTAGGACAAGACTTTGCCTTTGAGGCAAAATTACAATTTCCAAAGACTCAACTATGAGCTGCTCAGAGCGGGACCCAAACCCAGGACCTTTCAAACTAATGTATTTCCTCTCTACAGCAAAGGACCAGCTGCAGGGGATGTCAAACAGTTAACTAAAATGACTCACTTTTCTGAGAAGAGCTCCACGCCGACAAAAGTCAAAAGCATTTTTGTTGTGTTTCATGTCAATCATCTGTGTCAGCTTGTCAATTTCCTCTGTCAAAATCTAAACAGAACAATAAAATAACACTTGTTTGTAAGAATTTTAGTAACCGACGCATTGAAGTTTCATTAAGTTTTATCAAATTATTGGGTGGTTGTTTGCTCAATATGTAGAGCACCCTTATCATCATCATCATCATCATCATCATCGTCATATTGTCATCATCACCATTGCCCGGTGCCAAGTCTGTTGTAAACATCAAAACCAAGACTGTAATGATTGACTTTTATTTATAGAACTATTTTGTGAATGACCAAAGGAAGATAATCATATAATATTTTCATTGAGATAGCTCACAATAGACTCCGAATAAGACATTGTCCAGGGGAATGTAATATTGATATGATAATCTTAATCCCGATTAATGCTTACATGATATATCTCTGAATTTTCTGGCGTATCCATTATTGGGGCTATTGCCTCAACATCCTGTGAAAGGATGTCTGAAATGGGATCCTTTTTCCTGTGCAATTAAAAAATTCATTATAATGTTAAATAATAAAAGCACAATTGAAGTACAATACCACTTCCATTAAGTACATGAAACAAAAGAGAAACGTTCCAGTATGCATCATGTAAATAATTTAAAAAATTATTTTGTATCCACAATAATTTAAATTTTACGATTGAACTGAAACAATAAACCATGAATTTCACTGATATTTAGAATACTTCTTAGACTAATGAAATGGCAATCAAAACATCACATTCCTTTTGTATAGAATTGGCTTATAAAAAAATATTATGACATTTTTGGTATAAATGATACCGTGTTTATCGCTTAGGTATTCTCAGTAAGACTATCAAATGTCAGATAACAACAAGAGTGACAAAGGTTAAAGGTTGTTCATATTATAAATGATACAGTGAATTAAGTGAATCGATCAATATTCACAGATAAGAGCACCTTAGATATTGGCATTAATGTGAGCATCTTAGATATTGGCATTAATGTGAGCACCTTAGATATTGGCATTAATGTGAGCACTTAAGATATTGGCATAAATGTATAGTAGAGCTTGGATATGGTAAACTACTCCAAGCAAAAAACAATAGTTTTCCATATCAGTAGTTCTTTATTCCATTGAAAGAATAGGGGAGTGGGGAGAAATGAGTCATAGACATGTGTTCGTCATTTCCATGAAATTGTTTTATGAGTATTTGTTACAAGCTTGCCCTATCTATAGTTTCAATATTTTCTGTAAAAACTTCAATACTGACGATTTTTTTTCTTTCTTCTCTTCCTTGTCCTCCCCTTCAACCTCTGCCTCTTCCTCTCCATCTGACACGTCTGGTGTAGGTGGGAAGACCTGGTCAAACCACGTGTTCCAAATTCCTCTCACCCACTCTCTCTCATCGTCGTTCTTCCTGAAACAGATTGGACAGTAGAAATCACTGGCTTGTATTTGTCTCTTATTTTTCAAAAATTAACTATTCCCAACAGCTTTCAACTTGGAATTTCCATATTTGACAAAGATAAATGCAAGGACCATTTGTGCCCACCCATCGTCTAATGTTATGTCGAGGTGAAGAAAATGTTTTTAAAAAAAAGGATATTCCTGATCCTATCCGTCTTTTAAACCTTAAATCAAATCAAATGATATCCGATGCACAATCAACTTTTAAACCTTAAATCAAATGATATCCGATGCACAATCAACTTTTAAAGCTTAAATCAAATGATATCCGATGCACAATCAACTTTTAAACCTTAAATCAAATGATATCAGATGCACAATCAACTTTTAAAGCTTAAATCAAATGATATTCGATGCACAATCAACTTTTAAACCTTAAATCAAATGATATCAGATGCACAATCAACTTCAAGTAAACAAAAATTAATATTAATATCACTCGGCCCAGATAACAATTTATAATACAAAGAAGTGAATTCAATTTGTTATTCATTTAATCAATTAATTATTTTTTTCTAAAGACAAGCATCCTACGACTTACGGCATTCTCTTTCTTGTCTTGTATTCATCAAAATTCAAAAGATCAGGTATGCTGGACTGGTGAGTTCTGATATGCCTGAAAAATAAATAGCAAAATATGGAGCAACCATTAATGTAGTCAAAGCAATTAAGTGATGCGTTATAAAAATATCTAATTTGAGTCATTTTGTGGCAAATACAAAAATCACTGACCTCGACGTATAAAAAAATTTGAAATTTATGTTTTAAAATGTTATGAAAACATATTCTTTTCATTAATGTCACTGAAAAAAGCGGCAATTTTTTAAATGCCTTTTCCAAAATTATTTATGTATCTTGTGAAAATTTTAAATGCCTATTAAAAATAATCAGCTATCTTCTAAAAAAAACATAAAAATTCAGAGATTTCAAACAATATTAAAGAAAAAATATGAAATACATTGGCACTTTCAGAGTCTAATCTCACCATGGAACCCGCAAGTCTCTTTCTAAAGCCCTGTGTAGTTTTGGCATGGACTCATGACGTGTCAGTTTCACCATTGGCTTGGAGACCAAAAATTTCTCTGCTGCTTCAATTCGAGCCATATCCAGAGGTCTGCCTCCCTTCTTTTTCTTTTTCCTATAAATTAGTATAAATCAGAGAAGGGTTAGCCCAATGAATTTTAATCATTATTCAAAGTAAAACTAGAGGTATTATACTTATCAAATACATCTAATGAAATACAAGCTATTGTCCATTTCAATATCAAAATATAACAATAAAACATTAAGTATCACAGACCTAGCCTTTGGAATTCACATAAAATTAAATCAAAACTTGTGATTGTGTAGAAGTTTCAAAACTTTGCACCACTCCATCACATTTTGATAAACAATAGTTAAGTACTTGACTAAATTGATATTGATAGCTTACAAATTTGAATATTTACTTTTTGGGGAGTATTACATAATTTCTTCCTGCTTTTAATGCTTGTTCAGCAGGAGTCAACTCTTCCTCAACTGTGGAATAAAATAAGCAATACTTTTTAAATGGGGTATTTCAAACAGATTTATTAATTCACAGAAAAACTATGGCATGCACTTGAGTAACTTTTTAAACTTGAAATCTAACACAAATATTCTACGGATTTGTATAACAAAATTAAAGACATTTGGTGATGGATCGCTTTAAAAAATACAGGCCGACCATTTTGATGGTGTCCAATGTGAAGCACTAGAAGGCCTTGGCAATGATGTTCAATAATTTCAAACATGATGATTTAAAGAAATCAACATAATTGAACATCCTAAATATCAAACTTGTAATACAGCAAGTGTTCACAATAGCCATGGCCACCAACCATGAATTGACTGATGAAAAAAATTCCCGAAAAACAAATTGAGTTGCCTAAACAACCATTTCAAACTAATGTATCAAAATACATTAATACAGTGAAGTTAGAAAATGTTAAGAAGTTGCTTTTGTTATGGGGGTAGCTATTTACTGAAAATCATGACAAAAATACTATTTTTTAATTTTTTCTCTCTCCAAATTTCGTAGCTGTATTTTGAGGATAGAGATCATCATCATCATCATCATTGCCTTTTTCACCCTGGGTCAGGGTATAGGCCACAGACAAACAGTGTCAATCCTTCTCTATCTTGAGCTAACTTTTTTATCTCTTTCCATGCCTTATGATTTCTCTGTATATCAGTTTCTTTAATCCTTCTCCATGTTCCTCGTGGCC
This sequence comes from Berghia stephanieae, assembly GCF_034508935.2. Classification (NCBI taxonomy): domain Eukaryota; kingdom Metazoa; phylum Mollusca; class Gastropoda; order Nudibranchia; family Aeolidiidae; genus Berghia; species Berghia stephanieae. The sequence goes on from NC_088363.1 coordinate 83,528,070, forward strand.
TTCCCCTTGATCTTCTGCCCTGGGGGTCCAGTCCAATACTTTCTTTGTTATTGTGGAGTCATTCTTTCTAAGGGTGTGTCCAATCCACCTCCATCGTCTTCTTCCTATTTCCTCTTCCACTGGTTTCTGCTGTGTTCTTTTCCATACTTCGTCATTCGTAATTTTATCCATCCATTTTATTCTGAGAAGCTTATGCATGCACCTGTTTACGAAAATTTGTATCTTCCTTATACACATGCCTGCGATGCATTCCAAGTTTCACATCCATACAGTAGAATAGACTTCATGTATGAGTTGAAAAGTCTTAGCTTTAGTCGAAGGGAGATATCTTTAGTTCTCTGTTCAAAGACGTGAATGCAGCTTGTGCCTTTCCTATCCGTGCTTTCACTTCTGCGTCTGTGCCTCTATCCTTATCAATTATACTCCCAAGATAACAGAAAGTGTCTATATCTTCAAGTTCCTGATCTTTTACTTTGATCTGCTCTCTTTGACGCGTACCTATCCTCAAGACCTTTGACTTTGCATGGTAATATCTCAAACCAATTGATTCCAAGAGTCTATTTATAATTGTGGTTTTTGCTTGCATCTGGTCCTGGGTGTTCGACAGATGAGCCAGATCATCTGCAAAAATCTAGATCATCCAACTGTGTCCAGGGGTCCACTGTATCCCATTTCTTTGCCCTTTGGAGGTTTCCTTCATTAGCCAATCAATGGCAAGGATGAACAGGAATGGGAGAGCAAGCATCCCTGCTTGACACCGGTCTTAAATTCAAAGCTGTCCGTAAGCTGATATTCATGTACAACCCTGCAACTTGATCCTTCATACATTCCTTGATGAGGTTTACTAACTTCTTAGGTATTTCATAATGTGTCAGAATTTTCCACAATGTTGCTCTGTCAATATTGTTGTAAGCTTTCTCGTAATCCAGAAAGTTGACAATAAGAGGAGAGTTCCATTCTATAGACTGTTCCACTATGACTTGCTGAGAAGTAATCTGGTCGGTGGTTGAACGGTTTTTCCGAAAACCTGCCTGTTTGTCCTGCAGTTTAGCATCTGTTGCATTCTTAATTCTCTCGAGAATAATACGATTGAAAACCTTTCCTGGGATAGAGAGAAGAGTGATTCCTCGATAATTATTACAATTACTGTGGTCCCCTTTCTTTGGAAGCTTGATGACATCCCTCCTTCCAATCCTTTGGGAATATCCTGTCATTCCAGATCCTCTCAAACAGTGGGTGAAGGGCCTCAGCATTTCTTTAAGTATCAACTTTTAGAGCCTCCGGTGGAATCTGGTCTGGTCCAGCAGCTTTCCCCAATTTCATCTTGTTAATTGCACTCACAATCTCTGCTATCAATGGTGGATCACAGCTAATTGGTAGCTCGTTCCTTGCAGGCAAAATGTCAGGTGGGTTGTTTAGTGGTGCTTTGTTCAGAAGGCAGTTGTTCCCTCCATCGCTCAGATTGAGCCTCTTTTCCAAAAATAGTTTTCCCATCTTTGTCTTTGACTGGTACCTCTGGTTTCCCATCTTTTCCAGTAAGTATTTTGGTAGTTTGATAAAGGATCCTCATGCGTCCTCCTGTCGCTGCTGCTTCTGCTTTCTCTGCAAGTCTGTTCAAGAATGCTTCCTTGTCTTTCTTCACAGATCTTTTGACGTCCTTAGCTGTGGTTCGATACTGCTCTTGTGCATCCAGTCTTGAGGCCCTTGTTCAACTTGCATTCACTTGTTCCTTCCTTGTTCTCCTCTTTTCAATAAGGTCCAAGGTGATTGGACTTAGCCATTATTTATGTTCCGATTTCTTTACACCACATACCTCTAGGCAAGTTGTTATGTAGACTTCCTTGATCTTTGCCCAATGTGACTCTATATCTATGTCCTCCTCAAGATCAGTTGGAGGTTGGAATATATTACTCAATTGCAGTTTGAACTCCTCATTTTTTCCCCATCTAGTGCATTCACCTGGAATTTTCTTGTGTATGATATGGTCCCATGTTTTGTGGGTCGGAGCTTAAGCTTTGCCAATAGCAGGTGGTGGTCTGATCTGCCCCTCTCCGCACTGTCACATCCTCTAATGAGCATCTGAATCTTCGGGAGATACAAAATGATCAATCTGATTCTCTGTCACACTGTCTGGTGAGACCCAAGTTTCCATGTGTATCCTTTTATGGGGAAACACTGATCCTCTGATCACCAAACTGTTGAATGCACAAAAATTTGCAAATCTCTTACCATTGTCGTTCATCTCTCCCATGCCACGACAGCCCATGATACCTTCATAACCCACGTTATCCTGTCCCACTTTAGCATTGGCATCTCCCATCAATATGTTGACGTCTTTCCTTGGCAACTTATCAATGACTTGTAGCAGACTATAAAATATATCTTTGTCCTAATCTGTTACATCATTTGTTGGGCCATAGATCTGTACAATGTTCGTGTTGATATTCTTACTCCATACTGTAAAGGACGCCATGATGACCCTTTCTCTGTGTTGTTCCCATCCTTGTTTAGAATTATTCCTACTCCCTGTGTATGAATCCCTTCCCCTCTCCCTGAATATAAAAACTTCTTCCCAGATTGGAGGTGTTTCTGTGAGGATTGTATCCAGAGGGTTTCACTTACTCCAAGTATATGCAGCCTGTATCTTCTCATCTCAGTCACAACTTGCTTCATACATGGTACGAACATTCCACGACGCAATTCAAAGCTGCTTGTTTGGCGAAGACATCATCGGGTCAGCAGAATCCTTTAAGCTTTGTCAGTTGTCTTTCATAAATTCTGTCATTGCAGAAAGTGTTCGGTCACCCAAGCTGAAAAAAGAATTTGATTTGTCTGCCTAGATTTCTGTAACAATTTGACTTTTACGGAAGGGGTGTTAACCCTTCGACAACCCCCAACCTGGAGGACCAGGTGACTCAAAAAGGGGGAGTCACATACCATTAGTCGCCTTTTATGACCTGCTGGCTTGGCGTTGAGCTATTCTTGCACCCTCTCTGTTGAAGGACCCTGGACATCACACAGGGGCAGGACAGAGATAAAAAATCTTAATTTTTTAGGATGAAAAGCTAAGCTATTATTATCGAATGCATCAAAATGTTACCATTTGCAACAGGCTCCATCATAAATTCTTCTTCCGCATTTTCTGTAACAGGTGTAGGCTCGTCCTGCTGGAATGGTACATGAAAAAAAAACAAATGATGCTATGATAACGTGAATATGATGGAGGAAAGCATCAACCCTGATCATGCAGCTGTATACAGACTTTCCACATGGAGGAAATGGGACAATCATGCAAATGAAGCTGTTGAAGACCCGAGAGATGAATTGCCCTACGGAACTGAGCTCCCCAGGAATGACTGGGTAACACTGAACAGAGCATGAGCAAAACTCGGGAGAACAGCTGGAAGCATGAAAAAGTGGGGGGGGGGGGGGGGGGTGAAACTAGCTTGTGGACATGTCGATGCCCAGAGCAGATGATGGAACACATCCTTAGAGAATGCCAGGACAGGCTCAGCTGCACTGACCATGACCTAATAGTCTGCTCCCCAGATGCTGTGGAGTGGGTTTGGTGTTGGAGCGACAAGATATGATGATGAATGTGAATATAAATCACATGAATCTGTCAAGACATTTAATCCACAGCTTATTTTTTATAGGGGCAGGCCTGATAACTAGTTCAGTAGAATATTCTAGAGGGACCGGTATCAGTCTGGATACAGTCAAATTTTTATTCTTACCGTCCTCCACCTTGTTCACCCAGCAGATTGGGTAAATGAGTCTATCAGATCTGGCAGAAAGCACTTTGCAATAGACTCACATCCTTTCCAAAAGGTGGCTATCATCTGCTTTTGTCCTATTAATGCTACAGAAAATGGAATTAACTCAGACTCCAAAAGTCTCATGGCACTAAGTGACAATTTTTCATTCTTTAAAATGTAATTTGTAACTTTCTTTATCAATTTCACATTGTTATTTATTTTTTCGAGCTTCGAGCAGTAACTTTTACATTATAATGGAAATAGTAAAGCACTCATTGCAGTCAGGGCATGGTCCTCACTCGCTCACAAAGGCAATCCTCAAACCTGGGATCAAAAAGAAAGACCTAAAAAACTACTGACCCGTCTCCAATTTGTCATTTATCTCAAAAATTCTGGAAAAGGTGACGTTGCGACAGTTATCTGCCCATATCATCAATAAAGAAATGGATAAGGATATATACCAAAAAATTGTAACCATTTTGTGCAGTATCATAATGATTGCACTTACAGTAAATAAGTTTACCTCTTTCTTCTCTCTCTCTTCTTGTTCAAGTTTTTCTAGCTCATCAAAAGCCTCCTGGACTCTCATCTGTTTTTTTGCCTTTTCCAGAAGTCCTTTCTGTTCAGAAATCTACAACACAAAACAGAACATACTTTTAATAAGTGTGCACTTTTTCATACAAAGAGAAATAAGAATCAAACTGAAATATCAAAGACATGGATCTAAAGTCCATTATATACATGAGTTATTAATTGCTTATTAATATTTAGTTTCATTATACCATTTGCTGTATGGACACTAACAAAAAACTATTATCAAGTATAAAATAATGAACATTTGCTCATACGATTTATTTGAATAATTGTTCATGAATAATCCGCAATATTCTACAACATCCTCTTACCATTTAAGATTGCAAGAATGGTGGAATAGTTAAAAATCATAGTTTGGGAGAGAGGGAGTAATAGGCTTTTAACGAAATCGGGCCGAACGAGACGCCGAACGCCGAACCCGAACGGATATAGCCTTCTCACGTGACCATGAACGAGATCTGGATAGTGAAGACTCTCAAGCGGTATGCAGCATTGGATCTAAGGTCACGTGATAGAGGATAGCTTGAGTTGCTGTTGGCTTCAGCTGACAAGAAACGGAGAAGGAAAGAATGGAGACTACCTCAGGCCTCCCCCTGCCATGTGTTAGGGGAGGGGCAAGGTCAGTGTCATTCAATAGTATATAATTGTGCATGTGGCGCTCTATACGGAGAGAAAATATAAATTGATTACGGGGGAAGGTGGGGGAAGGGGGGGAGGTGGGTTTGACCCACAAACGACCGAGGTGTTGGGCTTCGGGTCACAGACGAGGTCCTGTATTCTCTATGCTTCGGGTAGACCATGATACGACATCAAAGGGAAAAGGCCGCTGGTACTTGGATGGTGGAAATGGTTGGGGGGGGGGGGGGGGGGGGGGGGGGGGTAGTGACAATCAGCATGGGATGTATTCATTAACATTAATAATATAGGCAATAGATGACCAGGGATGTGTATTGTTTGTGTATTGTTTGTATATGTTTATGTTTGTGTGTGTGTGTGTGTGTGTGCGCACGCGCGTGTGTGTGAAAGGGATTACACAAAAACACCTTTCTCTGTAGCTTCCAAATGATTACGTATACGATAAATTTGAAAACCACATTGTTTGAATCAGCTTGCAAAAAGGAGAACATTTATCGTTGTTTCACAAAAATAGGTGTAGAAATAAAAATTTTTTCTAGTAGATTGATTTTGAAAAAAATATTGCTCAATTTTTAAAAATTTAATGATAGTTTCTTTATTTTCTGGTCGATTTTCTTGATTTATATCTCATTTTTCAATTCTCAATGCGATGAGCACACTGATGTATCTCGTGTGATTCAAAAGCGTTGTTTGTTTTTTTATGCTGAGAGTCCTGCCTCACTAATTAATTCCTGAGCGTTGAGATGGTGACGCAACTATTACATACAAGACCTTGCAGTCGAGATGGCAGGGCTTTTGGGTTACACAACCACTATTTACCCATCGGTCAGCGGTACTCTTTGATGTATACAACACTCACCGCCTTTACATAAAGCCGCCTGCCCATAAATCAAGAGATGATCTCATAACTGTTCACAAGCGAACTGTCAAACGAACAATCGATGATTGGATAAGAATCTCAAGATCTCATATAATAAGGTAAGTTTTGGAGAGGTGATATCCCCCCACCCGTCATCGGACAGAACTTTCATTGCGTTATATCATTTAAGCTCCGCCTCCTCTTTCTATTCCGGAGCGACGAGATTAGACGAGAGGACGCGAGAAAAAAATGGTCACGTGTTGGGTAAGTCGATCTGTCGGTCTGCTTCGGCGTGTAACTATAACTCTGTATTATTATTCTTTGTGACCCAAATCTTAATTGTTTCATGTGAATCGCTGTATTTTTATTTTTAAATGCATGTCTTGGACAGAGAGAAAAATAAAGTGAGTAAATGTAACTCATATAAAAGGGGACACAAATAACGTTTCGGCCATTGGCGTTTGTCAAGAGACAAACAACAAGTCACAAAAATATAAGGCTACAAAAAAATCACATTTTGTCAGTGGTAATTTGTGGAGAGGGGTTGGATGTGGATGCAAGAGGAGGCGCAAAGTAAAGGAGAGGAGGATAAATGGGAGAGAGAGAGAGAGAGAGAGAGAGAGAGAGAGAGAGAGAGAGAGAGAGAGAGAGAGAGAGAGAGAGAGAGAGAGAGAGAGTGGAAATTCCTGTCTTGGACACCACTAGTATTTTGCTCATGGATTGATTCAATGTTTACGACAGTGTATAGAAAAGATAATAGAGTACTAATTAAGTATTTTGATTTCCTGCACTTAAAAGGATATACTAAATATATTTCTTGTGGAACTATCAAAGTATCGTCATCATCAAACTTCAGAAAATATGAATTCCAGATAAGACTATTCTCAAAAGTGAAATACAAACGTCCTTAAACGTTTAAAAGGTGTAAAATATCTGATACTGACTTCATGCATGGCACTGTTGAAGTCTTGTGGTACTATCAAAGTATCGTCATCATCAAACTTCAGATTGGGGGCTGTCCCTGGTCGTCTGCATGAATTAGAAAATAAAATATTTTATAACATTCGTGGAATCAGACAGTTAAATAAATATCAATCATACATACATGCAACATTTACAATCTTTACAACATAATTATAAAGTTAACTTTAATGGAACTCACTCTTGTTTTTCTTCTCTTTTCTTCTTTGCAACTTGCTGTGACTGAAACTCAGCCTCAAAATTTCCCTGAGTATCCAAAGTGTCCTCCCTGTCCACGGCTCCACCCCTGTCTGTAGCTGTTATAGTTGTCGACTCTTGGTCATCCCGACCCTCAAGACCAGCCAGATCTACATCATATGGCATGCCTTCTGCTAGAGTCTCGTCAATCTGGTCATCATCAGGAGTCTCCTCGGGGAAGTTAACTTTATAAAAAAAGATATTGTTACAACATTTAGATAATAAATAATATGAAATCAAATGTAAGCTTAAATTTAATTACAAAAACAGATCAAATGAACGTTTCAGATTTCCCCTTTATCAACAAAACAGGATGAATGAAACACTACAGATGAATGAGATAATGTGGTAGTGGTAGTGGTGAGGATATAAAGTATTATTTTATAATACAGAAGGCAGTAAACAATAATAATAATAATAATAATAATAATAATAATAATAATAATAATAATAATAATAATAATAATAATAATAATAATAATAATAATAATAATAATAATAGATGGCATTTATTTCGCACATTTTCATCACTGCACGTTACATATAAATATACAAAATTGACATATAAAATATATACCACAATGATATCAATAGCAGCAGTGTATGTAATATCGTATTAGTATCATGAAAATGTTACGGTAAAAAAGTAGTGCTTTGACAATGATTTAAATCTATAAATAGATTGTGCTTCTCTTATCCTTGTGGGCAGGTCCTTCCACACAAGGGTAAAGTGTGGGTAAAGGTACAATTGCCATAAAATTTACAATTATAATCATTTCTAAGAGTAAGCTTCGTTTTGTCTGTCGAGGATTGTAAATTCCTATTTGGTACATATATTTCTATCATGCTATAAATGTAGTCATGTGCTTCATCATTTAGGCTTTTAAAACAAAACAGATCAATTTTTAAAAGACTCCTTCCTTGACAGGCAGCCAGGGCAGCTCATACAGAATAGGCAGGGAGTGGAAACTTTTAAAAATTTCTCTTACTTACTTTTCATTCTTTCTCTGCTGTATAACGTCAAAGTCTCGGCTGAATTGTGTCGTTTCAATACAGTCCTGGAATTTATACAAGGAGCAAAAACTAGTAGAAAATCATGAATCAACATTTTTTTTTCATAAAAAAATCAAAACGAGTGTATGATATTCAATGTAAATATTTTCACTCAAAGTTTCCATTTAATTGCAAATCTTATCACATCTGAGGCATTCCATAAATCTGTTGTTGCTTTCTTGTTAATTCTATTTCCTCACAACTCTGCTTATCCGAATGTCTTTACAATCTTATTGAATATTATCTTTTTACATCGTTTATAGCATTCCATTTATATATTCATTTAGTATACATTATTTATTACACCAGAAGATTTACGTCTCTAAGGACAACAAGTTAATTAAGAAGGCGACTGATAAAATTATTGCCCATCTCAATCGGCTCTGTTCATTCTATTTGGACAATCTTGCTCCAAAATCTCATCTCATTCTATCACAATATAATGGTATTTGTCCCTTCAATGTAAATTTTAATATCAATACAAAATACAATTTTAAATAATCTGTCAAAATATTTTTACTCTGAAGGTAGTCAGTGTTTGTCTACCTGTTCAAGTGTTTTTGGTTCCCGTACTTTTAATCATTTTATCACCAAGGATGAATGAAATATAACATAACTATGTTTATATCTGAGTAAACATAAACATGGTATAAAAGGGTTACTTATTAATTAGCTCATCATGATGTGTATGAAATATACAATATAATAATAATAATAATAATAATAATAATAATAATAATAATAAATAATAATAATAATAATAATAATAATAATAATAATAATAATAATAATAATAATAATAATAATAATAATAATAATAATAATAATAATAATAATAATAATAATAATACATAACTCAATTTATGAAATTTGCGCATCCTCCCTGTTTTTTCAGCCAGCCACACATATGTCAGTTGTAAATATTGACACTATAAAAATCACTAAAAGGTTTATTGAAGGCTGCGTATCATGTCATCGCATGGTAACCAAATAAAATAATCTAGGAAGAATGGCAAGACATTAACATTAACAATGAGTTCATCCAAACCTCTGAATAGCCTCTAGATGATCTTTAGATATTGCTTCCGGTTCCTCTTCTTCACTACTGTCACTCTCCTCGTCCACTTTGACTGGGGCCTTGACTCGTCCAAACTCATCTAACTCTTCCACATTGTACTGTATTATAATACAAACAAACAGATATAATAAAACATAACATATTTATATAATACAAACATATATAATAAAACATAACATATTTATATAATACAACTCGATATAATAAAACATAACATATTTATATAATACAACCAGATAATAAAACACATAACATATTTATTACTTGTTGTCCACAAAATAATCAAAACCATGAGAATTTGCCTAAATAATCAACAATTTTCAACTTTTTTATGAAGTAAAATACATACAGTGCTTTGCTGAATAATAGGATTACATTGCACATGTGAAGTCCCCTTGTGTTAACCCTTAAACAGCAAGATTAATTCGTCTAGTTTGTGAAAATATCAAAAGATGGTTTTATTTTTTTTTAATTTGAAGACAAATCTTACCTGAGTAAACAACAACTCCCTGACCTTGAAAGAGGCTGCACCAAGTTTGGGAGGAGCTGGGTTCCAATATACTTGGGATTCGTCACTTTTGATTTGAACAGCGTCCCCAGCCAGCGTCATGTCAAGGTCACCCAACTGTGATGAATAGCAATGTGAAATTGAATGTAAGCTTCAATCTAATTACGAAAACAGATAGAATGGACGTTTCGGGTTTCCTCTTTAACAACAAACAGGATGAATGAAGCACTACAGATGAAAGAGATGATGTGGTAGTGGCGTTGTTCTCTGCTTAACAAGACAGTAATAAGGATAAACTCGGGTTTCAAAAAACAGTGTGGTTCTGAAGGACGATATCTCTCTTCAGTTGAATTTGGGGCAACTACTGTCAAAAAGGAGTAACATTGCCTCGAGGGAAAACTTTGCCCTCTGTAGACTTCAAGCATTTAAAGCATTCTCAGCCTTGTTTCAGTTATGTTCCTGTTAAAAGACTTGATTTCTCATTAAACGAAAACATCTGCTACAAAAATAAATATACTCTAAATAGTCAAAAGCCAAAGTGGTGAAATTGCCTCATTTGCTAGAATGTCATACTTTGGTTGACGGTCGGTATACACTTTGAAATAAACCATCCTCCACCCTAAAAGAGAGCAAGTAATTGTTTCACTCAATTTAATTCCAAAGAATCCTTTCAATCTATAGCTTAATCAAAGGCCCACACTAATGTCTGTATTTCATTATCATTGTGTCAAATATATATTTAATTCAGCTTTAACTGGTAATGTATCTTGTCAGCTTGGATGTGGATTTCATGTGATCAGTGTGAATATTTTATACAAAAAAAAAAAACAAAGAACGAAACAAAAGCGAATTCATTTATATGTATCAATGTATCGCACTGAAGTTCACCACAAGTGTAACATTAAAAATAACTCTATATGCTTCAAAATAAAATTTAAATGTTTTTCAGATGAGAAATGAAACAGACAGAAAAGAAATATCAAAGGACAAAGAGAGAGGTGGAATTTCTCTTCTTCTTGATTTTTTTTTTTAAATCTAAATTTTTCTCCATTCTCACCATTTTCTCAGCCTTCCCTTGCCAATCCGTCAGGTTATCCTCACCAACCACTTGATTTGCCTCCGTGATGACTCTTTGAGCAGCTATTTCTATTCTTGTCTCTGTATCAGCGGTTGATGCCCTCTCCTCATGGATGGGTTCTCCTGGTTTGAACTTTAAAAGTTAAAATAGAGGAAATCGAATTTATAGAATTCCAAAGGTACTTTCAGTGTATTTAATAACAATAAATATAGAAATGATTAAATGAGAGACGTGATAGCACAGAGCAGGACAAAGAGGAGGGGATTCATCGACAGCCTATGCTGTGAAAGAAGTGACAGAAAAGATAAGCCATAGAAAGAAACAATATTGATGGTTGCACTTTACATTAATTCTTAATATTCATTTATATATATATATATATATATATATATATATATATATATATATATATATATATTATATATATATATATATATATATATATAAATGCACATTAAAGGAAATGAAGTAAGTAGAAAAGTGCCAGGAGACAATAGAGAATAAAAACTTGGTGATGATGGGGATCGAGTCCATGACCTTACTGTTACGACAACTCCACCTGGCCGTGAGAGAGACGCTATACAGTCGACGCCGTCCATCACTCAAAAAAACAAAACAAAATAAAAGTCGTTTCAAATGTAGTGTCCTTCCAGTGTCTGGTTTTCAACGTTTAGAGGCCACGGGTTCAACACACACAATTTCCACAAAGTTTGTTTACATGCCAGCAGTAATGCCTAAGTTCTATTCTCAACACAAACATATAACATAAAGTTGATTGAGACATTGAGTAGGCTCCAATATTGGGGGTGAATATTAATTCAGAAAAGTGAGTGGAGCAGGCACTTATATTGACAATAACAGGGAATGAGGTGAGTAGAAAAGTGCCATAAGACAATAGAGAATAAAAACTCGAACCCACGACCTATATATGCAATCCTGTATAATACAGGTTATCTTTAGTGGAGGAGTTCGTACATTGACCTGAGTGAAGGTCACAGGGTCAAGCTACCTTTCGACGCATGGTGAGCGAGAAGCCTGATAGAGCAGGTGGATATATTAAAAAGGCTGTTTTATAATAATTGGAATAAATTGAAATCATGATACAATTTTCTGATGACCAACATAGTATGCTGATAATTGTTTTTTCCATAATTGACATATCATTTTTATGTTGCTACAGTATCATTATAATAAATGAGCTTTATTTTTATGGCATTTACAAGTATATATAACCCTAAAAAAACAGGAAATTAGAAGCAATCCAAACCCTTAATCTCTATAAGGTTTTGGCACATAACAGACATAACAATTAACAACTCACTCTGAACGTTTCGTAATTTTGACAACCAAATAAGCTTGGAAACAACTGTATTTCATTAGCTCTTGGTCAGTTGGGTCACTGTCTATCACCACCCCTTGTTCTGATGATGATTCACCCAGACAATGATAGTCGTAGTACAATATCAACTCTCCCCAATAACCACTAGCACTCGTTCTTATAAACAATCTTGTTTTATACTTGTAGTGTTGAAAAGGTACTAATGATGAATAGTAAGCTTTCACTAATAGTTTTATATATTGTAATTATAGTAGTAGAATGTTAAGTACTCTGTTCAGTTGTATTACACATTAGTAAAGTAAAATGATTAAATGCACGCTATTTGATTATCTGATGATAGAGATTCCATGACATTCCTCTGTCTGACGTGAGGAATGTTTTATTTGTGTAAACAGTAGAGACTTGGAGAAAATGGGGTTCCAGAAGAGTTTTCATTTTCCTTTCCTCATGTCGCATGCCAGCTGCTCTCTTCTCGAGTTTATGAATACTTGAATGGATTAACTCCCTACCCAAACAAAATCAAAGTAAATGAAACAAGTAAATTAAGCTTCTTGCGACCAATAAAAATAAAATCAAACACAAACTCACCCTATAAGGTTGCTGAGGCATGACACTGGCATACTTGTCAGGATGGTGGTACTTTCTACCAACATTCATCAATTCTTCAGGCAATTGGAATTCTGTTGTCATCTTGCAGAAGTGGTGAATGTTGTTGGGAGCGAATTGCTTTCCCTTCTTGACAACAGGCGTCTCTCGTTTTGCTCCAGCTGGAGCCCATGAAGACAGGAATGAGAGGGAAGGTGCATGGATATTTGGTTTGGATTTTGTGTCTGGTACAGGAACTGTCTTTTCATGCATATCTTTTATTTGCCCATGAACACTTAAAATGTCCTCTGCAGATGCTTCTGGTGGAGACAAGAGGTCCTCCCAAGCCTTTGAAGTCAAAATGAAATCGAGTTAATTTAATGAATATATTTTTCTAAAACCACAAACCAGTGGCATATATTAATTGGATCCTTATAACTCAGTTGGCACAGCATCTCCCATACAAACAAATGGACTGGTATCAGTCCCAGATGAAATTAAGCCTTATTTCTTTCCACCTTGCAGTAATTAAAATGAATAAATGAAAAATAAAATTCTTATTAATCATCCATATTGGGTAATTTGCCTTTAGAGTGTATTTCAAGAAGAGATTGAAATATTCCAGTTCACTAGAACAAGTGACCTAATGCAAGGTGGACTTGCTCACGGCCACACAGCATGGAGGATGAAACAACGATAACTCTGCCCACGCTACTCCCTTGTATCAAAATGCCCACATTCTGTTAGATCTGGTGGACATTACTTTGTAATACAGACTATCATCCTATAAAAAGGGTAGCAAGCAATTGTTCCTGACCGTTTAACATTAAAGAAAATGAGACATATTCCAGCTCAATGAGCCTAATGAATCTGAAGGACTGCTACCATTTCGTGACTCAGATGTGAAGAGATTGTCTATGTAATCTAGTGGTATGACAATCGCCTTCAGATATTGGAAGGTCCAGGGATCGAGTCCTTGGAAAATAATCTTTACTGACATTCGCCTAAGTATGGTGAGAAAATGGGAGTAAAGGCCTTTTCTAAGGACTCAAACCTTTCACATCCAGTTCACAAGTCAAGTATTTTATTACAATAATAAATATTTTTGAAAGTTGACCTGAGGACCCCACGAATATCTTTACCTGTTGTATATCCCAGGGCATCAACATATTGGCCTCTTCCTCATCATCGTCATCCCCTTCCTCGATTCCTTCCCCATCTGTAGCATCCTGTAATACCAAATTACAGGCAGTTAAAAACATTCCAAGCTTTTATTTTAGAAAAAAAAACAAGAAATAGAATTGTAATATTTACAGGGTTGACATGGAGACAAAGTCCAATTTGATTTTGGATAATTAAAAAAATGGTTGAACAAGACAATAGAACAGAACCCATCCTTGTACATCTAGTTTTAAAGCTTCAGGTTAATCCTGTGACAAAAAGTGAATTAAAAAAGAGATGACATTTGACTTTTAAATCCTAAAGAATCGATAACTTTCCTCCTAGACAAAACAGAAATGTTGGCGTGTCTCATATTTCTGGCTATAAATTCAATTTTTTCTACTCAAACTGTCCCGACATAGTTCTATTTTGAGATAATGGATCACGTTTTGAATTCCATAAAATCATGAAATTTGAATCATATCAAAAGAAAAACAAATTATTTCAAACAACTGGTACCATAATATAAATAAACTACAAAATATTAGCAATATTAAGCAAGAAAAAAAAAAAGAACAAGATAATAGAAAATAAAGGTTTTTCAACAACCATTATTTCAAAGTTATAAATAATGCAAAATATCGACCTGCCAAGCAATGAGTAAGATAACATAATCCATGGCGTTAATAGAAAGATAATGAGATTTTAAAAAGTGAATGCAAACCTCTGCAGCTTGTAAAACAGCACTGATAGTTTCTGTGGTCCTTGTGGTCATAGACATACCTGGAGGGAGGGAGCATTTAGGACAAACTTCATTCGAGAAATCATATACAGTCTGCTAAAATCAAATTTAACCAAATCAAAATGTAGTACAAATACAAGCAAACATACCCATATTCAACCTATCCAACAACATCGTCCATATAATGTATCTTCCTTGATATATGAGTATAATGTTACCAAAAAAAACCAAAACTGTTCATTATTTGGTAACTTTTGAAGTGGGAATAAATAGTTCTTCTTGGAGAACACAGAAAGACACAGAAAACTGTCACCAAAAAACAGCAAAAATAGAGAAAAGGGCATCAGGCATTGTCAATATCATGGATGAAACGTGATTTATCATCAACGCAATGCAGTTAAAGACCAGCCCCAAACTTTGTTGATGAATTTGATTGCCATGAGTGGATACACTTTTGCTGAAGACAAAACAGTTATTTGTGAGTAGACATATGTATATCTTATCTTACAATACATACAATTCAGTCAAAACCATAGCAATGTTTTTGTTTTTCTTTAAGTTTTGAAATGTTGCAACCACTTAATTT
Source organism: Berghia stephanieae (assembly GCF_034508935.2). Classification (NCBI taxonomy): domain Eukaryota; kingdom Metazoa; phylum Mollusca; class Gastropoda; order Nudibranchia; family Aeolidiidae; genus Berghia; species Berghia stephanieae. The sequence goes on from NC_088363.1 coordinate 83,543,265, forward strand.
TTTATGTAATTTGTTAGTTTATTTGATAACTTGAGCTTGAGCTTTTTTATTTAGAACAATATCCACTAAACGTGCTCAAAGCACTTTAAAAGTGTCCCAGCAACACAAAACATGTAGAACGAGACATTACACCTGTTATGCAATATTACAATTTTTTTCCAACAGACAAAACTGTTAACAGCCAGGTTCTCATTTTACACCTGAGTACGGTAAGAGAATATGAGTAAAGAGCCTTTTCCAAGGACTCAACTATGAGTGAGGCTCGAAGCCAGGACCTTCTGATCCGAAAGCAAGTGTCACACCATAAGGCCACATAGCGCATCTTCTACTGAGAAATCTATGAATGCTATGAAAATATAAAAAACACACCATAAAAGTAGAAATTATAAACTTTCAAACAACGTAGTGACATTTCAATTCATTCAAGATGGGTATCTTACAGACAATAAAACAGAACATTGTTAAATTGAGCGAAACGGCAATCCCTGGTAAATTACTCTTGGTGACCAAGTGACAGGAACTGCATGATACTGCCTCAACTAAGCTGTTTTCGTTATGTACACTGTGACCAAGACAGACAGGGAAGACATGGCCAGTTAATAAGATAGATTAGGGTAAAGCCAGGTGACTTCACCACTTTTTCCAATGTCTCACTTCTATAAGTAGCAAATTTGCCAATTGGTCAACCCATACACTAACAACTGGTTTACCTGGCCAATTAATTGTATTTTTTATGAAGTGTTAATATAGTTTTATATCATAATCTATTCACAGGACGAGTTCTATTTTTTTTTTACTGCCATTGTTATCGGGTATATTCGCAACCACTGGCGGATAACTTTGCAGCAGGTTTTTATACCTAACATTTTTCCATACCAGACAATATCCAGAACAATTTCCATTTCTTAAACACTTTTGTCTCCAAATTTCTCGATATTATCCAATACTGCCTATTGCCAGATATTTATTCGCACTTGAATCAAGTAGAGAGAAATGAAGATGCCCTAAAAGAGAAAAATAGTTGACACAATACGTAAACTCCTAGGTCATGTGATGAGAAGAGAGGTAGTGGAAATATTGAGTGTGACTGGAAAGTTAACGGGAAAAAGAGCCCCTGGAAGACAGAAAGTGAAAATGATGAATTCTCTGACAGACTGGCTGGGAACAGAAAGAAACAGCAACACCATCAAAGCAATGGAAAAAACAGAGGAGTGGAGAGCCATGCATAACTGCCAACGCTACCAAGCATGGCACAAGATGGTGATGGGTTAACTAACAATACGACTTGAATGTAATCATAAAATATAATAAATTGTGGTGTTATTTAGAAGTATTTAAATGTAATTAAGTGTATTATTCATATGGATACAATACTAGTACTAAATTTGCTAAGGGTAATAACTCAATAATAACAATACACCATAATACATGTATTCAAACTTACCCTCCCCTTCACTTTCTTCCACAATCTGATCTTGTGGCAATGTCATATCTGTCATCGATTGCTTAAATGTATCTGTCAGAAATTGTAAAATAAAATAAAATTATCTTTAAAATCCGTCACGTCATCATGCACCACGTGCATGTCTGACATGTCACTGGGGATTAAGAGGTATGATATCTGATTTGTAACAAATTCAAGCAATGCTGAGCATAGTCAGTGACCTGATGGATGACGTTGACTGAAAAACCATGTTCCTGGTCGTTTTCTTGGGTAAAACATTTCACACACTCGAAAAGTGCTATTGAGGCATACGTCAAGCAGCGGTATGAAATAGAAAAACAGGTCTTTTTGACACACAGTTGGCAGTTCAGTATATGTTTAACCACAAGACTTAATCAACTGTTTTAAGAATGACATTATATAAGAATTGAGTTTATCATCCAACCAAAGTATAAGGTTCTGTTCAAAAAAATAACTCACCTCGGCCAAGAAATGCTAATGACATATTTTAAATTGCAGTGATAAAAGCAAACCAAATGACAAATCCAATATTTACCTGTTGCATCTCCAATACTGGCCTCTCTGGGACTGTCTTGTGTCTGCAGGTCATCGGCACCACCTTCATGGTCAGACGCTATCGCACCATCTTGTGCCAGACTCATCTCGTCTTCGTCCACTGCTGATTCAGGGTTATCTATTTTTTAAAAAAAATAAGATCATAAAAATCAATTATCAGCCATAAATTAATTACCTGAGAATAGGTGTTGAAATAAAAATTCCATTTGTAATGCAAGTAAACTGAATCTGCATGATTCACCACTGCAATACATTAACAACTTATAGATACATAACAATGCTTTTCTACTTGATCAAAAATGTGATCCGTATATTTTGCATTTATTTCCAATTCCATTGTATTTATTTTCCATCAATAGTCTACACTTTATTTTAATTCACTTTCTATACTGCATTACACAGTCCCTCCCCGCCTCCCCTCTTTTGATTTAATTAATTGTATACCTTTTATAAATTTCTATTGCTCTATCTTAATATGTGCTTCCTCACAAAGTAGCAAACAATTTCCTGCCCATCAATGTTTATGTTTATGCATCTTAACAACGCCACAACCACATTATTTCATTTGTCTCTATGTTTCATTCATCCTATTTTGTTGATAAAGGGGAAACCCGAAACGTCCATTTTATCTGTTTTTTTATATATTAAATTGAAGCTTACATTCAATTCCACATTGTTATTTACCTGAGGAGACAACATCAGGCTCAAAAATTTAAAAGATCACTGTCACCCATTAGGCCACTGACCACCCATAACATTACTTTATTTTGTGATAAGACAAAACACTGTACCACTTAGCCACAGAGCCTCACAATCTTTTGTTTTTGAAGGTTATCCAGGAACTCATTCACACCTGAATAGAGTGGGGTAATGTGTGTCAATCTTTTGTTTGTAAGTGTTCTACTACAAGGATATTGGGACCCAAATCTCAAAAGTGAGATAATGCATGGAGAGTGTTATAAATAGAATTAAAATACTTATGATAACAACAATGGAATGCCAAACCTTCTGTTTCTTCTAAATTTGAGTCCAATACAGCTGTTGATCTTGATATCACACGATTCATGATCTCTTTAATCTTTCGATCAGCTTCCGTCTCTCTGGATTAATCAACAAAAAAGTATGAAAATTTAGAAATTATAGTTAAATACTTTCCGGGACAACAGAAAAAGTTTGTCACTTGTGATCAGATGCACGTGTGAAAGTGAAAGTACGAAATATAAATTAGGATTAGACTCAAGTTTGTTGGTTCTGTGAATAAGATGAAGACAATTTCAACAAATTTGTGTTGAACTGTATATTATAATAATAATAATAATAATAATAATAATAATAATAATAATAATAATAATAATAATAATAATAATAATAATAATAATAATAATAATAATAATAATAATAATAATAATAATAAAAATAAAATTTCCCAGTTATTTCTTTTTTTTGTACCCGATATATTTTTTAAAAAACCTACGATATTGACTAAAAGGGAGGACATTTTTTAGTTGGTGACGTTTTCATTAAATAAGAACTTATATAAATACAAGAAATGAAGTGAGTAGGAAAGTTCCAAAAGACAACAGAGAATAAAAACTTTGCAGCGGCGATGGGGGTTCGAACCAGCGACGTCATTGGTAAGACAACTCTGCCTGAACTATAGTGCATTTACACATTCTGACTTGCTCAATGCAATTTACAATGTCTCATTAAATTTCAAAGCAAGCAATATGGAACCTCATTTCCATTTTATAATTTACAAATTACTTGATAGTAAATTTTGTACTAACACTCTAACATTATCCAGCATTGACTACAGTCAGGTACTAATTAACTCATGAGTAGAGGATGGAAGAATAATAGTGACTTATCCAAGGGCACAATGCTGGGGCCAGAGTTTTGTAATCATAATTTTCCATCCAGTCATTGACCATGGCCAACATTGCTTGACTTTGCTACAAGAAGAGAAATGGTAATGCCAAAATAATATTGTATTTATAGCAAAGTTAATAAATTAGATCATTCACTCCATCATGTTGAAACTGAATTGACACTTACATATTGTAAGCACTTTGATCCTTCAGACTAGCTATGATTTCATCCACTGTTCTCTCCTCTCGTTTTTTCTCTATAGCTTCAACAGCAGACTTCTTGCGATCTGTATAAAGAGATTTAAAAATATAACCCCGTAAACCTTATTCAGAATATCACTTAAATTTTGCAGACAGTTTTAGTATAATATAATTTCATTAACTAAGCCACAACTCAAATTTTAAAAAAGTTATGTTGGTGTTAAGGAGAAAAAAATTTAACAACACATAATGAAATTGTATTGATGACGTTAAATGGGAAAGATTAAATAGAAAATAAGACAAGTAATCCTTCAGAGACATAAGGTCCAAGGGGATGGAATTTATTCCAATTAATCACATCGTAGCAATTGCTTGCTACCTTTAAGACAGAATGCTAATCAATTGAAAAGTATTTTTTGCCAAATCCAACAGACCCAGCAACACAACCACTGCTGTGTGAACAAAGAGGTCATAAAAAATGTCGATTGCACCTTGTAGCAATCTCAGTCTCTTCCCTTGTGAGACGAGTGCTCACCACAGAATCACCTGGATCCCCCAGATATAGCACTCAGTAATAAGTGAAAAGGGATTTAATCAACTATAGTAAACATAAAATTCTATAAAAATAAATATTTCCTTTATTCATCTTCAGTGGAAAATTTTCTTTTGGGTATTTCTCCAACAACAACCAACATAACCCAAGCATAGCACCACAAAGTAAGGAACAGGGGTTAAGTTTCTTGATTGTTTGAATCCTAGTCAATCTGTGGAAAGTGGAGTGCCTTGTGTAATGGGCTATCTCACCATTATCATAATAATAATAATAATAATAGATCTTTATTGTCCATAAATATGGCAATTTGTCATTTAGTTACACTTGTCATAACGTTATATGATAACTATAACATTGAACAGACACCTCACTCCTACCCATTCTCTCTCTCTCTCTCTCTCTCTCTCTCTCTCTCTCTCTCTCTCTCTCTCCCTCTCTCTTCCTCTCTTTCTTTCACGCATGCGACATACACAACATTAACATTTTCATTTCATTTTCAATTCGTTACATTCTTGGCAATTCAACACCAAATATTATCATCATTATCAATTGGTTACTTCATCTAGCCTAACATTAAACAAATTAATCAGTCAATCAGTCAATGGGCTATCTCACCATTATCCCTTGTCTAATGGGCTATCTCACCATTATCCCTTGTCTAATGGGCTATCTCACCATTATCCCTTGTCTAATGGGCTATCTCACCATTATCCCTTGTGTAATGGGCTATCTCACCATTATCCCTTGTCTAATGGGCTATCTCACCATTATCCCTTGTGTAATGGGCTATCTCACCATTATCCTTTGTCTAATGGGCTATCTCACCATTATCCCTTGTCTAATGGGCTATCTCACCATTATCCCTTGTCTAATGGGCTATCTCACCATTATCAATTCAGAAACCAATGATCTACCACCAAATAATTAAACATACCTCTAGTTTTTCCGTCTTTGCTAGATTTAGCTGATTTGGAAGATCGTGAAGACTTAGCACTTTTCCTTCCTGATTTCTTATCAGTGACTGTCAAGGTGTCCATTTCCGATTTCTTTTCTGTATCTCCTTCTCCTCGCTTATACAATGGATCCGAGTCAGATCTTGATATACGTTTTGCCTCATCCAATAGTTCCTTCACAGATTTTATCTTTGAAATTAAAGTCAAATAAGTTTCAGAATGTTGACAATATTTGCGAGACTCTTACCATACAGCATCCTTTTGGTATTCAGAATGTACTCGACAATCAAATTCTTCAATTTAATTTTTTGGAAGCTGAAGAAATAATACTCACTCAACTCAATAATAGCATTTAAAAAAAAAAATCATATCTTAAACGATGGGCTTAAAATCAAATTTTAAGGATTGGGTTTAATAAATACTGTGTTGAGATGATTCGTTTCATTTTAGACCATTTCAATGTCGAAGACTTCGAAAAAGGAAGATTATTCAGTCAGAACACACAACACAATTAGATTATTTAGAATGCGTAGCACATGACAATTTAGAATGCATAGCATATGAATATTTTTGGTCAGTGCCATGGAAAGAGATGATTTAAAGAGTAGAGCTAAGGACAACAAAAATCTCACAGAATTACCAGCATGACGTTACCATGAGTCATGGAATCAAGTATCGAACTGCATCACAGAAACAGCAAAAGAGACTTTTCCATTTGTGAGAAAACATTAACCAAAACAAAAACAGATGAATGACAAGATCTTGGAAATGGTGGATTAAAGAAGAAAACTGGAACGCAACAGCAATGAATAGAAAGAAGCTAATAAGAATATAAAACATGAGTGTAAGACAGCAAAGCAAGATTATATTGAACACGAATGTCACAGAATTGAAAGACTAAAACAATCTAACACCAAACAATTCTACCAGTCAATACAAGATCTAAGTGGAAAACGACCAACCACGGCAAGAAAAAAATGCAAACAGTAATATACTCATCAACAACACAGAAATTTTAAAACATTGGACAGTGTACGTAGAAAATGCACACATGACAAAAGAGGCACATGCTTGGATACAGAAACCTCTACTGTGAACACAGGTCCCCAGATTATGAGAGAAGAAGTGGAAGCTGCTTGCAAAGAGATGAAAAAGGGGAAAGCGGTAGGCCAAGATAGTTTCTCAATAGAATTTATTGACTACAAAGTTCTGCATCGATGACTACGCACAAAATTTGAGATGTGGATGTATAGAAGAATGTTGAGGTTATCATGGACAGACAAGTATACGAAGTAAGGAAGTGCTGGCAAAGGTGAGAAAAGGAAGAATATTGGTAGATATAATCAGAAAGAGGCAGTAACTGTTTCTGGGGCATGTGTGGAGGAGAGATAGAAAAGAAAAGTTGGTAGCATCTAGGATGACATATCTAAATAACCTAAGAATGGCCAAAAGTGATTTTTAAAAACAACGCAGACTTCATGCGCTCCTCAGAGGATTGTGATAGGTGGAGACAGCTGACCAGCAACGTGCTCAAGATCGTACAAGCCACGATGGATGATGATGATGGCAAAGAAATGACACAATGGAAAAAAACAAGATAAATATGGAAATAACTTAAAATTAAATTTCAACAAAGAATACATATTACAAAATTGCCTCAAACTTCTTACTGATCCATCCATTGACTGCACGCTAGCCCGAGACTTAGCCATTGCACCAACAGCTGTTTCTACATCATCAGGGCCGTAGTCATTATTGATATGTTCAATGGCCTCATCGTAGCGACTGAAGATGGCCTCATCTGGTAGAGTTATCTCCCCACTCATCAAAGAAGACTGGAAACTCTGGGCTGTGTCTGCACGACTTGTATCTCTCATCAAAGATTCTGTAAAAATAAAAAATACCCCACAAATTTAATCATTTGAAATCTCAAACAAAACAGATTATCATAAATAATTAGCATGCTCTCTTTTTTCATTTTGTGAGGTATGGGAAAAACGTTTATTTCATTTATATAGTGCAATATCCACTAAAAGTGCTCAAAGCACTTTATAAGTTGTCCCTGATGAACAGCAACATGTAACATGTAGAATGAGACATGACGCCTGTAAGGCGATATTACAATTTTCTCCAACAATGCTGTTAACGAACAGGTACTCATTTTACACCTGAGTATGGTGAGAGAATGTCAGTAAAGAGCCTTTTTCAAGGATTCAACTATGCGCCGCCGAGCGAGGCTCGATCCCAGGACCTTCCGATCTGAAAGCGAGTGTCTTACCACAAGACCACATAGCTGCACAAGACAAAAGCAGAGAAACTGGGATAAACACCAGCTCTATACACAGTTTGGCTATGATGAACTACATAATTTATTTACTTAACAAACTGACTAAGTTGAAAACTTTAACTCCTAAAAACCCAAATTTCTGTTCATTTTTACTTTAGAATCAAACCTCTTCAAATCGACTTATTATCAAAAACGAAAATGTTCTTACTAGCTGACTTCTTCCTCAACGAAAAGAGATAAGAGGGTTTGGAAGCTGGTTTCACTCTTTCACTAAAGTGGACACTTGTAGTGGTTCCAACTCCAGGGAGAATGGCAGGTTTTTTCAGAGGAATATCGGCTTCTTTCCCCTCTTTATCGTCCAGCTCCCGCTTGGTCTTCTCTGATGCATTTTCCTTTGTTTTCTGGCTACTTTCATCCCCTGATTCCTCTTGTAATTGGAGTTTGGGAACAAAGAAGGAAGTTGCAGGTGTGTTGTATAATTTTGGTCTGGCGTGAGTCTGTGTTTGTGAAAAACAAAAAGGCAGTTTTCAACCAATTGATACAGCAAGAGAAGTGTAGTGTAAGCAAAAAATAAATGTTAAAAACGAAGTAAAATAAATTTCTTTTGATATTCAACCATGAGTAAACTGATTTGTCAAAAGAATTTATCCACAAAGTTTTCAAACATTTTGAAATGCAAAATATTATACAAAAACTACAACAACAACAACAACAACAACAACAACAACATCAACAATAATAATAATATTAATAATAATAATAATAACAACAATAATAATAATAATAATATTAATAATAATAATAATAATAATAATAATAATAATAATAATAATAATAATAATAATAATAATTTAAAAATAATAATAATAATATAATAATAATAATAATAATAATAATAATAATAATAAAAGTAATAATAATAATAATAATAATAATCATGGTAACACTAATAACAACAACATAGAATTGAAAAGGTATCGTTCTTTTACTCCAATGTCTTTAAAAAAAACTATATATGTTTTATAGCTATTCAAAGAAAAAGTGAAAGAGTAAAAAACCCAAACAAAACATTAAAGTATGACAACTTCTAAATACTACTATTAAGACTATTATATAATTGTTATAAAACAAAATGTGTTTACCGATTCTGTGTCCACTGGGGCAGGATCTCCTTCCAACACAACTCTCAGCTCAGGAATCTCCAAACTGATTTTCAAAAAGAAAATTCAAAGTTAATAAAAACAATCACCTTAACCAGGTCGAAGAAATATGAAGAATCCGTAGAACTGCAAATTTTCGGATATGATTATAGAACTTCAATAGCTTCTTTCATTCAATAAAATTTGTTGACTATCTAAATATATATATGTGCGGCTATGTGGTCTTGTGGTATGACACTCGTTTTCGGATCAGAAGGTCCCGGGTTCGAGCCTTGTGCTCGGCGCATAGTTGAGTCGTTGGAAAAGGCTCTTTACTCACACTCTCTCACCATACTCAGGTGTAAAATGAGTACCTGGCCATTAACAACGTTGTCTTTGTCCGAAAAATTGTAATATCGCCTAACAGGCAGCATGTACCGTCCTACATGTTAAATGTTGCTGTTGACCAGGGACCCCTTGGAAAGCGCTTTGAGCACATTTAGTGGATATTGCACTATATAAAGCTCAATTTTGAATTTATATATATATATATATATATATATATATATATATATATATATATATATATATATATATACACATATTGACGCAAGAGCAAATAAATTCATGACTTAAAGGGTTGATTGAGCTTTTGAGCTTTTATAAAGCGCAATATCCAGTAAATGTGCTCAGAACGATTTACAAAGGGTCCCTGACCACAGCAACACGTAACATGTAAAACAAGACATGACGCCTGTCAGGCGATATAATAATTTTTTACTGGACAGAGACAATGCCGTAAATGGCCAGGTTCTCATTATACACCTGAGTATGGTGAGAAAATGTGAGTAAAGAGTCTTTTCCAAGAACTCAACTATGTGCAGAGCAAGACTCGCACTCAGGACCTTCCAATCCAAAAGCGAGTGTCATACCAGTAGACCACATAGGCACACGATAAAGGGTTGATTCTGCTGAAGGCAAATTATTAAAGTCTTAAAGTTAACTATGTGGAATAATAACCAGTTTGTTTATTTTTTTGTTTGTTTGTTTTTTTTTAATTTTATGTAGACAATTCTATCTTCACAGAAATAAATGCAAGAAAAACAAGACTTTTACTTCAATTCTTATTTATTATAATTTACATTAAAAAAAACAAACCAACAAGAGTATAATAAAAAAAAATTAAACCCAAAAAAAATAAAAAGAAAAAAAAGCAACAAATAGTTGTTTTTTTTTTAATGCCTTACCTTTCTCTGACAGGAAGTACACCGAGCGTAGATACACGGGGCTTTTTCATATCTAAAGAAGAATAGTTGGTTATTGAAAAAAATATTATTGAAACCCTTTTAAAAAAGAAAAACAAAATGAAAAGATAACAATGAAAACCAAACACCAAAATAATTATAGCCAAGTTTAAAAGTAAATATAATAAGTAAAGTATATATATATAAATACACATACATACACACACACACACACACAAACACAAACACTCACCCATACACACACAAACACATTCACAACCTTTTTCATTACTAATTGTTTGATGTCGGGAGAAAAATGTCAATATAAATTTACCTTCTGTTGTTGTTAGCTGTTTCTTGACATATGGAAATTTTCTTGATCTTGAATTCAACACCACCTTGGCTCCGGTATCCACAGGAGAATATGCAGGAATGCTTGGCATTACCAGATACTGGTCCTATCAGAATGCAAGGCAGATTTTAAAACTCATTCTAGTCATGACTATGTATGGTTTTACAATTTATGTTGATCTCTCAAAGACATGGAGTATAGATTTAATTATTTCGAATTTTCAATTCATGCTAATTTGCATCGCTTTGAATACCTCCCCCCCCAAAAAAAAAAACAAACAAACATGTGCCCACATGTTACAAGTACACCTGCCTTTAGGATAAAGGCCACGTGTGCCTATATGTTACAAGTACAACTTATCGATAAAGGCAGCATATACCTATACTTTACAAGTACACCTAAAGAGATATTTGATTGGATTACAGTTAAAGTGATTACAATACAATCTTACTGGCTTGACATCTTTAGTTTTAATGTTTTCGTGATACACTGGCTGGGACTTTCTCTCTTTTTTTGGAGGTTCTGGTATAAACTGAGCCTGCATTGACCTGAAACAGATAGATTCATTTGACAATGACATTTATGAAACAATGGTCATCAGCGTGTCTATTCAACCAGCCTGTCACTTTTTAAACATCTTATGTTACCTTTACATTCATGGGAATAGCCCAATTCTACTATTTACAACACTGATTGGGAATAGGTAAATTTAAATTTTACTGTTCCCAACACCGGTTTGGAATAGACACTATGTTATCAATTTCAACATTCTCTTGAAGGCAAAAAAAAAAAGGCGCAGACATCTTACAGATTTAACCATGCTATCCACATGAATCACAACGCATATTATTTATGCATACATAGCAGGTTACCACCCCTCGCCTGATTTGTTGCTTGGTTACTTGACTTAACTTGACTTAGATGCCTTTCGCGTCTCGACCGAAAGATCGGGTCGCCTTGGCTGTTTCCAGTATTTCCTGTGTGAGGTGTCTCCAATATTGCTGGTCCTCTGCTAGGGTTCTCAGATTTTCAAGGTCCCCTGCCGTTATGAGACTAATGCTTTGTCCAAGTGTTGTGAGGTTTTTGTTTAGGATCACAGGGAGTGTTGTGATCGGTCTTCCTCTGAAAAGGTTCCCGTGTTTTTGGAAGTATCCCGACATGGCTTGGTTAGCTGGTATGTTTTTGTCCCTGCGTAGTATGTGACCGAAAAGTTGCCATCGTTGTTGTTAAATGTCAAGGGAGATTGGTCTTTCTTTTGTGATCTTATAGAGTGATTCATTTGAGATCTTTTTTGGGTATTTGATGTCCAGTACCCTTCTTAGCTGTGTGCGATGGAAGGCATCCAGATGTTCTTCTTCAGATTTTGTCAACGCCCAAGTGCCGCAGTTATACAGAAGTACCGGTTTTACAAGAGCACGGTACAGTTTCAGTTTGGTTTTTCTCTTTATTTTGTCACCTCCAATCCATACATTGGTGAGTTTACTGAGTGCGGCGTTTGATAGCTGTTTTCTTCTTTGTACATCCTCGGTGTCTCCAATTAGTGAGCCGACTTTCTTTGTTTTTTTCCATTCCTCTTTGTTCCTCGATATTGTTGTAAATTCGGTTTTATTGGCATTGACTTGGAGGTTATATTTCATGAGGGTATTTTGTATGATGTCTATATTTGCTGGTGTTGATCCAATAAAATCGACATCATCTGCATAGGCGATTTCTCTAGGGATTGCATTCTCAATATGAGTCATTGGTTTTGGAATGACTTTTCGAACTTCTTTCAGAGCGTGTTCTAAGTATATTGTGAACAGAATCGGGCTCAGACTATCCCCTTGGGGGGTCCCGATGTTACTTTCGAACTGCGTCTGTTTTGTGGCCCCGTATATCCTTGGTTGTATCTTTGTGTTGCTGAGGAGAAATCGGATTATTCGGAGCTCGTCTTCGTCAACTATGTCTGTTAATATCTCCAAAAGTTTTCCTCTGTCGATCGTATCAAAGGCTGCGGACATATCGATTCCAGTTATTGTTATGGATATGTTTTCTTTGAGTGCCTTTGCTGCCAACCATTTATGTGTCCATACAATGTCCGATGTGCTCATACGGTGGTACACTGCTAACATCCGATCACAAACTTGTAAAAACGAATTTCAACATAAATGTGTACAGACAACGAAGACAGAAAGGTAAAACGGCAGTCAAAATAAACACGGCAAAAATAGTAAATGAGCGAGAATGTCGCATTCATTACCAATATGAACTTAACTCAAGTCTTTGGAAAATAAAGCAAAACAGCAATCCAAACAATGAATGGAAAGAGACGCAAGCGGCAATGAAATATGCGGGGGAAGAAAGTGCAGGCTCTATTAATACAACTAAGAACATACCAAATCGAACGCCTAACATCGCTATTAACGATCTATCGCGGCAACAAAAAGAACTTAGGATCAGGATACAAAACACGAAAGACTCGGAAGAAATAATAAACCTGAAAACGGAACGAAATAAAATACTGCATTCAATTCGATCACTTACAATAAAACACAGAAACGAGGAATTAGACAAAAAAGTGGAAGACATAGAAAAGTCCAAAAATAACGCATCGTCTATGTTCAAAGCGAAGAAATCTCTGAACCGAAAACCATTCGAGAACCCAAAACTACAGGATAAATTTGGCAAACAGACAACAAATCCCAACGATATCCTTGACATTGTAACTGACCACTTCCAGCAGAAATTTCACAAACAAGTCTCACAAATATCGCCCTTCTCAGGAAACCCTAGAGACCTAAACAACCGCATCACAACAACTGAAGTTAGAAATAGCATAAAGTGCCTAAACAATAACAGATCCCCAGGCGAAGATGAAATTCCCGCTGAATTGCTGAAATGCGGTACCCTCTCCCTGGATCTGAGCATTGCAAACATAATGAACAAAACATTCTCAACACACAAAGACTGGGACATAAACAGCGGTGTCCTAATTACAATACAAAAACCAGGAAAACGAAAGGACCCGTAAACAGCCTGTGCCCAATAACATTACTGAATACCATAAGAAAAACACTGTCAACTATTGTCCTCAACAGAATTAGACCGAAAATAGAAAAATATCTATCACATAGCCAAAGCGGGTTTCGCCAAGACCGAAGCACATCGGACGTTGCTTGGTTAATTAACAGGAAAAGGCAATTCGGACCCCGAGTCTGAATTGCTTCCCGTGACAATTCGGACTTGATCTAAACTAAATAGAACTCCGTTATTAACCAGGGTCGAGTCTGAATAGTCTCCGATTGCTCTTCGATTCGGAATACTGCAATGCAATGCGCCCAAATGATGAACTTATCATAATAATATCATTAGTGAAAATCTCAGTTACTATTCCGTTTGCAGTTATAGAAACCATATTGGTCTTCCTAAACACACACACTCATGAGTATCTCTAAGTAATTAAAAACAGAATAATCACACACACAAGCACACACACACACACACACACACACTCCCCCCCCCTCCCCCAACAACCATTTCCACAACCCAAGAGCTGGCGGCTTTTTCTCTTTGATCTCGTATCACCCTGTTCTCCCCTGCATCCAGCGCCTCGGTCGTTTGTGGGTTACCCCCCAATCCCATTAACAGTTGATCTTTTTCTCTTTGTATTCAACCATAATATTAATATTAGACGTATATTAGTACTCTGCCCCTACCCCAGTGGCGGGGCTCTATTGCATGGTTTGCTGCCAAGAATCTCCTCTATTATAATTTTTAGAAATAAAACAGCATATTATTTTTAATTAAAAAAGAATTAAGATAATGCCTTTTGTCGAAGCCCGACCCATACTGCCTTTTAAATGAAACGCTCAATGCCCAAAGTCATATTATTCTCCTTTCTGCCCAAAGTCATATTATTCTCCTTTCCCCGCACTTTTTCGCGGCCGCAAATGGCAAAATATATAATGTAAATATGTCATGCATGTATCTTTTGCAACATGCTCATGGCAAATCAAATAAATCTTCCAATCATTACACAAAGACACTTTTATCTATGCGAGGGCAAATTGATTGTTAACGTTGTCAATAGCGACTACAATTGTAATCTTCCAAAGACCACGAATATTTAGATCTATGTTTTAAGTTTGTTTGTTTTTTTTTGTTTTTTTTGTTTTTGTTTTTTAAGGCGCTTGCAACACATTTGTCATATCAGTGCCAGTAAAAAGGGAGAAATTGGATAGTAAAAAGTTCTAGAATTACAATTAAAAAGTACCCAAGAAAAAGTAAGACAAAGGGAAATAATAGATCACCGCTTTTAAAGGTATAGTCATCTTCGGGAGTTCTATAACGTGACTTGCTCGCTCACTCGCCCTCCTACCGATTGACAACTGACAACTGAGAACGAGCAGCTTCCCCCCACACTACCACGCTTCACTTTCGACACAGCTTCCACTTCCGACACTTCCAGTGATTGTGCAGGCGCATTGTGGCAGGAGTCTGAATTGCCACGGGAAGCAATTCAGACTCGGGTCCGAATTGCCACTTCGTAATTAAAAATAAAATTATTGATATCTTTTTGACATTACTTATTTATTTACATGTCTCTGTGAGCAATCACTGAGAATTTTTTTTGTTTTTTTTATTTTAAAAAATTTTTTTTGGTATTCTCCAAATCGAAAGTGTATGAATGTGAAAGTTAAATAAAAAAGAATGATGCTTCAAAGAACGTCAGTGAATAATCACAGGCCGTTATTGGCAGATACGTTTGTCAATAATCACAGCTGAATAAGAAAATCTGATATGTGAACAAGGACAGCATTACAGACTTATTACTTAAGACATAATGAATATTACTACAATGTTACTATTACTATTACTATCACTACTATTTTAGGGAATTTAATAGAAATTCTAAATGTACCTCACACACTTGAAACCAATGTCATATGAAAGAGCTGGCAACACAGATTACAAAACAGTTTGAATTTTGTTTCCATCTTGATTAGAAATGTAGTTACGGCAGTTCAAAGTCTGAAATTTCAGACCGATTTTTACCCCAAAATTACCATTGCAAAGTTGTGACCGAAATCGCGTGATGTTAATAAAAAATGGTTAAAACAGTCAATATGGAGTTCTTATCATATATTGTATACCAAAATGTTCGTCTTATCGAGGACAATGCATTTACATTAATAAAGAGGAAGATAAGCATTTCAAATTAACACATTATTACATAATATGGCGCAAATGTTACATAATCAAAAACTCGGCTAGACGTAAGAAAACAATTTGCTAATATCACTTTTGGATTATCCCCAATATCTCACTGAAACAATTGCAAATAATTCCCCTCTTTGACTAATACATAGAGAAATTTAAAATATCGATATGAATATCGATATCGTCCGGCAGCCATGATGAGAAGATAATGTAAACATGGCATTTCGGCGCAGAGTTAAAAGGTGTCTGCGCATCGATATAAAGCCCTGAAATTTGGCATGAATAAAGTTTAGATGTTATTCTAAAAACAAGCGTTTAAATTTTAAAAACACACGCGGTAAATAAATAAATAAATGCATTTGAAAATTGCCAAATTTTAACTTCATATAACTTCTGGAATTATTAATGGATTTTTCCTTAAAGGAAATTGAAAGACGAAAATAATGATACCAACATATCTGCGATATTCCTCTTTATAACGAAGTTATGCATCTTTAATTGAACCCCCCAAAACGCGAACGGCAATTTCCAGTCACAACTTTCCTATGGGCGAGTTGGGTCAAAATTTGACTGCCACTGCTGCTGCTCAATAATTTTATTAGATATTATTTCTTGCAAACAATGTGACGAAGTTTGCTTATCCATCATAACATCGTTTCAATACCTTAGATACAACTCATCATCGGTCAGTGGTTCAAGCTTTTTCAGCAGCCTCTTTGAATTGATATCAGCTATTGTCTTTACATTGACATCATCAAGTTCTTGCTGCATGCAGATATCCTCCCTTCTATTGGTGTTCATGCGAATGGTTCGCTTTCCATCGCGAAAAGATTTTGAGCCTTCCATTCTGAGGCCTAAGGTTAAAATATTTCTCTTATATCTAATTCAGTTGTATTTTTCATGTTTGACACGTCATTACGAGTTTGTTATTTTGTGATGAAATTATTATTCAAACCGAATATTTTTGCCCAAGCTAAGCGAAGCCATATTGTTTATAGTGGGTTGGTAAGCAAGCAGGATTACCAGATCCAAAAAAAATTAAAAAGCTAAATTTGCTTTGAAAAAAATGCCAAAAAAAAAAAACGAACAAAACAACACACCACGAATGGTCCGGCACTCACACCACTCACTTTTTATTAACAACAAGATATGAAGTGAATAGAAAAGTGCCAGAAGACAATAGAGAATAAAAATTTTTTTTTTTTTTTTTCGCGGCGGTGGTGGGGTTTGAACCTGCGACCTTATTGGTACGACAACTCCGCCTGGCAGGTGAGAGTGTGGCTCTACCGTGTGAGCTATCCACGAACACAAAAATATTCGTTTCAAACTCAAAGTCATTACTAGATCCCTCTCTCACCCACTTCTTGAGACCGCCGATTCGTTCGTACACCACCATCGCGAATAATTTTGACCAGCAGTTAAGCTTAATAGCCAATATTCTCAACACAAACATATAACATAGAAACGATTGAGACATTGAGTATGCTCCGGTGTATGGGGTGAATTTTTAATTCAGAAAAGTGAGTGGAGCAGGCACTTATGTTGGTAACAACAAGATATGAAGTGAATAGAAAAGTGCCAGAAGACAATAGAGAATAAAAATTTTTTTGCAGGTTCAAACCCCACCACCGCCGCGGAAAAAAAAAAAAAAAAAAAAAAAAAAAAAAAAAAAAAAAAAAAAAAAAAAAAAAAAAAAAAATTTTATTCTCTATTGTCTTCTGGCACTTTCTATTCACTTCATATCTTGTTGTTACCAACATAAGTGCCTGCTCCACTCACTTTTCTGAATTAAAAATTCACCCCATACACCGAGCATACTCAATGTCTCAATCGTTTCTATGTTATATGTTTGTGTTGAGAATATTGGCTATTAAGCTTAACTGCTGGTCAAAATTATTCGCGATGGTGGTGTACGAACGAATCGGCGGTCTCAAGAAGTGGGTGAGAGAGGGATCTAGTAATGACTTTGAGTTTGAAACGAATATTTTTGTGTTCGTGGATAGCTCACACGGTAGAGCCACACTCTCACCTGCCAGGCGGAGTTGTCGTACCAATAAGGTCGCAGGTTCAAACCCCACCACCGCCGCGGGAAAAAAAAAAAAAAAAAAAAAAAAATTTATTCTCTATTGTCTTCTGGCACTTTTCTATTCACTTCATATCTTGTTGTTACCAACATAAGTGCCTGCTCCACTCACTTTTCTGAATTAAAAATTCACCCCATACACCGGAGCATACTCAATGTCTCAATCGTTTCTATGTTATATGTTTGTGTTGAGAATATTGGCTATTAAGCTTAACTGCTGGTCAAAATTATTCGCGATGGTGGTGTACGAACGAATCGGCGGTCTCAAGAAGTGGGTGAGAGAGGGATCTAGTAATGACTTTGAGTTTGAAACGAATATTTTTGTGTTCGTGGATAGCTCACACGGTAGAGCCACACTCTCACCTGCCAGGCGGAGTTGTCGTACCAATAAGGTCGCAGGTTCAAACCCCACCACCGCCGCGAAAAAAAAAAATTTTTATTCTCTATTGTCTTCTGGCACTTTTCTATTCACTTCATATCTTGTTGTTACCAACATAAGTGCCTGCTCCACTCACTTTTCTGAATTAAAAACTCACTTTTTATTGCATCTTAACCATGGGATGTATACCAATCTTCCACCTCCCACCCCCCGTTTAAAAAATGATTACAAGAAAGAAAAAAAAAAGATTCCGCTCCTCCCCCTAACGCTTCACTCTTTGGGTAGCATGGAGGAAATAAACTAGGTGTTTCATGACTCTATGTTGGGTAGACAGGTGGGGAGGAAGTTTTGGACCCCAAATTATCGTACTAAAATCATTCAGAAACTTGACTTATTTTGGTATTCAAACCATGTATTATTATTCTTAAGATAAAAAAAATATATATCCAAAGCGATGGCAAAATATTCCCCCCCCCCCCCAAAAAAAAAAAAAAAGATTTAAAATCTGACAAAAGTCAAACGAAAAATTTGAAGCCAGTTGCCATGAAAAACAAAAAACAACCCCAGATTTCTAAAATTTGGCTTTAAAAAGGCCAAATTTGCAATCATGTAAACACTATGAAATCGCGCCTCTCGCGAGAATGAAAAGGGTGAAGAAAGTGATTCCGCACAATTCTTCCCCCCCCCCCCCCTCTCCCCCCCCCCCCCCCCCAGAACTAAGGTCTAAAGATAACTTTCACCTTCATTCTTATTCAAGGAATTTACCTCGTTTAATTCTTTTACTCATCACTTTTCTTTGTCAAAACATCACATTCGGAATACGCAGAATTGAACTGAGATATTTGTAAATATTACAACAATTCTTCAATTTTAATTTCCCCAAAATCCCCCCCCCCCCCCCCCACCTGCTCCTCCTCCTCCTCCTCCTCCTCCTCCTCCTCCTCCTCCTCCTCCTCCTCATTAGCATTATTATCATAATATATATTTTGACCTCAGGAATGGGAGACACCCAAAGTTTGTCGTTGCTTTGCCAATTTAGAATTATCTCCGTCTTTTAAATACGACAATAAACAGGTTTAGGTATATTGACCTTAGAAAAAAGAAAAAAAAAATTATTTGATATCGATCATAATAATAATAATAATAATAATAATAATAATAATAATAATAATAATAATAATAATAATAATAATAATAATAATAATAATGATAATGATAATAATAATAATAATAATAATAATAATAATAATAATAATAATAATAATAATAATAATAATAATAATAATAATAATAATAATAATAATAATAATAATAATGATAATAAAAATATATAAGACCCATCACCACAGATGTTTCACAATGCTACAATCGCATAATGGGTAAATATAAAAAAGAATAATAATGCAAAAGATATATGACCCTAGTACACTCAAAGAAGGAGCAAAATTAAGAAAGTGATATAAGAAAAACATCGCCGCCTCTGAATTATGATATTAATCGTACAGTCAAATGCAATGCATTTTGACATATGGGGCACTTGGAACGTGGCCCGAAGATGCACATATATACATACATATACACATACATATACATACATATGCATACATACATATCACATACATGCACCTATGTGCATACACACATTTTTACATGGTGTATGTTTAGTGACCGTACGTGTATGGAGTGTACACTTAAAGGCGGGCGACAGAGGCTAAAAAATATATATATATAGGATTGCCAATTGTGAGCAAACTCGGGACCTATTTTCAAGGTCAAGTTGAGTTCGATGCGAGCCCTGTACACTTCCTAAAATAAATAAGTAATGAAATAAATAGGAAATGCGATCGTAGCACGGGCTGAAAATATTGTGATAGCAGGGATTATGGACGTGTTGGTTCTAAAATAGTCATGATGATGATATTAATAATAATAATAATAATAATAATAATAATAATAAATAATAATAATAATAATAATAATAATAATAATAATATATAATAATAATAATAATAATAGTAATAATAATAATAAAGATAATAATAATAATAATAATAATAATAATAATAATAATAATAATAATAATAATAATAATAATAATAATAATAATAATAATAATAATAATAATAATAATAATAATAATAATAATAATAATAATAATAATAATAATAATTTTAAAAAAAATCAAAGGTCGTTGGTTCCGCCTGTCGATTGTGCATATAGATAAGTGTATCTAGTTGTGCATTCACATGTATTTGTGATGTCTTTACTTCTTTTCTTTTTTTTTCTTTCTAATTATTAGATATTATAAAAGCGGATGCCAACAAATTGAACGACATTGTAATATCGGATATAACGTCTCCATCTTCATCACAGGTTTTTTATTTTTTAAATTTTTTTGGGGGTTTTTTTGTTGTTGTTTTTTTTTTTGGTTTTTAATAAGATAAGATTGGTTTATTGCTTTAATGTAACTGATAGTTTTTTCATAACTATGGGTATACAAATTGTATAATCAATATACCCATCTTCAGAAACACAGGTCCAAGTAATTAATTATAGTAATAATAATAACAATAATAGCAACAATACAACAATAACACTAATAACAACAACACCAACAACAATAATAATAAAAACACCAACAACAATAATAACAATAACAACAACAACAACAAAAGAAAAAATAATACTGATAGAGCATATAAACTTAATGATAAAACTACTAAAAATTATTATAACAGCCACGTTAGCAAAAACAGGAACCATAATATCTAATAATAATAACAACCATCATAACTACAACTACGATAATAACAACTACAAAAACAGTAATAATAACAATAATAATATTTTATTTTATTTAATTTTATTTTATATCAATTTTCTGATCCTCATATAGGTTCTTAATATCGCTAATGGATATTTTTTTGGGCCATATTTGATTTTAGAGACAACCATTTTTCCAACGAGAATCAAATAATTTATCCACATACGATCCGATTCATTGATTCCGGGATAATCAATCAATCCCACCATTACTTTTTGCAAATCTATATGTATTTGTTTCCCTATCTTACTGTTAATTATGCTTTCTATCTCCCGCCATACAGATTTTACTGCTTTACAATAAAAAAAATAGAAATGCTCCGAATAGTCTATTTCATCACAATATTGACATTTATTTGAACTTGCAACTTTCATTTTATGAAGCAATATATTGGTAGGGTAAATATTGTGCATAATCTTCCATTGTAAAATCCTTAATCTTGATTCTTTTGTACAAACATAAGGTAAAATCCAATGTTTTGCTTGTAACTCTACGCTTTTTTCCCACCAAAAGCCCTTAACATGTTCTATTGATCCTTCTCCTCTAACATTTTGGTATAACTCTTTTCTGGAAAGATTTTGAATAATATTCTTTTTTTGAAATTTTATTAAATCTTCTGATTTCGAAACTTTTAGGCGTGATAAAGCGCTTTTGACTACACTATAATCAAGATCTATTCCATTATAATTCCCATATATATCTTTGAATTCCCCAATTGACATGATACGTCTTGAATTGATGTAATTTTGCAAAACGTAAAACACTTTTTTTGCGATTAGATTAGTTGAAAACAGTACTTTACTTTTGAATTTAATTTTATTATTGTTAAAAATTGGTTCATCTGGGTGAATTTCCATATTTTGATCTTCATGAGGAAAGTTAAGATACTCTATTAAAACATTTTTCCAAAATATGTTTTTCACCAATTTTAACCCTTTGAATTGCGCACTGTTTATATTTGCTTCCAATGCTTTTTTTCCCCCAATGCGTCTAAAAAAGTAATTAGATACTACTTTCCAATCGCAACTTTCATCTGAATAAAACTTTTTTCCCCAATTAATCAGAAAGGATTTTTGTAAAGAAATTATGTCAATCATGTTCAGGCCTCCATTACTTCTATCGTTACACATGGTCTTTCTTTTTACTTTCTCAAAAGCTCTCCTATTTGATGTTTTCTTTTGCCACAAAAATTTAAAGAACAATCTATTTATTTCCTCTAATACAGTCAACGGGATTGAAATACTCTGCATAATATAAATTAACATAGAAATACCAAAGGTTTTGATTATGTTTATTTTTCCTATCAAAGAAAGGTCCCTTTTTTCCCATAACTTTAGCATTTTCTTTATGCTTTCAATTTTATGTATCCAATTATTTTTATTTTCCGTAGCTGTCATTTTGAAACTGAATATTACTCCTAATTTTTTATATCATCAACAATTGGAATGTTGAACAATGAATCTTTCTTAAGGATTTGATTTTTGTTCAGTTGCATAATTTTAGATTTACTCTTATTCAAAGTAAGTCCAGAGAATATCGAAAACTCATTAATTTTCTGTAACACATGTTTTAAGTCTTTTTGATCTTTTAGAAAAAAAGTTGTATCGTCAGCATATGTTTAATAATAAATCTTGTGTTATCTATTATTATTCCTTGAATGTTTTTCTCCTGTCTTACTTTAGATGCCATTATTTCTACTCCTAGAATAAAAATTAAAGGAGATATTGGACAACCTTGTCTAACGCCTCTTTGCATATCAAAATCACCCGATATATGTCCCCCATTTTTGACACAAACCTTCCTATTGTTGAGAATGGTGATAATACAACCTTTGAAATAATTTCCGAAAGTTTTTAATAGAAATGTTGTTGATATAGTGTCGAAAGCCTTTTTATAATCAGTTGATAACATTAACGAGGATAAGTTTATTTCTTTTTCATATTCTATTAAATCATCGATTTCCCTCAAAATTTCTGCAATGTTTCTTCCAAGAATAAATCCTTTTTGGTCCTTACTAATTATATTACTTATAACCGTTTTAAGTCTGTTTGCTAAGGTTTTTGCCAGTATTTTATAATCAGCATTTGTTAATGTTATAGGCCTCCAATTCCCTAAGTCTTCCCTATCGATAAATTGATTTTTCGGTATTAACGCTATTACCCCCATCCTTTGACTGTAACTAAGCATATTTTAAAAAATACTAAATTCAAAACAGTTGAACATCGCCGTTTTGATCTCATCCCAAAAAAACTTTGTAAAATTCTATTGGAATTCCATCTGGCCCTGGGGAGGATCCATTTTTCATTTTTTCCATAGCACTCCTAATTTCATCTAACGGTATAGTGATATTTTTTACATATTCATCACTCAACATTTCTATTGTTTCGTCTTCTTTCAATTCGGTGTAAAGTTCTGAATAATATTTACTAATAGTTTCTAGAATTTCCAATTCATTAGTAACATAATTATTTTCATCAATTTTCAATTTATAAATTGTATTGTTTACAGCCCTGGTCTTTTCTAATGATAGAAAGAATCGATTACATTTCTCTCCCTCTTCTATCCACTTGATGCCTGCTCTTACTCTGGTCCCCATTGTTTCTTCTATTTGTTTTATTTCAATTCTTTTCCGTAATTCCAATATTCGTGATAAAATATCGTTGTCGTTAGGGTAATATACTAATTGTTCTTCTAATTCATTAAGGGCTCTTATTTCTTCATTATAAGTATCTGATTTCTTACGACATTTATATTTGCAGTAATAGTCTTGTGTAAATTCCTTGATGTCTATTTTAACACATTCCCACCTAAGGTGAGGATCCAACCTTTTGTTTTCTTCTAAGCAACTTTGGATTTTTTCTTTCATTAATGTTATATATTTTAAGTCACTCAATATTGATACATTCATTTTAAATAAGGAGGGTCCTTTTTTGAAGGATGTGAATTTAAATTTTGATATAACTGCTCTATGATCAGTAAAGGCAATGCCTTTAATTTCTGCTTCTTGTAAAAAAGGTATAAGCATGTTATATATAAAGATATAATCTAGACGTCTAGCTATCAAAGGAGATCCTCTACTCCATGTAAAACATTTTTCTTTTTATATTTTATTCTCCATGTATCTGTAAAGGCTAATCTATTGATAAAATCATTAAGATTTTCAACATTTTCTTTATCATGTGGATTGCCAGATATTATGTCCAACTCATTATTTACCACAGTGTTAAAGTCCCCTAAACAAATCATTGGTAAATCTAGATTTAACTCCGATTTTGATATTAAAATCTTTCCTAAATGAGAAAAGAAATAATTTATCTCCTGTGTAATACATGGAGCGTAAATATTAGCTATTAAAATACCTCTATCTTTGTTATTGTATGTATTTAATTTTATCAATAATATTCTGGAGTCTTTGTACAATGTATTAATTTCTACTTTATCGTTTAATTGTTTGGAAATAAGAAATAATTGTCCTTTACTTTTGGATGTCCCCTGAGATAAGATAATTTTCCCACCCCATTCTTTTTCAACTAAATTTGAATCCTCCTCCAATAAATGTGTTTCCTGTAATCCTACTATGTCTATTTTATTTTGCTTGATATTTTTAAAAATTGCATTCCTTTTTTTCCTGTTTCTTAATCCACAAACATTTAGTGAAAGGATACTTAAATATTCTAAACCCCCCTCTGAAAAAAACCGTGCTAAAATTGTTTGGATTCATTTTAATTGAAGTATTTTGAAATTAATAATATTTTATGTTTTAACATTATTACTTTTACTACAATCTCTTTTTAACACCATTTTTACTCGGATAGTTTTGGGCGACCTCTTTTTCCTTCCTCTTCTGGTGACCCTACTCTCTTTCTACTAGAAGATCTTGTCATAACATAATCCTCCATTGTTTTAAACTTTTTTTTGCCTCCCTCACAACTTGTCTCCCCCTCTCTCTTTTTTCTTCTCTTTCTCTTTCTGTCTCTATCTTTTCTTTTTCTTTCCGACCTCTCCTTACTTTTTCCTTATCCTCTTCCATGAATTCATTTGATTTTCCTTTTCCACCAATCTCACCTTCTTGCATCTCTCTTACCTGTTCATCGTTACCTCGCTTCTTCTTTCCATTTCCTTCTTTTACCATTTCCATATCTTTTCTTACTTCCTCTCCTCCCCGTCTATTAATTCTATCATGTGGTTTTTTTTGTCCTTATCTCCCACCTCCCGATTCTCTCCACTTTTTATCTCCTTTCTTCTCTCTCCTTCTCCTCTACTTCTTCCTCATCCTCCACCTCCCTCTCTCCCTCCTCCTCCGTCTCCTCTCTCTCCCCCTCCATTTCTTCTTCCGACTCCTTTTCCGACTCCTCCTCTTTCTCCTCCTCCCTCTCAAAGTTTTCAACTCTATCCTCCGCTGTATCCATTTCTTTTTCCTTCAGAAGCATTGGACAATCGACTTCCCTATGTCCCCCTGTTTTGCAGACGACTTGTTTTCTACATGCTGTGGCACTATGGCCTTGCTCCATGCAATTCCTGCATCTATTGTCCTGCATTTCCTTATTGTACAGGAACCCTTTAAAGATGCCTACGTCTATTATTCTTGGTGTTGGGGCAGTAAGGATACAAATCCAAACCATCCTTCTTCCAGTTAACCAAGTCATCATCTTGCCCTGCGGGTCCCTTACCCGCTCCATGACCATTCTACTCGTCATTTTAAGTCCAAGCATCTTGACCTTTTTTTCGATCTCTTCATCGGAGAATGATATTGGGATGCCACCGATAAACAATTTAGTGACCGCTATCTCCTTCCCCTCTTCGTCAACCAGAATAAATGGGTTTCTTCCATTCAGATCAAGTTTTCTCCCTCGAAGGACGATCCCTCTGCACATCCTTACCCTGGCCTCGTTATTGGAGGGATAAATCCTCCACAGCCGCCCTATTCTTTGGGCCCCTATGAGGGATCCATCCCCTCCCGCCTTTTCCGCCGCAAAACATATCTCGAATGTATTGAAGCGGCTGTCTTCTTCCACCTTTAAAAATACAGACAAGACTGCAGACATATTCATTAATTATATATAAATTAAATTACTACTAATGTGAGACTTTTTGCAAAATGATTGTGTATATAGGTGTGTACGTGTGTGTTTGTGTGTGTGTGTGTGTGTGTGCGTGTGTATGTGTGTGTGCTAAATTAAAAAAACAAAACAAAAAAAAAACAGAGAAAGACAGAGAGGGGGGGGATGGAGAGAGAGAGAGAGAGAGAGAGAGAGAGAGAGAGAGAGAGAGAGAGAGAGAGAGAGCGCGAGGGAGATAGATAGAGAGATAAAGAGAAAGAAAGAAAAAGAAAGAAAAAGGGAGATAGAAAGTGTGTATGTGTGTGTGTGTGTGTGTGTGTGTGTTTGTGTGTAATTGTTTCGGCCTGGATACGTGAATATAACTTTATTATTACCTTATTTATTTTAATACAACTCACTAAAAAAAAAAATTAAAAAAAAAAAAAGGGAAGAGAGATAGAGAGGAGGGGGGGGGAGAAGGGGGAGGTTTTCCGAACCCTCCCAGCGTTAAGAGAAACGACTCAAATATAAAGAAATGCAGCGCTTGGAGCCCCCGGAAGGTCTCCCAAAGAATGTAAAGCCCCCCCCCCCATAGACGCCGACATCCGCTGATAGCGGGACGGATGACCTATCGCTGTGACCCGATCCCTGCGTTTATCGCAGATGATTTTTGCCCACATACGGGGAGATATTTTTTTAGGCGATCGGCGATCGGGGGCGTGGCAGTATAAAAAAGTGGACAATTTTTTTCGGATTTTCGCTGTTTTCACGTCGGATTCGTGATCAGCGTCAAATTTACAATAGGTTTGATACTAAGAACTGTGTGTTTACTCCAAAAATTGGTGAAATTAGAAATAAATTTTAATTGATAGTGAGGCTACGATCCCAGTTACTGTCTGTTATTCTATCTTTCGTCTTGCGCACAATAGTGATTACTTCTCACTAAATTATATCAATTAGACTGTTGAAGGAACGAAATTGACATCATTCCACTCTTTGTTATTGTATTAAGGCAGTCATTTTGGTAAATAGTTCTCACTAAATTATATCAATCAGACTTTTAACGTTCAAGGTTACTTGTAGTTTTGTGTGACGGTACGTTATTTCCGACTGGTGGATGTTGTGAGCATTTTACCTAAACTCATAGCATCAATAACCGTCCAAGATATTCCCATCATATGTAGCAATAGCTATAAGAGAGAGAGAGAGAGAGAGAGAGAGAGAGAGAGAGAGAGAGAGAGAGAGAGAGAGAGAGAAAGAGAGAAAAATTTACTTGCGCTATATATACCGCTATATTCAATAAAGGTGCTCAAATCACTTTATAAGGGTCTTTGGCCAACATAAAAACATTTTTTGTTTGTTTGTTTGTTTGTTGTTTTTTTTTTCCTTTAAAAAAATTTGTTTGTTTTTATTTTCTTGCTTTTTTTTTTTTTTTCTTTTCTTTAAAAAAAAACAACTTTTAACGATTGAAATAGTTGAATAGATAGACTCATTAATGTTGGCTGGGGAGTTCATGGGAGGGGAAAGGGTTAATTGGTCAATTATTAGGGGATATATTGGACTGGTAGTTTGTAACGATATTATTCTTTTAGATAATCATGCAATCAATGGGCACCATTGGGGAGTAAACCGGAAACTCTGGGAGGTGGACACCAGTGGGAATTGAACCAGAGACTATGGGATGAGAGTACCCGTTGGGATTGAACCAGGGCTATGGGAGGTGGGCACCAGTGGGGAGCGAACAAAGAACTGTATGAGGTGCTCACTGGGGGAGGGGGGGGGGGGTGAGCCACAACTATAGGAGCAGGGCATCAGTGGGGATTGAACTGGAGGCAATGGGAGGTGGGTACCTGTGGGGAGTGAACCCAGAATTATGTGAATGGGCACCAGTGAGGAGTGAACCAGAGACGATGGGAGTAGGGCATCAGTTGAGATTGAACCAGAGACCATGGGATGAGACCGCCAGTTGGGATTGAACCATAGACTATGGGAGGTGGGCACCAGTAGGGAGTGAACCGAGAACTGTGTGAAGTGTACATCAGAGAGAGTGGACCAGAGACTATAGGAGCAGGGCATCAGTGGGGATTGAGCTGGCCACGATGGGAGGTGGGTACCTGTGGGGAGTGAACCAGATCTATGTGAGCGGATACATGTGGGGAGTGAACTAGAAACTATGGGAGGTGGGCACTAGTGGGGAGTGAACCCAGAACTGAATGAGGTGGACACCAGTGGGGATTGAACCAGAGACTATTGGAGATAAGCACGAATGGGGAGTGAATCCAGAAATGTGTGAGGTGGGTACCAATGAAGAGAAATCAGAGATTGTGGGAGCTGAACACCAGTGGGGAGTGAACCAGAGACTATGGGAGGTGGGCAGCAATGGGAGAGAACCCAGAACTGTAAGAGGTGGACACCAGTGAGGAGGGAACCAATTGATGGACACTGGTGAAGAGCAAACCCGGGACTATAAAGGATAGACACCAATAGCTGGATGGCCAAGATAACAGGATGTAGTCACATTGTTCCCATTTCACTCCTCATTGGTGTTCGCTAGAGAGAGTCCCGGGTTCACTCTCCAATGTGTATCTTCTTCCGTATCCCTGGGATCAGTCACCATTAGTGTCCACATCTCACAGTCCCAGGTTTATTCCCACTTGAGTCCACCTCCTCTGGTACGGGGTTAACTTCTCATTGGTATCCACATCTCATAGCCTGGGCTCACTCACTCTCCACTGGTATCCACATCTCATAGCCCTGGGCTCACTCACTCTCCACTGGCATCCACATCTCATAGCCCTGGATTCACTCACTCTCCACTGGCATCCACCGCTCTGCTCCCATTGTCTCTGGTTCACTCCCCTTTGGTGTCCACCTCGCACAATTCTGGGTTCACTCCCCACTGGTGCTCACCTCCCATAGTCCAAGCTCGACTCCCTACTGGTACCCACCTTGGGTTCACTCCCCACTGGTGCCCACTTCCCATTGTCTCTCGATCACTTCCCACATGTCCACTCCAGACATTTCTGGGTTCACTCTCCACTGGTGCCCACCTCCCATATTATCTGGTTCTCTACCAACTGGTGCCCATCTCTCAGTCTCTGGTTCACTCCCCACTGGTGCCCACCTCCCACGGTCTCTGGTTCAATCCACACTAGTGCCCTGCTCTCATAGTCTTTGGTTCAACATCTGCTATTGAGTACATTAAAAAAAAAAAAACAAAAAAAAAAAACAAAAAAAAAAAGAATAGAAAGTAAATAGAAAGAATAAAAAATAAATAAAATTCCCTTTATTCCTTCATTCCATCGGGGAAATTTGTCCCTAGGGTCCATTCCAAGGGAAGACCGGAATAACCCAGGCGTGAGCCGCAGTGCAGCGCCGCAAACTGAGCTAGGGCGAGGTGACTTGCTCATGGCCACACAGCGCAGCGGCAGGTGATCGAACTCGGTACCTTTCGGGTACGAAGCAAAGACCGTACCACTGAGCCACGCAACGTATTAGAGAGAGAAAGATAAAGGGAATTTATAAAAAGATTTATCTCAGAGCCAGAAACTCAAGTGGCGTCCACTGAGAAAAGTCTTGGCTAGAGTATTTATACCTTATTTATCGATCGATTTCAATGATAGTCGACCTCAGGGGGATTCGTAAGAAGGAGAATTCTTTGAAGTTCACGTTTTCTGGCCAATTTATTGTTTTGATTTGAAGGTTTTACGGCGCTCGCGACACATTCATTTCATTTCAGCGCAAGGACGGGAATGGGGTAGTAAAAAGGTTATAGATTTACAATTAAAAGCGTACAAGAAGGGTAGAACAAAGGGGAATGGCACAAATAGGGAACAAATACAGATTCCAAGAGCATACTATCACTGTGCATGGTTTGAGACAATCTACTAAAAGTCTCATCCTGACACAAGCACCGGTCCACTCAAATGTTTACAAATCATATGTTTTTTTATTTAAAAAAAAACAAAAACAATATATAAGAGAGAGATTATTTACAAGGAAAAATATCATCTCCCAGACTATAACTATACATTAGACTGTTTCCCTCCAAGCCAAGGACTGGTTAGGGTCAGGACAAAACTAAGTTATTTCATTCCAAGACAAAGACAGAAAGCAATTGGAAAATAGTTATAGGGGGATAGAGGACACATTAAGTACCTCCCTGCCCTCTATGGGAGGTCAGGAATCCCACCCAGTTTTCTAGCCAAAACATGTGAACAAATTTTATTACAAGTATCAAACTCTTGCCAACAAAAATTAAAAGCATGAAATCCATACTTGTAAAACTAACCCATTTGATGTTTAAGAAATGAATTTTATTTTTAGTGAAAATCTTACAATTCATCAAAATAATTAATTTCCAAACACAAAGCGAAATAGAGAAATAAGATCGCTGCATTAATCAATATTTTGCATTGATTAAGCATGAACAATGATGACATTGATAAAACGATGAATCAATCTTGTCAAAGTACGAAGATTGATGCCCTTTACAACAGTAAACTCAATGAGGCATTTCATGGAACTCAATTGTTATCATTTATACGTTAAATTATATTTTTAGTGCCAGAATCAATGACAGAAAATCGGAACGAGACAGCAAGCCATACAATTAAAGTAACTTAATAACAAATAACACATCACTGAAAAATTGTTCTTTTATAAATATACCACAGGATCAACGTTAATATAAATCACTAAGCTAAAATGAATGAGAATGAAAATGTAAAAAAAAATGTGAAGAACATTAAGCAATAGTGGACATGGTGGACGATTTAATTTATTCCATCAAAAGCTTTCGGGCATATCCTTCAAATGTGTTGAATTTCTGAAATAATCAAATGTTGTTTTCTTGCTTATCATCTTGCTTGAAGTGTTTTGAGTCTTATAAAAGGTTGCTAAATGTTTGCCGGATTTGAAGTTATCAGATTCTTCTATCTATGCCTTTTTATCTTTCTAGCTTACAAAAACCCTATCACAGTAGTGGTTGAATTCCATGACAGAATTTAGTCCAAGCATGACGCTATTTTTCAAAAGGACATAACATCAACTTAAAACACACACACACAAACACAAACACACACACACACACACACACACACACACGCACACACACACAACCCCCCCCCCCCCACACACACACACACATACAAAATCCCAACTCGATATGGCCTTCATATCAGCCACTGTTTTGTAGTCTGAAGAAAAAAAAAATTAGAATAGAATTGTAAGTCATTTTAATCTGTATGATAAAATTTTATTTCATATTTGTCTCAAAAATCTAAATTTATTACTCTCTAAATGCGTATTGAATTAATTTCTATTATTGCACAATTCTGACTTGAAATTAGATTTATCATCAACTGGCTCACTTCGGCAGAACTGACCAGATTTAAGCGTGTGTCACATATCATTGTCCTTTAAACAACATTATTACTTTTAAAAAATATATGACAGCCATTTCCACAGTTTAATTTATCCCGCAGTCTAACTCCAAGCAATGAAGAATAAACTATTTATTTATATCCCCCAAAATCCCATTGCACACGGGAATCGTCCGTTGATCGTTTAATGTCTTAACTCTCTCCTTACCAGCCATTTTCAGTATTTTCCCCAAAACCTCACACCCAACTAACACAAAAATAGATTTTTTATCACTCAAACACAATAGCAGTAAGTTCTTGCGAAAAATAATTTCTTTCGCAAAATATGCTCTACAATACTCTGTTCATTTTCTTTAAATTGTATGATGTACAAAAGAAATTTGAATAAGAAAAATGTTGGTTGTATCGTAACAAACATGACGATTTTACTATAGTTGGTAAAGGAGAGAGTTAAATGTCCACTCCATTCGATTACTGCAATCGCAAATGGGAAAAAGTTATGTGATTAGCATTGCGTCAACGCAGAATACGCAAAATAACATGTGAACACTTAAGATGCCTCCGTTAAGTCTGACAGTTACAAACTTAATCTTAAATCGTGCCGCTTGAGAGAACTCTTAATGAGAGTACTTCGGACCTCTTTGGTTATATAATTATCACCCAGCATGAGTGAGGACATATGTTTGGATTCTTCCATGAGACAAATTACGTCATCCATCACGTCATCGTTAATCATGTTTCCTGTGAGGTCAAGCGCACTAAGCGTTGGGCTGTAAATGATTGCATTGAGGATTATATGCGCTTTCTCACTGGTGATTCCGTTATTGGCTAATACCAAGTCTTTCAGCGATAACAGACCTTTCACAATTTCAGACAGAGCTTTACACACATCTTGCGTGATAGAGGACTTGAATGAAGGCTTCTTAACTTCTGTCTTTGAAAACCGTCTGCAAGATGACAATAAGGTCAGTTCCAGTTTAACTAATCTGATTATTTGTGAGTTGTCTCGTATATGTTTTAAAATCGACATCAATGTACTACTAGGTATGTAACAGTTGTCGATGGACAATTGTTCGAGGGTAGACGATTTAGAAATCCTTTGGTTTATCTTATCAGCGATGTTCTCAAGATTACATTTCCTTAAATGGAGATTTTTGAGCACTCCAGGCCAACAGTTTAGGATATAACCAACTCGATGGTGGTAACTGAAATGATCCAGTATCAAGGTCTTTAGTGGACCATTATGCTGACTAAATAATTTGTCGATTCTTTTGTGGTCTTCCTGTGTCAAATTTTCAGCAACGTTCATTGGGCCCTCAAGTTTGACTGTCTCGATGTGTTTGTTGTTGTCCAGAAAGTCACAAATGAAATCGACCACAAAAGAAGTTTCAATAACACATTTCATACTGATGGTTACTGTGGTGATGCTTTGGAGTTCCTGAACAGACTCAGCAAGTTTCAGCCCCAGATCCCATTGTGTGTAGAAGCCGCTCATGTACAATACAACTTCTTGAATCACAGGACTGCTTCGTTTTACAAGACACACAAAATGCTCAATGGTTTGAGATGGACAATCTTGATATGAAATGACTAAAATATCAGGAAACCTATTTGCAACGGCGCCTATATAAGGCTCACTGTTGTCTGTCTCGGCAAGCCAAATCAAGACCTCTTTAAAGTCATCCAAGTAACCTCTTGTTGGCTCTTGAGGGGATGCATTGATGGAATATGGAGACAAGGTGGTTGAACTTAAAAGTAATTTATTGAAACTAGAAGAAGTTTTGAGTTCTTGATCACCTTCAAAACATGTTCCTAGAACGGATGTCGATGATCTCCTTTGCTTTTGATCTTCTCTCTTTGCTCGAAAGGGGCAATCTGAATTTGATATACGATATCTATGCCTCAATCTGCCTCTCATGGGAGACTCTGTTGTTGTGTTGATTGGTGAGGAACTTCTGGATGCAGGTAAAATTCGGTTACTATGGAAATTCAGTTCTTGAGTTGTCATGAGCATATCCATCAAATCTAGTACAAGATCGGATCGTTCTAAGATATATAGGCTTCTTACCGTGAGCCTCAATACCGGGTAGAACTGAGGTTTGGAAATGAGTCGTTGAATGAAAGCTTCACAATCTCTATCCGATTGCAAATAACGACAAACTCGCTTGGAAGCTAAGAAGTCCCGAATACATCGACTGGTGAAAGATATGACATCCACGTTACTTTGATTTGAATTTGGAGCGGGCTTGGGTTGTGCCTTTTTTGAATCAAGATGTAATGTCTTTGGTCTCTCCACATTTTTCTTAACTTGGTCTGAAGGTGTGTGGATAATAGGTACTTGTAGAAGTGGGCCTGAGGATGCTGACAGGTCATTCGTTTTAGGACTGCCATGGAGATCTGGTGACTCGTTTTCTCTCTTTGGAGCCTCTTTATCTGCTTCGGTGGAGGCTAAACTTTGATTGCTTGAGCTAATATCTGACACAGTGTTCAAATCTAATATCGAGGAATTACTACTATGAACGGAATCGCTGTCAGGCGTTAAGCTGTAATTAGTAATAGGTGAGACAGCTCTTTCATGGATTGGCCCAAAGTTTGCAATTTCGTGAACTTCATGAAGAACTCGGCAATCGCAGAGGTGACGCGTCCAAAATTGAACAGGAAACTTTTTTTTCGAAAAATAATTTGTTCCATTTTCCAAACATTCAAATGCCAAGGTTTCACATACATTTTGTAAAGAAAATGTTCGTCTTTTACCATTAATTTTACTTTTCAAGCTGACTTCATGAGCCATTGCTTGCTGGATGAGGTGTTCCAAAAGTTCGGACAAGTGGTCTGGGATCTGATCTTTCTTTTTGACGCTTCGAAAATAGGCAGAAAGAAGAGACAAACTCAATGGGTTGCAAAGCAACTCTTGGGTATGACTAGAACTGAGAAGGAATTGAATTCTGTCATTCATCTCTGGAGCTTCATTTTTTAATCGATTTTTTATAATCTTGTTACTGTATTCAGACGAAAGCCCGTAACAATAAAATAAAGAATCCACATCACGCTTCGGTATTCTACCCGGGGTAGCAGCAACAATGATTTTGCCAAAACCATCAATGTCGTGGAAAGCATCAGTAATTAGTTTTTCCCAAGCCGATGAAGTGTCAACGTTGTCAAATATGATACATATGTCATCACGATTGGCAAGGACCCAGTGGTAAACTGCGTCAAAGGGAAGAGGCCTGTGAACGACGTCACTGAATGAGAGAAGATCCAACAAAACCGACGCTGCCAAATAATAATGGCGGACTCTAGGATTGTTGCATTTTGCAAGAAGTTCTGAAAGTGCCAAACGGACACAGGGAAGGTAGATCATCGCTTTGTAGTCTTTAAGATTGCTGGTTAATCTCGACGGTCGTTGTCTTCGGGGCTCCCGAAAAGTCCGTGACCTTGAAACACTCGGAGACTCAAAGATTCCCTCGCCGGGAGAAGATATATTTAAGAGAGATAAATATTTCTGAGGAATTCCATCACAGATTAGCTTATCTTTACTCCTTCTTCTATTTCTGCTTTCTCTTTCTGTTTCACTGGCACTTCGACTTCGACTTCCTGTTCGATTTGACTTGTTGGATCTAGATCTTTTTCGATTCTCTGTCTTTTCTGTTCTTTCATCAAATAAAGTCCTTCTCGACTGATGCGATAGACTAGTATCGTTCTCATTTTGTGTGTCAATGGAAATTCCATTGGTTGAACCTTCAACGCCGTCCTTACTTGTACCATTTCCCTCACACGGCTTACATCCTTCAATATCGTTACTGCACAAAGCGTGTTGGCTACTGGAATTGACATTCATTCCTGACTCTTTATTTACCGTAGGCTTTGATGTGTTTGATATATCGTCATGTTTGTTTTTGTAATGATTTCCATTTCTTCCCGAATTGTGGGATGACACATCTATATCGACGTTTTTGGACGAATGAGAGTCAGGTTTGCTAGAAAGTTCCTCGTCATTGTAATCAACTGTAATATAAGGATGTTCGATCTTTACATTATGGAAGAATTGCATCGCTTTGGCCCACTCGTGTAAAAGGCGATGGCAAATAAGTGTTTTGCCCGTTCCGAGATCACCTTCTAATAAAACTCGTCGGCATCCTGCACGTGACTTCTGGGACAAACTTTCCAGAGAGGCATTCTCCAATCTGTAGTGAAAAAGGCAAATGGGTAAATGAATATTTATTCATAATAAGCCGTAGGTGATTAAATAAATGAGTAAATAGATGATAGATAAATAAATAAATCAATCAATGATGAATAGATAAATAGATGAATGAAAAAAAATAAAAAAATAAAGTTTTTAAAATTTCTCAACAACAACAAAAAAATTCCAACAAAAACAAACAAAAGTCCGCAAGAAAACCACACCATGTATAACTTCAAAACAAACAGGAATAAAGCAGTTTCATATATCAAAAATACCGACCATGGAATAGTACGGACTTAAAGCTCTTCCTCATTCAAGATGAAATAGAATAGTAACTCAGTAAATAAAATTACATTCATTCTTTCGAATCACAATATCAAACTTTTAATCCACAATTCAAGAAAAAAATTCATTATCCACTTTTTAAAAATCTGAACATTATACTTCTAGCCAGTGGATTCCATATTGGCGAACCCTCACATATTGGAGAACCCTTACATATTGGAGAACCCTTACATATTGGAGAACTCTCACTTATTGGCGAACCCTCACTTATTAGAGAACCCTCACATATTGGAGAACCCTCACATATTGGAGAACCCTTACATATTGGAGAACTCTCACTTATTGGCGAACCCTCACTTATTAGAGAACTCTCACATATTGGAGAACCCTTACATATTGGAGAACCCTTACATATTGGAGAACCTTATTGGAGAACTCTCACTTATTGCGAACCTCACTTATTAGAGAACC
Source organism: Berghia stephanieae (assembly GCF_034508935.2). Taxonomy (NCBI): domain Eukaryota; kingdom Metazoa; phylum Mollusca; class Gastropoda; order Nudibranchia; family Aeolidiidae; genus Berghia; species Berghia stephanieae. The sequence continues at coordinate 83,579,732 of NC_088363.1, forward strand.
CTCACATATTGGAGAACCCTCACATATTGGAGAACCCTTACATATTGGAGAACTCTCACTTATTGGCGAACCCTCACTTATTAGAGAACCCTCACATATTGGAGAACCCTTACAAATTATTGGAGAACCCTCACATATTGGAGAACCCTTACATATTGGAGAACTCTCACATATTGGAGAACCCTTACAAATTATTGGAGAACCCTCACATATTGGAGAACCCTTACATATTGGAGAACCCTTACATATAGGAGAACTCTCACTTATTGGCGAACCCTCACTTATTAGAGAACCCTCACATATTGGAGAACCCTTACATATTGGAGAATCCTTACAAATTATTGGAGAACCCTCACATATTGGAGAACCTTCACATATTGGAGAACCTTCACATATTTGAGAACCCTTACATATTGGAGAACCTTCACATATTGGAGAACCCTCACATATTGGAGAAGCCTTACATATTGGAAAACCCTTACATATTGGAGAACCCTCACATATTGGAGAACCCTCACATATTGGAGAACCCTTACATATTGGAGAACCCTTACATATTGGAGAACCCTCACATATTGGAAAACCCTTACATATTGGAGAACCCTCACATAGTGGAGAACCCTCACATATT
>NC_088363.1:83587862-83592862 GCF_034508935.2 Berghia stephanieae
GTGAGCAAGTTTTGTATAAGCCCTCTATAATTTTTTATGTTAAAAGTGCAGACTGCGTCAAACAAACAAATAAACAAACGAACAAACAAATAAACAAGCAAACAAACAGAAGTCGTTTGGACACACGGTGCCGATGGAACCTGTTTATTTTGGTTGATTGACCGTGTCGTCAGCAGTAAGACCATTTTGTTACCTATTGCAAATTACTTTCCATTTGGATAAAACCAAAACCTATGTGTTGATTTACTTTGAAGAAGAGGAGGGCATTCAGGTAAGAAAACTTTCACTTCAAAAATAGATCGATAAAAATGACCTTCAACCTGTTGAAGAATATCAAACTTGAGACTTCAAAGAAACGAGGAAGTGTTTTTTCATTGCAAGAAATGATTTCACCCATGAACAGAATCATGTAATTATAAGCGAATTTGAACCCGTGTATGCTCTACTGACTGAGCCAAAAGGATCACCTGCAAATAATTTAAAAACATGTTACAGTTCACTCTCGGCAGTACTATAACGTTATCACAAAATATAAACTGAATACTTGGCTCAAACCCAAGGTGGTTAAGAAAGGGAGAGAATGTTTATGATTAAACGAGAGGCGTTTTCTAAACACAAGTGTCAGTATTGAACACGGGGGCTGCTGGAACACGAGCATGTGTAAACAAAATGAAATCGCTTTATAAACAAACATCTTGGAAAACTGTCCTGATTTCGTTTCCTTGAAGTTTTTCTTAAAATGCCCCCCCCCCCCCCCCAACCCGGCTTACTATGGCCGTCTACCAACTAATCAATAATTGTATTGAAATATTATTTATATTTTAACAAATGAAAAGACCATATTATCATGTCTATTATTATCATTTTTGATTGTATTCTTAATATAATTTTTTGTAGCTCTCTCACTCTCCTAGACACCCTCCTAGAATAATATAAGTAAGTGATGAGATCTTGATACAAAAAAAAAAGAAGAAGAAAAAGATAGGAATTTTGCCTGACGTGTCTTTGTTGTTGTTTAAGACGGTAGTTTAATTATACCTATTAAAACATTCATTTAGGTTACGCAACAATCAAATTTTATCAATCAACCATTTTGAAGACAAATCTTTTCTACAGATAGCAAAACCCTGCATTATGCTAAACGACTTGCATCGGTTCATTAGTCTTTTTTGGCCTGTCAAAATATAGTTCACCTGGTTGATAAACACATTTTATTTTATGTTATTTATTTATTTATTTATTTATTTATTTGTTTATTTATTTATTTATTTGTTTATTTATTTATTATTCTTTTGTCAGATTGTGATGACTTTTTTAGGCTAGCTTCAGTGTGTGTGTGGATACGTGTGTGTAGCAATAGCCCAGCCACAAACTAGTGAGTGTCTAAGAAATAGGAAGAAAAACCCAAGACAAAACCAACAGAAAGGAAACAAAGTATAAAACAACCAACATTGACAATGCATGCAACAACAACAAAACAAAAACACAAATACAACCACATGTTACCAAAGCAATAGATAAACTCAAAGCAATAGATAGAATGAAGTTATCGTCACTCGAGTTTTTGTTATTGTTTTTTGAGTTTACGAGTAATTCTCACTAAACTTTATTAACCAGACTATAAAAGTTCATGGCTACACATCGTTTTGTGTGTTGATCCTTTATACTTCCGGATGGCAATGTTGTGAGCTTCTTAGCCAAGCGCACACTATCTATAGAACAACAAAAAATACAAACAGCAGAGGTCACAAAGTCATCATCATATCGTGTCGCGCCAGTGGTGGATCCATTGGATGGCTTCAGGGGTGCAGCCTCTCAGGTCCATATCACTGATATGTGGTCCAAGTTCGCACTCGTGAAGGATGTGGTCCATGTTTTGAGCCGTGTGTCCACATTGACATCGGCAGTCTGAAGAAAGTCCGCATTTTTGTAAGGTTGTTTTGGTCTTCCCCACTTTAGACCTTGCCCGGTTCAGTGTCAACCAATCTTTCCTGGGGAGATTTACTCCGCTTGGCAGTTCTTCTTTGGGTTCCTGAATGGCATCATTTGGGCAGCAGTCCCATTCTTTCCATGAATGTACTCTGTATATGGCGGCATAAAAGGTCACAAAGTAAGAAGCACATACAAAACACGCAATGACAACACTGAACTGAACGACACAATAGCCAAGATAGAAAACGAATTAAACAACAGACGAAATATAGACAACATCAGAATCACAGAGGGTCAACAACAACAACAACAACAACAACAACAACAAAACGAGACAGACATACTTAAGACAAATTCATGTATATTATATATATATATATATATATATATATATATATATATATATATATAATATATATATATATATGATATATAGTTATATAGAAGAGTTAATTCACCTTACAAAGGTGTTATATAAAATACAATATAAAGCTTAAATCATAATTGTCATGTCTTCAGTCATCATAATTACTATTGTCATTGTTGCCGTTCTGTCACTATCCTTATTTATTTATTTATTTATTTATTTATCATTATTCACTTATTCAATTTATAATTTTTTTTATTTTTTTTATTAGTCACTTATTCAATGTATTTATTTATTTTTCCCTTCAAGGCAAACTATCACAGTCTTTCATTGTATTTCCCTTTCAGCATAACTATAGCTGGAGTAGATAATACAGACCCTGATTCATCCTTAAAAGATCATTTAATAATACTTATACTAACATACAAAATAACAACCGTCCCCCAATCGAAAATTTCCACACATACCAAACCCAACAAAATAATAATAATAAGCAATCAAGATGAATAAAAAAAAAAAAATAAAAAAAATAAAAAAACGATGCTCCTGATGCCGCCCCAGAGACATTGGCGCACCTGATAAGTGAAACTTAACAGATATAAATAAGTAAAAGAATGAGTTACCTCTACGACATCCGAGAGACCACCGGGTACATGTAATCAGCGATCCTACTATTTCTTACTCTTTTTCTATTTGAGCATCTCAACAGAACGGTTCGGACCCCAAGTCGACTCTGCGACTGAGACAATCCACCTCTTGTGTGATATTCACCAATCTGATACTAATACGTTTTTATTTCTTTTATTTTTTAAAATTGATTTTGGAATGCAATTATAGGTCTGTCCTGCTCTTCTATATAGATAGTAGGCGCTTGGCTAAGAAGCTAACATTGCCAAATATGATATAACGGACCAACGCGCAGAATTATGTGTAACCATAAACTTCTATAGATAGTTCGAAGATGACGTCACTCAGGCCTTTGTTATCGTTTTTGCCATCCGCGTTTGTGAGTTGTTCTCATTAAACTGTATTAACCAGACTATAAAAGTTCATGGTTACACAGAGTTTGTGTGTAGGTCCGTTATACTTCCGGATGGCAATGTGAACTCCTTGGCCAAGCGCATTCTATCTATAGTCTGGTTAATACAGTTTAGTGAGAATAGGCTTCAACAGTCATGACGTCACTTCCCTCGTAATGATGCATGGTAACTTAGTAACTGGCTCTAAACTATCGGTACAATGAAATATTTCTCCGACGAGCATAAAAGTGTATCCAGAGGAGAAAAACATAAATATGATGTTTTGACTTTTATGCATTCTGATCACATGACATGAAAAGTTCTAGCCAGCATGAAGAATAAAAAGTACTCATTTTCTTTGTTTAGAACCAGACTGCTCGCCGTTGCTGGGCGACGTGACATCAGACAAGTGAATCCAATTACTCATAAACGCGGATGGCAAAAAACAATAACAAAGACCTGAGTGACGTTATCTTCGTTCTATCTATACATTTGTATTAAGCCATAACAAATCGTTTCACCTCATTTGCACACAAATCACGTGGATTATTTGATCATCGCAATCCAAACAAGTCATCTATGCAATCAACTGGCGTGTTTAGAACAACACGTAAAAAGCAGGTAGTTTGACCTCGTGCTCAAGTCGTATACACAGCTGCTGTGCAGGTGTGTTAAACTAGCACGGCTTGTGCTGGAATGGAAGGTGAGAAGAAACGAAAATGAAATAGTTTTCATTTCCCCATAGAATTAAACGAATGAGATACGTACGAAGCCTAAAAAGTGTCCACCAATGAAAGCATTCAGCGCCATTATATCATGGGCTGGGAATGTAAACCCTCTTCCGCACTAGGACAGGACTGTCCCGTTGTGTCCCAAGCCGTTGTGAAATGCTACAAAATCAACGGGACAGGACTGTCCCAGTCCCGTGTTCATATCGTTTGTGATAGTAGAAAAATATAGCAGACTTCCGCACTAGGACAAAAAAGTCCCAGACTTGGCGGCGCCGTGTCAAAATTGAAATGCCTGTCTTTATTTTCTCCATCCCTACTACTACTACTACTACTACTACTACTACTACTACTACTACTACTACTACTACTACTACTACTACTACTACTACTACTACTACTACTAGTACTACTACTACTACTACTACTACAATACTACTACTACTACTACTACTACTACTACTACTACTACTACTACTACTACTACTACTACTACTACTACTATTTCTACTATTGCTTCTGCTGCTGCTAATGCCACTAATATATTAATACCTACATCCCTTACATTTTGTATTTATTTCCAATTCCATGGTATTTATTTTCCAAGAATAGTCCACACTTTATTTTAGTTCACTGTCTTCTATACTGCATTACACAGTTCCTCCCCGCCTCCCCTCTTTTGACATAATTAAGTACGCACCTTTTATAAATTTCTATTGCTCTGTTTTAATTCGCGCTTCCTCACAAAGTAGCATACAATTTCCTGCCCATCAATGTTTTTGTTTATGCATCTTAACAACGCCACTACCACATTATCTCATTCGTCTGTAGTTTTTAATTCATCATGTGTTGTTGATGAAGGGGAAACCCGAAACGTCCATTTTATCTGTTTTCGTATATTAAACTGAAGCTTACATTCAATTTCACAGTTATGATTTATTTATTTATTTAATT
>NC_088363.1:83597862-83610362 GCF_034508935.2 Berghia stephanieae
AGTAGTAGTAGTAGTAGTATAGTAGTAGTATAGTAGTAGTGTAGTAGCAGAAAATAAAGACAGGCATTTCAATTTTGACACGGCGCCGCCAAGTCTGGGACTTTTTTGTCCTAGTGCGGAAGTCTGCTATATTTTTCTACTATCACAAACGATATGAACACGGGACTGGGACAGTCCTGTCCCGTTGATTTTGTAGCATTTCACAACGGCTTGGGACACAACGGGACTGTTTTGTCCCGCCCCAATAGGTGCGGAAGATTTCTCTAAATTCTATGTGTTACAGATTTGGGACAGGACTGTCCCAGGACAGTCCTGTCCTAGTGCGGAAGAGGGTTAAGCGTTACCATTCATTCGGTCTCTATGTCAACATAACGACACAAGAAAAACAACAAACAATATCAAAATCCACAATAGAATTGTTCAGAACTGTTGTGTATATTTATGGCACAATGAAGCTGTCAAAAAATGAAGTTAGAAAATGTGTGTAATCATGTATTATAATAACCTATAATGTGTTTTCCAACCACCACATCATCACTGTCACTACTACTACAACCACCACCAAATATCATCATTAACACTACTACTACAACCACCAGCACCACATCATTATCACTACCACTACTGCCCCACCACCAGCACATCATCATCACTACCACTACTACTACAATCACCACAACCACATCATCATCACTACCACTACTACTGCAACCACCACCACCATATCATCATCATTACCACTACTACTACAACCACAAATACCACTACTACTACAACCACCACCACATCATCATTACTACCTCAACTACTACAACCACCACCACAATATCACTACCACTACTACCACAACCACCAGCACCACATCATTATCACTACCACTACTGCACCACCACCAGCACATCATCATCACTACCACTACTACTACAACCACCACAATCACATCATCATCACTACCACTACTACTACAACCACCACAATCACATCGTCATCACGACCACTACTACTACAACCACCACCACCACCACCACCATATCATTACCATTACCACTACTACAACCACCACAACCACATCGTCATCACTACCACTACTACTGCAGCCACCAGCACCACCACCACCATATCATCACCATTACAACTACTACTACAACCACCACCACCACATCATCATCACTACCACTACTACTACAACCACCACCACATCATCACCACTATCACTACTACTACAACTACAACCACCATCACATTATCATCACTACCACTACTACTGCAACCACCACCACCATATCATCATCATTGAAATTTTTTTTTTAAATTGAGCTTTATATAGTGCAATATCTACTAAATGTGCTCAAAGCGCTTTACATGGGGTCCCTGGTCAACATTTAACATGTAGGACGGGAGATGACGCCTGTTAGGCGATATTACAATTTTTCGGACAAAGACAACTCTGTTAACGGCCAGGTACTCATTTTACACCTGAGTACGGTGAGAGAATGTGAGTAAAGAGCCTTTTCCAAGGACTCAACTATGCGCCGAGCGCGAGGCTCGAACCCAGGACCTTCCGATCCGAAAGCGAGTGTCATACTACTAGACCACATAGCCGCATCATTACCACTACTACTACAACCACCACCACCACATCATCATCACGACCACTACTACTACAACCATCTCCACCACCATATCATTACCATTACTACTACAACTACAACCACCACCACATCATCACTACACACATAAACAACAGAAACAATTTAAAAACATGACTATGACACGCAACCACTCACAACGAGGCTATACTATTTATCCTTTTCTCTATAATATAGAACAGGACAAGACAAACAAGAGTTTGACTCTCTCTACACTTCGCATTGATGTTTGTCGTCTGACGAGTTCAACTCTCGGTCGACCTGTCAATATTCCTTTTTGCCTAGGACGTAATCATTAATAGAATGTTGTGTGGTTTTGACCGTGAAGAAAACCTTAAGAAGTCACATTTATATCATTTTGGAGACATCGTTTTGAATAATTTTGAGTTAAACGAGCGATCAGGAAGTTATTTTCTTAGATTTCATGAACGGCCGATCAGCGCTTGTTTACTATAGTAACGCGATTCCCAGCCAATGTCTCAATGGCGGATATTTTTCTCATCGAGGCCGCTGGTTGGTTAGCCAATAAGAGCACCGTACGGTTTCCATTGGGTAAATTCCTTGCATTTCCCAAATGGAATATTATTTCCGTTCTTCAAAACTTCACAGATTTAAGTAAAAGAATCGGTTGTTTTTTCTTTGTAACAAGGGCGTTCGGGGTTGCATGTGGTTTTGTGTGTTGGTGCGTGTGTCCGGCTGGCGGATGTTGTGAGCATTTTGGACAGGCGCATAGCATCGATAGTTATTCCTCACATACAGAGAGGATAGAACAGAGGGAGAGAGAGAGAGAGAGAGAGAGAGAGAGAGAGAGAGAGAGAGAGAGAGAGAGAGAGAACAATCTGAGAACACGACCTTTGTCTTTCTGATGATCTTACAGCTTGTTACAGGAAAAATAATATAATATGGATTATGATGAGGATGGTGATAGTGTTATAGGGGAATGGTGAAAAAAGGCGGTAACGGAAATATTAGGAAGGTTGTTGTTGATGATGATGATGATGATGATGATGATGATGATTATGGTAATGATGATGATGATGACGATGATGGTGAATGATGACTACGATGTTACTAGTGTGCATATGTGTGAATGTGTATATTTGTCAATATATCATATTTGGTATGTTCTTTATAATATTGTGTTGTTACAAATGTGTAACCAAATGACAAATTGCCACTATTTTGAGGACAATAAAGACATAATCTTATTATTATTATTGTAATTATAAGGTGAGAAAATGTAAGTAGAGAGCTTTTTTCCAAGTACTCAGTTTTAGGCGGGAGGCACTCGAACCTGGTCCCAACAGGTCACCATCCGAGTGTCAAACCACTCGATTTACCAAGGCATACTATTAAAGTCTGAATCTATCAAGTAAACGTTAATTTTATCAGTAAGGAAACGTTTCCAGGTACTGATGGTCTCCAGCGAATCATCTAGCCTATCATCCTATTATTCCCGAGGAATAAATAATAATCATTTCTGCCGTATTCTAACAGAACACATATTATTCCAGCCCTTTCTTTGGAAAACCCTGTCATTTCTTAGTAAATAGGTTGACTAATTGAACCGTGGCCCTCGTGAACTCTTCGAAGGTCATGTTTGAACGCGTTGAATAACAATTTTATTCAACGATTGCAGAATATTTTCGCACATATTATGTGGTGTGCATTTAGACCGTCTAGATGTAAAAGACGGCTGATTGGCAATTGAAAATAATCTTTTGGTGCGCACGCATACAAATCCAAGTAACTCGTCAAATAAATAAAAAGAGATGAAAGAATCGTATACTATTTATTATTCTACCCCCCCCCCCCCCCCTTCCCTAAATAGGAACGCGCAATGATATCAAGTTTACAATAATAATTTGTGACGTCAGATTATCAAATGTTGCATTTCACTAAAATTATATTTTTGAAAAAAGAAGTATCATTTAGACCTAAATATTTTTAAAATGTCTTTTACTCAGAGATGAAGAAAACGAAATGGATTGAGGGGTAGATTAAAGGATTTCTTACACTCTTGCGTTTTGGAAGCTTGTGCAGCGGTTAGGAACACGTAGGGAATTCCAAAAAGCAAGACTGTAAAACTCGTATATTATCCGCCCCTCCCATTGGAAAACCCCATCATTTCTTTGTAAATACGTAATCGTTGAATAATGCTTTGAGCGCGTTGGATGAAAAATGGATTCAACAATTGAAGAATATTTCCGCACATTTTATTGGTGTGAAATGAGGTGATTGGCAATTGGATTCAATAGTCTGATGTCACGTCACCCAGCAACGGCGGCCATCGTGGTTCTAAACAAAGAAAATCTGTACTTTTTATTGCTCATGCTGGCTAGAACTTTTCATATATCTTGTGATCAGAATGTATAAAAGTCAAAACAGGATCATATTTATAATGTTTTTCTCCTCTGGGTGCACCTTTATTCTCGTCGGAGAAATATTTCATAAGGACGTCCGCCATTGTTCCGATAGTTTAGAGCCAGTTACTAAGTTACCATGCGTCTACGAGGGAAATGACATTACGACTTCAACAAGCGTGTTATAAATAACCTTTTGGTGCGCATGAATACAAATCCAACGTTTTTAGTTTTGGGACCAATACGCTTCAACAGTCCTAACGTCACTTCCCTCGTAATGACGCATGGTCACTTAGTAACTGGCTTTAAACTATCGGAACAATGGCAGACGACCTTATGAAATATTTCTCCGACGAGTATAAAAGCGTATTCAGAGGGAAAAAAACCCATGATAAATCTGATCATATTTTGACTTGTACACATTCTGATCACAAAATATGAAAAGTTATAGCCAGCATGAAGAATAAAACGTACCGATTTTCTTTGTTTAGAACCACAATGCCCCCCGTTGCTGGGCGACGTGACATCAGACTATTGAATCCAATTGTCATTCAAGCAGTAGGAGAATATCATACCATTTTGGTTACAAAATGTCTAATAATCTTACTTGGAGGGGTGGAATAAATGTATTTTTTCATTTCTTTGTATTCACTAAACTCGTGTTTTTATCGTGCAATAACACACAATCTGAAGCAACTCACGAAAATCCTACACCAAAACACTCATGTGGAAAACATAAACATTCATGAATAACATTCGATGGAAAGCCTTCTTCTTCCTGAACCCCAACTTGAATTGCAAACAAAGACAAAACCATACGGATTTAAATCCACAAAATGGCCACCACCAAAACCCGAGATGAAAGATTTCGAAGAAAGTCTTAGAAACATCAAATTCAGGAAAAACCATAACAAAATCCATCAGCAACTCGTCACAGAAATAAACAAGATAAACAACAAGACACACTTATTGGTGCCCGCAGACAAAACTAACAACTACTGCAAAGAAAAACACGACACATATAACACCCCAATCACCAACCAAATACACCAAGACTACAAGAAAAGCACAGAACAAAGATCTGAGACAATACAAGAAGATACTATATATATAGATAGAACGAAGATGACGTCACTCTGGTCTTTGTTATTATTCTTTGCCATCCGCGTTTATGAGTAATTCTCCCTAAACTTTATTAACCTGATTATAAACATTCAAGTTTACACCAAGTTTTGTGCATTATATGGTCCGTTATACTTCCGGATGGCAATGTTGTGAACTTCTTAGCCAAGTGAATAATATCTATAGCACAGAAAAAGGATAATAGCGACAGAATAGACATCGTAGCCAAGCAGGAACCATTATTTCCACTCACTGACCATAAATCAAGTTACAGAAACAATCTTCCATGCAGACCAGAAAGGTACAATCAGCATATATATATATATATATATATATATATATATATATATATATATATATATATATATATATATCTAATTCGCTACATGTCGAGCACTTTTCGTACCATATTTGTATCAAACACGATTCAATATATATATATATATATATATATATATATATATATATATATATATATATATATAAAATTTTTACCACAATGTTGGTAAATATTAAAATAATAATTCGCTCCATTGCTACATGTCGAGCACTATTCTTACCATATTTGTATCCAACACGATTCAATATATATATATATATATATATATATATATATATATATATATATATAGACTGCAATTTGTCACTCACATTTATATATATATATATATATGACTCTATAATATATATATATATATATAATATATATATATATATATATATATATATATATATATATATACCCTACATAGTTTTATATTTAAAGGTGAAGAAAATGGACAGTGAGCTGAGAAGGCTAAAACGGAGACATGATGTGGATAACTAGAGATATAAAGAGGTAAAGGTGAGATATGGAAACCAAAAGGTTAGAAAGTGCTATAATTTACATCCATAACCACCTAGTCAAACACGCACACATATACGACACGCACATACACGAAAAGGGAAGACGTCAAATTGAAGTATTTCTCAATTCTCATCAAGCCTTATAACGATAATGATGACGATGATGATGATATGATGATGATGATGATGATGATGATGATGATGATGATGATGATAATAATAATAATAATAATAATAATAATATAATAATAATAATAAATAATAATATAATAATAATGATGATAATAATAATAATAATAATAATAATAATAATAATAATAATAATAATAAATAATGATAATATAATAATGATAATAATAATAATAATAAATAATAATAATAATAATAATAATAATAATGAAATAATAATAATGATAATAAAAATAATAAATAATAATAATAATAATAATAATAATAATAATAATAATAATAATAATAGTAATAATAATAATAGCACATAGAAACCAAAATTAATTGTTCGTTTTGAATTCTATTAGGATCTATTAATGACTCTTCTCCCCCATGAATACGAAATGAACTTCATATTCCTCAGTGTGTAACTCTCACCTACCTGACCCACATAGCAGTGATTTTAAACAAATGCATTCTTTCCATAGAATATTCCCAGCATGTTTACTGTTTCAACATTGTTCTAAAAACATTAAAAACAACAAAGTTGAATTGTAATAATTCCCAATCATATCATACCAGAATCGATTTTAAATTTACAAAAATAGTCAAAATGGCCTGTTGATATATCTCAAATAAAACACAGAAGTGAAGATGAGTTACACATTGGAACTGTTACACTCATTATTTCAAGTTGACTCAACTGAACTCCTGGAACTACCTTCCTACCACCACTTCACTATCGGTTAATCCAGTTTAGTCGAGCACCAGCAACGTACTCCCCCCCCCCCCCCCCCCCCCCCCCCAACCCACCCTTCCGTCCGACCTCCCCTTCCGTTCTTGTTGAAATCGGAGAGAGAGAGAGAGAGAGAGAGAGAGAGAGAGAGAGAGAGAGAGAGAGAGAGAGAGAGAGAGAGAGAGCAGTACAGGTAAAGCGAGGCATTATTAAGTCTGGCAAGATTCAAGAACATGCAACTCTTGTCATTGCCAGATGTTTTCTTGTATTCGTCGCCAATTTACGCTATGTGATTTGGTGCAGGTAACAAAACTGATTTGAAAGGAGATTTGCTCTAAGAATTAAATTATTACCAAATGTATCATTAAATACGTTTAAGGAAGCAATTTTGACACTAGACGTCTATTTGGAGTTTTGGAGTCGTTATCTTCACATTAATTAACTGCATGCTTATTAACTCCGATTGCTTTGATGGAAAGAAAAAAGTAGTCACTTCCGCGTGGCATCGCTAGGACCGTTGCCAAGGCGTCCCGTGAATATTACAATGTATAATCAGTACAGCAATTGTTTAACACAATCACCCAGAATGTCCAAGTGAGCACAGAAAGTGATAATTATATTGTCCCCCTCCTCTCAAAACTAAACAAACAAATAAACAAAATAAATCCCCTACTCCACCCTCCCCCCAAAGCCAAAAACCCAAAACAAAAACAATTAAACAAAAGCAACAACAACAACAAAATAAATTAAGAACCACAAATGCAACCCTTTAAAATAAATAAATTAATAAATTAATTATTAATTAAAAAAAGAAAAACCAACAAAAACACAACCAAAAAAAAAAAAAGCCCAGCAAAATAAGCAAAAAAAGCTAGGAAAAAATGAAATTAAAAAGAAGAGAAACAAAAAATAAACCCGAACAAAATCATCAAAATAGGAAACAAAACAACAACAGAAAAAAAAAAGAAAAAAGAAAAAGAAGAAAAGACTAACATGTTGGCAGAGGGGTTCAAATTTTCATGTGATGTCCCAATGCCAAAACACTTAATCTGTTTCTTGAAAAAAACCCCAACAACTAGCTCTCAATCAATCAGAAAAAAAAACTATTGAGGATCTTTCTTTAACTTCCTAAATAAGCAGTGTTGGCAACAACACCTGTATGGAGTCACTTCGGATTATAAACTTGACCTTTTATATAGAGCAATTATATACACTAAACGTGGTCAAAGCGCTTAACAAAGGGTCCCCAGTCAACGGCAACACTTAGCATGTAGGACGAGACATGAAGCCTATTAGGCGATAGTCCAATTTTTCTCCGACAGAGACAACCCTGTTAACAGCCATCCAGGTGTTCATTTTACACCTGATTACGGTGAGAGAATGTGAGTAAAGGGCCTTTTTCAAGGACTAAACTATGAAAAGTTAAAGAGTGGGAACCTACGACATTACAATCCAAAAGTGAATGGCATACCACAGTATACCTGACAACCTTTACACTAGCGTACATTAAAAGACCCATTTGGTTACACTTTGATCCAGAGCTGAATCTATCAAGTGACCCACTTGGACAACCACAGAATGGCTAAGAGCTTCTTCCATAAAATAACCAGGCAGAAGCAACATTAACGCCGCCATCGGTCATAGGAGGTCGCCACCAGTCACATCCAAAATCTACCAAATAGATAAGGAACCAGTTATAATAATTTGAGAAACGGACCATGAAGGGATGAAAATTAACTACCCATAGCCCAACTTTGATTAATTAAAATGTACTATCATTCTTTTGGCTCATTATGTGTTAACGTGTTATTGTGTGAGGTCATTCTGTTGATTTATATTAAAGTATTTCAGCTTTAACGGGGATAAAATACTTTCCTTCTGTAACTATCTATCCCTATAGAAAAGGCCCCATACACGTTGTGTTTTCTACCAGTGACGATCTGGAGACAGGCACAGCTGAAGCAAATCGTAGTCATGGCATGCTGGGGAGTCTCTGGTCTGTCTTCCCACCCTAACCTGTATTCCTTGTCAGCTGCATAACATCAGGAGTTGAGCTGCAGATGCGTGTTCCTCATATAATTCATTTTTATAGGGTTTAGCCAAGTGTGACGAACGATTTTCTTTCACTGCGTGGTTCTTTATCATTCGCCAGTGTCTCTTTCAAAACCACTTCAAACCTAGTGGACGAGACATATATTTGTTTAACACCTCCATTTAAAATACTCAAACATGGACAGTCTTTCTCCAATAAAGCTCTAAAATCTTTCTAACGGAAATTTTGGTCGTTAGGTGGGGAAACATTTCCATTGTATAACGGAACACTCACTTTCAGCTTAAGGCTTATTTACCTGTTCAAATTGTCTGCCCATTGTATTCATGCCTCCTGCTAATTACCTTTTCCAAACAAGACGCCAACGCGCATAGGCCCTGAGGTTCTTGTCTCGTTCAAGAGTAGCTAAAATTACAATTAAGGTCTCGCTCTCCGGTAATTCTCCGTTATTCTTTCTTATCAAAGCATATGGATATCATTGGCTATCTAAAACAGGAACATTCTTCTGATTGGCTATTCCCCATAATTCATTCCACAAAATCATATTCATCTCTGAATCTAATCACACACACGCTAAGAAGCCCAAGAAAGAAGAGCTATCCCTCCAATTTCAAACTTGTAAAGACTTCTCGGCTGGAGGTAAAATGAATTATTGGTTAACATTCAAAGTGGAACGAGATATTACTGTAAATTCAATTTAATCTGTTATTAATATTATAGTTTGTGTATATATTTTAATTGTGCTATTCCATGGATGTTCGTAAGTTGGAATACCTGTACAAAACTATATCTATATGTATCTTATACTATAGTTAACATTTGCTTATGATCTATGCTATTTTTTCATTTATATTCAATATGTATATTGCTTGAATGTCTTTACCCTACCGCCAATCGCCGGCCACACATCATAACCTCAATTATAATTAATAAAAATAAATACAGAAATACCAGGGACACAACCCTGTTAAATTCTCATCATGTAAGATAGCTCGACTGTCAGTTGATGTTTAATATATATATATATATATATATATATATATATATATATATATATATATATATATATATATACTAACTACCCTTATCATGGAGTTACTGCTTCTCCTTGCCTTTGTCGGCAAATAAAGGCTATTATGATGTGTCGCTCAAGGACGATTCGGTGGCGGAAGACAAACTCGATTGGCTCTAAGACCTTGTTGTTTTAACTCCTAATTGAAGGTCCTGATCCTGGTCCTTTTCCTTGTCCTTGGAGCACCCAGTCGTGCCGAATCCCTGCATCCCAGTCCTTGAACAGTGGTAAACCCCTGATGTCAGCCCCTAACTACAACACACTGTTGTGATGTCCAGAAAACTCTGCAAAGCAGGCGCCAACCCTGGAACTAGCTGATACATTTGCCTCAGTCAAGCAAGCCGACGGGATAAAGATAAGCCAAACGGGCTTATACCATTTTCAAATGTATTTTCCACGGACACAAATGATTAGAAACTAACTTAATCAATCAATCATAAATGAACGATTAATAAAACAACAGATAAATAAATAATAGATTAGATCCACTCAATTAGAGCTATTCTTCCTGATATTAAATAAATACTTATTCTTTCTATTTTTTTCCTGTAACAATCTAATTAAACTTTATGTATAGAATTGTCGACTACAAAAAAAGCTTTTGATAGAGTACGCCACGAAGAAATACTAAAACAACTGCACTCCATTGGCGCTGATGAGAAAGACCTCAGACTCATGCAAACATTATACTACACCCAGCAGGCATCTATCAAAATCGGAAACTCTACAGGAAATTCCATTCCTATTAAGAAAGGAGTCCGTCAAGGGTGTGTTGCCTCACCAGATCTGTTTAATCTATACCAAGAAACAATCATGAGGGGCATAAATAATATGGAGGGAATAAAAGTGGGAGGTCACAACATAAATAATATAAGATACGCAGACGATACGGTACTCATTGCAACATCAGAAATCCAACTTCAAAAGATTGTTGACAAAGTGGTAGTAGATAGTGAAGCCAAGGGAATGGAAGTGAATATCACCAAAACGGAATGCATGGTAATACAGAAAAACCCCGAAAACAACAACACCTGCAATATAACGATTCACGGCGAGCAACTTACCAACGTAGAAAGTTTTAAGTACCTAGGTTCAATAGTGACAACAGATGGAAGATGTAACCGAGACATACGAGCAAGAATAACTCAAGCCAAACAGGCCTTCATGGACCTGGGAAACATTTTGAAAAACAAACAGATGTCGTTCGGGATTAGATTCCGAGTCTTGAAGTGCTACGTGTGGCCAATCTTGTTATACGGATGCGAAAGCTGGACTACAAATGCAGAAACACAAAAGAACATTGAAGCTTTTGAAATGTGGTGCTTGAGAAGGATGCAGAGAATATCGTATACTGCACACAAAACGAACGAAGAAGTGCTAAAACAAACATACCAACAAAGGAAACTAATGCCCTTAATAGTGGATCGACAACTATCCTTTTTCGGACACATAGTAAGGAAAGATAAGAAGGAATACCTGGCAAGTTGTGGAAAAATACCTGGTAAACGCGCCCGGGGGAGACAAAGAAAAACACTCATAGACCAACTGAAGGGCTTCACCAACCTAACAATCCAAGAGCTGTTTGAAAAAGCAAGAGACAGGGAGGAATGGAGAGAGATAATTCATGCAGTATCCGAAGCCTGGACCAGGCATGGAACCTAGAAGAAGAAGATAGAATTGTTATTATTGCATTTGGGCGTTACTATTGTCTTGACTCACTTGTTATTAATACAATTAAGTTATAAGGGACCCTAAGGCAATTCTTGATCTCCCCTAGATTAAACCTGAGCCGTTTATGATATAGGTTGAGTGGTGCAGCTGGTAACGAGAGCCATAGCGCGCATACTAGTTCGAATCCAGACCATTGAGCTATCGGTTGGCGGACTCGATCCCACAACAATAACACACAACCCGCCACACCAAGTAGCCTTCCTTATGTCTTTTCCACAGTCTCTTTCATGATTGACGGTCGCCCATTCCCAGCCACCTGCTGTTTCCTGGCTTGCAGTTATCTATTTCAGTTATTCTTTATGCTTAAAGGGCCATATTTCATAAACAGAGGATCGTCACGTCCTGGGTCATATTTGTGTCGATGAGAGATTCTGTGGGCCTTAAACAAAGGGATACCAGCCCTTTCCCCTAAAAATCTCAATTTTTAAAGAAGGATACAAGATTACAATCAATCACAGATAGTCATACAGAAGACATGGGCCACAGGCCGACCAAAGAGTGAGTATAGAAGTGTTAAAGTTACAGCACTAGGAACAAGTATGAGCTATAGGGGTAGATTAAGAAAAGTAAGGACATACAGAGGACACCACACTACAGAATGAGTGTGAGGTAGGTGGGTGAGGAGCAGAGCGTGTACCACTCATCTGTGGGTTCTGTCTCCTGCACCTTAAGAGGAAGGGGTCCCACCTACTCCCTAGCCCGGTTATACCGCCGGGGACTCGGTCGCGCCCATAACAATCTCAGTAGAAACAGGGAACACCAC
>NC_088363.1:83615362-83622862 GCF_034508935.2 Berghia stephanieae
TTCAGCTTGAAGAGGAAGAGGAAGAAAAAAGAATAAACAATTTCAGCAACAGCAAAACTAGAACTTTGTTTGTTTTTGTAATATTCAGCATTTTTTGATGTTCATAAAACGGACATGACAAATCTTCTGATAATGAACTTCCTGCGCAATCGAATCACCATTTGAGAACATGGAGAGAATCTGGACATCATTTATAATTTCTGCAGCCACGTGGATAATTTCGTTCATGTCTTTTGTCATTATTGAATGGTGGGAACCTTCATCATATTGTTGCAAAGCATACAATGTGTCATATTTCCTGTGATAACGTCATCTTAGGGAAAACGAATATTCTGCCTCCTTGGACTGTGGGATGATGAGAGATTGTCTAGATCGGGATAATTTGACAAGTTTTCTTGTGATTTCTCATTTTTCACATCGAGCCTTCTGATTTTTTGTGGCCGTATATCAAGAGCGACATAATTTGTGCCAGTTGGTATCATTTTGCTTCACGACCTCCAGTGTATCCTCAGAGCGGTCTTCAACAGACAAATCTAGCTTGTCACTATCATTTGCTAATCCGTTAAAAGTATTAATACCATAGCTGGTAAAACGCTACGCTACAAAAGTCACGTACCATTGACCACAATATTTCCGCTTTGACAGTGCTGGGCATTCTAATTTTTTTTTTTTATCTCTTGACTAATGAATCATTTTGACCAATCCACCTCAATACTCCACTTTGCCATTATATAATTGTTAGTAGTTAGTACAAGATTTAGTACATTGTCAATGCCATGATTTAATAGGTTAAGTGACTTGATCACGGGATTGTTGGTGATGGGGATGAGGCGATGTTCATGACGGTGATGTTAAAGATGATGATGATGATACGGACATTTTCAACCTGAAATTTGATTTGAACCATACTATTACGCAAACCACAACAATAACATAACTGTATTGAATTAGTGTGACACATAAACATTGATGCTTAAGCGATATCTTGGTGCTCGGTATGCTGCTAATGATGATGACGATGATGATGATAATGAAGATGATGATGATGATGATGACGATAATGATTATTATTATTATTATTATTATTATTATTATTATTATTATTATTATTATTATTATTATTATTATTATTATTATTATTATTATTATTATGAGGTGGGTAAAAGGCGACAGAGTTCAAGTAGACACCGTTTCGTGACCTCGCCGACCCGAAAGCAGACGACACAACTAGCAACCGCAGTATGCGATGCATTGTTTATAGATATCTTCACATGAGCGGGAGTCTATTATTTTCAAATAATTCTAATTTAATAAGACATTAAGAAAATAAACATTATACTCTTTGAAAGCTATCGGAATATACAAAAGATATGAGAGGGAAAAAAATCATTGTTTTTTTTTTTTTCGTATCCGTATTCGACCACCAAAACTTTCATTTCTTCGATTTCACAATCTCATGTTCCGTGTTCCAATGTCGGTAAAATTTGAAATAACCAAATTTGTATACTTTTAGATTTTAAAAAAAACTTTTGAAAATTATGTTACTCTCTTGGTAAATGAATGAATTTGATAAGTTGTATGTTATGAATAAATGATAAGTTATACTTCCGATTTCGATTTAAGCAACAGTGTACATGTGTACTCGGTACCAATGACGTAGTCTGTGACCTTTTGACACCAAAGCAAAATGTCGTTGTGAAGGCGGCAAGTTTCATCACCACCGTTGATTTTTACACGATTTAAATTGCTAATATCTCAGCTCTAGGAGTAATGAGAAAGTGGTTCTATATCACAATTTAAACCTTAGAGCACGAACTTTTTTTCATTAAAAAACATGCTTTCATCACTAATTTGCACAATTCGGGGGTTTTGTGTCCCTAATTCCCCTAGCTAATTACCAAATCGCTCCCTTAATACAATAACAAATAGTTGAGTGACGTAAATTTCCTTCGACATAATTTAGTGAGAAGTAATCACTATTGTGAGCAAGACGAAAAATAGAATAGAGAGGCAATGACTTGGACCGACAACGGTCGGTGTGTATTATATCACCGTGTGTGGGCAAAAATCCTGTGCGACTGACGCATGGATTGGGTTTACACCTAGGACTTCATAAAGCCCTCCATAGACGTCGACATCCGCTGGAAGCGGGACGGATGACCTATCGCTGTGACCCGATACCTGCGTTTATCGCAGATGATTTTTGCCCACATACGGGCAGATATTTTTTTGAGCGATCGGCGATCGGGGGCGTGGCATTTTCGCTGTTTTCACGTCGGATTCGTGATCAGCGTCAAATTTACAATAGGTTTGATACTAAGAACTGTGTGTTTACTCCAAAAATTGGTGAAATTAGAAATAAATTTTAATTAATAGTGAGGCTATGTGGCCGACAGAACCGATCCCAGTTACTGTCTGTTATTCTATCTTTCGTCTTGCGCACAATAGTGATTACTTCTCACTAAATTATATCAATTAGACTGTTGAAGGAACGAAATTGACATCATTCCACTCTTTGTTATTGTATTAAGGCAGTCATTTTGGTAATTAGTTCTCACTAAATTATATCAATCAGACTTTTAACGTTCAAGGTTACTCGTAGTTTTGTATGACGGTACGTTATTTCCGACTGGTGGATGTTGTGAGCATTTTACCTAAACTCATAGCATCAATAACCGTCCAAGATATTCGCATCATATGTAGCAATAGCTATAATAATCTAACATGTCGAGAGAGAGAGAGAGAGAGAGAGAGAGAGAGAGAGAGAGAGAGAGAGGGAGAGAGAAAGAGAAAGAGAGAAAATTTTACTTGCGCTATATATACCGCTATATTCAATAAAGGTGCTCAAATCACTTTATAAGGTCTTTGGCATAACAACATAAAAACATGCTAGACGAGACATGACTGTTAAGCGATATTGCAATTGTTTCCCGACAGAGACGACGCTGTAAACAGCGAGGTACTCATTTTAACAGTGAACAAGGTGAGAGAATGCGAGTAAAGAGCCTTTTCCAAGGACTCAATTATGCGCCACTCAGAGCGGGACTCGAATCCAGTACCGTCCGATCCAAAGGCGAGTGTCATTTCACAAGATCACATGCATAGCCGCACAAAAAAGTGATGAGAGAATAGATTCATATGTATTGAAGGAGGAGAGAGCGGATGGAGTGAGTAAAGTTCTTGGATATTTATAGAAGGAACCAAATTGACGTCACTCATCTCATTGTTATTGTTTTTAGACACCCATTTTTATGATTAGTTCTCATTAAAATATATCAGACTATAACGTTCAAGGTTCCATGTAGATCTTTGGGCTGGAGTGATATTTCTGGCTGGCGGACTTTGTGAGTATTTTAATTTAACACAGAGCATCAATAGAAGGAATGAATTTGACGTTAGTCAACCTGTTGTTATTGCTTTTAGACAGCATTTTATAATTAACTTATCACTAAGTTATATCAATCAGACAATGAACGTTCGCGTTTGCAGTTTTGTGTGTTAATATGTTACACCCCGATGGAGATGTCGTGAGTATTTTTCCAATACGCATAACATCAATACATTTGCAATCCGATTTAAGTTTAAAAGCAACGTAGACCACGGAAATTGTTCCATTTTGTGGACAATAAAGATTTTTTATTTATCGTCATTATTATTATTATTATTATTATTATTATATTATTATTATTATTATTATTATTATTATTATATATTATTATTATTATTATTATTATTATTATTATTATTATTATTATTATAAAACAAATCGACAGTGTTCCCGTGGCAGGTTAAACGGGTACTCCTCGGGACTACTCGCATTCGCAACCCCCCCCCCCCCCCACCACCACCACCACCACACACACGCACACAGCTCTTTTATCTTTTTTTTTTTTTTTTTTTTTGGGGGGGGGGGGGGGCGTTGTTTGTAGATTATAATTCAAGGTTACAATGCCCACCCCTGTCATCACGTAGTCAAGGCTTTTTGGCGTCTGCCAATCCCAAATGTCTGTGTCAAGGTCGACCGTCATGTCGCGTCAACGGGTGAGGAGGAAAAAAAAAAAAAAGAACTGGCATATTATTTATCATACATTGAAAATTTGAAAAATTTTATTTGTAGAAATCCTTTATAAGTTTTACGATGAACAAGAACGAAACTTTTGCCATCTACCTCTTCCTGGCGCAACATTTATAAAAATATTATTTTAAAAAAATAATAACACAGCATTTATTTGGCGCAATATCCACGTGCTCAAAGCGCTTTACAAGGGGTCCCAAGGCAACAGCAATATTAGACTTGAAAGACGAGACATGACGCCTGTCAGGCGATGTGACATTTTTTCCCAACAAAGACAACGAACGGCCATGTTCTCATTTTACACCTGAGTACGGTGAGAGAATGTGAGTAAAGAGCCTTTTCCAAGGACTCAACTCTGCGCCACTCGGAGCGGGTCTCGAAACCTGAACCTTCCGATCCGAAAGCGAGAGTCATACCACTTGATCCATCACAAAACAGGGAGGGGCACTTTTCTGTCGGCCACATAGCCTCAATATTGATTAAAATTTATTTCTAATTTCATCAATTTTTGGAGTAAAAACATAGTACTTGGTATCAAACCTATTGTAAATTCGACGCTGATCACGAATCTGACGTCAAAACAGCGAAAATCCGAAAAAAATTGTCCAATATTTTATACTGCCACGCCCCCGATCGCCGATCGCCTCGAAAAATATTAAGCAAAGCGGGCTTTGCGGGCGATCGACCGTACCTAGGTTTATCGGCCAGGTATTTGGCCACACACATTGCGTTTTCACCCCGGTTTGCCTGATCGTGGTTCGGACGCCTATCAAAACCGTGCGTGTATGGAGCCTTTAAGAAGTCACTGGTTTACACCGACCTAGACGAGCCCCGTCACCGGTAAAAAACATAACGTCTATGGGGGCCTTAACGTGCCAATAATCTATCACTACTTTTTCTACCTATTTCTTTAAACTTAAAATTTTCTTACTGTCTGTCGAGTTGTCAGGAACTTTAACACAACTATATAAGGGTAAAAGTGCCACCAGACAACTTGTGTCTTTGGGGAAACCATCTAACTCCAATTTGTTTACTCCTACTTGCCACTTCTCCTACATAGACGCGACATGAGTCCAGTTTTCCATTCCTGTAAAATTTACAAAATAGCAATTGGAATAATAATCTTCCTCTCTATGGTAGCCATGTCTTTGATAAAAAAAAATGAATGGTTTTGAAGCGTGTTGGATTGTTTCTTTTATGATAAATCTACAAAAATCTACTGTAACATTTCATTTTTTCATTAAACGATATATCATCATCATCATCATCATAATCATCATCATCATCATCATCATCATCATTATCATTATCATCATCATCATCATCATCATCATCATCATCATCATCATCATCATCATCATCATCATCAAGTCCCAACCGAATCTTTTCCTCACTCTATCAAAGTTTCCTAGCATTGCAGCATTCAACACACGGCACTCGATTAAGGAAAGAAGAAAAGCTTTCAAGCGGAAAGCCCTTCTCTCTCAGTAAGGTAAAGCCTTGTCAAGCTTTTCAAAGAAGTCTAAATATAGCTAGGGATAAACCATGACAGGCCGGCATTCCTGCCGTAGTGTCATGTCACGACACATAATATATATAATATACATAACTTACACCACTGAATAATAGGCATTAAATGCAGCTAAGCCATCGTAAATTGTGAAGTAGTCAACATTGTGCACAAGGCATAATAAACATTGAAGCACATTAATCGTTCACTCAATGCATGAATGGCGTGTATTATCATATAAAACTACACACCACTACACACTTAATCTATTCTTGATAACGATAACGTGTAAACAAAATGGAAAGGTGGATATAGCAAAGTGAATGCATGTATCAATGATTTTTATTCGATTGTGGATTAGATATGTCGAAAATCTATCGACATTGGATATAACGTTCTCACGTTGTGTTGTCAATGTAATACAAAACATTCTGTCTTGGATGTGATATCTCGTATGATATATTCCCGATCTGGTGGAATGAGAAATTAATTTCACTAATATAGATAAATAGTCTAATTATTGTTTTCGGAGTCATTCTGTGGAGTTTGACCTTATTTTCTTTGTTTGACAAGGTAACGACTGAAAGTCTCTCTCTCTCTCTCCCTCTCTCTCTCTCTCTCTCTCTCTCTCTCTCTCTCTCTCTCACACACACACACACACACAGACACACACACTATCTATCTATCTCGATCCATCTCTCTCTCTCTCTCTCACACACACACACATAGACACACACACTATCTATCTATCTCTATCCACCTCTCTCTCTCTCTCTCTCTCTCTCTCTCTCTCTCTCTCTCTCTTCCTCTCTCTCACACAGACACACACTATCTATCTATCTCTATCCCCCCCCCTCTCTCCCTCTCTCTCCCCCACTCCCATCCCCCTTCTCTCTCTCTCTCTCTCTCTCTCTCTCTCTCTCTCTCTCTCGCAGGTGTGTGTTGTGATGGTGACCCATCGCCTCCAAACGGTATTATGTTGGGATTTACTAGACTCCGAAAAGTTAATTTAGAAATGAATTGACGAGTAAACTTTGAGATTTTTAAACATTATATTAAAAATGTATTATTATTATTATTATTATTATTATTATTATTATTATTATTATTATTATTATTATTATTATTATTATTATTATTTTTATTTTTATTACTATTATTATTATTATTATTATTATTATTATTATTATTATTATTATTATTATTATTTATTTTTATTACTATTATTATTATTATTATTATTATTATTATTATTATTATTATTATTATTATTATTATTATTATTATTATTATTATAATATTGTTATTTGCAAAAGAGAAAGTATTTGTTTTCCATTCTCGAGTTGTATATTTGTAGCTATAGACGTCTACATTCAATTCCAGCAAATAATTCATCCCGACATAATGACGTTTTGAGGCCATGGCCATGGGTCACACCGTAGCCATCGTTATGTTATAGCCTGATACTGAAATCCAAAAGGACTGGCAGTTTGGTTTTATTTGGTTTTTGCACCGTCTAGTGAGTTGTCGTTAGTAGAGCTCATGGAAACAAGTGGTCCCATTGGTTGAACTTTTGAATACAACTCACGATTTGTTTTCTTTTGTGGCCAAAGACTGTCATTTTGACGTCATTTTTTGGTCAGAATCAGGCCATAACTACGAAGGCCACGGTCACACACACATACACACACTCATTCACACACACACACACACACACACACACACACACACACAAACACATACACATACACAGATACACAATCACATGATTATGGTGAGAAAAAATAAATAAGTAAAGAGCCTTTTTCCTTGAATTCAACTTTGTAATATAGATAGAATGCGCTTGGCCAAGGAGTTCACAACATTGCCATCCGGAAGTATAACGGACCAACACACAAACTCTGTGTAACCATAA
>NC_088363.1:83627862-83640362 GCF_034508935.2 Berghia stephanieae
CTCTCTCTCTCTGTCTCTCTCTGTCTAACCCCACCCCCTCTTTCTCTCTCTCTCTCTCTCTCTCTAATCCCCCCCTCTCTCTCTCTCTCTCTCTCTCTCTCTCTAATCCCCCCCTCTCTCTCTCTCTCTCTCTAATCCCACCCTCTCTCTCTCTCTCTCTCTCTCTCTCTCTCTCTCTCTCTCTCTCCCTCTCTCTTCTAATTGAGCAACTTATTGTTCAGTCAGTTGCTTCATCTCAACTACATTGTGTTGATGTCGTTGATAACTGTTGGGATAAATTGTGTGTTCTTTGGTTATCTGTGGTTATAATGTGTTTACATTATATCATTCATCTGTAGTGTTTCATTCATCCTGTTTGTTGATAAAGGGGAAACCCGAAACGTCCATTTTATCTGTTTTCGTAATTAAATTGAAGCTTATATTCAATTTCACATTCTTATTTATTTCTTCGAGCTTCGAGCAGCAACATTTACATATTATGTCTGACGGTAGGACATTTCACGTCACGGCAGTTTCGTGGAATAATCTGCCGGAGCTCACGAGAACAGAGACAGACTGGAATAGGTTTGAGAGTCTCTTATGGCAAAGGTGGCAGCTTCTCAGACTGGTTCAGATCTGTTTTCCGTTCCCCTAAGTATATATGATATTCATATAATGTAATGAAACAGTGAGTAATGTCAATTTGTATGCATTATATACAGCGGCGTGGCGTATTGACGGCGTATGGTGGTGCCATGATTAGAAGAAGAAAAAAAATTCTAAAACAGTGAACACGGTTAAGAGGAGAGAGCACATGTTAAAAACTCTCTTTTTTTGGAAGGGTGGGGGGAGGGTCGATGGTTTCTACGAGTGGACAAAACTCACAAAAACAAATAATTCATGAAAACAACAAGCCACAACACTGAGATACAAGTCCCGTATGAAAAGGTCTTTGTAATTATTCTTTGTCCACCATTTAAAGGATTGGTTTTGGTCGATAATGCAATCAATATGTGATAAATGTAAATCAAAAGAGAAAAAAAACCTATGACAGAAATTACTTACTTTTAGTACTTGTAAAGAAAATCTGCACGGCGATGTTTCATCTCTGCAAATCTTTTTATAATGTGTTTATTGAAATTTGGAATGGCATCTATTTCAGCTTTGTGAATTGACAGAATCATTAACGAATTTAACCGCTCTGTGTTTCATTGAATTTCGCAAGAAATTTTTCACTCTTTTAAGGGTGCTAAAACAACGTTCAGGAGGTTAAGAAATACGATGGAAGTGGTTAAGGTCACTATAGCCTATAGATGTCCACGATCTGTCAGTGTTTGTTGTATCTGTAAAAAGTAGACAATAAAAACAAAAGAAACGGTTTTTTTCTAAACTAACTGTGAGCCATTCATGCCTGTCATACCATGTCACTGAAAAAGAGCGTTTTCGAGATTTCCACACCTGTGTTAATTCAAAATCAGTTGGTTGGTGAGGAACTAGTATTTTTATTTCTAATTTGTCATCTAGTGTCAATCTCCCAAACGGTCGGTGAAGTTAAAGAGTCAACTTGATTCATTGCAATTCATTGTTTAACAAAACAAAACTTCAAAGTATATCTCAAATAATGGAAATCAGTGGACTACGATTAATGATTGCACAAATAAAAGGTAGATTCAGATCTTAAAGCATCACAAAGAAAAAATCACTCCTCTTAAGTACTTAAAAAATCTAAAAACACACCAAAAGTATAACTGTTAACAATCTTCGCTTTCTTTCTCTGACTCACACAAATACACACACACAAACAAACACACACACACACACACACACACAAATAAACACTCATACACACGTAACCATCAACTCGGCACTACAAGCAAAAAAAATGTTGGTAAATTCGTCCACAATGCTTCGTTGCAAATAATTACTTTATTCAATAATCGTGAAAAAGAGTTGGGGGGAAGGGGGGGGGGGGGGGGATTTTGATATGTCATATTTTTAAGTTTTATGTTGTCTTTCTTTGCTGCTTACAAATAAACTTGACAATGATCAGTGTTTTTGACAGTTAATGTAATATTTTGGATGGCCGAAGTTACCCTAATTTGGCGCATCCCCCCGTCCAACGGTGGAGCTCTCAGATCCTGGCACAAGTCGAGGGGTTTTCCGCTATTTGAAGATAGTATAATTCGACCCAGTTTCTCGCTCAATCAGCTGTAGCGATACTAATGGATAGAGCATTAACTGGAGCTTGGATTGCTTTGCACCACGGTGTTGATTCTCTCACTACTTCGCGCAGTGATGTCACCAACACACGAGTCGGCGCAGTGCGTGATTCGGAATCTTGAATAGAGTGGAGACTAAAAAGGCAGTATGTTGTTGGCGAGTTGGCGAAAGACAGTGGAGTTAAAATTTCTCAGTTTTATTTTTAATTAAATTATGCTGTTAATGATTTTTAAAAGATTGGTACGGTGCCTGGCACCATTCGGTCCAATGGCCCCACGCCACTGATTATATATATCATTTAATTTATGTGCAAAGTGTTTTATCTTATTTATTTATTTATTCTTTTAAAAAAATCTTCTGTCAATGAAAAACCTTAAAAGGCTTACTACTTTTAAATCAGATTTTATTAATAAAATATACATCATTATTATTTTTCACATTATTATTTTCATATATTGTTCTCATTGTTACTAGTTGTTGTCATGTAAAAAAGATGTATATATATATATAATATGTATTTTTTACCGAAAATATATAATGTATTCATTCATTCATTCATTCATTCATTCATTCATTCATTCATTCACGGATCTTCACCTTAACCGTCATATCCTTTACGTCATATTTTCATTTCAGGATCGTTATTCTGATTTTAAGATTGGAAGAAATAATATTTGTATACCATATCAACATGGTTATACAATCGTATACAGAGTGCTTTTGGGTGAGTTAAACCAAATTTTGATTATGCAAAATCAGATTGTGTGCATTCACTTTTCTTTCAATGCATTGAATGCACTGTTTTGTTCTGAAACAGAATCCAAGCAATGTTGAGCACATCTTATTGTTGTTTTTATGGATGATGCGCCTGGAACAGTTATTTTTCCCTGCAATATTGATTGATTTTCTTCTCAGGAATAGAAATAGTAGGCAACAAGAAACTGCTTTCGTGATGTGTAGGGAGAAGAAAGCAGAAAGAATTGCTGCGATCCCTTTGGACTGTTATTATTTTGAGATCACAATTTGAACACAAAATCTCTGGGAGTGAGGGTGGAGGAGAGAAGGGGGGGGGGGGGGGGGCGGGGGGGGGGCTGATCTCTCATTGTGAGCAGGAAGGTCACTTTCTGTCTCTTCCATACCCCTATATATGTTTTCCAACTTGCTTTCTGTCATTGTTTTGGTTTTGTCATTTGTTGGAGTCATTGGCCGAGAGGGAAACAGTCAAATGTATAGTTAAGGTTAAGTGAGATGATAGTTTTTACCTTGTAAATCATTTCTCTGTCATGTATTGTTATATTTGTTGTTTTGAATTATAATACAAACATTTAAGTATGCACCTTTTATTTGGGTTGTGCTTGTGTGTGGATGAGACTTTTAGGTGATCTCAAACTAAGAACATCTCTTTACATCTATATATGTGTTTACCTTATCCAGGTTGATTTCTGTTCTTGTCTTGGAATGATATTACACATGTTTGCCCAAACTCCACAGCCGAGTCGTTAGCTGAAAGGGAAAAAGTCAAATGCATATTTTATTCGTTTTCGGAGATGATGGTTTCTCCCTGCTTTCTCCTTTTCATCTTTTAGCTATGCAATGTTTTAGATATTTGTTTATAAATATAGCATATTGTATGCATTTCAATCTAATTGTATTCCGCTAAATCGGATGCTGTCCTTGTGATTGGTTGGGACTTTTAGATGATCTACCTCAGTTCCCTATAATATGATCCAGCCCCATTTGGCTTCCTTTATCTGTGGTACTTTTAATTGCAATTCTATAACTTTTAGACTCACCTATCTTCTTTGGCTTCCTGGTTACTGGCGTTGAAATGACCTTCAAGTGTTACACGCACCTGAAAATCAAAAGCGAAGAAAAGATATCTCTGCTCATTTCATTGCAAAGTTAGTAACTGCTTGTGTATCCATAATGTAACGGTTTTCCTACGTTTAAGATGGTTTACAAAATGGATGGTAAATTATGAGTTTCGGTATAATTTTGCAGCAAATACACGTCAAATTTACCGGTTGGCTTGCCTTGAAAATTGCCAAAGTGTTATGAAATTTGGCAGTAATCAGGCCATAAAATTTGTAAATCGTTGCAAGATGCAAGTTAAATAAATTATACAATAATAAAATTGCTCTGTTCTTGATTTGACTTTGGTTTTTCGAAGTAAACTCTTATCAAAAGAAAGAAGAATTAATTATTCTGAATGACCTGTTTATAGAAGTCAACGCTGATTATAATGAAAATAGGAAGGGTGTTACAAGTACAAACCGTGTTTTACCAATTGCTTGTTTTTATTTCATTTCCTTGATAGACAATTTTCTTTCCTTATCTGTTGGTCGGACCATCCGCTTCAGATTATCAATATCCAATGTGATTAGTTTCTTTGTCGAGGACATTTTGAATAATACGTCACTCATTTTGGAAGACATTTTGATATTTATCGCAATTTGAAATTGTATTTTGAAATGAGCTCCGAATCAGTGCTTATCTTCAAGGTAAATTTCTCTCTATATCTAGATACTTGCATGGACTGAAACGCAACCTTGTAACTCTAAGCGTGTCGCATTTACTTCAAATCCTAGAACTGTGCTTGGTATTGGTACTTGGCGTGAAATGGAATTTATTATTATTATTATTATTATTATTATTATTATTATTATTATTATTATTATTATTATTATTATTATTATTATTATTATATTATTATTATTATTATTATTATATTATTATTATTATTATTATTATTATATTATTATTATTATTATTATTATTATTATTATTATTATTATTATTATTATTATTATTATTATTATTATTATTATTATTATTATTATTATTATTATTATTATTTTTATTTTTATTATTATTATTATTATTATTATTATTATTATTATTATTATTATTATTATTATTATTATTATTTTGTTGTTGTTGTTGTTGTTGTTGTTGTTATTATTATTATTGTTATTATTATTATTATTATTATTATTATTATTATTATTTTATTATTATTATTATTATTATTATTTATTATTATTATTATTATTATTATTATTATTATTATTATTATTATTATTATTATTATTATTATTATCATGAAAATACATCAAAACAATCATTCTTATCACCATCACGACATCATCATAATCATCATTGTCGTCGTCATCATTTGTTCCTACTGACAGGGTGGGGATCTAAGTAGTACATATGGATATGAGGCCTTGAGCAAACGGAATCATGACGCCAAGAAAATGTGTCAGGAGCTGGAGGAGTATTTAAAGAAGAGGTAAGCGGGATTTTTGTAAGGTAAAGGGACTAATTTTTCCCCAACGAAGTTCTCCTTCTTCCTCTTCTGCGTCTTCTTCTTCTTTTAATCTGCATACCGCCCCTGGCAAATTATGCTCTAATATGTTCTACAGTTCTCTTGAATTTTTCTATTTCTGTTGTTTCAATAATTTTTTTTAAACCCAAGGAGACAGATTAGGGAGGTGGGGGGGGGGGGGTACTGATAGGATCATGAGACAGGTTAGGGAGGGGGTACTGATAGGGTCGTGAGACAGGTTAGCGAGGGGGGGGGGGTACTGATAGGGTCCTGAGACAGGTTAGAGAGGGGGTACTGATAGGGTCGTGAGACAGGTTAGAGAAGGGGGTACTGATAGGATACTGAGACATGTTAGGGATGGGGGTACTGATTGGATCCTGAGACAGGTTAGGGAGGGATACTGATAGGATACTGAAACAGGTTAGGGAGGGGGGGGGGGGCTGATAGGATACTGAGACAGGTTAGGGAGGGGGTACTGATAGGTACTGACACAGGTTAGGGAGGGGGTACTGATAGGATCCTGAGACAGGTTAGGGAGGGGGTACTGATAGGATCCTGAGACAGGTTAGGGAGGGGGTACTGATAGGATCCTCTATCCCACTTTTCTATTGTGCCTTTTTCTTTTTGCTTTTTATCTCTTCTTCTGGAATGAGCCGCTAGAGTAGTTTTCTGTGAGGGAGGCAGTTGGTTGTGATGTCTGTTTTTAGTTGAAAGAAGACATTTTCCCCATGTACCATTGTCACCGTGTATTCTATCCCCCCCCCCCCCCCCTATCGTCAACTGTTTATTTAAATTCATTTCATGTTCTGTATTTACTTATTTCAAACAGAGCTAAACTGGAGTACGAATTTAGCAAGTCGTTGAGTAACCTGTCCAAGTGCTTTAAATACAAAGAAGAAATTGGGTAACTATACTATGTGTCCCATCACCTATAAACGGTGTTGGAGTCATTTCGATACTAATCATTCAATTTATTGTCAAAATTATGAAACTTGAGTAAAGTTTTTGTTTTCTTTAACGGAAGACAATCTATTTTTTTATGTCTATCAAATTCAAATCAATTTTTGGAACGGCTTCCATCCCGGCGACAAGATACAGATTGAAAGCGATTTATTCTTGGGTTATGGATAAGTCTATTGCTGTAGTTATTGAGTGATAAATTTAACGCCATTTAATAAATATGACATAACCCCAGACCGGCACTGTAGTAAAATGCTTATCATATCATATTAAATGTGGTACCTACACATTAATCGTCATGAAACTGCCAGAACATTTAACTCTCAAACAACGAATAATGTTTGAATCCGCTCGCACCCACTATGAAATGGATAGCTGGATCTAAATTAAATTGGGCGACGAAAAGTACTTTGCATAACCAACAATATTTCCTAATGGAATGTAACAATTGTTTCTGTTCGGATCCATTGGTCTGTGACTCAAGACTAGTTTATATATTTTTCTATTTGTGCATATGTGTGTTTATTTCTCTCTCTCTCTCTCTCTCTCTCTCTCTCTCTCTCTCTCTCTCTCTCTCTCTCTCTCTCTCTCTCTGTGTGTGTGTGTGCATATAATTTGTGTGCGTGTATGTGTGTGAGTGTGTGGGTTGGTCGGTGTGTCTGTTTGGACAATTGGCAATCATATCCTATCACATCATAACCTTTCCAGAAATCTTGAGGCAGCTTTAAATCAATTCAAAGTCGAGTTGGACACCAAATCAAGCTCTCACCACGGAGCAGGCGTGTACTTTTCTAAGCAGGCGGACGCCATCAAGACGTTCAAAGAGGACCAAACTTCCAAAGCCAAACAGGTACGACATTTTGTCACGGAAGGCCATTTTTTCACTGTAACAAGTGGATTTATAGGCTTCAACAGTCGTGATATCACTTCCCTCTAATGCCGCATAGTAACTTAGTAACTGGTTCTAAACTTTCGGAACATGGCGGATACCCTTATGAAATATTTCTACGACGAGCATAAAAGTGTATCGAGAGGAGAACAACATTATAAATCTAATCATGTTTTGACGTTTATACATTCTGATCACATGACATGTGAAAAAGTTCTAGTCAGCATGAAGAATAAAAAGTACTGATTTCCTTTGTTTAGCTGCTCGTTGCTGGGCGGATGTGACATCAGACTATTGGATCCTATTGCGCAATAATGTTTTCATAGTAATGTTTGTATTTTAATAAGTTCTATATCCGCCATGCTTTTCCCAACTGCTGTACTGCAATAGTTTGCTCATTAACTGATCAGAAGTTAAAGAGGCGTGGACCTCATTTGTGTTGTTTCACTTCAACATCATAGTACAAGTGCGCATTGAACATGGGATTCTGATTGGTGATCACTGTAATGTTTTGATTAAAGGATTGACGAGCTGAAGGTTTAGTATGAAACTCAAAGCAACATGTTTATTTAATTCTTGATCCGGTAAAATGTGTTGCAGTAACAAGAATACAGTTCTAACAGTAACAGTTTTGGTTTAGTGACAATATCAATGTAAGGGACTTAACCAAGTTAATTATACCATTTCATATACCATTTCAACCCTTAGTCCATAACAATCACCGGCGGGGTTAAAACAAGGGACCATTTAAGATGGACACCGTTGAGATTATACCAAGGATAATGGGATGTCAATATTAGAGGGAAGGAAACGGAGAGACCCGGGGATGTAAACAGTAGTGGGGAATGAACTCGAGAATGCGGAATGTAGACACAAGTGGGAACTTGAGTTTTTAAAAAAGATATATATAAAGCAGAATATTCACTAAACGTGCTCAAAGCGCTTTACAAGGGTCCCTAGCCAACAGCAACACTTAACATGGAGAACAAGGCATGAGGCCTGTTAGGCGATAATACACTATTTTTTCGGACAGAGAGACACCGCTCTTAACGGCCAGATACTCATTTTACACCTGAATATGGTGAGTCAATGTGAGTAAGGAGTCTTTTCCAAGGACTCAGCTATGCGCCGAGCGAGGAACCCAGGATCTTCCGATCCAAAAGCAAGTGTCATACCACAAGACCACATCGCCTTATTCTCAGTTAGTTGATGTTGCACAGAATTCCTTCTTGCTGCGAGTCCAGCAGTTGCAAGTCATCCTGTCACGGAAATGTTGTTTTCCACAGCTCTATCAGAGGCATAAGAAAGGGGTTGGTTGTGGTCGGGAAAATGGTTGATCATCATTGGCCGTTGTAACTGTTTGCCTTTGACCCCCCATAATATGATTTTCGTTGTTGAACGTTGAGATATAGAATGGCAGGCAGCTCTGATAACTTTAGAAATCTGGGAACATCAGCTATGGCGGCCATTTAGCATGAACAGGGCCAAGTCGACGGGTTCTATTTTCTTGGCTTCACTATAGGCATGATTACCAGGGTAAAAGGATTGAAAACAAAGAAATTACAAAATATTCACAAAGACAATAATTTTTGTTGATACAGCAGAAAACGGGCAACTTGTAGAAGATGTTGTCAAAGTTATATCAGGTCACATTGGTGGGAAGAGTTCTGTTTCTAGAACTTAAGGACTTGCGTTATGACGATTGTCCCTGTAACATTCTTTATAATTCCTTCTTGCGTCATTTCCCAAGTCGGATATCAAATTGTCCTACAAAATGTTCACGATCCACGCTATGACTGACCGAATGGAATAGAACTCGGCATGCATGTCGCTTAGTGAATGCTCCTTTAAGCGATATCAAATTCTCGACTCTATCACATAGTTAAACACTAGACAGTTAATTAGCGTATAAAATTGTCGTTACTTTTGCACATTATGTCTTTATAACAGTTGAACATGTGATACATTTATTTCTCTATAAGATAATATGTTTTTTTTAAAACTGCAAAATATCGAAGGATTTCATAATTGAAGATTCCAGTACTTTAAGTACTTTAGTGACATTTTCATGATTTTTAGCGAATCATTTATCAATATAAAGCACAACCATCTTAGTCCGCATTCACCAATTTCATTCATGATCAACACAATCTAAGCCCCCCTATCTCAATACTCCAATTTTATTTTTTATATACCCTATATAGATAGTCTAATCCAAATTTTAACTAATTTTTTTTCAAAACTAACTGCCTGTGATTTAAGTGCTTTTAGCACTAGGCTCTTCAATTATGATTAGTTTTAGATTAAAATCACTTTCGCATCTGCTGCATCCCAACAAACTGCCAGAAAATGACGGTGGGTCACATATAAATCCATTTAACCGGTCTAAACACCTAAACGTCTTTTTGTTTCAGGCCGAAGACAATTTACTGAAGAAACAAGAAGCCAAATTGAGTCAACTTTCACGGACGGACCAGGTAAGACATCCATGGGTTGATACGATATTCAAGCTCTGGCATATTTACCATTTTAATTATTTGACAACCACTCGCCTTTTTCAATATTTTGCCTTCATTGCTTTAAAGTTTTTTTTATTTCAAATATTAATGATTAAAGATGAATGACATCTCAAAGAAGCATCTCATCCTATCTTAAGGCTTACAATTTACAATTTACACTATTTACTGTTTGCTTTATGTTCGATGTGGTTTTGGTGGGAGTATTTTCATATTTTTTTCTCTGTCTTTCAGTTAGAAAAAAACTATAAGAAAAAGTCTTTTGACAGAGAGAAAGCGTGGAAATACCTGAGTGAAATTGATAAAGAAAGATTGCCAGTCAAGGAGATTGAAAAGGTAGAGTATGGTACATAGTATAGTATAGTATAGTATAGTATAGTATAGTATAGTATAGTATAGTATAGTATAGTATAGTATAGTATAGTATAGTATGGTATGGTATGGTATGGTATGGTATAGTATAGTATAGTATAGTATAGTATAGTATAGTATAGTATAGTATAGTATGGTATGGTATGGTATGGTATGGTATGGTATGGTATGGTATGGTATAGTATAGTATAGTATAGTATAGTATAGTATAGTATAGTATAGTATAGTATAGTATGGTATGGTATGGTATAGTATAGTATGGTATAGTATAGTATGGTATGGTATGGTATGGTATAGTATAGTATAGTATAGTATGGTATAGTATAGTATAGTATAGTATAGTATAGTATAGTATAGTATAGTATAGTATAGTATAGTATAGTATAGTATAGTATAGTATGTATAGTATAGTATGGTATGTATGTGTATAGTATAGTATGGTATAGTATAGTATAGTATAGTATAGTATAGTATAGTATAGTATATATAGTATAGTATAGTATAGTATAGTATAGTATAGTATAGTATAGTATAGTATAGTATAGTATAGTATAGTATAGTATAGTATAGTATAGTATAGTATGGTACAGAATGTATTCAGAAACGATATCTAGTATTGAATTACACGACTTATTTTATGTATTCCTCTTGGTCGCTGGTGGTTCATAGGGCCACAATGCTATCGGTTATGAGTCATCGCTCGGTGCGACTTTGTGGTATTGTGGTGTGACACTGGCCTTTTGACATGTGCTTCCTTATTCGAGTTTCGATGTAGGTGTTAGAAAGTTTAATCATTGGAAAAGGCTTTTCACTCACATTCTGAGTGTGACCGGAAAGTTAACAGGAAAGAGATACCCTGGAAGACAGAGAGCTAAAATGATGGATTCCCTGACAGACTGACTCGGAACGGAAAGAAGCAACATCTGAGCAACCGGCAAAATATAGAGGAGAGGACCGTGACCGCCAATGTTACCAAACTACGGCACAAGATGGTGTTATGTACTGAACAAAATTTATCTCCCACCCTATTATTATCAATAAAGAATAGATATGTCTTACACATAAACAATATGATTAGCACTGATTGCTTGGTGAAATGTGTTCCTATAATTTTATACATGGTGCATAATGCTGTTTTATACATTCCTTCCTTCCATGATTCAAGGCAAAATCCAAATGTACGAAAGCTGAGGAAGACGCACAGAAAGCTGGTATGTGAAATAACTAAACAACTCTCTCTCTCTCTCTCTCTCTCTCTCTCTCTCTCTCTCTCTCTCTCTCTCTCTCTCTCTCTCTATGCCATATCTATCTCTATCTTGTATTTAGAATCATTAATTTCTCATGGAATGGGAGTCTGAGCGCGCTATTGCGGCTATGTGGCTATGTGGAATGACACTCGTTTTCGGAGGGAAGGTCCTGGGTTCGAGCATCGCTGGACGCATACTTGAGTCCTTGGGAAAGGCTCTTTATTCACATTCTCTCACCGTTCTCAGGTGTAAAATGAGTAGCTGGCCGATAACAGCATTGTCTTTGTCCAAAAAAAGTAATATCTTATAGGCGTCATGCCCCGTCCTGCATGCTACTGTCGAAAGGACAGTTTTTGACATGGCCCAAATGTCCAGCACCATTAAATCATTCACACGTAGAGTTCAATTTACTCACTGCATATATTTTTTTAAAAGTATAATGGTCATATTATGTCATTCATGTTATAATCACGCAACAGCAGAGGTTACCCGGTAGTCGCGACTTCTTCATGGTTATATTCTTCATATAATGTATACGCAAGTGCATTTTCCTATCAATAAATATTCTTTCTAGGATGCTGCATATATTGCACGTCATCACCGTGTTTTGCAAAACCAACCAATCAAATGCTGATACTATTTTTAGTTTGGTATTTAAAGGTTTAGTGACAGTCACATTAAAGAGTTGAATAAAGTAACTGAGGAGATTGGACCGTGCTTCCCTCATTCATTGTTCAGCATTCCATTCTAGCGGAGCAAGCGTGAAACTCATTCACTGGTGCTTGATTTCCGATGTCCTCCTTAAACAATGGAAAATCTCTAACTGTCCATGTCCTCCTTAAACAATGGTAAGGCTCTAATCGTACATGTCCTCTTTAAACAATGGTAAGGCTCTAACTGTCCATGTCTTCTATAAACAATGGTAAGGCTCTAACTGTCCATGTCTTCTATAAACAATGGTAAGGCTCTAACTGTCCATGTCCTCCATA